>NC_136468.1:15759019-16366150 GCF_902686455.1 Sciurus vulgaris | reverse complement strand
GCAATCAGAACTTGAAAATTATTTCTCACAGTATCCTCACATAGAGGAGGCCACAGTTTTGCTGTTGTTTTGGTACTGGGGACTCAACATGGGTGGCTTTGCCAAGCTACATCTCCAGTGCTTTGTATTTTTTATTTTGTGACAGGGTCTCACTAAGTTGCTTAGACTCTCGCTAAATCGCTGAGGCTATCCTCAAACTCGGAATCTTCCTGCGTCAGCCTCCCGGGTCACTGGACTTACAGGCATGCACCACCATGCCAAGCTTGTTAAATCACTTTCTGAAAAGCACTGAAATGTTAATAAATGTTCTTTCTTAGTTATGTGTGTAGTTTACATTTTCTTCATTTTAATTCTCAGTATCTTCCAAAATTCTCATAGTGAATATGTAGTACTTCCGCAATAGCATAATAATAACAACATCATTTTAAAACAACTGAAAAGTGTATTTCTTCAAGGAGTTTATTTTTGAGTGCTGAATCCAGAAACCATTCTTTTTTTAATTCTTAATTTTTATTTTTTCTAATTAGTTATACATTACAGCAGAATGCATTTCTATTCATGGAGCACAACTTTTCATTTCTCCAGTTGTACGTGATGTAGGGTCACACCATTCGTACAATCATACATGTATGTAGGGTAATGGTGTCCGTCTCATTCCACCATCTTTCCCACTCCCATGCCCCTTCCCTTCCCCTCACTCCCCTCTGCCCAATCCAAAGTTCCTTCATTCTTCTCTTGCCCGCCCCCATTATGGATCAGCATCCACATATCAGAGAAAACATTTGGCCTTTGGTTTTTTGGGATTGGCTTATTTCACTTAGCATGATATTCTCCAGCTCCATTCATTTACCTGCAAATGCCATCATTTTATTCTCCTTTAAGGCTGAGTAATATCCCATTGTGTATATATGCCACATTTTCTTTATCCCTTCATCTATTGAAGGGCTTCTAGGTTGGTTCTATAATCTAGCTATTGTGAATTGAGCTGCTATAAACATTGATGTGGCTGTGTCACTGTAGTATGCTGATTTTAAGTCTTTTGGGTATAGACCAAGGAATGGGATAGCTGGGTCAAATGGTGACCAGGAACCACTCTTGCACTTGCTTAGAATTATCCATTAGTCATCCTCTCCTCGTATAACTTGATAGGAGGAAGTGGCATAAAATTTGGTTTCTAAGACATTCCTTTTGGTGGTAAGAGTGAACATTTATAACCTAGTGAACAAAAGAAGGAAAATAACTAACAGCACTCAGAACCAACGAATAGAGTTACTAAGGTCTATAGGAGAAAGGTAGAGAGTTCTTTTCATGAGACTTTTTTTTTTACCTCTTAAGGAAAAATCAACCTTACTGAGAAATGCCAAAACATTTTTTTTCTATACCTTGTATATGTGAAGCATGTGTTCTACTACTGGACTACTTCCTTAGTTCCTGCCAAAACTTCTTAATGTCTCAGCATTTCCTCAACAATTCATGACCCTGGTGAAGGACAGGGGCATGATTTCCAGTGGTTTCTAAGAAGTTAATATCACTGTGCATCAGGATGAAACTGGAGATTTGGTGACTCAAGAACATCACTGAGCTTTGAGCTGCATTGCCTTTAAAACAAACAAAACCAGATTTAGTGAGATGAATTTTATGTATCATAAAATCACTTGTTTTAATTGTGGGATTAATGCATCAATGATCTTTACTAAATTGACACAGTCATACAACCATCACAATTTGTATTATTATTTTTAAATAATTTCTCAGAAAACTGTTCTTCTGTTACTACAATATATGGCAAGTTCCAACTTTGTCTCTTACCTGAGCAATCGGCTTTTGTGTGCCTGATATTTCGTGTTTCATAACACCTAGGTGGGTGATTCTCAGAGCTGAAGTTGGGAGGACAAACACGTCAAGTACACTCGATGCCATATTCTGTCCCATAGCTACAGTTCAAACACCCTATATCAGGATTCAGAGATTTAAAACAGTACCCCAAGTTGCTGGGAGTCAGTGATCATTTCAACTGATTTAGCAAACTCAACAGGGTGCATTCGGCATTATCGGCAATACTGCCGTTAGACCCTGGTGAGGGGGCCCTTCTTGGAGCCCTGCACTGTGAGAGCACCCTAACCCAGGCACAAAGAGTCCATGGGGCTGAGAAGCCCTTGAAAATCCATGCACCTCCATCAGCCATGCCAAGATGCTCTGCATTCCCTGCCCATAGGCACTCAACCCGGTTTCCATACCAAAGCAGGTCTCTCCTCTGGGTCTGCCCTCCCTTTAGGTCAATCAGAGAGTGACAGCACAAGGACAGTACTAGGCCTTGGATTTGTGGGTTGTGTCCACACACATGCACAAAGCCCTCACAGTACAAGATAGAGAAGAGTTGTGGGCTGAGGCTTGGGGTTAGATCTCTCTTCACTGCCACATCCAGCACAGAATTCTGACGAGTTGGGAATTTGGAATTGAAGTCTGAGCTTCTTCATGGTGATATATCTGTCAAGGTAAAGGGATAAAACATTTTATTTAACAATTTGTTAAGCTGACTTAAACTTTTTCAGTATTTAGATATATGGCATGTGGTTCTTCCTGTGTGGTTTCATTTATGTGAACTATGCAGCAAAGGCAAATCCATAGAGACAGAAAAACAGATCAGTGGTTGTCAGAGTCTGGGGAGAGGGCAAAATGATGAGTGACTGCTGATGGGCAGTGGGGGTTCCTTTTTGAATTGAAGAAAATGTTTGAGAATTCAATCGTGGTAATGGATGGCAACATTGTGAATGTACTAAAAGTCACTGAATTATACTTTTAAAGGGGCGAGTTTTGTGATTATTTGAATGATATCTCAATTAGGCTGTCTCAAAAAGATATAGAAAAATCTGCTATAAAGAGAAGTTAAAATATTTGTTTTAAATTTAAAGCCTGGAGCACACCTGTAATCCTAGCAACTCAGGAGGCTGAGGCAGGAGCATTGTAAGTTCAAGGCCAGCTTCAGCAATTTATGGAGGCCCCAAGCAATTTAGTGAGAACCTGTCTCAAAATAATAAAATAAAATAAAAGGGGTAGTGATGTGATTCAGTGGTAAAGTGCCCTGGGTTCAATCCCCAGTATCAAAAAATAAAAAAATAAATTAAAAATCAATCAATAAATCTAACCAAGTATCTGGATATTTCTGAAAATTAGAACCAAAAGAATTATAAATACAGTTCATGTCTGAAGTCTCTGTGTGCCTTTCTGTGTCTCTATATATCCACATTTGTGTATATACCAAAAGTATAATTTTCAGTGAATTAAGATAAGTAATTATTCATTCTTAAACTGATTGAGGGAGTGAGAGGAAGGGCCGAGGCTGGTGCAGGAGCAGTAAGCAAAGGACTCTAAGAACTCATACTTACCTTCAATGAGTTTGTGGTATAATTGAATTTTCATAGGACTGGTTATTCAGGGATTACTTTACCACACCCAAGTTAATAGTCACCCAAGTTGTTAGTTAACTAATAATACTTTAGTCCCTTAGCATGTTAATTCCTCTGTGTGTATTCATGCTAGGGATTGAACCCAGGGGCTCCTTATTGCTAAATCACCCCCTCCCCCGCCCCTTTTCATACTAGTATTGAACCCAGAGGCGCTTTACCCCTGAGCCACATCCCCAGTCCTTTTCATTTATTTGTTTTTTATTTTGAGAAAGGATTATCACTAAATTGCTCAGGCTAGCCTCAAACTTAAGATCCTCCTGACGCAGCCTCCCTGGGATTACAGGTCTACACCATCATGCCAGGCTACTTTAGTCTGTTAATTCTGAGAGGTTGACTGGATGTCTTTTAAGGTGCCTGCTGAAAGAATGGACATTTTTTTTAAGCTGTCTGAGGTCACCCTCCCAGTTATCTTAACTCCCTAAGGTCACCCTCCCAGTCATCTCAACTCCCTAAGGTCACCCTCCCAGGAATGGGAACAAAGCCCTTAAAACTGTTCCAAGAAACAGCCCCAAACAGAGAATAAAAGGGTAAATTGAGCCAGATAGCCAGATAGTGATCAAACAGAATGATTACCAGAAACTATTGACCAGAATCTACGCCCTGTTGTAAAACATTGTGAAACATGTTGTATGTTATCAGCAAACCCAGACCCCCTTTGAAATTTCCCGGCAGCTTTGTCCCCCTTTTCCCTTTCATGTGCGACCCCTCCCGATGTGTGGTTTCTGCCTTTATAAACCTACAAGATTTTCTGCTAGGGACTCGACTCCTCGAGTTGGGTCCCAGCGCGCTGGAATAAACACCTCTTGCGGTTTGCATCAAGTGACGCCTCCTGCGGTTGATTGGGGTTGCCGTAGATCCATGGGACAGAGTTGGGGTTTCCTTTTTGGGCGCCTTACATTTGGGGGCTCGTCCGGGATAAGATGGCCCCCCCTCATCCGCGGAGTCGACCTCGGAGGTAAGAAGGGGTACCCCGAAGTTGTCTGTCTTTGTCTTGTGTTTTGTTAGTTGGTCTGGTTCTGTGAGCGCGCTTTCGGTTTCGGTGGCAGCCGTTCGGTGACTCGTGAGAGTGGCCGGACAGTGGCCGGTAGACGTGCCTGGGGGGCCACAGGTTGCAGCCCTGGGGGACGCCCTAAGGGTGGAAGGAGAGCCAGGGACGCTTGGTAGTCTCCGTCGGTAAGGGCGCTGATGGGGTTCAATTGGTGGATCAGAGATTGGTGCCCGTCTGTATCTGGTTCTGTTGTGTGTTTGTGGCGGACAAGGTGGAGGAAGGGTTGGAACAACTGGGGGATTCTCGGCCCGGGCTACTCTCGGGTGGACCCCAAAGGTTCCTTCTCTGGACTCCCCCTCCCGACAGCCCTGAAGGGTAACTTAGCAAAGTAGCTTCAGTCTCAAAAGTAATGAAAAATAAGGTCTCATAATTTTAACATCCAACCTGTCCTGATGAGATGGCTAAAATGCCTTAGACACAGAGTTTCTGTTAAAACCTGTTAGATCCTTCCAGATCTCAGTCAAGGCTTACATTGAAATATAAATAAAAGAAGCCTAAAGGCTCAGTAGGAGACCAGTCTCAAACCCAGGGAAAGAAAAGGTAAAAAGAGTCTTTAAAACTCCAGCAAAGTAAATGCTATATTTTTAATTATATGTTTTTTTGAGCTCATGATTTTTTGATCAGTTCTATTTTTTATTCAACTAGAGTTTTTGAACATCTGTTACATTGCAATGGAGATTCACCTATAAAGTTACAAGGGCTTGATTTTGTGTTATTTGTATGTTGTGCTGTCTGATGTCATGTTTTGTCTGTATCAAAGCTGAGCGCTCCTAAAATTAAAATTTAAAAATGGATCCAGATACTTTTAATTCACGTGATTTAAAAAGGTTCAAATTGGGTAAACTAATAAGAGTAAAATGTCTTTGAAAATAACTTGAAAGTCTCTAGGTGGTCAAGCTAATAAAATATTGATGTTAATAAAATGTCTAATATCAATTGTTTCTAGGACTTTTCAACAGGGAAGAGACAGCAAATACTGTTCAGGACACTTATCTGATATCTTGGTTTTTTACAGAATAAGTGAATTAGAGTTAACATGTATGGGATTACTCTAATGTGTTTGTAGAGACATCTGATTAATTTACAAAGTTAAAATGCTAATTGTTAAATAACATCGAGTACTTTTAACTCCTTAAATTCCATGGGGTATCATACTTAAACATTATTGGTGTTTTCATAGGTTGGTAAATAAAAGGGTTTAAACTTGCTTTGTGTCATCACTAAACTAAAAACAAGGTTACTAAGAGTTATGTCCTAACAAGTGCAATTCTATATACAAAGGGTCCCAAAAGTTTCAACTGTGTTTCAATTAGAGTACTATAAACAACAGAATATTTAATCTTATTAAAATAGAGTAATTTATCTAAATTCAGAAATTTCATAAGAGTTGTTTCAGAATGTGAACAAAAAGGGGACAACAAGTAGGAAAGAGAAAATAAAAGGTTCTGGGTATGGAAATATATTTAGTAAAAGGAAAAAGGAAATGTTTCTGGGTAAGAAAGTGCTTGTGTGATGAAATACATGAGGGTCTAAGTAAGTGCTAAGAAAGTCTGTGTAAGTAAAGGGCAAGTTTCAACAAGTTTGTGTGTAACTAAGTTGGTTATATATATGTGAGACAGCTAAAACTATTGAAGGTTTTTCCTAAGGTGAAATACTAATGTTCTGATATAAACCAAAGTTTAATCTATATGGTAGAATGACATGGTAAAATGACAAGGATTTGAAACACTAATTTACTCTTTGTATCTATTAAGTTTTATTCTTTAGAACAATTAGTCTTAAAAATTGGGGTGTATACAATTATGGTTAAACAACTATTATAGAGTATTGTACTTTGTTACAGAGTCTACATTTCTCTTTAAAAACTCAATTTGGTAAGATAAAAGTGTCAAGTTATTTGTGAAATGGTCACTAGTTGTATATTAAATGTGTTCATATTTTTCAGGACCACAAGTTTTTAAAGCAAGGAATTTATTAAGCTCTGCTATCCTCCAGATTAAACTTGTCTGTAATGGTAATCTTAAACTTATAAAGAGTAAATTTTATTGGGGATTTATTTCTATCATTTAATGTTCTATTATACGACCTGCTATCAATAGGGTATGTGTAAAATTTGTTACTTTTTACACTGAGATAAAGAATTTCAAATGTAAATGTATTTCTAAACATTAGAGTTTGATTTGTTTAAAGGGTAATATTGTGAAATATGAAAGAAACATGAAAACATTTTGCCATTTAATCACAAAAGGAAAGTTAAAAGCTCTCTCAGTGCAGGCCATTTAGCTCATCTCGTAGAGTTCCTGACTCTCAAGCGGAAGGCCTGGGTTCAAGTCCCAGCACTCTCGGATTGTGGAAATAACAAAAGCTCTTTCAGCCTTTCTTTGATTCATGTTTTAGATACTATGTTAAATTGTGTTAATTATAAAGTTTATATAGACTCAGGAAACAGTATATGTAAACTACTTAATGATATTTAAGGAAGAAGCAAAGATCAACATCAGAATTAGAACACTTAAGATCTGTAAAGAGCCCTGCCTTACCTGAGATAAGGCTCTGCCTCCCACCTTACTGCATGTTAGAGTGACTCCAAAATAAGCCAGACTTCAGCTTATTTAAAGTTATAGTCAAAAGATTGGTTCTTGTTGTAAAAGTACTGTGATCTCAAATAGGGGATAGAATGTAGTTCTCAATCAAAATTCAAGATAGCTATTATACAAGCTGAATATATTTTTACTCTTGCTAATTTCATTTTGTAAAACTGTTACCTGTTAATATTTTGCAGAAGTAGCTGCTCCAAGAATAAACAACCTAGGTAACTTGTGATAATAAGCCATCACCTATAGAATAGATAGTGGTAACTTCCAGTACTAATGCAGACTCCAGTTAGATAAAAGGGTAAATAACTGTAAAGTTATGGACATCAAAGTTAAAGCCCATTACTCTTAATTTATGACTGGTGAGACTGGCTTGCTGGATAATTAAGATCAAACTTAGAAATTGGAGTTAAATACAGAGGTCAAGAAAAGTCCATATTTGGGTCTTGCCCTCAACATTAGCCTGAACCCAGGGAGTAAGAGAACTTCTCTAAGGAGCGTTGCAACTCTGGGTCACACAACCTCCTGATCAAGGAGATTGTTGACTAGAGGATGAAAAATCATCCAGTGCATCTGCTGCAGAGGAGGGTCATGGAAAAGGGGAAACATCCCTTGATGTTTCTAAAGGAAGTCACCCCATCAAGAGACCCTGCCTAACCAAAGTCACTGGTGGAGCTAAGGAGCCGCTCTTAAGTTCTGTACGAGTGACCCCTGTGGGACTCAGCTGACTCTTTAACAAGACAGGAACCAGGTCAATTTGACCAGCTTGATCTTAGACACCCAGCAAAACAGTTAAAACCAAAGTATAGCCATTCTTGGGCATTTAAAGGAAATAATAGTTAAATGTAACTTTAGATGTATCCTGATAACTATCAGAGAAACTGCCAGAGTCAGAAGTTTTTAGTCAGTTTAAGGCCTGCAGACCTTCCTAAGCTACACAGGTAGACTTAATCTATGTTTGCCAGTATGATTATCTATTTCTAAGTAACAGAAGTATAGAGATCTCTACTAAACACAGGTTATACCAATAAAGGGATATTTTACAAAATCAGATGACATTAAGTAGCTTAACTATATTTTTTAGGGACATCTATGGCAATGTTAAAGTCCCCAAATGAAGGCCTTGTCCTCTCCAGCCTTTGCTAGGCCTAGTTATGGGAACAATTTCTCAGTTCTTTCACCTCCTGGTGAGAGATTAACTTCTGTCATTTTCATGATACTCAGTGGCATGTTTCAGATGCTGCAACATTTACTTTGTGCTAATCTCATTTCAGTACTCATGTCTTTTTGTTCTTCTATCATAGAAGCAGCCACCCCCAGATGACTTTACAACCTGCTCTTCCCCAACCAGGCTTCTTCCTGGGACCCCTCGATTGACCCGATTTTTAAAAAGAAGGAACTCCAAACTGCTTGCCCCTCGCTGCCCCCATTCAGCTTCGAAGCAGCCAGAATGACCGACGCCCCTTTTCATTTCCTTAACAAGCAGTTATGGGTTCCTAAAGCTAAAGCGGGGAATGAAGACAGAATTGGGAATAGGCAGTTAGTGTAGAAATAGGGGATCGGGTCAAATCGAGGAAATGAAGCCATGAGGTCATCTGCCTCTGCAAGTTGGAGACTGCCCCTGGAAGAATGGAATGTCAAGGATCTCTGGAGGCCATTGATTACCAAATTTACCTGCCTTTATCAAGGACTGTTTATCAAGGACTGCAAACAAGGGGCTGCTAATTGGTGGCCCGCCCCCTCGGCTCTTGCCTGCCTAAAATCGCCTAGTCACCTTCATCAGGGAAAGAATAAGTGCTGTACAGGTACTAATGCTCAGGCAATAATACCAGTCCCTCTGCCATGGAAATAGCTTTGGTGAAGAGTATATAGAGACAGAAGTTCCATGATTAGAACTTACCAGAAAAGAAAATGGGGAAATGAAAGAATGGACATTTTTTTAAGCTGTCTGAGGTCACCCTCCCAGTTATCTTAACTCCCTAAGGTCACCCTCCCAGTCATCTCAACTCCCTAAGGTCACCCTCCCAGGAATGGGAACAAAGCCCTTAAAACTGTTCCAAGAAACAGCCCCAAACAGAGAATAAAAGGGTAAATTGAGCCAGATAGCCAGATAGTGATCAAACAGAATGATTACCAGAAACTATTGACCAGAATCTACGCCCTGTTGTAAAACATTGTGAAACATGTTGTATGTTATCAGCAAACCCAGCCCCCTTTGAAATTTCCCGGCAGCTTTGTCCCCCTTTTCCCTTTCATGTGCGACCCCTCCCGATGTGTGGTTTCTGCCTTTATAAACCTACAAGATTTTCTGCTAGGGACTCGACTCCTCGAGTTGGGTCCCAGCGCGCTGGAATAAACACCTCTTGCGGTTTGCATCAAGTGACGCCTCCTGCGGTTGATTGGGGTTGCCGTCCATCCATGGGACAGAGTTGGGGTTTCCTTTTTGGGCGCCTTACACTGCCAGCTCCAGCATTCCACGATTTGGTGATTTGTGAAGACTACCTTTGCAGCCGCGTTAACTGGGTTCAGGAGTGAGACACATTTTTTTTTTTTTTAATTGGGAATTCAGCACAGGAGCACTTTACCACCGAACCATACCCCCAGCCCTTTTTATTTTCTATTTTGAGACAGGGTCTCGCTAAATTGCTTAGGGCCTTGCTAAATTTCTGAGGCTGGCTTTGAACTCGTGATCCTCCTGCCTCAGCCTCCTGAGCCAGGGGCATTACAGGCGTGCACCACTGCACCCGGCCAGGACTGGGATAAAGTTGACACTCAGCAAATATTTATCACAGTTCCTTACTGCGTGGGGGCGTATCTAAGCAGATAAGAAACGATTTGGGTTCCACTTCCGCGTTCAAACGTCAACCCCCTCGGTTCAGATTCGCTCACCAGCAGGAGACATGAAGGGTGTCAGAGACCGGGGTTGCTATGGAGCCCAAATCCAAAACGGAAGTGGTCCTCGGAAATATATTTCCCAAGGAACTTGCATTTGGAAAAGCAATGCCCTTCTTTTTTTTTGGGGGGGGGGGTGCTGGGAATCGAACCCAGGGCCTTGTGCTTGCAAGGCAAGCACTCTACCGACTGAGTTATCTCCCCAGCCCCAGCAATGCCCTTCTAATTAGTCTTTTCCTAATGTAAATTCATAAGTAGACACACCGCCAAACTCGCTTTCAGCACAAAGAACGTCCCAAGAGAGGAGCTTCCATTCTTCCAGCGGCGGAAGTGGTGCGGAACCAAAGAGCGGAGTTTCCTGGTTCTCCGACGAGCTCTTCTCCCAAACGGACCGGCCGCCCGGCGGGGTTGCCGTGGAGACCGAGCTAGCTGTGTGGATGCGGCGCCCAGCGGAGGCGCGGCCTTTGCTGTCTGTCCACACAGAGGGCTCACAGGACCGACGCCAAGATGGTTAGTGGCTCTGAATAGTAAAGGTGTCCCGGGCTGGAGGTCAGAGACTCCCAGCACACTTTGGGGCGAAGTCCAGGTGTGTCAGCCTCCCTGCGTTCCCCACGGGGGCAGGGAGCGGTGCAGACCTAAATGCCTCCATGCTTTCCTCCATCCTGCTTCTCCATTTCCCCCACCTGAGCTGCACAGGGGATGGAGAGCAGAGCAAGGGGAGGCCGAGGTGACAGAATCTGCGTGGAAACGTCTCCAGTGGATAAAGAAGTTGGGAGTAGCTATTGGGTTCGGCTCAAGTACAGAGTGATGGCCCTTTTAGGAAAATGCAGTGCTTCAAAAGGGATTTGAATAGGCTTCCCTGGAGTTTGTTGTTAAGGATTTGACTAGTAAATCGTGGAGCTGTCGCTCTCTCTCAGTTTAAAACGACCATCGAAACTGGAGCATTCCGTTGTCGTTGTTGTTTCTTTTACAGATGCTCTCAAGGGCCAAGCCTGCTGTAGGCGGGGAACTACCGCACTCTGACAAAAGAAAGAAGAAAGGTAGGAAGATTCCAAAACTAGAGGAGCTACTTTCACAAAGAGATTTCACTGGCGCTATTACCCTATTGGAGGTAATGTCCAAAGAGGGTTACTTCTTGATTCGGTAAATACCAGACTATAGGCGAATGTTCAGGTGAATTCTGGTTGCTGTGTTGTTCTAACAGGTGGATACATTATGGGGTTTCTTCAAGGTAGAACCTAGTAAATTTGGTAGGTTGCAGATTCCAAGTTAACTATGAACCTGACTAAAGATGAATTTAAAAATAACATTTCTTTAAAAAATTTTTTTTAGTTGGCAGTAGGCCTTTATTTTATTTACTTATATTCTGTGCTACAAATAGAACCCAGTGCCTGGCACATGCTAGGCAAGCACTCTGCCATTGAGCCACAACCCCAGCCCAACAACTTATTTCTTAAGGGCCACTTTGATTGTGTCTAGTTTCACAGATAGTAGATTCAACCTAAAAATATGCAGTGACACTTAATACAGTTTCATTTCTCACATTGTTTATCCTAACTCCTGGGCAATTTATGATGGATTCTATTATGTAATGAAATTTGGGTCAAATTTAAACAATTTACTATGTTTATTTTTAAAAAACATTGTATCCCCAGAAAGCCTTTCAAATCTCTATGACAGTAGTGCTGACCCCACCCCCTGTGCATGCGCACACACACACACAGCTGGTGATTGCATCCAGCAATCCTGCATAAGCTCCACCACTGAGCTACACTCCCAGCTCCAGTAGTTCTCACCTTTTAATATGTATTGGAAATACCCAGAGTAGTTACCAAAATGTGTGTCTTCCTGGACTCTTGCATTAGCAATTTTGATTCTTTAGGTCTGCAGCAGTCCTCAGGAGTCTGCATTTTAAGTAAGTAGTCTAAGTGCTTCTAATGGAGATGGTTGATGGAGATTGTACTTTGAGAAACTGTTTTGTGAGACGCTAGAGGAGAGTGCAGGAGCACACCAGAAGATGAAGAGTTTGGCCAGCATGTCTGGTTGTGTGGTGCTGCAGTCATTTCTCCCAGATATTACTCTTGCTATATTACTATGAATCTGTCTATAGTAGTTGTTTTAATTAACTTAAATATATTTCTCAGTCTTCCATGTCTTAGTAGTACTCTGGCAGTGAGCTCAATTTTTAGCTTTTTTTGGTGGCAACTCATCTTTACAGTTGCAGAGATTGACTTGGAGGGAACTTCTAGCTCTATCAACCAGTGGGTTGATTATATAAATCTATTTTTGTCATTCTGTTTTCTTTCTTTAAGGCAATGACATTTTCCTTATTGTATTTCAGACTGCCTTTAAATTGGCAGGAAAACTCTGCTCTATGCCTACATTCTCAGGTAGCTAATTGGAGTGGGGAATGGTAACTATTATGGTTTGGAATTTAAAAAATTTCATGGCCTCAGGGAATTCCTGGGGGCAAATTCAGGGGTAATTCTTCAAAAATTCCTCCAGATTTAAGGCACTATACTTAAATTCATAGCATTTGGTGAGAAGAGTAAATTTTGATCACAGACAAAAATGTATCAAAGAGATGTCTTCCTCCTGTCATGACTAAGCCACTGTGGTGATACTCTATGAACATGTGTTGACTCACTACAAAAAACAAAAAACTCACCTTACCATGCTAATTCACAATCCTCTTTCAAAGTCTCAGTCTATTCCTGCAAAACAGAATTTTTCTTTTATTGGCTGAGTAACTTATAAATATTTGTTCATGGTGAACATAAATGAAGCTAGTCTTCTGTAAATTGTAACTCCTTTAGGTAAACTAGCTTGGTCAAGGGTAGTAGAATGATTTAGTACTTTATCCTCAGGGAAGGGTTATAACCTATTAATAAATCTGTGTGTGCTCATGTGGAGGTATGAGGTTGAATGCAGTAAGCATGGAGGGTGGGAATATGGGCTTTGGAGGCAGACAGTACTTTTAAGTCCCTGTCATCACATGTGCTGGCTGTGTGATCTTAAATTCCTTGCTCAGCCTCTCTGACCTTCAATTCTTTGGCTTTAAACATTTCACACAATTATTTTGTTCCATACATATCATCCAGAGTTATTAGAGAACTCAATGTTTTCTGGAGTAAGGTGTCTATAAATATAGAAAAACAAGTGTGAAATATTTGAACATATAAATTTCTGTGATGGTTAGAAAATAATTGTGCTGAGTACTATAAGTAGAGGCCTAATTAAACTATATTTTGTTCTGCATATGCTACTTAGCTTGCTGATAATTCATTAGTAACTTAATATAGCATTTTTTAAAACAGAGGATTTACTATTGAAAGTTTTTCATAATTTTTTTAACAAACTTTAAACCTGAAGTTTAAACGTCATGTTGGAGAACAAGAAGAGGATACTAATTTGTGGATTGGATACTGTGCTTTTCATCTGGGTGACTACAAGAGAGCTTTGGAGGTTAGTAAAATTGTAAAAAATCTTAACAGGAATGTGTGTAAAATGTTATTAAACTTTGTATTATAATATCTACTCAAGGTAAAATTCAAACAATGAAGAGGAAAACAAAGTAAAAAAGAAAAACTGAATCACCCTATCTACCCTCTCCAGTTCTGTTTCATTAATAGAAACCCCCACTGACTCTTTTTTAATTTATTGATTCAGAAATCTATATATGGGGGCTGGAGATTCAGCTCAGTTGGTAGAGTGCTTGCTTCACAAGCACAAGGCCCTGGGTTCAATCCCCAGCACCATACACACACACACACACACACACAAAATGAAATCTATATATGTATTCCAGCATATGAGTATGTGTCTCGTTTGCTTTTTTACTTTAACATGTGTACTAATACAACATTAGCATTAGCATTAGGATGGTATTGAACATGCTAGGCAAGTACTCCACCATTGAGCTATACTGTCATCTGGAATTAGTATTTCTTACCCAAATCTCTAGAAGAGAAATATTGAACACTTTTGACAAAAACTTTCATCAGTCTTTTCTGAAAAGAATTTCACTTTTATTTCACTTGGTTATTTTCAGATAATAGACAAGATTGTATAATCTTTATGTAATCTTTTTTATTATTATTTTAAGTATAATTTCTTGGGTAATCATTTTTCTTGATCATTGCAAACCCTACCCATCTGCAGTGATTATTATGTAGGAGAATGGGTCTCAATAAAATTATAGATGCTTTTTGTCAAGCAGTTTTGATTTATAAATGAAAATGCTGAAACATTTCCCACATATTCTTACTCAAAATGTAACCTAAAAGAATTTGAAGACTCTGCATAACAAAAAAATATTCAAGGCCAGGTAATGAGGAGGTAAGTTGAAGAACAAAGGAAACAAGATTCTTGAAGGAGAAGGAAAGATGTGAGAAGGACAGAATAAACTGGTTACTGTTTGTGAAAGATATAGGGAAAAAAGTAACCCAAATGTAATACAAAAATAAACAGTGGTATTTGATAAAAACCAGGAAAGTTATGTGGAAAATGTGGTTAAGAAAGTGAATCTCAGAAAGCATCCTTAAGAAATTTAATGCCTTTTTTTTAACATAAAGACAAATTGAGGGCTGGGATTGTAGCTCAGTGGTAGAGCACTTGCCTAGCACGTGTACGGCACTTGGCTGAATCCTCAGCACCACATAAAAGTAAATAAATACATAAATAAATAAATAAATAAATAAAGGTATTGTGTCCATTTACAACTAAAAAAAATTAGAAAAATAAAACAAAGACAAATTAACAAAAATTACCAAAACTGAGAAATAAGTACAATGAAGTGAAAAAAAAATTATTTGGTAGTACTAGGGATCAAATCCAGAGCCTCATGTATACTATGCATGCGCTCTATCTCTAAACCACATACCCAGCCCTAGAATGAAATAAAATTTAAGTGTATTAAAGCTATCAGATTTTAAGTTAATTGAACCTAAGTATTTTACTTTTATATGTCTTTTTAAGTTAGCAAAAATAAAATATTTTTGTTGTTTTTCATGTCCGCAGTTTGTTAGCCTATTGTCAGTGTTAAAAGCGGAATGGGGAAACCTAGTGTAAACAAATGAACAACAGCCCTGCGTGGGTAGGATTGAGCTTCAGCTTTTGTATCTCACTTTTTCAGTATAGAATGAGGAGTTGGTCAGATTCTCTAAATGTAAAGGTGCCCTATCTCAGTAAGAAATCTTAGTTCCTTATAAAAGGTTGGTCTATCAATTGCTTTACTGCCAAAATGAGATCAATACTTAACATGTATTTCAGGAATATGAAAATGCAACAAAAGAGGAAAATTGCAATCCTGAAGTCTGGGTGAACCTAGCCTGTACCTACTTTTTCCTTGGGATGTATAAACAAGCCGAAGCAGCTGGATTTAAAGGTAAATGAACTCTTTTTATATTTGATACTCTTCACTAAGAGTAAGAGACATTTTGGAGATTTTTAAAGCTTCTTTTATTTATCATGGAGGCAAGAACCAACTAGCTTTAGAAAACTAAAAAGTAGATTTATTTTTCAAAAAATACTGAATTTGAGCTGAGTGTGGTGGTACATGTCTATAATTGCAGCTAATTGGGAGACTGAGGCACAAGGATCACAAGTTCAAGGTCAGTCTGAGCAATTTAGCAAGACCCTGTCTTACAATTAAAAAAATAAAAAAATTCTTGTTAAACAATAGGGCTGAGGTGTAGCTCCATGAAAGGCCCCAGTTTGATCCCCAGTTCCACAGGGGGAATGTGTATTGGATTTGATCTATGTTTAAAGGAAGAGTTAATTCCCCTCACCCTCACATTAGTACCCCCCACTCCCATCAGCCTTCATCCAAGAAGCTACATCCCCAAAGTAGAAGGATGAGAGAAGAGAAAGGGAAGGTATCTTTTAGGCCCCGTCACAGTAGGACAATCTTGCTCTTGGTAGTACAGTAGTCAGGTGTAGGTATGTAAGCTCTTACGGCTGCAGATTCATAGCTTCTTTCCCAATTTCTGAATCAGAAACCCAGTAACTTTAACTTGAGGAATCCAGAGACCTTTTCCCCTGTGCCTTCTTATTGTCATGACAGTCATCTCAGGAGATTGCATTCAAATTTGTAAACAAGAGTAAGGAGAAGGAGAAACATGGGAGAAAAGAATAAGGATAATTAGAGGATAAATCAAATTAAGTTCAATGAAATTTAGAGAAATGGATAAGGGACTATTTGTTAGGAAATTTGTTAGGGAAGAATACATTCCAGGGTATAATTCATACGCATTCACATACAAAGATATGAAGACAGGTGTGTGTGTGTGTGTGTGTTTACATACATATTAATCTTCATGGAAAAACGGAACTTGAAGCCTTTCTTAAAAAAATATATATACTGGGGATTTACCAGCTCAGGGGTACTTTACTGCTGTGCTATATCCGCAGCTCTTTTTACCTTTCTTGTGAGACAAGGACTTACTAAGTTGCTGAGGCTAGCCTTGAACTTGCGATCCTCCCGCTTCAGGCTTCCAAGCCACTGGAATTTCAGGCATGTGCCACCATACCCAGCTTGAAGCCTTTCGTAATTTGTACCCAGTGTTTCATATTTGTGAAGTTTTTCCTAATTTAATCATAAGGTCCTTTAATGTGTTTACTGTATCTCATGTTTCTAGACTTTGTGCTTAGAAGAGTGTTAGACACATAAAAGTGATCAAGGTAGCTATCTCTATTTCAAAAAATATTTTTTCTTTTATATGCATTAAAATAGGATTTTTTTTTTTTTTGTAAAAGAGATGAAGAATTAAGTGTTCAGAACTGGAAAAATTTCTAGGAGTACAGAGGATATTTGGAACTGGAAAGATGTTGACCTTTATGTGTGGCTTCCTGTTTAAGTGTAGTACATTGCTATGCTAGAAGACCTTTGAGATAAAGTTTGGGCTACTACTTAGGAAGATATGGCAGTATAATTGTGGAAAAGAAGATTTCAAAAAGGAATTGAAAAAGAATTCTGGGTTGACAACTGAATGATAGTGGATTCATGCACATCCTGAGATGACCACAGTTGTCCACTAACACTGTTTGGTTCAATATAAGAACAATATGAAAGTGGGCTGCTGTTTTAATTGTGTGGAGTGTGTGCTCTTGGAGAATATAACAAAATCAGAGAGAAAAAGTGGTGGGAAGAGCAGATGTTAGAGCATTTCTCTTGTTCTTGATGTTGCTGCTACTACTTCAGGTGGAGATCAGACTCAATATTCATTATATTAGACACATCTCAGGATCAGATAGATAAGGATTTAGGGAGATTCATCTGAGTATCATTTTATTCTTACAAGGTATTAAGTGCCATCGACTATTGAATTTTTTAACAACCAACTTGGATCTTTTTTTTAGCTCCTAAAAGTCGACTCCAAAACCGCCTGCTCTTCCATTTGGCTCACAAGGTATTTATGTTTTCATTTCAAAAAAATTTTTTTGTTTTAACGGTATTTTTCTCTGACTTTCTTCTTTTTAACAGTAGAGAAAGGCATTAACTATAAATTCCTGTTAACAGTATTTCTAGAATAAGTGGAATATAGATGTTAATTTTATCGGATTGTCTCCCCCATCAATGTTCTTTACCCTCCTAATTTATTCAGAGATGTTAAGTTTTAGCTCTCCTTACACAGCAGTCATTTAAGAAGGTCAATGTGTTTCAACTATCTTATCATCTCTTAGGAAACAGACTTAGAGGTACCTTGCTCTGACTCACATACACTTTTCATAATTGCCTTATGGCAGTAATTTTGATCATTATAATGTCGTATTTTAAATTCTAAGTTTTTAAAATATAAAAGTTATATACATTTATTTTATCAAACAAAATATAAGTAAGAAAATGAGCAAAAGAAATAATATCTACCATATTAAAAATAACTACCTTTTAATCTTTTGAATTATCTCCTTTAGAATATATTTTTATTAGAACTTTATAGTTATACATAGTAGTTGAGTTCATCCCAGCAAATTCATACATGCATGGAAATCAATTTCAGTTCATGATCCCCCTTTCCCCTCCCATCCTCCAGCCCCTCTCCTTTTCTCCTTCCTCTATTAGACATTCTTTTACTCATCTGTTAATTTGTATTTCATTGGTTCTTTATGTTATTCTATCCTTCCCTCCCATTTTCCCTTATTTTACTCTAGTTTCCACATGTGAGAGAAAACATTTGACCTTTGAGTTTCTGAGTCTGGCTAATTTCACCTAGCATGATATTCTCCATTTCCATCCATTTACCAGCAAATGCCATAATTTCATTCTTTTTTATGGCCGAGTAGAACACATTGTGTGTGTGTTGTGTGTATTATATATCACAGTTTCTTTTTTTAGTACTTTTTTAGTTGTTGAAGGACCTTCATTTTACTTATTTATTTGTGGTGCTGAGAATTGAACCAAGTGCCTCACACATGCTAGGCAAGCACTCTACCCCTGAACCACAACCCCAGTCCCATCACAATTTCTTAATCCATTCATCTATTGACAAGCATCTGGATTGATTCCATAATTTAGCTATTGTGAATTGTGCTGTTATAAACATTGACATGACTGTATCGCTTAGTGTGCCAATTTTAGATCTTTTGGGAAAATACCAAGGGGTGGGATAGCTGGGTCTGTGGTAGTTTCATACATAGTTGTTTGAGGAATCTTTACACTGCTTTCCAGAGTGGTTGTACTAGTCTGCAGCCCCACCAACATTGTACAAGTGTACCTTCTCACCAACCTTTATTTTTGTTTATATTCTTGATGCTTGCCATTCTGCCTGGAGTGAGATGAAGTCTACATGCAATTTTGATATACATTTCCCTGATTGCTAGAGATGTTGAACATTTTTTCATATATTTGTTGACCATTTGTGTTTCTTCTTTGAGAAGTTTCTGTTTAGTTCTTTTGCCCATTATTAATTGGGTTATTTATTTTTTAATGTTAACTTTTTTGAGTTCCTTGTATATTATGGATATTAATCCCCTACAAGAGAAGTAGGTGGCTGAGATTTTCACCCATTCTGTAGGCTTTCTCTTCAAGCTCTTAATAGTTTCCTGAGCTTTGCAGAGTCTTTTAGTTTGATGGCATCTTTCAGGATAATTTTTATATGCGTATTTATCTGTCTGTTACTTTGTTGTGCAGAATCAGATTCATACTGAATATTTATTTTTGTATTTCCCTTTTTTTCACTTACCTTTGTTTGATGAGCTTATTTCTGCATCACTAAATAGGCTTCAAACCCAATTTTTAAATGGTTTAATATCATTCCATCATATGCATTGGATGTGCCATAATTTATTTACATTTCCTACTTATTTGATTTTTAGATAGTTTCTAATTTTTAGTTGTAAAATATCATTTCAAACATTGTAGAAATGAACTTATTGACTTATTGGGTATGAATAACTTTAAATCTTTTCATTGATATTGCTAAATTGTTTTATAGAAAGTTTATCAAATCACCTATAGGCAGTATAAGAATAATTATTTTTTAAATTTTAAAAATTTTAAAAATTTTGCACTGGGCTGCGGATATGGCTCAGTTGGTAGAGTGCCTGCCTCGCATGCACAAGGCCCTGGGTTCAATCCCCAGTACCGCAAAAAAAAAAAAAAAAAAAAAAATTTTTTTTGCACTGTAATTATCTCTTTGCTTCTTCCTCCTTTTAGTAGTTCTGCCAATTTTTACTTGATATGATTTTCAAAATCCGTTATTAAGTACACAGATTTGGAATTTTTGTGTCTTTCTAGTAGATTTCGTTATCATGAAATGTCTTTCCTTATCTCTAAAACTCCCTCTTTGTCTATTTGTGTAGCTGCACAGATGGTTTGGTTAGTGTTTATTGTTTTGGTTAGTGTTTATTGTTTTTCTTTATCCTTTTACTTCCTGCGTCCTAATAGTTCAAGTGTCTTCCTTATAAATAGTATATAAATGAGTTTTGGTGCTTTTTAATCCAGTTGAAATCTTCATTTTAAAAATTTCCAGTATTTGATTCATTTCCTAAATTTAATGTATTTACTGATATGGTCAGCTTAATAACTACCTTGTACTATTCATTTCCTATTTGTCACTATGAATCTACATCCCCTTTTTTTCTTGTATTCTTTAGGATTGATTTTTTTTTTTTTTTTTTTTTTTTTTTTTGTGCTGGGGATCGAACCCAGGGCGTTGTGCTTGCAAGGCAAGAACTCTACCAACTGAGCTATCTCCCCAGCCCTAGAATTGATTTTTTAAAATTCCATATTTCTCTTCAATGGCTTTAAAAAAATTTAAACCAGTAAAATAGATGAGGCTTTATCTAGTCAATCAGGAGTGGGATTGGGGTGGAAAGAGAACACAAATATACAAAATTTTATACCTCTTGGCTATATGTATACATATGCATGTATATAATGTACACATGTATATATACATACACATACATACATATGTACATACATGGGCACACACAGTCTATCTCTATATATACCTATACATGTACACACATACATATACACACACACACATATATATATTATTTGGTGGGGCGGTTACTGGGGATTTAACCCAGGGTTGCTTAACTACTGGGCTACATTCCCAGTCATTTTTATTTTTTATTTTGAGACAGGGCCTCACTAAGTTGCTGAAGCTGATCTCGAACTTCAAATCCTCCTTCCTCAGCCTCCCAAGTTGCTGGGATCACAGGGGTGCACCAACACGCCTTTATGCATTATCTTGGGGTCTTAGCACTTTTCCTATGATGTTTCTAGCTGCGTCTTTTAAAATTTTTTTCCTACTGGGGATTGAACTCAGGACCTCACGAATGCTAGGTAGACATTCTAACATAGCTACATCCCTAGCACCTCTCCTTCTTTTTTTAATTTGGAAAACTGTTTGGTTATTAACTCTTCAAATTTTTCTTCAGTCTCATACTTTCCTTCTAGAACACTAATAATATGCACATATATAGACATTTTCATTGTGTTGCATATAAACACTTTTTCACATTTTACTGTAGAGATTTTTTTTCATTTTACTAACCTTTCTTCAGTAATATCTAATCATCTATTAAATCCATCTACTTGGTTCTTAATTTTTATTGTGTTCTTCATTTCTTAAATTTATATTTTTATTTTATTTTATTTTATTTTATTTTTTTTGCTGTGCTGGGGATCAAACCTAGGGCCTTGTGCTTGCAAGGCAAGCACTGTACTGACTGAGCTATCTCCCCAGCCCCTACATTTCATTTTTAACATTTCCAACTCTTTAAAAAAATTTTTAGTCATAGATGAACACAATACTTTTATTTATCTTTTTAATGTGGTGCTGAGTATCAAACCCAGTGCCTCACACATGCTAGGCAAGTGCTCTACCACTGAGCCACAACCCCAGCCCATTTCCAACTCTTAAATTCCCCAATTTTTAATTTAATTTTTAAAACCTATCAATAACAGATATTCAAAGTCCATGTATAATAAGTCTAATGGTTTAATCGCCCAATAACTGATTTTGGGGTTTTGGTCAAATGGAGCTAAGTGTCCTGTACATGGAGTGTTAGAGGAAATGGAGATAAGTGTCCTGGTAAGCTTGGTAATGTTGCATTGAATGCTGGCTATGGTATATAAAAATAGAGAAGGCCAGGCCAGGCATGGTGGCGCACACCTATAACCCCAGGTGTAATCTGGGGAGACTGAGACAGGAGGATCAAGAGTTCAAAGCCAGCCTCAGCAAAAGTGAGGTGCTAAGCAATTCAGTGAGACCCTGTCTCAAAATAAAATACAAAATAGGGCTAGGGAGATGGCTCAGTGCCTCTGAGTTCAGTCCCCAGTTCCTGCCCCTGCAAAATAGAGAAGGCCAGCTATTCAGGAGACTAAGGCAGAAGGATCACAGGTTCAATGCCAGGCTTGGTGACTTAATAAGCCCCTATCTCAAAATAAAAAACAAAAAGGGACTGGTGATATAGTTCAGTAATAAAGCACCCTTGGGTTCAATCCCTAGTACTGAGAAGAAAAAAAAAAAAGAAGAACAACAAGAAGGAGGAGGAGGAGGAAGAGAAAGAGGAGGAGAAGGAGGAGGAAAAAAGAAAAAGAAGAAAAGAGAAAATATATATGGATAATTTTTAGACTTTGGATAATTCTTTCTTCTTCCAGAGGGAATTTGCTTTTGTTTTTGACAGGCACACAGGATAGGGGCAAATCTACTGATTTGTGTGTAGAATTTCACTACTTTAAAGCTGGTGTTCAGTTTTTATGAAGGCTGGTCTATTTCCATTTTACCTTTTAGAGTACCTTTCCAGTGGTTCTAATTGATAGCCTTGTTGGGTTCTTGTCCATTAAATATTCTCTGTCTCTCTCTCTGTCTCTCTCTTGTCTCCTTGTACGGGGAATTGAACACAGGGTCGCTTTACCACTAAGCCACATCTCCCTTTTTATGTTTTATTTTGAGAAAGGGTCTTACTAAGTTGCTTACGGCCTCACAAAGTTGCTGAGGCTGACCTCAAACTTGCAATCCTCCTGCCTTAGCTTCCTGAGCTGCTGGGCTTACAGGCTTGCGCCACCATGCCCAGCCTTAAATTCTCTTTGAGATCTTGGTGTCTGAAGTCTTCACTATTTTGGTAGCTTTCTGATGCCTTCACACAGGTATTTAGTAGTTTTCAAGCTTTTCTACTTGTTCTTGGTGAGAGGACTGTGCTATAAACTACTCTGCCATTATTAAAAATGGCAGTCTTTAATTTGGGGTTTTGTTTTGAGGAGGCACACCAGGGATTGAACCCAGGGGCACTCAACCACTGAGCCACATCCCCAGCCCTATTTTGTATTTTATTTCAAGACAAGGTCTCACTGAGTTGCTTAGCATCTTGCTTTTGCTGAGGCTGACTTTGAACTCTCGATCCTCCTGCCTCAGCCTCCCAAGCTGCTGGGATTACAGGAGTGTGCCACCACACTTGGCTTTAATTCAGTTTTAAGAAATATATTTTATTTGTTTTTCTTCTGATTACAAAAATAATGAATGTTCATCATAGCACTTTTAGAAAAATCATTAAAAAATCACACACACAAATCAAGATTTCTTATAAGTCTGCCACTTAAAGATAACACTATTATTTTTTGTTCTCTTTTCTTCCAGTTTTTTTAAAATCATATCTTTTAAAAATATATGAATGCTTATCAGATTTGGTTCATAATATTTATGCTGTTGTATAACCAGGTTTTTAAACTTAAAAGTGTCTCATACATTTTTTCATGTCACAAGATATTCTAGAGAAGAGATTGTAAATGGTATCTCACGGGCTGAAAATGCACCACAGATGTGTTTCTAAAACAGCACTCCAAATTTTTATATTTAAAAATAGGGTATGTCACACAAACACTTTATTTCTGACTTTTGAAAAATTGGAAAATTTTAAAACTTGAATTCCCATTTCTACATGCAGCAAATTGAAGATCTGAAGATTGAAGCTGAGTAGATGGAATAGGTTGTCTCCATTTTTTCCTAGTCTTGTGCTGTCATAACATTTTAATTTGGAACCTCACTACTCTGTCCTGCACTTTAATGTCTTCACAGCATTCTGTTTAACAGATGTGTCATTAATTCACCTAATCACTTTCCTATTGTTTCTCATTTGAATTGTTTCCAATTTTGATGTCTCAGGAAATAGTATCATTTGAAACTTTTTAAAAAATGCATATTGTAAATTAAACAGAGTGCAGGCAGGTAAGAAAAATTAGACTCAATAAAGACTTTCCCAAGTCAGAGTTTAGAATGTAGTCTATAGACTATAGTTTAGGCATTCATTAGGTGACATCATTAATATTTATTTTACAAATTAAACAGTAATTTACAAAATTACTTGTAATAGGTGATAGGGATGTAGCTCAGTGAGAGAGCTCACCCTAGCATGGACAAGGTCCTGGGTTCAGTATCTACCACCATGAAGAAAGATTATCTCTAATATATCACTGACCAAACTAAAAGTCAGCTTCAGAATTTATTGTTTTGTGGACACAGATTCTTTAAAAATTTTTAAGCAAATAAGCCAATTTTACACCAGGCAGGCATGAGTAATCTGTATATAAAGAGTCACTATCAAAATGTATCTGTTCTATCCCAGGTATAAGCAAAAGGCAGCCATTATTTGCAGCTGCCATTTAATAAAATAAATATACAAGATTAGAATGGAATTCTGACACCCTGAACAATACATAGTAACTAAAGACAGGATGAAAAAAAATCTAGAACAGAAAATCTAGATAAAAAATTGTAATCACTAAGATACACAATGAGAAATACATTTTGATTACATATTGTCCACCAAGAAGAAAGAATTATACAATACCAGATAAATTGTTAAAGGAGGAGGGCAGAGATGTTGGGGGGAGGGAGAGTGGAGAGAACAAAAATATAGAGAAAGGAAGGTAAGTGGATGAGGGTGGAGAGTTAGGTAATTAATATTAACTGTAATTTGAAGACTTTCTAGCCAGGTAAGGTGGTACACACCTGTAATCCCAGTGACTTGGGAGGCTGAGGCAGGAGGATTGCAAGTTTGAGGCCAACCTCAGCAATTGAGGGAGATCCTGTCTCAAAATAAAAAATATGAAGGGCTAGGGATGTAGCACAGTGGGAAAGCACCTCTGGCTTCTAGAATCAATCTCCAGTACTCGAAGGGGGGAAAAAAAAAGACTTTTCGCTGCCAAGGCTCTGTCTTGAGGTTATTTCCATTCTTTCTCTGGAGAGACTGAAAAACACAGAAACACAGAGCCTAAGGGAAATAGAAAATAGAAACACAGTGGCCAGAAGAGGCGTTCAAATCTGTATCACATAGGTATTGATTTCTCTAACTACACTAATGTGAATCTTTACATGTCTGTTCCTCTCTCACAATTTTAGTTTAATGATGAGAAAAAATTGATGAATTTTCATCAAAATCTTCAGGATATCACAGAAGACCAACTCAGTTTGGCCTCAATCCATTATATGCGGTCTCATTATCAAGAAGCTATCGACATATATAAGCGAATACTGCTAGATAACAGGTCTGTGTCCTTTCATGCCTACCTGAAATGTCTTTCATTTTGTTAGTTTGTTTTATGACAAGTTTGGCTGAAGACCAATGTCCTTTGGATCTAGTAGCACTATATGTTCAAATCTGTTTGGTTGATAATCTGATACAATTATGAATTACTTAGATATTGTTTAGATTGGTATTTCTCTACCTTTTTCATTATTACCCTTCTAAGGAGACTTTGTAGACATTTTTTCTCCAATTGCCCCCCCATGAGATTTTAATATGTATATGTCTATGTATGTGTAAGTATATCTTATATATGAATAACATGTTTATGTACTATATGTTCGTCTATGTTTACCCACAAAATTAGTATGATTTTTTTCAGTCTCCTATAAAAATCAACTTTAAAAAAAAACAGCTTTTATAAAAACCACTACCTCTGGTAGTGATAATACCCCTTTTGAACATTCATGGTCTAGATGGGTCAATCTCAATGATGTGATCACATTGTAGGTAACTTGCTGACAAAATTAGAAACAAACCGTTTTTAAGAATTAGCATCCCAACTTTATCATTTAACACTTGACCTCTTTCCAAGCTTCTTTGTCCCTTCTCTTTATGGGGTGCCCTTTGTTTTATGTTCAGTTATAGCATGTGTTAATTTTTCAGTATGAATATTCTGAACTTTTCCCTTGCTCTCTAGTTCCCATCTTTTACTCTATTTATATTGACATACCCAAATATTACAATGCAAAAGGAGGAAAAATTGTGCTGATTGCATCTTGTCTTCTTTCTTTCAGGGCACATCTTGACCTGTTCTCTTTGCCGTGTTGTGCATTTGAGCTCGTAGTTTGACATTGCTGTGAGGTATAGACTGTTAACTGTTAATTCTTTTCTCCAATAGGGAATACCTTGCCCTCAATGTTTATGTGGCCCTTTGCTACTACAAGTTGGATTACTATGATGTGTCTCAAGAAGTTTTGGCTGTTTACCTTCAGCAAATTCCTGATAGTACCATCGCACTCAATCTGAAGGCCTGTAATCATTTTCGCCTTTACAATGGCAAAGCAGCTGAGGTAGTGATTGAACTATTTCTAATTGACTGAACTCTGATTTGAGTTACTTTATACTTTTTAAGTTACTCATTGATCTCTGTTATCTATAACTCTTCTTTAAAAAAATTTTTTTTTATTTACATGTGCTGTTGAGTATCAAATCCAGGGCCTCACACATGCCAGGCAAGCGCTCTACCATTGAGCCTCAACTCCAGCACCTGTTATCTGCAAGTCTTGATTAATATCCCTGGTCATTGCCAGCATGATTCTCTAAGAACCTAATTGTATAAATATTTTTGTTTATCAGATGCCATTCTTAAAATGTTGGCTTCTGAATTCTCTGTTATGTCTAATTTATTGTAGATAATTTGACCTAGATGCCCTGCGTTAACCTAAATATGTTTAAAACCAAATGTGTTAGCTTCTTCCTCTGAAATATCTTTGTGGCTATGTGGATGAATGTCACCAATACATATCCAGTAAACCACATCAGAAATTTGGGGCATATGTCACTCTTTTCTTCATCTCCATATAATCATCTGCCAGTTCCTATCAGTTACTTATTCTAGAAATTTCTTTTTATCAGTCCCCCGGTTCTTGTCTGCTACTGCTCTAGTCCAAGAGCCCCTCACCTCTGATTTTGGCCCTCTGAATAGTTTACCCAACTCTAGTCCCTCTTGTCCTCCCCACTCCAGTCCTTGAGCCTGTTGGGCATGCCCTACTCTCTTTCTGCCACAGTGTCACACACTCCATTCCCTCTGCTGCAACCACTCCCTCCTCTACTTAGTCACCTCAACTTCTCTTCAGGGTTATCCCGAGAGATAAGCATGTAGACATTTTATAAATAATGAGAAACTGGCTAACTTATAGGCACTGTGCAGAACACTTCATATCCATTATTTAATTTTCCTGACAAGCCTATGGATAAAGGATGTGTAGCCTACTTTTATAGGAAATTGAGAGAAAACAGGAGACCATACATTATCATCACCTTTTATTTAACATATTTTATTTTTATTTATTTATTTTTTATTAAAATATTTATTTTTACAGACACATTTTGATTCATTGTACACAAATGGGGTACAACTTTTCATTTCTATGGTTGTACACAATGTAGAGTCACACCATTCATGTAATCATACATATATATAGGGTAATACTGTCAGTTTCATTCTACTGTTTTTCCATCCCCACCCCCTCCCTCCCCTTTTTCCTCTATACCACCCAAAGTTCCTTCATTCTTCTCTTCTCCTCATCATCCCCCCATCATTATATATTGTCATGTACTTATCAGAGAAAACATTTGGCCTTTTGTTTTGGGGATTGGCCTATTTCACTTAGCATGATATTTTCCAACTTCATCCATTTACCAGCAAATGCCATAATTTTATTCTTCTTTATGGCCGAATAATATTCCATTGTGTTTAGATACCACAGTTTCTTTATCCATTCATCAACTGAAGGGCATCTAGGTTGGTTCCACAATCTAGCTATTGTAAACTGAGCTGCAGTGAACATTGATGTGGCTGCATCACTGTAGTATGCTGATTTTAAGTCCTTTGGGTATAAACCAAAGAGTGGGATAGCTGGATCAAATGGTGGGTCCATTCCAAGTTTTCTGAGGAATCTCCATACTGCTTTCCAAAGTGGCTGCACCAATTTGCAACTCCACCAGCAATGGATGAGTGTGCCTTTTTCCCCACATCCACGCCAACACTTATTATTGCTTGTGTTCTTGATAATAGCCATCCTAATTGGAGTTAGATGAAATCTTAGGGTGGTTTCAATTTGCATTTCTCTAATTACTAGGGATGATGAGCACTTTTTCATATATTTGTTGATCACCTGTATATCTTCTTCTGTGAAGTGTCTGCCTATTTCCTTAGCCCATTTATTGATTGGGTTCTTTGTATTTTTGGCGTAAAGTTTTTTAAGTTCTTTATAAACTTTGGAAATGAGTGCTCTGTCTGAGGTGTGTGTGGAAAAGATTTTCTCCCACTCTGTAGGCTCTCTTTTCACATTATTAATTGTTTCCTGTGCTGAGAAAAAACTTTTTAGTTTGAATCTATCCCATTTATTGATTCTTGCTTTTATTTCTTGCACTATGGGTGTCTTGTTAAGGAAGTCTGGTCCTAAGCAATGTGATGGAGATTTGGGCCTACTTTTTCTTTTATTTGGTGAAGGGTCTTAGGTTAACATATTTTAAATAAAATATAATTTAAAAATTTTTGTTGTTGTTGTTGGTAGACCTTTGTTTTATTCACTTACTTATATGTGTTGCTGAGAATTAAACCTAGTGCCTCAAATGTGCTAGGCAAGCGCCCTACCACTGAACCACAATCCCAGCCCTAAAACATAATTGTAATAACATTTTAACTAACATAAAGCAATTTAACATTATATGTAGATACACACAACATATACACACACATGTGTGCACACATATTCACATGTATACATTTAGGTAGATAATAGGATGTTCATCTACACATAGATGTATAGATGTAGATATTTAAACCAGCAAATTAACTGTATCAAAACAAATTTTATGGAAAAAAGTAATTACAAGGAGCACTATGACACACTTGAACAGATGGAGTCACCCCTGAGTACAGCAGTGTTTGGTAGTGGGGAGAGAGGGTATGGAATGGAGAGTACAAAAAACAAATGCAACCTCATTTTGGTAGCAATAGGATATAGTTTTTATTTAATTTTGATAATCTTATTAAACCGGGCTTTTTTTTTTTTTTTGTACTCGGGATGGAACCCAGAGGTGCTTAACTACTGAATACATCCCTATACCTTTTTATTTTTTATTTTGAGGCAGTGTCTCACTAAATTGCTTAGGCCTCACTAAGTTGCTGAGGCTGGCCTCAAATTTGCAATCCTCCTGCCTCAGCCTTGAGAGACTGGGATTGCAGGTATGTGCTACCACACCTAGCAAACAAGGCGTTCTTATTAAATCAGGCATTTTTCTAGTTTCAGTAAAATGAATTCTGTATTATATGGTTCAGTTTATCAAAAAAACTAGTGGTGTTCTGTTCTTAAAATAATCTGTTCTGACCTAAAATAATCTGTAATGATAGATTTAACTCTTAAAGTACTTTGAATAACTTGCCAACATTAGACAACTTGGACTAGGGTTGTGGCTCAGTGGTAAAGCACTTGCCCAGGATGTGTGAAGCTCTGGATTTGATTCTCAGAATCACATATAAATAAATGAATAAAATAAAGGTCTATCAACATCTAAAACAATATTTTTTTAAAAAATGATTACACAACTAACATAATAAGTGGCAAATTCAGGTCTCAAACACATATGACTGACTCTAAAGCCTAGAGACTTAATCACTAAAATTTACTGCAGATTTAAGGTTCGTTCTTCTTTGCTTTTGGCATACGTGTCTCTATCATCATGCTTATCATTTGATAGTTACTACTACTTCAATCTAGACAATCTTACTGGGGGCAAGGACTGAGTTGTTTGACATTTGTAACCCAGGACCAGGCACAGTGTATGCACACAGTTAATACTAACTGTATGTTGGTTGAATGAGAAATTAAAAGTATGACTGACAAGGAGAATTACATTTAAAGAAGGAGGATATGCAAAAGAGACCAATAAAGATGAAGATTGCAAAAAAGGCCATTAGATTTTGTTGCAGGTTGAGTATCCTTTATCCAAAAGTGTTTGGAACCAGAAGTTTTAAGTTTCAGAGTTTTTTGAAGTTTGGAATATTTGCATAGACTTTACCAGTTCAGCATCCTTAATCTGAAAAACACACCAGTACTCAAAATGTTTCAGATTTCGAAGCCTTCCTTCCTTCCTTCCTTCCTTCCTTCCTTCCTTCCTTCCTTCCTTCCTTCCTTCCTTCCTTCCTTCCTTCCGGTTATCTTGATGTGCTGGACATAGTATTTGAAAAATTACTTATAGGAATAACTTAAGGCCTGCAATGAGAATACTTTCCTCTCTAAATAATATGTATTCTTTCCACCAAGTGCTTGGTAGAAATATCAGACTGAGACTACCTTAAGCCAAAGCCAAGGACTGAGATTCTAACTGCCCACAGGATTCTAACTGAGCTGTAATTCTGCACAAGGCTTATTCTAGTTCTGTTCCATCCTTCCCTTGCCCATGTGGCTCTTTGGAATCCAAGATGATCATGGCAAGGATCTCCTATTAGATTTCCCACCTTGTTCTGGCCCTAGGCCTTGTTTTTGTCCTTCTTGCCTGGTAAGATGATCAAGTAGAAGTTCTGATTCCAGAGTAAAAAATGACTTCTGTGCTTTCTTACTTCTCTGGATTTAGTCTTTCTCCTTTGTTTTTGACCTGACAGCTCCTTATCATCTCTTTGGTATGCTTAAGAAAATGGTTTAGTAATTTCTCTATTTTTTAAGTTTTTCCCCCCCAGTAGGAGCAGTAATTTGAATAATCTAGCCCCATGGCCATCAAAATGTTACCTGGGCAGTCTGGGGTTGTGGCTCAGTGGTAGAGCGCTTGCCCAGCATGTGTGAGGCACTGGGTTCAATCTTCAGCACCACATAAAAATAAACAAGTAAAATAAAGGTATAAAAAACATAATAATATTTTAAAAAATGTTATCTGGGAGCCCAAAGGTCCCTGAAACCCATGTAGGGGCCTTGGAGGAGGGCTAGGAGAGAATAGGGCAGGCAGGCTGCCCGGGAATGGAGTTTAAGTGTAGGGACTCACGCCACTTGCACAAAGCACCTCCTTACATTGTGTCCCTAGGCAGCTCTCTTGTCTCACCTTTGGTCCTTGCTGGCCCTGCCTACTTATTCATCTTATATTAATTAAGCTAGATAGTATTAAGGAGATTTCTCGATAATGTTAAACAGAGCCACTTCTATCACTAAATTTTTGTTGGCAAATATAATTTTATTAAAATAAAAAATATTTATGTTAACATGTAGTAGAGTTGTTACTGCTCTTTTGATTAACCAAATACTTAAAAATTTGTTTTAATTTATTTTGTGATAAATATCAATAGCTATAACTCACATAAACAAAAGCCCATTGAGCTCCTTAGTAATTTTTAAGAGTATAAAATGGATCTTGAGTCCAAAAAGGAACCCCCAAAAATCCTGCTAATCTAGCCTAGTATTATCCAAAACTTCGGAATTGCTGTGGTGAACAAAGAAGAGATTAATAAAAGGATTGTTGCTTGGGTGTACACGCCTATCATCCCAGCTGAGGATTTCAGATTTGAGGACAGCCTGGGCAACTTAACAAGACACTGTCTCAAGACAAAATAATAAAAGGATGGGGAGCAGGTGTAGCTCACTGATGGTGTTCCTGCCTAACGTGTTAGGCCTTGGGTTCAATCCCTAATACCACAAAGGGAAAGGGAAGGGGAAGGGGAAAGGAAGAAAGGAAAGAAAAGATTGCTAAAGAGATGTGCACTCCCAGCTGAGATCAAGTGGAATGAGTTTGTAGAGGACAGTGAGAATATCAAGAATTTTAACAATTTTATCCAGAACATCTTAACTATCCACTAATGGGAGTAGAAAAAGAATAAGAGGAAGATTGTTGGGTTCAATCCACGGTACCAAAAAAAAAAAAAAAAAAAAAACAGAGGGGAACGGGGAGGGAGGAGTAGAGAGTAGAGAGAAAGAGTACTGCATTAAAGCAAATTATATTCCATGCTATTATAATTATGTCAAAATGAATCCAAATGTTATATATAACTAAAAAAGCTAATAATTTTTTTAAAAAATATGGATTGATAAGGTAGAAATAGCAGAAAGTTAAAGAAGGGGATAAGCCTAAGGACTTAGTGAAGACCTGTGGAAATGACTGACCATTTGTTCTACAGTGAATCAAGGGGGACAAGAGAAAACAGAAGAGCTATCCTAGATAAGACAAAAGGGAAAAGACACTTGAATTACATTATGTAAATAAAAATCAGTTTAGCAGGAAGGAGGAACCACGAGAATCAGGATATAGATGAAATGATCAGATTGAAGAATCGAACTTAGTTGTTAAAGGCTTTACTCTTTATCACTTTTGGCACTGAAAGAAAACCTAACACTAGGAATGTGCTATTTTTCAAACTTGCCACTTAGTATGAAATTCAAGACTCTACTTTTATAAGCCTCACTGTGCTCATCTATAAAATGTGAAGAATAGTAATTACACTGACAGAGTCATAAGGATCAAATGAAATGGCATGTTAAATTCTTTGTAAAATAGAAATTATTATATAAATATGTGGCATAAGAGCTATAAACTTGTTATTTTCATAAATCTTTGCTTTTTAATTTTCAGGCAGAACTCAAAAGCTTGATGGACAATGCTTCTTCGTCTTTTGAATTTGCTAAAGAACTCATCAGGCACAATCTGGTGAATAATGGTTTCCCGTCTTGACTGACTTCAGCCCTACTCTACTTTGGTACATCCCAGCAACTAGAAAGGCGAATAAAAGGAGATGCCCCGACATATATTGGTCCTCTTCAAAGGACTGTCTCCTTACTCAGAAAAGAGAAATCAGGGATATCAGTCCCTTTCCTTAAGGAAATATTTCTTGGGAGAGCAGGAATATATTACCTTTGGAAGGTAGCTCAAGGCACTGTAGATCCAAATGTTTGGTTTTTGAGCAAAGACAAACATATCCTTGTGGGTAGAAAAAATGGTGAAGATTTTCTGGTCTTGGAAAGATGGCCAAGATTTAGTGGGTTCTTTCTAGTCTAGGACATGGACCTTGAATAGCAGTGACATCAGTGTATTGCAAACACACTGATTTTACTAGAAGTAAGTTTGCACTGGGGAATCCTAAAGCTGGGCAGAGTGGTTGAGTTTAGGGCTAGATTATGATGGCCATTGTTTTAAAAAAAAATCTGAGCTCAGATTAAGTTTGATTCTATTGACCATGTAATGTAGTAAGATGCAGAGCAGCTGCTTTCAACTCAGATACCTGGGAACTTTGGGTAAATTATGTAATATTGCCAAGTCTCAGTTTCCTCATCTAAAAATGGTGATAATAATAACTTTATCTTTTCCTTCTGATTTCTGTTTAGCACTGATTCTTCCAGTCCCCAAGCTGAAAACCACAGCTATTTTAGACTCTCCCCTTCCTTTTATCTCTAGTATCAAGTAGTAACTAAACCCTAATAATTCTTTCTTTGCAATGACTTACATTAATTTCATTTCTTCTGTAGGTCAGGTCTCCATCAAAGATAAAGTTTTATTTGGATAGCTTCTCTTATGGGCTCCTGCCTCTAATCTTTTCAGTTCTAAACTAATTTATAAGTTCAATTATATTTTTATAGAGAATGATACATTTGAGATAACAGGTTGGAATTCAGCTTGGAGTGGGATCAAGACTAGAGCTGGACATGGTGGCACATACCTGTAATCCCAGCAGCTCAGGAGGCTGGGGCAGGAGGATTGCAAGTTCAAAGCTAGCTTCAGGAACGTAGAGGCTCTAAGCAACTTAGTGAGACCTAGTCTCAAAATAAAATATAAAAATCCCTGGAGATGTAGCTCAGTGGTAAAGCTCTCCTTGGTTCAAAGCTAGGTTTAAGAGTTATCATGGAGTCTTAGCAAATAAAGATTTTCACTTGCTGAAGTCCTGACAATTATATATGGAAGGATTAAAAACAGAACTTTATTATTTCAGAAGAGCATTTGTATTTAATGTGCTGGAGAAAGGAGCATCAGCAGATGACACAAGAAAGGGCAGACAAGAAGGGCCAACCTAAATAATGTCATGTCACTTAAAACTACACACTTTAATCACCTGGGAGGCTCTTGAAACTAATTATGGGCTCTATCCCCAGGGATTCTTATATATATACTGGGGTAGGAGTGTCTTTCTATGTTGCCTAGGTTGGCCTTGAACTCTGAGGCTCAAACGATCCTCCTACTTCAGCCTCCCAAGTAGCTAGGACTTTAGGTATATACAACCACACCCAAACTTCCACGGATTCTTATTTAATGGTTGAATTGGGGCCCAACCATTCATGTTTTTCTTAAAATCTTCCTAGATGGATGTCATATACACTCAAGGTAAAGAAACACTATATGTGCATAGAACTGGAAGGAATACTTTAGATAGTAAACAGGGATTAGCCTTGAGGAGTAAAATTAGAGAGGGAAGTGAGAATATAGAAATTTCCCCTTTTTCTTTTGAAATGCTGCCTTTACTTTTTTTTTTTTTTTTTTGGTTTTTTTTTTTTTTTTTTTTTTTGCCTTTACGTTTTTCCCCAATAACCATATATTATTTCTATATTTTAAAAAATAAAACTGTGAAAAGTGTTAAGGCAATATAAATAATTGTGAAGAATATCAACTTTTGAAGTCAGATTTGAGGTCAAAATCAAACTGTATCATGTACTAACTTTGTAACTTAAGGTAAGTCACTTAACATTGCTGGGTTTCAGTGTTCTCATATGTAGAATAGGGAAAATTGAAGTACTTAACTCGTATGAAGAGTAATAAAGTAATGTGTATAAGGTGCTTTGCATGGTATGTAGCAAATACAGATTATCACTTATCTGAAAATCTTGGAATCAAAAGTGTTTCAGATTCCAGAATTTTAAATATTTTCTTACACAAGATGTGTTAGGATGGAACCCAAGTCTAAACCTGAAATTCACTTATGTTTCATTTACACATTCTATAGATAGCCTGGAGTTAACCTATATCGTATTTTTAGTGAGCCTGCATTTTGATTATGACTGGTCACATGAGATCACATGTGGAATTTTCCACTTGTAGCATCATGTCAGTACTCAAAAAGTTTCAGATTTTGGATTTGTAGATTAAGGATGCTCAGTCTGTAGTAAGCATTTAGTAAATGGTGCTGTTATTCATATTGTCATGTTGAAGTCAACAGTGTCAAAACTGCAGACACACATGGAGCAAGCAGACAGAAAAGTTCTTTGCATTTGGTTAAATAGGTTAATTTGTGACTTGAGGAGTATGTTTACTAATGTGCTGAAAGAAAAAGCCAGTTTGGGGAGGAGGTTAAGGAATGAGAAGATAAGAAGAAATTAGAAGCAGTAAGCTACGTACTTAGAACCATAGCATTGAAAGAAGGAAAAATAGGGCACCATCTGAAGGAACAGTGGGGCCAAGTGGAAGATTTTTCAGGAGAACAAAAACTCCTGTGTGTGTTTAAAGTTGAGAAGTAGGACCAGAGTGAAGATGCATTGATTAATGGAGAAACAAGGTGCAGATGGAGTCAGGAGTCATGGTATCAAGAGGGCAGGTGAGGGACTGGAATTGTGACTCACTGGTAGAGCACTTGCCTACCATGTGTAAGGCACTGAGTTTGATCCTCAGCACCACATGAAAATAAATAAAGGCATTGTATCCATCTACAACTAAATGTGTGTGTGTGTGTGTGTGTGCGTACGTGCGCACGTGTATTTTTAAAAGGCAGGAGAGCCTGCTGTGGTGATGCCTGCCTATAATCACAGCTACTCAAGAGGCTAAGAGAGGAGAAGCACAAGTTCAAGTCCATCTTAGCAACTTAGGAAGATCCTGTCTCAAAAAATAAAAAGGGTTTGGGTTACAGCTCAGTGGTGGAGCACCCCTAGGTTCAATTTCCAGTACCAATAAATAAACAAGTAAATAGATAAGTAAATACATACATACATATATACATAAATAAAGTAAGAAGACAGACAAAAGGAGTTATCTTGGGAAAACAAGGAATTACTGCAGATAGGCTCTGGAAATGCAACAGTACAAAACCAATTGTCCTTTTACGGATGGTTTTTCTGCTTTTTGTTTCTTAGCTTTTCTCTATAGCACCTGTTATCATCTGATAACATTTATTTGTTCCCCACTTGAACAGTCTGTACGGTAGCAGGGGAGTGAGTGACTTGTTCCTGCTGTAACCCCAGTACTTATTATGAAAGCAGGCATGTAGGAGATGCTAATGAATTCATTTAAAAAAATATTATCTGCTATGTGCCACACATTTAGCCCACTTTGACTCATTTAATCCCAGCTACTTGGGAGGCTGAGAAAGGAGAACCCACAGTTAGAGGCCACCTTCGGCACTGTAGTGAGAGCCTATCTCAAAAAAAAAACATGAAAGGGCTGGAGAGCAAGGTTAGTGGTAAAGCACCCCTGAGTTTAATCCCAGGACCACAAAAAGCCAAAGTAGAAGAAAGGAAAGGGTTAAGAGTGTGATGGTGGAGGTGTTAAGAAGAATCAAAAGTAGAGGAGAGGAAAAAGAGGAGAGAGTAAGAAGCATAGGAATTAGTTAGGCAGTAAGTCAACCAATTTTTAAACATTTTCACTAATAAATATATACATGCCACAGTAACATCATTTCTCTATCGCTAGGTTGTTTTCCGAGGAGGTGAAGGGGCCTTACAGGTTTTACCACCCCTGGTTGATGTCATTCCTGAAGCTAGGCTAAACCTGGTGATTTACTACCTCGTCAAGGTAAGAAAAAATTTGTTATGGTATTATAATGAGATATTTTAGAATATTTAACCTCAGATTGAACTACTTGCTTAAATTTTAAATCTGTAATACTTCCAAAGGTAACATTTGCAACAAGTTCATAGGACATAACGAATTTATTGGTGCTTATTTATCATCTTTTTTATTTTTGGTACCAGAATTGAACTCAGGGGCACTCGACCACTGAACCACATCCCCAGCCCTACTTCATATTTTTATTTAGAGACTGGGCCTCACTGAGTTGGTTAGTGCCTTCTTTGCTTTTGCCGAGGCTGGCTTTGAACTCTTGATCCTCCCGCCTCAGCCTCCCCAGTCACATGCACCACTTCGCCCAGCAGTGCTTTTTCTTTTTATCTTCTTTCCTCTTCTGTTGTTACCTACTTCTCCTTTGTTTTTTTTTTTCCTCTATTGTTCTGCCTTCTATCTATTCTCTTTTGATTTTTCATTGTTTTTCTTCCATTTCCCTTGTAGTAGTTCTTCCTTTTTCTATTTCTTCTTTATATATAATACATATTCACATTTTCTTGTGTCTTTTTAAAACAATCATTAACTTTTAAAATCTATTCTAATTGTCTGCCTTTCTGTTTCCTTGTACCCCAGGCATCTTATGAGAAACATTTTGATTTTAAAGAGAATGTGGTATTTATTGACCCTAAGCAAAGTTAAGACTGTTGGACACATGCCTGAGTTACCAGTACAGGGTAATGGCTGCCATGCATTGGTGGCAGCAGTCTGTCATGAACTTCAGACAACAGTGTGGGCCTTTTTAGGTACATGGTAGAAGCCAATCAGACAACATGTCCCTCATTGAGGAAAATGTGTTCATTAAAATGATCATATGGACTTGTAAGCAGACTCCTCTGTTTTATATAGAAGTAAAAAGAAATGCTTTTGGACAAGAATTAAAGAAACATATGTATTTTATTAATTTAGTTTATTATGAAAATATTTTTTTCTTTTTTGGTACCAGGGGATTGAACTCGGGGGGCACTTAATCATTGAGCCACATCCCAGCCCTTTTCTTTTCTTTTTTTTCTTTTCTTTTTTTTTTTTTGAGACAGGGTCTTGCTAAGTTGCTTAGGGCCTCTCTAAGTTGCTGAGACTGGCTTTGAACTTGCAGTCCTCTTGCCGCAGCTTCCCAAGCTGCTGGGATTACAGGTGTGCACCACCATTCCCAGCTTTTATGAAAAATATTAAATGGAAACAGAAGTAAATAGTATAATAAATACCCAAATACTCCAGATTCAACAATTTTTAAGATATTACCAATCTTTTGTATCCATCACTTAATTTTTTGTTCCCGAAAATTTTAAAGCAAATCTTAGACTTCATCATTTCATTCCTATATACTTAATATATATCTTTTTAAAAAATGGTCATTTTTCTTACCTAAAAACAATGCCGTTGCCATATGATACCCAGTTCATATTCTTAGCTTTAACATATTTTAGGTGTCTCATGGTTTAATATGAATTTTCTAAGGATATTTGGTTATCTTTAGTATAAATATGCAAGATTCTCTAACAAATTGATGGAGAATTAGAGGGCAGATGAAACAGATTATACTTTCTGTGAAAATGTATTTCACAGGGCTGGGCATCAAACCCAGGACCCACACTTGTGAGACAAGTGCTCTACCACTGAGCTATATGTTCAATCCTATTTTCTGTGAAAATTTGAATACTGAAGATCTTACCTTTCTTGGGACTGCTTCAAAAGGGTTTGCTTGAATACATTGATATGTTTATTTTTTAAATTTCAGATGATGTACAGGAAGCTTATAACTTAATTAAGGATCTGGAGCCTACTACTCCTCAGGTAATTGAGAATGTGGAAAGTAGAACTTTGGAACTATAGCTGGGCATATTAGAGAAAAGTCCTGCTTGTAGAATCCCCAGAGAAACCATGTATATTGATCTAGGAATGTTTTATGAGACTTGATATGAGAATCAATGTTCTGGGCTTTTTGATGTGGTTAAAACTCCCTTACATGAAGTTGATTCCTCAAAAAGTTAAAGTTTGAAAATATTAAAATATATAATTTTGATGAAACTAACAGGTATATACACTTATCTCATGAGTATAATTGCAACTTGTCCTTCTCCCCCATTAGGTTGGTAATTTCTTATAGTTAGGGACTTTATCTGTACTGTAGCTCTAACATTATATATGCTAAGTACATAGTAGGTATTCCCTTTATTGAATGAAGGACTGAATGAAAATATTGCCAGACTTCTTGGAGTATAGACAATTATGTGTCTCAAATGTATTAAAAGTTTCACCATCTGGGCTGGAGTTGTGACTCAGTGGTAGAGTACTTGCCTAGCACATGTGAGGTACTGGGTTCGATTCTCAGCACTGCATATAACTAAATAAAATAAAGGTCCATCAACAACTAAAAAAATGTCTTTAAAAAAGTTTCAGCAACTTTTGTGCTATTTTTTAATAAACATTTTTAAATAAAAATTGATAAACCTGCTAAGGAAGGTATCTATTAAAGAATTAAACCAAGTTTGAAAACAGGGATATAGATGAGGCCCCAGACTCCCAAAGAAAGAATGTCTTACAAATATGAATCAAAGAATTTTTTTTTTCTTTTTTTTTTTTTTTTTGGAAAAGGATCACTAGCAAAGGAAGGTATTATAACATTGGAAAGGGAAAATATATATATGATTTGAACACAGAATAGCAGTGACTGACAGGGTAATAAAAATGATCACAGAAAACATCTTACTGGGGTTTTTTCCCCCTTTAATTGAAGTACAAAACTTACCTCCTGGAGTTTCCACTGTTATTAAGATTGGAAGTTTAGCTGGGTGTGTTGGTGCACGCCTATAATCCCAGTGGCTCTGGAGGCTGAGGCAGGAGGATCTCAAGTTCAAGGCCAGCCTCAGCAATTTAGCAAGGCACTTAGCAACTCAGCAAGATGCTATCTCTAAATAAAATATAAAAAAGGGGGACTGGGATATATCTAAATAAAATAATAAAAAGGGAATGGGGACATAGCTTAGGTGGTAGAGTCTTTGCCTTGCAAGCACAAGGCCCTGGGTTCAATCCCCAGCACCGCAAAAAGTAAAAATAAAACAAATTTAAAAAAAAAATATATATATAGGCTGAACTGGGACTGGGACTGTAGCTAAGTGGCAGAATGCTTGTCTAACACTTGTGAGACACTGGGTTCGATCCTTAGCACCACATAAAAATAAACAAATACAATAAAGGTATGCTGTCCATCTACAACTACAAAAAAACTGAAAAAAAAAAAGAAAAAAAGAGGGCTGGAGATGTGACTTAGTGGTTAAGCACCCCTGGGTTCAATCCTCAGTACAAAGAAAAAAAAATAGGTTGGGAGTTTACAAATAATAGTGAATTCTATTGTATGGATACATACCTACTGGAAATGAAATGAAAGTCTCCTACTTCTTTCATTCAAGCCAGGGATAGAACAGAGAAAAGTACTCAGTGTATGGAGTACCATGCTGCTATAAGGGATTAACTAGAAAGATAACTATCTTACCACTGTACTTCTTCTTAATCAGTGTTATTGTACATTTCCAGGAGTATATCCTCAAAGGAGTGGTTAATGCAGCCCTTGGTCAGGAAATGGGTTCGGTGAGTATGAATTTACTGGTAATCCATAGTTTGCAAAGTTATAGATGTGTGGAAAAGACCAAAACGGGGATCAAAGTGCACCAGTAACAAGCTTACCCCCAGGCTCTTCTACAGTTCCTTTTAGTTCTTCAAAATCTCCAATCCAGATTCCATTGTTTAAAAAAAAAATCTGTTAGAGACAAAAAAGAAAAAGAAAAAGAAAGCTTTAACCCTAAAAATTGATGCTTTGTATAAAAAGAGTCCTATTCTTTTTTTTTAGTTGTAATTTGACAATGTTGTCATTCAGTTTCAGGTTATCATTTTATAGTTGCTTATGCTTGTAAGAATCAATATTGTTTTGGTCATGACTTAAATCAAGGATATATGTTAGATCTTGACAAATATGGTAGAAACATCAAGTGTAATACAAATAAAATAGTTTTACCATATCTTCTGCATCAGCTGTTTTGTTTTTCAGAGGGATCATATGAAAATTGCCCAGCAGTTCTTCCAGTTGGTGGGAGGATCGGCCAGCGAATGTGGTATGTTTGAAATTTATACTAATGACCATGACACACAAGTGGATATATATACATACATGCATACATACATACATTTCACATTATGAAGTAGAAGGTCAGAATATTGGAATTATCTTTTCTGAATATCTTAGTTAAAGTGGAATGAGAATGAATAAATAAATAAATAAATAAATAAATATTTACTCTTTAGATCATGAGTGTTTTAAAAGTTTGAATCAGTTTTAGATGTGAATTGTTACTTTTTATTGAATTTTCAACAGTTCTTTATATAATTGATCATCTTGCAGATATTTTTTGAGTGAAAAATATGTGGCATTTTTGCCCATATAAAAAAATTAAAATATTTAAGTTTATCTTTTCTGTAATAATTTCTCACATGGATATTAAGCTTAGATAAATAGTGGATAAAAGCACTCAGAGAGTGCTTTTTTACTGTTGTAGCAACCTATGTTCACATATATTTCCAAGTAATGGTCTTTCATTTGTCTTATGAAAGTATTGATTTCAAAATTCAGTTTAAGATTTGAGAAAGGACTATAAAAAGGGATGACAGACAGTATGAATTGATCTGGCTGCATATACCAGTGGTCTATAACTGACATCTATTCTGATTAATGTTATTCATGCTGAACTGATTGTTAGATATTTTTATTGCCCCTGTGATATTCACAACTGTTTCATCAATACTGTTTTGTGGAATAACATTTCCTTTCCCTGCTTTATTCATTCATTCATCTAACAAAACTATATTGAGGTATTGGGGATGGATGTAGCAGTAAACAAAATGAATGAAACTCCCTACCTTATGGAGCTTACAGTCTTGTGGAACAGATAGACTGGGAACATAAGGCATAAATAGGTTATAAGTGCTATGAAAAAAAATATTGAACTGGGTAGAGTCTGGGAATGCCAGTGGCAGGGGTCAGGGTTATACTAGTCCTTTGCTACCTCAAATAGGAGACTGATAACCAGACAGAAAGTTGGATTGGGATAAGAATCAACTGGTTCTATGACAAGTTATTTCTCCATTTGAGATTGGAAGTGCTAGGTTGTCTTAGACAAGTGATAAAGGAGATCAAGACACATTAAGTGTATAGATGTTAGAGTTGGACAAGAGAATCAAAGTCCCTAAAAATGATCTAGGGAATACTATAGCCGGTGTACCTGCAGAGTACTTGTTCATTTTGTACTTTGGGAGTTAACCCCCAGAGAGATTATTAGTCACTCAAATGTTGTGCCCTCTATTTTTCTGGGGCTTGATCCACTAAACATAATCTGTAATTACAGAATCTAGAAAGATGTCTTGGAATATATTCTTATATCTAAGTTGTAAAATAACTCAATTTCAGCTAAAGAAAGCTTTTAGTTTCGTTAACTTACATGGTTTCTTTTTCCCCTCCATTTCAGATACAATACCAGGGAGGCAATGCATGGCTTCATGTTTCTTCCTGCTTAAGCAGTTTGATGATGTTTTGATTTACCTCAATTCATTTAAGGTCAGTATAGAATTATCTAAATGACTGCATGTATGAAATACTATAAATAAAGTGTCAGAAGTTAAAATACTCTTATAGATAAGATAGCCCTTTTTCTCTGGTGGCATTAGTGACATCAAGGAATTAGCCCAATTCCTTGAGATTATTTTATATTTATCCAATGTAACTAATGGTTTTATATTTTATATGTTAATGCTTTTTAACATAATGCCCACCCTTGGGATATTTTTCAGAGTTACTTCTATAATGATGACATCTTTAACTTTAATTATGCCCAAGCCAAAGCAGCAACAGGTAATACCAGTGAGGGTGAAGAGGTGGGTACCAATTTTTTTTTTTTTTAAAGAATGACATTTTCTAAAGCACCAGATTTTTTTTAGGTACCAGGGATTGAACCCAGGGGTGCTTAACCACTGAGCCACATCCCCAGCCCTTTTTAATATTTTATTTAGAGACAGGATTTTGCTGATTTGCTTAGGGCCTCACTAAGTTGCTGAGGCTGGCTTAAACTCCCGATCCTCCTGCCTCAACCTCCCGAGGCCCTGGGATTACAGGTGTAAGCAACCATACCTGGCAAGGCACTTGCTTTTGAAGACATTTGAATAATTCTATCTAAAAGCATCTTTATCTTTTTCTCATAAAATTAATGGTCAAGGGTAAAGAATATTAAAGATTCTTTTTTTCTTAGATTACATTTAAAACTACAATGTGACTAGACACAAAGGTTTTATGACATTAATATTTACCTCTTTTTGATAAGTTTTATAAAAGTATAACATATATAGAAAAGTATACAAATTTCAAGTTATACCCTTTGATGAATTTTCATGAAGTGACATACCCGTATTACCATCACCTAGATCATGAAACAATATCATCATAACCCTCAAAACCCCTCCTCTCCTTTATAAGTCAGTCCCCTTTCCCCCAGGGCCAATCACTGTCCTGATTTCAAACTCTATAGATTGATTTGTTTGAAATTTTCAAAATAATTCATTTGAATTCTTCAGTTTAATTTTATATTAATCTATAAAAGTACAGTGATTATCAGTCTAAGGCAAGCTGATAATGTATATTTTGACTACAAAACCATTCTCCATTTTATTCCTTTTCTTTCCTCTTGTTGCAGGTGTTTCTCTTGATCCAAAGCGAGAAGTTGAAAAATGATTACATTTACCTCAGTTGGTTAGCTCGGTGCTGTGAGTCTTCTTTTAAATATACAGTAATAATTCTCCTTTTATTTTTCTTATTTTACTATGTTTTGAAAATTACATTAAGCATTTTCTAATCTTTAAATTTTTTTTTGTATTTTGTTCTATAGAATGAGTAAACACTGAAATTAAAGGTTGTTAATGCTACTCAGTAAGAGTTTGCCATGTGAATGTGTTATGTAAGTCACCCTATGATTAGTTCCACCATTCATTACTGACCTAGTACTTATAGTCCTGAAAAATGTCAAGTTCTTCTAGCTCGTTAAGGTTTCCAGACTCTCAGTGTTCAGTGTTTTTTGTGTGAAATGATACACTCTGATTTTACCTTTTCACTTTGTAGGCCCAAAAAGTGCCAAAAATGTAAAAAATGCAGTTTCTTAATACACTATATAACGTATAAGCTCTCTCATTATTTTTTCTTGCTCCTCTTTTTCCATTCAGATTTCAAATATGCCACTGATTTTTTGCTAAAATTTTTTAACAGTTAGGTTTTCTTTTTTGAACATTTTTTTGAACATTCATTTACAACATTTGTGTTGTAAATGAACACAATACCTTTATTTATTTATTTATTTTTATTTTTTTATGTGGTGCTGAGGATCAAACCCAAGTGCCTCACACTTGCTAGGCAAGTGCTCTACCGCTGACCTACAACCCCAGCCCAGCAATTAGGTTTTCTAAGTGAACTGAAACTGTGAATAGGATTGAATGAATGATAGGTGTCCTCTTTTAAGCAAATTGGCAAAGTGGAAACTACAAGAAATCAACCCAATCTAAAAGATATGTGAGTCTGAAATATTTTAAATGTAAAATTCCAATAGAAGCCAGCTTAATGCCAACATTGCTAGCTTTCCATGTAAGGCTATTCTACAACTACATTATATATTTAGGATATAGATACAAATTCATAGAATAACAAGATGTAAAAGTTATTTCCTTTCTTCTTTCTTTTTTCCTCTTTCTGTTTGTTTGTTTGTTTGTTTTGTTTTGTTTCAGTACTGGGATTGACGACCTCATGCATACTAGAGCTTCATGTATACTAGGCAACTACTCTAGCACTGAGCTATATCCCCGGCCCTTTTAAGGTTTTATGTTGAGGCAGGGTCTCCCTAAGTTGCCCATGCTGACCTCAAACTTGCAATCCTCCTCCTCATCCTCCCTGGTAGCTGGAATTATGGGTGTACACCACCACACCTGACCAGAAGTTACTTCTTTTTCACTTAAAAACCATAAATATTTGTTTGCTTTTATAGATATCATGAATAAGAAACCAAGACTAGCCTGGGAACTTTATCTCAAGATGGAAACCTCTGGCGAGTCCTTTAGTCTCTTACAGCTCATTGCTAATGACTGTTACAAGGTAAGTCTGAGTCTAGTAAAGAGAAAACTGAAGATGAGCATTACACTGCCACAGCAGCTGAATATTAGGGAAAAGTATCCTGGAGCCGAAGTGGTTATTGGTGAGAAGATTTTTGCATAGTGATATCAGAAATGTCCTTTTATAAATTAACTGAACTCAGAGGTGGACAATATTTATAGATATATCATTCAAGTATTCAGCTGGTGGTTGAAAATTTGATTCTAAAATAATGTCTAGAGACATAGGTTGGGAATTGTTGTCAACATTTAAGTAGTAATTGAAAGCCTTAAAGAAAGTGAGATTTACCAAGTAAGGAAATAAAGTGAGAAGAGTTACAAACCAGACCTTGAGGAATGTTAAGGTATAAGTGTTAGACAGAAAATGCAAAGGAACCAGAAAAAGGGGATAAGAAAATAGTCATAGTTAACTGGTTTGTGTGTGTGTGTGTGTGTGAGAGAGAGAGAGATAGAGAGAGATTGGGGGGAGATGTGTTGGGGGCAGTTGAAAAGACAGAGAAAAGTAGTTTGGGGTCTTATCCTATAGATTATAAATTAAAAAAAAATTAGCCTCAAATCCTAGAAATTTCTATTTTTAGAATATCTCATCCTGTTGAAAAGATGGGAAAATGTCAGATAAAGAGAATGTAGTGTTAAGCTAATCAATAACAGCTTGTTTCAAAGTGAATCATTACCAAAAAAAAGAAGCGAATCACCAGTAGAGAAGGATTCAAGACACTGGAAACTTGAAAATAATGGTTTAACATGATTTGGTGGGCAGCAATGTGGTTAAGTAAGTTAGGGGAGGCAGAGGGAAAGAAAACATTAAGAGACAGGAAATGATTTCAATTTTATATGTATTAAATACCAAGTATCATTGGAGCTCCCAATAGAGAGAATATGAATAGGAAATTGACAGAGTGAACCCAGAAAAGTATTTAGAAAAATCAGGAGAGGAAAAATGATTTTCATTATTCTTTTTCTAGTTCCTATTTATCACAAGCCAAGGAAGGGGAATGTTAATTCTGCACCTAGATAGTAATATACAAGAACTGAGATGACAGTAACTGGTAGAGAAGAAAGTCAAATTAGGAAAAAGGTGCAATGAGGATCATGTAGACGAGAGACTTTAAATCTGTGATTTTGAGGATAAGGAAAAAAATTATGGTGTCACCTTAAAAGGGAAAACAGGGGTTTTGAATTTAGGGATGTGGGGTTGGGGAGTTCGTTTTCTTTTACAATGATGGGTAAAATTATACTGTAAGCTACGGAAAAGGGAGATTAAAGATTCAACAGAGTACAGGCATTTTTGGTGGAGTAAAGCTGTAGAGGAGATAAGAGTGGGATAGAGTTAAAGTCAAGAAGAAATAACCACGGTGCAAAGCAATTTGGCTATCTGTCATCTCATAGCCTCCCACAAGCCTGATGGTTCAGTAAGAAGGGCTCATACACACACACACGACGATGGCCCAGCAATTGCACTCCTGTACATTTATCCCAGAGAAATGGAAACCTCTACCCACACAAACACACAAATGTTAATAGTAGTTTTAGCTTTAATAGTCTCAAACTGGAAACAAAGTCTTTATGTAGGTGAATCATCAAACAAACAAAAAAAGAAACTATGCTGAGGAATCTGACTCATTTCCTAATGTTTAAGTGCTGATGGCTTTTAAGCCTCACTCCTGCCTCTTCCCTTTGGTCTCCACGTCTGGACAAAATGATGAGAAAACCTGGATGCTGCCTCCCTTTGTGCCATTGGGTGATTCAAACCACACAAGCCTTGACCCAGCTCAGGATCCCTCACCTGGATTTCACCCCTAGCCCCCAGGCCAAGAATCCTTGTCCTGCTTTCCCCAGGTCATATCAGATGTGCTTGAGAGGTCTGCTCTGCTCTCCAGAGAGCCCTCAATTATATATGTGATACCCTTGGGTATATGTGACATCACCCACTCTCAATACCAAAATCAAAACTTGGTGGGTGTCCCCTCCTGCTTTTTTTGCAGGATAACCAGAACAATACCCAACTATTGTTAACATGGAGTAACTTGGATTAACAAGGATAAGACATGGTGCCTGTGTGAAGATATCCAATCTCAAAAGGTCCCCTACTGTGTTTTTAATATGTATGTGAAATATATATCATTCTTGCCGGGCATGGTGGTACACGCCTATAATCCCAGTGGCTCAGGAGGCCGAGGCAGGAGCATTGCAAGTTCATAACCAGCTTCAGCAACTTAGCAAGGCCTAAATAACTCAGCAAGGACCCTGTTCTCTAAATAAAAATATTTTAAAAAGGTCTGGGAATGTGACTCATGGTTAAGTGCCCCTGGGTTTGATCCCCAGTACCAAAAAAGAAAGAAAAGATATACATTATTGAAATGACAAAATTATACAGATAGAAAACAAATATGTGGTTGCTAGAGGTTAGGGATGGTGAGCAGGGACCAGCATGCGTGTAACTATGAATGGTAACCAAATCTTTGTAGTGATGGAATAGTTCTTTATCTTAATGGTGGTGGTACATACATGAATCCACACATGTGGCAAAATGACAAGTCAACACACAGTATCATGTCAGCTTCCTGGTTTTGATATTATGATACTGTAGTGTAGTTACATAAGCCATAACCATTGGGGGAGTCTGATAAAGGTGCAGATAACCTCTATCTTATCTTTGTAACTATCTACAGAGCTGTAATTATTTCAAAATAAGTTTTTTAAAGAAATGAACCAATTAGAGCAATGTAAAATGCATCTAACAAACATAATGTTGAGTCAGATGCAAGACACAAAAGAATATTGTAGTATTATCTCAGTTTATATTGTTTAAAAATATATGGACTGAAGGCAAAACTATAAAAGAAAGTAAAAAATTAATGGACCATAAAAGAATAGTAGCTACCTTTTGATGGGGAAGGGAGAGGATTATGGTCTGGCAGCGATACACAGAGAGCTTTTATTTTGTTTCAGTGTCTTGACCCTGAGTGGTGGACACATTCACATTCACATTATAGTAGTAAGCTGTACATGTATGTTTCCTGTGCCATTCTATATTCGTGACATTTTATAATAAAATATTTTAAGAGAATGTAGGTAGAAGGAATAACCTTGAAAAGAATAAGAGCGAGAGCTAGGCAGAAAGAAGGGGAAGATGAATGAAGGTGTAAGTATTATTTGAAGTGAAGGGAAGAAACTTATGTTTTCTCTGTAAAGTAGAAAATTGAGCTAAACTAAGAATGCAGTAGAGGCCTTAAGGAAATTGCCAAATCTTTAGACAAATATTAATAGAAGGAATGGAGAAGTACCTAAACCACACTGAGTAAAGAGGGTGCCCAGCAACTTGGAAGCCTAAGTTATTGGCAATATGCATTTACAATTGCCATTCAAAAAAACTCATCAAAGCAAGACTTAATGGTCTTCAGCATGTTCCAAGAGGTCAAGGAATGTGCAGTGTACTTAGGAAAGATGTCTGTCAAAATGGATTACATATTTAAGAAATTGAGTGTTTAGACTAGTGTCTGTCAAAATGGATTGCATAGTTAAGAAACTGAGTGTTTAGACTAGTGGTCAGTATACATCTAGGCATTTTGAGAATTTAAGAATAGGGAAAGACCACTCTTGAATTAAACATGATCAGATTAACATAAAATGAATCATAGTACTAATATAAAAAGAATATATTAAAGAGACTTGAAAAATCCCCAGTTCAATCAGTCACTTAGGGTTTATCCTCAAGATTGGAATATAATTAGAAGAAATAACAAGGCTTGATGACAGTATAACTTGGCTATATGTAAAAAAAAAAGTTGCACTATTTAAAATGGATTTAAACTGAATCTGTCTTCAAACTGTGCTTTTCCTTCTCATTTTAGTTAGTTGAAATTTAATTTGCTAACTGAAAATATTGTCATTACCCATATCACTTATTTCACACGGTTCTATTTTATGTTATCTATATGTTTAGTGTCTAATTTTTTCACCATAATTATTACCATAACACTTTCTTTTATTTAGATGGGCCAGTTTTACTACTCAGCCAAAGCTTTTGATGTCCTAGAGAGGCTAGATCCCAACCCTGAATACTGGGAAGGCAAAAGGGGTGCGTGTGTGGGCATTTTCCAGATGATCTTAGCGGGGCGAGAACCCAAGTAAGTAAACAGAGAGAAGATATTACCACTATTCATTTTTGGTGTGTGAAGGGAAATAATTGTTTTCTTGGATGGTATCTTCTAAAAACTTAAGGTTATAATGACATTTTATAATACTGAAAAAATGTTAAGATGTTATTTCTTTTTTTTAACTGTGAATATTTTAAAAATTTTTATAGACTTCATTTTGATTCATTGTATACAAATGGGGTACATCTTTTCGTTTCTATGGTTGTGCATTATGTACATTCTAAAGTTCCTCCATATATGCAAATGCAAAAAGTAAAGAGCAGAAGGATATATAGTATTCTGTAATATGTATAAAAAGCGGGTGGGGTAGAATAGAAATGTGTGTGTGCTGCACTTCAGACAGAGCACTAATCTCCAAATTTATAAAGAACTTACAAAATTTTACACCAAAAAAAACAAAGAACCCAATCGATAAATGGGCCAAGGAACTGGACAGACACTTAACAGAAGACGACATACAGGTGGTTAATAAATATATGAAAAAGTGTTTAACATTTCTAGTAATTAGAGAAATGCAAACTAAAACCACCTAAGATTTCATCTTACTCCAATTAGATTGGCTATTATCAAGAACACAAACAATAATAGAAGTTGGCGTGGATGTGGGGAAAAAGGCACACTTGTACACTGCTGGTGGAGTTGCCAATTGGTGCAGCCACTCTAGAAAGCAGTGTGGAGAATCCTCAGAAAACTTGGAATGGACCCACCTTTTGACCAGTTATCCCACTCCTCAATTTATACCCAAAGGACTTAAAATTAGCATACTACAGTAACGCAGACACTTCAATGTTTATAGCAGCTCAATTCACAATAGCTAGATTGTGGAACCTACCTAGATGCTTCAACAGATGAATGGATAAAGATGTCATTTCTGACCATCCTCCAGAAATGTCTTGCTTTTATAGAATCAAATCATTCCAAATTATATATACTAGAACACTGAATATGCTACAATTCTTACATAGAAGGGCAAGATGTATCTTTTGATCCAAATGAATGGCCATTTTCTTTTTGTTGTTGTTCACAGTGCTGGAATAGCCATTTTCATAAGCAAAGTCTTTTTTCTCTTTTTTTTTTTTTCAACTGTTGGCTTTTTCATGTCTTAGTTTAGGCCTCAAAGAATTATGAATGAAGTGGATATGGTTGATAATTCTGTTTTTTCTTTTGCCTTTTGATGTTTCATGAAATACTAAGACATTAGATTACAATAAATTAAGTGGCTCATAGCTTCATTCGAATAAAAATTAAGACACTTAAAAGCTAAATTAAGTGTTCTAAAATAAATTAATGGAATATATTTGTTACTCATGTGTGAATAGAAATTATGATAATTTTGTAAGCAAATAATCTATCAAATATTACTTCCTGCCTTGTACCTATATCTAATCCTAAACAAAAATTTAAAAGCATTTAGTCAGGTGAAAGAAGGTGTGGGGGAAAAGAAGCAGAAAATATGAAAATATTGTTAGGGAAGTGCCAGAGACAGTTACATATAGGTCTGGCAAAGCAATAAGCAGGTTTTAGTAAGCATTACTTTAAATGTTTTAATTTTAATCAAACTTAATTAGTTAAAGCATAAATGCTGGTCATTTGCCAATTTTTTTTGTGTGTGTAATGCTTGTGTTTGAACCCAGGGCCTTATTCATATCAGGCAAGCACTCTACCAACTGAGCTATATCCCTAGCCCACAAATCTTATTCTTTTATGCTTCCCTCCTCTGTGGCTTTCCTGACCAAATTTCTTGAAGTAATCACCTATTCCTCTAGCTTTATAAAATTTTACAAATATTAATAAGACAGGGATGTCTGTCTACTCTTACCACTCCTATTTAATATAGTACTAAAAAATCTAGCCAGAGCAATGAAAGGAAGAAGTCAAATTACCACTGTTTGCAGATTATATGATCCTATACCTGGAAAATGGAAAAACAAACAAACAAAAAAACTCCACCAAAAACCTGCTAGAGCTAATAAACAAATTTGGCAAAGTAGCAGGTTACAAAATCAGCATATAAAAATTAATAGCTTTCTTATATACCAATGGACATATCTGCTGAGAAAGAAATCCAGAAATTAATTCCATTCACGGTAGTCTTAAAAAAATAAAAATCCTAGGAATATATCCAACCAAGGAGTTGAAAGAGATGGTGAAAGACCTCTATAATGAAAACTATAGAACATTAAAGAACAAAATTGAAGATCTCAGAAGCTGGAAAGACCTCCCATGTTCATGGATAGGCAGAATTAATTTTGTTAAAATGGCCATACTGGGGCTGGGTTGTAACTCAGTGGTAGAACACTTGCCTAGCATGTGTGAGGCACTGGGTTCGATTCTCAGCACCACATGTAAATAAATAAAGGTCTATTGACAACTAAAAAAAAATTTTTTTTAATGGCCATCCTACCAAAATCAGTATACAGATTCAGTGCAGCGCCCATCAAAATACCAATGACATTCTTCACAGAACTAAGAAAACAATCCTAAAATTCATTTGGAAGAAGACCCAGAAAAGCCAAAGCAATTTTAAACCAAAAAAGCAATGCTGGGGGCATCACAGTACCTGACTTCAAATTTACTACAGAGCTATAGTAACAAAGGCTTCATGGTAGTGGCATAAAAACAGACACGTAGACCAATGATATAAAATAGAAGACACAGAGATAGACACACACAGATACAATCTCTGATCCTTCACAAAGGTGCCAAAAATATACACTGGAGATGTTTCTGGGACAACTGATTATCCATATGTAGAAGAATGAAACTAGACCCTATCTCTTACCCTGTACAAAAATCAACTCAAAATGGATCAAAGACCTCAGAATTAGACCAAAAACTATGCAACTCCTAGAAGAAAACATAGGGTCAATACTCCAGCTTTTAGGTTCAAGCAGTGACTTTTTCAATAGGACCCCTAAAGCTTGGGAAATAATGCTAAGCATTAATAAATGGAATGACTTCAAATTAAAAAGCTTCTGCCCAGCAAAAGGAACAATTGGGAATGTGAAGAGAGAATCCACAGAATGGGAGAAAATTTTCACTAGCTATTGTTCTGACAGAGGATTAATATCTAGAATATATAAAGAGCTCAAAACACTTTACACCAAAAGATCAAACAACCCAATTAATAAGTGGGCAATGAATTAAATAGATACTTGTCAAAGGAAGAAATACAAATGGCCAAAAAATACTTGAAAAAGTGTTCAACATCATTAGGAATTAGGGAAATGCAAATCAAACTACACTGATATTTCATCTCACACCAGTAAGAATGACATGCATAAGGCCCTGGGTTCAAGCCCCAGTTCTGAGAGAGAGAGAGAGAAATTATGTCATTAGCAGGAAAAGGATGGAACTAGAGACCATCAAAGTTACGTGAAATAAGTCAAACTCAGAAGGTTGAGGTTCTTATGCTTTCTGTAATATGCAGAAGCTGAAGAGGAAAAAGGAAAACAAATATGAGGATGGATCTCCTAGAAATCAAAGGGAGTCATTAGAGGAAAGGGATCAAAGTGTGGGAGGGGGCAGGAAGACCTGGGGAGTGATATTGGCCAAATTGTATTGTTATGTTTTGTGCATGTATGAATGGCCAAACTATGGAACCAACCTAGGTGTTCATCAATGGATGAATGGATAAAGAAAATGTGGTATATATACACAATGGAGTTTTATTTGGCCATAAAGAAAAATGGCTGCATATGTAACAACAAATCCCATCAGTACATATAACTATAATGCACCAATAAAAATGTGAAAAACAAAAATTTTCCAAATATGGTAGTGATACCCAGTTCTCCTTTAATTTCACCTTAAAGGAGAAATCTAAGGCTCAGACAAATTGACTCATTAGCAGTGGAGCTAGAATTTGAATCCAACTCCCTGAATCTGACTCCTGGATATAGATATGCTTTCTACCTTGTCATGCAAATTAAGTGTAGAAGTAGGAATATTTAGATCATCTGAAGGACAAAAAGATTAGTAGTATGTATTTTGACAATATAGATAAGTAAGAAGAACTTGGGTTGACAAGGAGTATTTTGCAGGATTTCTGTTTTACTATGTAAGAATAGAAATCTAGGAAGTTCAGTTTATCAGTACACCATGAAGGATTCTATTCACAGATGCCCCGCTTGAAATCACACTTTTTTTTTTTTTTTTTTTTTTTTTTTTTTGCAGTGCTGGGGATCGAACCCAGGGCCTTGTGCTTGCGAGGCAAGCACTCTACCAACTGAGCTATCTCCCCAGCCCCGAAATCACAGTTTGAAATCACTAGTTTATTTTGTTAATTTTCATATTTATTGAAATACTTTGTTCTTTCAAATCTTTTCCTCAGAGAGACCCTTCGAGAAGTACTGCATTTACTGAGAAGCACAGGTAACACTCAAGTAGAATACATCATCCGAATCATGAAGAAATGGGCCAAGGAAAACAGAGTGCCTATCTAAATAGCTTGAGTCCTAATCCTAAGAATCAGCTTCCACCTCGACTTAAAATTGGAAATCATTTTCCTCAAGTTGAATATAAGACACAGGGCTCTATTTGATTGACATTTTCCTTCCTTGCTCTTCAAGCCTCAAGATCAGTGACTAAGAGTTTGCCTGCTGACCGAACAAAGTACTGTTGTCTGTGCTGTGGCCCCTGTATGATCCTACTAGCAATAAGACTTTGGACTTATCTGGTGCCTTTCTTCCAAAAATACTTAGAGTACTCTTAGATAGTTTACTGACTTTAAGGAAAGCAGCATATCCTTTTTGATTTTTTTTTCTTTTCACATTTAGCATTTCATGGCATTTTCTCCCAGCTGCAATAACAGGTGTCTTTGATACTCTAGAATCACTATCATTCTATCATCTTATTTTAGCCATTTCTGTACAATATCCCATTTTAGCACAGATTCCATAAAGGATTTTGTAATGCATCTCTGAATCTTGAAGAACAGAGGTTTTTAAGTAGCAGTGTGATTCTAAGAATGGCAGTAAAATCCTCTATCAAGCCATCCAGTCATTAGTAGATAATAGACTTATGGGATTTCTCTTTCAGTAATTGAATTGTTGATGATAATATTTTACTGTGGAGTAAGATGAGTACTGCAGTTTTTAAAAAAGTGAGTACTATGAAAAAATGTGTGTGCTGCCTCTGAAAGTATTCAGGAAACAAATCTCATGACTCACTTCTCCATCATACTTTAGATAACAAAGCAGGTTAGTGTTTTTCTTAATGTATCTGCTGAATAAGCATCATATTTTGAAAGCAGAGCTACAGAGGTTTTATATATGTGTGTTGTGGGCATTTATTAACGTAATGGTGATAAACCATAGATTGTGTAGAGCCCTCAGGGGGCTCCTAGTGGTTGGACTGCCCTCAGTCATGTTCCAGCCCGATGTTTCTGAGCTCTCACAACATAAACCTGAAGTACAGCTGAGCACTTTAAGGCTCACAGCCTACTTTCTGGAAGTAGACCCACATTTTTTTACATATTGGATTACCTTTGTTTCTACATTATGTATTTTTTTTTCTATAAATTTAATGTACTCCATGTTATAGGTCTAGAAAATGCAGAGCATTCCCTATACAGCACAAATGGAAAGAGAACTGAAAGGAAGAAAGAATTCCTACAAGCACTACATTAGTTCTTCCTCCTGCCCCCAGCATCCCACTATGGATGAGAGTTGTATAGATGGGTGATGGGAACATGACGGGGGTTAAAGCTGCCTAGGAGAGAAGATCAGTCACCAAAGATAGCCATTTACCTCAGGACAGTTACAAGGAGTTCTTTCAGCTCTGCTCAGGAAGATGGCCAGTTTTCCTATCATTTATGTTGGACTCAGATCTAATCAGTTCAGAGCACAAATCACAATAAACTGGCCTGAATAACTGGATTCTAGCAAACAAAGATACATCAGTTTTCATATGCCAAAGCTGCTGTTTCCTCATTATTTTGTTTCTACTCTTTCAATAATGACTGGTTCTCAGCATCAAAGGCACTAGTAGATCAGATCTGGGCAGAACTTGCTATAATTTTTTTGAATCATTCTTGTAAATCTTTTCTTGCTTAGAATATTAGGAAGGGCTGGGCATGTGGCTCAGTGGCAAAACATCCCTATGTTCAATGCCTAGTACAAAAAAGAAAAGAAACACAATAGTGGAAAAGACAGATAGAACTCCTCGGTAGCTTTTGGCAGTTAAATTTGTCTTCCAGTGAATTGCTATTATTTTCAAATTTCTTATACTTGAACAACTTTTCCATTAATGGTGATTTACCTTTAAATGAGCTTTTGTTGAGTTTAACACTTAAGATTCCCCCTGATATTTTCCTGCCTTGTGGGGGTGGAAGGAATACATATTCCAAAAAATAGCAAAATTTTACACTAATTTTTAAAAAATTTTTTTGATCTATAGGATTGAGCCAAAAACATAAAGGCTAGTTTAAAGAGAAGTATCATCCAACTCTGTTATTAAGGGTAACTACTACTTCTAAAATGTCTTGACAGGATTTAAGCTACATGGCTGTTTTTCTTACATGTTGTGATATAGGAGAGAGGAAGGCCCAGGCTTAGGAATGTAGTATAATGTATAGTTTATAGCATCATTGTACTGTTTATAGTCCACAGCATAATTATTTGCAAATGGAAAAAAATCTTTTACAATTATTTTTGTACCTCATAAGAATTACACACCATTGTATTATATCCAAATTAAAGTTTATTATGTGGTTCTTATCATGGTATTTTGTTGATGTGGTGAGTGCAGGACTTGGATATGTCATATGGCATCCCCTCTTTATTTCCTGGCCCTAGAGTGAAGGTAGAAAAATAAAGTTTTGGGCCCCATGAGTTACTGTTTACCAGACAGGAAGTAGATATTCCCTAAGCCCTTTCCACTAAGAGTCTGGTGGTTCTTGCTTGATCACATTAGAATTTGGCTCTCTGCTGAATTGTAGCCCATTCAGAATTTATATGACCAGGCAAAGTATAATGCTTCACACATGGAAATCTCTTAAATACTTATTAATAAAGTGTAACCAAATATATAATAACTGGTAGTGCAAGGGACCTGTGAGATCTCACCTCATAAATTTTGGTTCCCATCTAATTATTGTTTTATTGTGCACTAAGCCTTTGCTGGGTGCTAGGGATGCTAAGATAAGTAGTACATAATATTAGCCCTTAAGAACGTCAGTCTAGGTGTCTGGGGAGATAGCTCAGACGGTAGAGTGCTTGCCTTGTAAGCACAAGGCCCTGGGTTCGATCCCCAGCACCCAAAAAAAAAAAAAAAAAGTCAGTCTAACAAAGTATACAAGTTAAACACAATAAGAAGTGATTTATATCATCAGCATCAATAAAGTATTACATAGCCAGGAGTGAAGGTACCTGCCTGTAATCCCCCTGATTCAGGAGGCTGAGACAGGAGGATCACAAGTTCAAAGACAGCCCTAAGCAACTTAGCAAGACCCTGTCTCTAAATAAAAAATAAAAAGTGCAGGAAATGTGGCACCCGTGGGGTCAATCCCCTGTACCAAAACAAACAAACAAAAAGTATTGAGATAAAAGAAGGTTAATGTGAATGTTTATATCCTTGTAAGTGGGATACCTCCTGCCTCATTTGGGAGAAGCAATCAGAAGCTCAACATCTAGCAACATGCCCAAGCTCTTCCCTGTGTTCAACACACACAACAGACTTCCAAGTACTCAGAAGCCGAAGGACTTCTCTGTGGCTTAATACACTTGAAAACTTTCAAGCAAGCAGGCATCATTATCAAGTGGAAATCTACTTTCTACGGGAAATGTGAATTAGTGACTTAGTTATTCCTAGAGGCAGAACTCTCAATGTGACTTAGATGAACAGTCATCCCTTTTCTTTACCCTATAAAATACTTCTGCACTAAGGTTTATATGTACTTTATGATAATGCTCAAACCATAGTCCTACCTGTTGAGAGGTGGTCTCAGAGCAGCAAGAGGCCTAGTAATGTACCTGAAACCTACCTTAACTTTAGACTTTAGGATTAGGAGAATGCAAGAGAACACGCAGTAAAATGCTCAATGAATACCATCAGCTGATGTGTTTGTATTGAGTATGTAGTATAAAGACAGGTTGGCACATTTGTTAGCATCAACAGGGTTTCTTTAAATTCTGAATGTCCAGTGTACACCCAGAGGCTGCTCCAGTGGTTGGATCAAAGGAGAAATGGAGATACAGTAGGTTCATCCTTCAACTGTCCCTCATAGGGTAACACAATTTACAAACCTCAGATATAAGAAATAAGGACCTTGCTAGGCTAAACTTTGGTGAAAAGACAAGGGGCATAAACTGTGGGTACATTTTATCTAATTTGTTTATCATATTTATGTATATTTATGTATACTTATTTGATCAGTTATTTATATCCACTATGCTTGAGAAATGATTTGAGGTAAATCAAAACATCAATAGATAGAAAGCATATAAGAGTAAAGGAAGGATGCTGGGCACAGTGGCACAGGCCCATAATCCCAGAGAGTAGTGATGCTGATGCAGGTGGATTGCGAATTTGAGGCCAGCCTGCACACGTTAGCAAGACCCTGTCTCAAAATGAAAAATAAAAAGGGACTGGTGATGTAACTCACTGACAAAGTGCCCCTAGGTTCAATACTCAGTACTAAAACAGAATAATTGCTAAAGATGGACCAGAAATTCCTTTCAAGCTTCCTGTCAACCAAAAGTAAGGGTCACACACAACCAGATACAAAATTCACAGTTCATCTGTGTGAATGAACTACCTAAGGGAAAGAAAGAACTTGATTTTCAGAGATTTCTGGTTGTTCATGGATTTATAAATTAGGTTTTCTATACTAAACTTGGACATAACTAAATGCTTGAAAAAATTCCAAGGAAATTTTATTATTCCTCTTAAACATGCACAGGTCTATCCTACTGAAAGATAGTTGGACAGTAAGTAATTATACCCGTCTTTCTATTTTTGATTTTCTCTGTAAACATATAATTAGTTATACTCTCCTTTGCTGGTTATTAACTGAGGAGTAATTAATATGGTGGAGCTAAGATGTCATTAAAGTTTTTAAAACTACAAGCACATGCTAGGATTAAAATATAAGTAACAATGGCCTGAAGAATAAATTGAAAAGAAGATAAATGCAGTGAAGTGATGGGATAGTGTAGCTTATACATTTACTGAGAAACTCAAAGGGGAAAAGCACTTGTGGAGTAGGTTAACTAGAAAAGTGGTGCATGCCGAATCCCAGCAATTTGGAAGCTGGAGGCAGGAGGATAGCAAGTTTGAGACCAGCCTGGGCAGCTTAGCAAGACCCTGTTGGAAAATGAAAAATAAAAAGGGCTGGGGATGTAGCTCAGTGGTAAAGTGCCCTGAGTTTAAGTCCCAGTACAAAAAAGAAGAAAAAGAAAAGGCTACACAAGAGAATTTTATGCCACAACTTAAAGTATAAAGAGTTTAGCTAAGTAAAGAAGTAAATTATGTTAGAAGATAGCAGCATAAAAGCATGAGTGAAATTTACAGATGTTTAATCCCAACTTTAATAGTTCTTTCATCTGCACATAGAGATTAATGTGTTCTTTGAAAAACAGTATGACCTTATCTTGTAAATAAGGCCATAGTGAGTTTCATGCTTCTGTTCAGGAATTTCACTCTGGGCTAGATGCCCAAGAGATAACTCCCATGCAAGTGTTTCAGGACATAGGTACAAGAGTGATCCTCTAAGACCCAGCACCTGGTCCATGCTTGTAACCCCAGTAACTTGGGAGGCCGAGGTGGGAGAATCACAAATTCAAGGCCAGCATCAGCAACTTAAGATAATCCTGTCACAAAGTGAATAAAAGAACTTTTGATGGAGCTCAGTGGCAGAGCACCCAGGGTTCAACCCCCAGTAATACACACACACACACACACACACACACACACACACACACACACACACAAGAATGATCCTCTCAGCACTGTACCTAGGAAAAACTTAGAAACAACCCAAATACCACAGATGGAAGAGTGGATGAACAAACTCTGGTGAAATCACAATGAAATAGTGTACACTATAATTTATAGCTTCTTGCAACATTGTGAATGCATCTTAGCAATATATTGCTTACAGTAATAACTTTTTAAAGTTAAAACAACTAAAATATACACTCGAAAGGAAAGCATAGAAGTGGTGAACACAGAAGTCAGGGTGGATTTTCCAAGGGAGCACCAAGGGCTTGGATGGAGAGGGTGCCATACAGATAGGTGGAGATTAGATAGATTATCAGCAAATACTAGTTTTAGTTTTCATGTGAGTGGTGAGTCACAGGGGTCTTTGATTCAATGACTTTAGCAGCCATGATGATCATACCAAGACCCATTGTTTCATTCAGGGTTGCAAAGTGGTGACTTCCTAGTCCAGATTTTTTCCTCTGCTCTAAAGTTCTACACAGAACTTTCTCATTTAACTAATTATTCTCAAAATCAGCTATATGGAAAGGTGAGAGAATAAAATTATTTTTTACAATTTTTAAAGAAATGAATTGGTGCCCTAGCTACCTCCATAGTAATCAATGAGGCTTGCCCTGCTCCTGGGCCAGGCAAGCACTATGCCCTGGGCTATGCTCTAGCCCCAGACTTCTATGGTATTATTATTGAAATCATAGATATTTTATATGATCAATTTATTGAAAACATTTTTCATTTTCATACTCTTGAGTTGTCTAATCTTAGGGCAATAAAAGATCTTTTGACTCCTGTGAACTTTAAAAAATATTTTAATTTTGCAATAAAATACATAAAACATTCCCAAATCTAGGCATTTTTTTCTAAGGAAATAATTGGAGACTTACTTAAAGATACATGCACAAGATTGATGACTGAAATATTGCTTATAACAATTAAAATGTAAGCAACATATATGATCGCTCACAAATATATTCCTATCTAACATGGAGCATGGTAGATACCCAATGAACATTTATTAAGTGAACTAATCAAGGAATATCCAGGGCTGGGGAGATAGCTCAGTCGGTAGAGTGCTTGCCTCGCAAGCACAAGGCCCTGAGTTCTAATCCCCAGCACCGCAAAAAAAAAAAAAAAAAAAAAAAGGAATATCCATCAACAAAGTATCAGTTAAATAACTGCAGGTACATCTACACAATATAATACTTTGAAGTCATTAAAAAGTGTTGTGGTTAATATACTATTTAATTACATTGTGGGCAGAATAATGGTCCCTCGAAATGTCCACATCTGAATTTGCAGAACCCATGACCATGTGGAGCTACACAGCAAAGGAGAACTAAGGTTGCCAGCAGAACTACATTGCTCATCAGTTGGCCTTAAAACAAGGCACTTAGCCTGGAGTATCCAGGTGGTCCCCCTGTTATCACAGAGATACTGAAAAGGAAGAAGGGGGAACAGATGATAGCATGGGAGTGACTTGGCCATAGCTGCGGCTTTGAAGATGGAGAGAGGGAGTCATGAATAAGCAATGCAAACCACCCCTAGAAGCTGGAAAGGGGCAGGAAGTGAGTTCTCCCCTGGAGCACCTGAAAGGAATCCAGCCCTGCCATCAACTTGGTTTTGGCCCTGTTAGACCCATTTTCAGTTACAGAGTATAAAATATATTTGTGTTGCTTTAAGCCATTGAGTTTGTGGTAATTTGTTAGCAACAACAGGAAACTAATACAACATAGAAACATTTATAAGACACAATGTTGAATTTAAAAAGTAGGTTACAAAATAACCCTTTTATGTCACTATGGTTTGAATGTATCATACAAAATTCAAGTGTTGGAAACTTAACCCGGATGGAACTGTGTTAGAAGGTGGGGGCTTTGAGGAGGATTAAAGGGCTTCCACCTTCCACCACATGAGGACACAGGAGGAAGCCCTTGCCAGGTGCTGGCACCTTGATCTTAGACTTCCAGCTTTTAGAACTGTTAGACAATGAATTTCAGTTATTTAGAAATTACCCTATCTCTCTTCTGTCATAGTACAAAATGGACTAAAGTGTGATTCCATCTTTGTGCAGAGTTGTATGTGCTTAGAGATGTCAGGAAAGATGGTCAAGAAAAATTAAATTTAGATATTTATTAATAGTCAATATACAGCTAATAGTAGCAGAAAAAATGAAGTTTGTTGTTCTCAAATAATCAAAAGACAGGAAGTAGGTGGTTATTAATGTGAGTTCAATGGAAGGGAAAATGGCCACCAGGCCATTATCCAGTGAGCCCACAGTAAGATGGAATTTGGCCCAAACTGCATTTACTACCTGGTCCCCCAGCTCCAACTGGGGACCATGAGGATGGACACTGTGTACCACTGTCTACTAAGACTGTGTGCATGACAGTCCTCAAAAGAGATGAGGGCTGGGGAGATAGCTCAGTCGGTAGAGTGCTTGCCCTGGGTTCGATCCCCAGCACCGCAAAAAAAAAAAAAAAAAAAAAAAAAGAGAGATGAGTAGCCTTTAATGTACTGCCACCTGAGTAAACGGGCATAGGTCTTTTTGGGACATGACTAGAGAAATCATTAAAGTAAATGCATATGGTGATCATTACATGACTGTACCTCTTCCAAAACTCATGGAGCTGGACATTCAAAATAGGCAATTTTGTATAAGCTTAAAAAAAAAAAAAAGAATCTCAGGTTTTTCATGCATTTGTGCTCATTCTCTATGAACACAACTACTATTCAGAGATTGGAATTAGACCTGGGCATCAGTCCAGGGTGTCATTAGAACTACCCCTCCCCCCCCAAAAAAAAGTTATAGGAACACAAGAGACAAGAACGCTTCTGATGGGGGGAGGTGAGCACAAATTGCAAACAATTAAGTTAGATCAATAGATGACACTGGATTTCTCCACTGCAACTCTGGACACTTCATTATGATGCAATGTCTTAAGAATTCTGAGAAGTATTTCCAAGTAAAAGTTGCCATTGAAATATGTAATAGAAAAAAATATGTTTCAGACATGTACATAACATAAAAATATCCCCACCTGGGAGTGGTGGTGCACACTTGTAATCTCAGCAAATCTGGAGGCTGAGGTAGGAGGATCTCAAGCTCAGGGCCGCCTGGACAACTTGTTGAGACCCTGCTTCAAAATTAAAAAAAAAAAAAAAAAAATGAAAGGGACTGGAGATGCAGCTCAGAGTAAAGTGCTTGCCTAGCATGCTCAAGGCCCTGGGTTCAGTCTCTAGCATAAAAAAAAAAAAAAAAACGAACTCCTAAAAATGTGCTCCATCAAAAACATGGAAACAAGGGAACAAACAAAAGAAAAAAAGAAGACATCATAAGAGACAGAGGCTCCAACTTAAGCAAGGGGTCACAGGAATGCCAGGATGATGGTGGAGAGCAAGCTTCAAGGCAGCTGGGCAATGTTTTCAGACATAATACAGGGCTCCAAGACACTCATTCAAGAATTCAAGATCAAACACACAGAATACCTCATTTATCAATGCGCTGGGCGGCGGGGAGAATTTGGAGGTCTCATATATATATATATATATATATATATATATATATATATATATATATGCTAGAAAACTAAACAAATGAGAAGATAATTACTAAAATGTTCAGGAAAAGAAATTATTCATACTTCAAGGCTGAGCTATGAAAGCATGTATGTGGTCACAAAACTGTAAGCACTGAACACTGATTCAACCTAAAAGTGATGCAACTGTATTAGGAGGATGAGAAGATGGGAAGTGTCCACATTGAACTGTGTGTGTTTTTACATGTATATGTATATATTTTGTTGTGAAAGAGTGCTAAATCCTCATGTTTTGTTGCATTATAATACATGCAATCTGTTTAGATATAAAGTATCTAAAATGTAGTTTTGAGAAGCAGAGGAGACTGAGCAAAACAAAAAAATCAGAGATAGCCAGATTGCTAGAAAGCATTTGGCCCTGCAGCACAGAAGCAGCATTGTGAACAGCTCCCAGCTGTTTATCAAATGAGATGGAGAAGAGCAAATGCAGAACTCTGTGTCAGAAGGTAAATGCCAACTAGGTGGGTACATGGCCCTGGGGTCCCCTGACATGCATATTCATCAAACAGCTGCTCCACAAAAACTCATCTTTCTCAAAGATGAATAACCAAACCAAACAGACAACACAGCTTAGAGTTTACAGAAAATTAAAGCAAGGGAGAAATAGGGAAAGGAACAAGAAAACCAAATGTTAGGAATATCACAGAAAATTGATGACTAAGAGAATTGGTGCACATACATGGAACCTATAGGCAAATATTCTATTCTAGCAAAAAAAAAAAAAAAAAAGTAGAAAGTAGTATTATGACTGGTATTTTTATCATTTGAAGCTGACAGATCATGTCACAGGTGTATAAGTGCATTTTACAATATCGAGTTAAATGCAAAATGGAGAGAAAGAAAAAATACATTAATTTCATCATTGGACATTATAGACAACTTCCAAAGCAACTGAGGATTAAGGACATTTTAAAAATATTTCATTACAACAAAAATGTGAACTGTCCAAATTATCAAAAGTAACACACACAGAACAAGAAAATAGGTAATTTTATGGAGGATTAAAAAAAATATATTTGAAGGAGAAAGAATGGCGTAAGATAATGGGTTAGATCTATGCTCAAACACACCTCTCCTGTCAAAAATGTAAATGGTCTTCAGTCACCTATTAAAAGAAAAAGATTGGCTTATAGATTCACACAGCAAAATCGAATTCTGGGCTATTTGCTCTTACTTAGAACAAAGTGATGCATAAATGTTAACAATAAAAATATGGGCAATAGTACAATTAGGCAAATGCAAATAAAAAGAGAGCAGGTGTCATAATCAAACAAGGTTGAATCCAGGTCAAAATCATTAAATCAAAGAAGCACACTTTGAATGATAAGAAGTTCATTTCTCAATGAAGATATAACAGTTATGAATACACAACAAAGAAAACAGCACTGCTATTCTAAAAACAATAATGATGCGATCACGAGGACCTTAGTAGCAGAAGATTACAGTCCATGAGGTGAAATTTTTTTAAAATAAGTAAAATTTGCAAGTAATCTATCAAAAAAAAAAAAAAAGGAATAGATTGTTATTATGGTTTATGCCTTCAAAACAAAGACTGGACCTCCCTTTCAAGGACTCACCAATCATCCAATAAAACTGACTGTTCATTAGAACAACATCACAAAAAACATCAAACATTTATTTTGCTGCTTACTATGCACCAGGCCCTCTTCTAAACACTTCACATTTATTAACTCACTTAATTCCAAAAACTTCTGAAATATATGTATTATTATCCTCATTTTGCTGGTGGAGAAACAGGCTTAAGTTATTTGTGCCAAGGTCAAAGAGCTTGTGCTAGTAAATGGTGGAGCTGGAGTTGGAGGTGGCTTACTGGTTAAGCACCCCTGGGTTCAATCCCTAGTACCAAAAAAAAAAAAAAAAAAGGAAAATCGTCAGGCTCCATGAACTCTGCTCCAGAGGCCCAAATGGCTCTGCACAACCACTGTTGCCAAAAGCACCATGGGTCACCCCAGAAACCAGAAATGGTGCTGCACAATCCAAAGGGAGAATTATAGGACACTGCAGAAGGCAAGAAATGTGCGCCCTGCATTTTAAAATGCACTGAGATTCCTATAGTGAGTTTGCATTTTTGCCAATTTCACATATGCAGAAAATAGAGAAAACAGTTGTACTGTTAACTTAAAACACTGCAAAGAGAACATTTGCTTAATGAAAATCAGGCAAAGGCTTGTAAAAAAACGTCACAATATTTTCCACTTGAAACCATTCTTAAAGGCCAAATCATTCTTAAAGGCCCTTCTCTCCAGATGGAACCCAGACTGTGAATCACAAGATAACTTCCTTTTCTTCATAGCCCCACCACATGAGCAGTTCCGCTCCACCTCATGTTCCCTGCCATGAGGTCTGACCTCCCAACAGGGCCAAAGCCACTAGGCCAAGCAACCAAGGACCAAAAATGAGCCAAATTAAATATTTTTGAGATTTTTCCATCTATGAACCTAAAATATCTCACCGTTTATTTATGTTGCCTTTGATTCTGTCATTATAAATTTCTAATTTTTCCTCATAGATTTTCATCAAACTATACAGAACTATTGCTTTTTTGGCACTACATATGTGGTCCAGTTTTAAATTTCCAATCCAGTTGTTTGTTGCTATTGTTAAAAAAAAAAAAAAGTAATTGACTGCTATATTAACTTTGTATTCTAAGTTCTTGCTATAATCTCATGTTAGTTTTCTTTTTATTTTTTGTGGAGCTGAGGATTGAATCTGGGTCCTTGAGCATGCTAGGCAAGCACTCTATACCACTGAACAACATCCCCAGCCCTAGTTTTCATGAGTCTTTGGAATTTCCTGTGTAGGTAATCATGTATCTTTGAATAAAGATATTTTTCTTTAAAAAACAATTTTTATTTTATTTATTTATTTATTTTGCAGTACTGGGGATCGAACTCAGGGCCTTGTGCTTGCGAGGCAAGCACTCTACCAGCTGAGCTATCTCCTCATCCCTAAAAAACAATTTCTTAATTTAAAAATTAAATTAAAATGCAAATGCTCAGCTAATCATGTTGACTCCAAGACAAAACAAGTCCACTGGGCTTATCTCCATATTACACCTGTGGGTTTTGTATCTGTTTCTGAAGGTGGGCCACATAGTGTCCCTGTCATTGTAGATTATCACTCAGAAATTATAAACTGGATGCATTGTATCCAGCTTATATCATACCTGTGTGGATCTTAAAAGTAATAGTATTGAGCAAAAAAAGAGAGAGAGAAACAGAATTAGGTATGTAAGATAACACATTTACAAATTAAAGATATATTCACATGAAATAATACAATATATACAAGGTCACATACAAACAAAAGTATTATTTTGTTTTCAGTATCAGGGAGCAAACCCAAAGGTGCTTTACCACTGAGCTACATCCCCATTCCTTTTTATTATTTTTTATTTTGAGACAAGATATCACTAAGTTGCTGAGGCTGGCCTCAAACTTTCGATCCTTCTGCCTCAGCCTTGCAAGTTACTGGGATTATAGCCTGTGCCACTGCGTCCATCAAACTTAGAATTTTTATATTGGAAGTGAGGAACTGAAAAGAGATAAATACGCACACACACTCACACAGAAGTGAGAGACAGATGTCAGAGACAGAGATTTAAAAGGGCCTGGAATAAACAATGATTCAACCTTCTTTGCCTGAAATGAAGAGAACATGCCTCTGGCTCCTTAGGGTCATCAATAATGTACATTTTGCCAAACCCAGCAGCCATCTCCTTGCCCTCATTCGCTAGACTTCTTGGGGGCATGGGTCAGCTGATGGCCCCCACTTTCCTGTTTTTCCTGTAAGATTATGTCACTTCTCTACTTAATATTTCCCAGTGGCTTCTGGTTTCATTTATTTTTTAAAAAACCAGCCTTTCAATGTCACTCCATGACCTGGCCCCTTGCTCCCTCACTCAGATCTCCTCATCTCTAGCACCTGTCCCATGCTGATCCTGCCTCTCTTACCTTTCTTCCACCTCTCCAAGCTCACCCTGTCCACAGACTCTGCACTTGCTTTTCTCTGTGATTTTCTTCCTTTGGATGTTCATAAGACATTCTGGTCTTCGTGAAAACATTGTCAAGAAGGTGTAAGTGGCTTAGTAGTTTACTATCATACCTTCTATGTAAGTTTTATAATTTTATGTAATTTCTGTAAACACCCCCCCTTCCAAGAGTGCCTTATCTCTGATCTTACAGCATACAGATAAATAACATTAAAAACACTCTGATTCTGCACTGGGAATTGACTTTGACCTCTCCCCATCCAACTTGAGGGCCTTTTCTCCGAACAAAATCAATCAGGATTTTCCAAATTCTCATAGAAATGTATAGGTAGACACTTTCTATGCCTAGTCCCTAAGAGCAAAATTACTTTTTCTTCATGTGTTCAATCTCTAAGTACTAGATTGAACATCTACTTCAGATTGATGATTGCAACCAATTAGAGGATTGTAGGATCAATTTTAAGGGTCAAAGGAGTACTTTTAAAAAAGTTGAAATAGACTACAACAATTTAATAGAAAATATCAGAATGCACCACATTTCCTGTCTAGGACTTCTGATAGTTTAATTATTTGTAAAGAGCAGGGTCAGGGAAGGAGGGGAAGTCCATACACTGGAATTTCCTGGGTTCATTTTTTTGGACAGATAGCATTGTATATTCCAATTTTGTATTATCAGAACTCAGTATAACTTATGAAATGAAGTACATGAGAATCTTACTGGCTCATAGAAATCCCAGAATTTTCAGTTGAGTTCCAGGGGAAAACTTGATGTTTTTCAAAAAGGATATCACCAGTATAGTGTGTGTATGTATCAAGTATATTATACAAACTAGCATAAACTGCAAGAGGTTGTATTAAGAGAAAAAGAAATAAGAAAGAAAAAAAAAAAAAAAAAACAGAAATGTGTTCAGGTTTAGCTGCTGGATCTTGAATTGTAAATAGTGAAAATATTTAGAAAGTATTCACTCTAGTCCAAAAAAATGTTGATTTTACAGCTCATTCAGAAAGGAAAACTGCATTTCCTAAAGATGAAAACATACTCCCTTCAGAACTAAAATGACATCTGAAGATATAGCAGGATGAAATTATCAACAAACCCCTCAAATACATGCTTAGAAAAGGCAAAGTCATTGGCATAATTTCTCAGTTGTTCCACAAAAAGAAAGATAATCCTCATATTCAGTAGCCTACTGTTGTAGCAAAAAGAAAAGTGGATCATGGTAAGAGGTCAAACTCCTCTTCATTCAGCACTGATGGATATGGTACAGGTACATGTGCTTTTGGTGACAAATTGGCTGATAAAGGAAAATCATATTTCTTGGTGATGTCACAATATCAATTGTAATACCATAGAACATTTAGAAACTCCTACTACTGCAAGTTGTGTAACTTTTATGCCAGATATATGTAGTAAGACAATTTCATAGAGGGATTGTTTGTATAGAGAATGATATATTTAAAATTAGAAAATAGCATTTAGGGGCTAGGGATATAGCTCATTTGATAGAGTGCTTGCCTCACAAGCACAAGGTCCTGGGTTCTAATCCCCAGCACCACACACACACACACACACACAAATAGCATTTAGGTCAACAAAAATTGACCTATATAATTTATTTATAGAATTTCAACTGATAGAACAGCAAAGATGATCAGCAAACAAGGTAGAAATGCAAAAAGTGGAAGAAACTACTAAAAACAAGATAAATTGAGACACTACATAAAAACAAATGTATATAAGATTAATTTGATTTTCAAAACCTTAAATGAATAAAGAGGATAAACTATTGTGGATTAATACTTTATTTACACAGAAAAATGGTTACCAGACATTTATCAGGTCAGATAAAGATTAAAGAACAACTTATTGCTATGAAAAACATGGGCATACATTATGATTTATAACTGTTTAAGTATGTGAATTAGAATGTTTAGCTTTGATCCATTTAAAAATAAAAGATCAAGTTGGACATTCTCTTAGTTGTGCATGGGGCATGTCTTCATGCATTCTGGCCTGGAATAAACGTAGGGACATTGCATGAACTAAAATCTTTCCTAACTTGCTTCTGTATGATTTCTACATCTTAATAATACAATGTTTCTACGTTGTATTATAAAATATTTTTATATTGTATTGTTTTTACTTCCACTCAGGAAGACAAGTATTAGGTATGTACATATGTGTGTACACACTGGGTTATAATGTAATATCTGTTTCTTATGGTGGGTTATGGTTCAAAAGGTTGAGAAAATACCTTGTGGGTTAATAGTTAGCAGAAGATAATGTTGCGTAAGTCACACAAATGCCAAATGGTTCGGCCCAAGACCACCAGTTTGCAATCTGTAGGCTAAATTGTGGAGGATTTTGCATATACGTATAGAATTTATTTTGTAGGTACATTGTACCTAGGATAGAAAACGATATGATAAAAAGTGTTCTAGAAGCGTTAATATGTCCCTTCCGACATTTTCCTCCAAAGCAGAAAGTTTGAGGGCAGAAAGGTCACTAAAGTGCTAGTGCTAAGACAGTCCTAAAATGAGATCCTAATCGCAATCAGAAGAGTGGAGGGAAAGGAGAACATGGAGCTAAACACAGTGCCAAGAGAAAAATGATAGCTTTTCAGAGCTAGGAGGGACCTTTGGAATCACAGGTTCCATCATGATGTTGGTTCAACATGGGGAAATAAAAGAACAATGAAAACCTACTCAGAATGTCTGTGACTTCACACTGACTCAGAATCCTCAATAGTTAATCCAGTGAGTACAATTTACGGAGGGTTTAGATTCCTTCGAGAATGTGGAGGGCGAGACTTCAAATTTACTTTCTACTGAATGAATTTAAATTGCCAGTGATTCTCACCCTTTAAAATCTGAATTTCAATTAGTTTCTCCGGGTGCGTCAGGAAGGCGTGCCCAATCACCACTCCTCCCGGCCCTGAAGTGGGTCATTTAGCATACTTGCAGAGGGTGGGTCCGCTAAAACACACCAACCCTCCTCAATCAGTTTTAATTCTATTGATTTCAACAGTGTAGGCCTTACGAATAAACCCAGTGTCCATCTGCTCGTTCAATTTTCCAACAGGAGAGCGTTACTGAGTTTTACGTAGTGCCCCCGCCGGGCGAGAGCGGGTCTGGAAAGGGGACGCGCGTGGGAGTCTGCGCCGCGCCTTAGGCAGGGGTCTGGTGGCGCGGGCCACCTGGGTTCTTCCCGGGATACGTCGGGCTGCCGGGGCCCTCGGCGCGCAGGCACAGCGGGCGGGTGGTGCGTCTCCTTCCTCTCTCCCGAACTCCGGGAACGCGTGAACACTCAGCTGACAACCCCGACTCCTTCGCGCCGGGAGCAGAAGGCAAATGTCTGGCGGGACCTGGCGCCATGGCTAGGTTGGTCCCGGGCACATCCCGATGCTCGCCTGCTAGAGCCCCAAGCGCGCCGCGGTTTCCGGGTGAGAGTAGGAAGCTACTCGGGAAACCCCAGACCCCTCCCTTAGAGGAAAAGGGCCGATAGCGTCCCCGTTTCCAAGGAAACATGCCGGGTCATGACGTCACTTCCGCCGGCTTGTCTGGACTCCAGACTGTTGGAAGGAAAAGAGGAAAACTGAGCAACAGCCACGACGGTGGACGCGAGCGTCTCCTCTCTGCGCATGCGCCCGCTCAGCGGCCTGCTTCTATTTATGTGGGGGATCCAACATGGCGGCTGCGGCGACCCTGGCGATGGCGGTGGAGCCCATCAGAACATAGTAGCGGGGAAGGGGGCACGGTCCACGCTCACGGTGGCGTCGACGAAGACGGCTGAAGGAGGTGGAGGGAAGAAAAGCGACGGAGAGCAAGAGGAAGGGCGGGCAGGCACGCAGCGCGGCGTAGAAGCGAGCGCCGGCTCGAGCGAAAGCGGAGGGCCAGAACAGTGGGGATGGCGGAGCCGCGCAGAGTAGCGTTCATTAGCCTGTCACCGGTGAGGCGGCGCGAGGCCGAGTACCCGGGGGCCGAGCGCGAGCCCGAGTACCCCCGCGAGCCCCCCCGGCTGGAGCCGCAGCCGTACCGCGAGCCGGCCCGGGCGGAGCCACCGGCCCCGCGGGAGCCGGCCCCCCGCTCGGACGCGCAGCCCCCGCCGCGGGAGAAGCCGCTCCCCCAGCGCGAGGTCAGCCGCGCCGAGCCGCCCATGTCGCTGCAGCGCGAGCCCCCGCGGCCCGAGCCGCCGCCGCCGCCGCTGCCTCAGCTGCCCTTGCAGCCGCCCCCGCCGCGGGAGTCTGCTTCCCGGGCCGAGCCGCCGCCGCCGCCGCCGCCGCCGCCGCGGGAGACCGTGCGCCTGGAGCTGGTGCTCAAGGACCCCACCGACGAAAGCTGCGTGGAGTTCAGTTACCCGGAGCTGCTGCTGTGCGGAGAACAACGGGTACAGAGGATTCCTCCCTCCCGCCCCAGACCCGGGCAGCCTCAGGACCCGCCGCCTCCCCCGGCTGGCTTGCACCCCGGGACGGCCCGCGGGCGCGTCCTGGTCACCCCGAGGGTGGGGTGGAGGGCCCGGGCCGAGCGGGTGGACCGGGCGGGAGCGCGGCGCAGCTCGGCTCCCCGGGGTGGCCGAGGCTCTCCCCGCGACCCCGCACCGCGCCTGTTTTCCTCAGCACCTTTCGAAACCTCGAATTTTCCTCTTTTCCTTTCTGTTCCCTACACAAAATCTTGGGGCCCTGCGAGTGGCGTGTCTGGGTTCTCGTTGTGGCGCTGCCGCTGTGTTTCCAGTAGCTAGGAAGGGAAAACCTTGGGGGACACGCCCCCCAGGCTGGAGCCGAGAGATTGTGTAACCCCTCGCGTTTCATCCTCGTCCTCATCACTGTGGCGCAGGGCGCGGGTCTGCTGGGCTGGGCTTGCGTGCGGGGGGGCTTTTTCTTAATTGAAGGGGATTTAGGAGTAATTAACATTTTCAGAGGCTAGGGATTCCACTTTAGGCATGGAGAAATTGCTCTTGGTTATCTGATTACTTTTTTTTTCCCCCCTCTCCTATTGACAAACGTTTTAGCATCTTTTTGAAAAATTGTTTCTGGTGGTATTTGTTCATGTTGTCGTTGAATGGGAAGGAGTCTGGTGCCTACTCATCGTATTCTTATTTGAGTATCATTAGTTTATGAGCCTGAGTTGGAGAATATTATACTTGGCCATTGTAATTTGTGGATTTTGTTGAAAAAAATATTGACTTTGAATTTTTAAAAACTTTATTTAAAAGACATAGGTGTACCTTTGATGGAACTGGTGAACAATGGGGATTGGAACAGCGGTTTGTTGGTAATTGTAATTTTTATTGTTGTGGGTTCATCTTCAGAAGTGAGTCAGAAAGGGAGATGATAGAGTAACAGAGCGAGAAAAAGAGAGAAGGGAGAGGGAGAGAACATTGTCTTCTGTTCTTAGAGATTATGTCCTTTATTAGGTTTTGCTTTAGCATGGTTCTAATGGACTCCAGAAGTCACTTGTTTTGTTTTTCTTAACTATCTTTGTAGTTAAAAGGAATGACTCCTTAGTCAAAAAGTATCATATTAAACAATGTCGCTAGATTTTATTTATATTGTAGCCAGGTAATCTTTTGATCATTAGTTACTAATAGTGTTGTGTGGTCAAATCATTACTAAATTATTTTAATGAAAATGAATTTTGTTAAGGGTACAAGACTATTTTGGGCACTGTCACATAACATTTTGTCTTCACCTAGTGTCCTCATCTTTATAAATGTGATGTAATTTTTTCCAAAGAAAATTAAAAATGTATGTTTGGAGCATTTTTCAAGAAATTGTAGGCTTGCAATTTTTGTAATTTTCATAAGTTACAGCTGAAAAGCATTATCTTTGGGTAAAAATACATAATACTGGCTAGTGTATACTAAGTTCTTACTATGTGCTAGACACAGTTGCCAGCAGAGTATATTGTTTTATCTAGTTTAGTGCTGCAGAACTCATGAGGTAAGAATTATTGTCCTCATTTTACAAATGAGGCTAACACAGAGGGTTATACTTAATTTTATTAGCATTTATTTCCATTGTAATATGGATGCATATAGAACAGCAAAATGTCTTACAGTTAACCCATGCAGTTAAAATTTACAGCATGCTGTCAAAATCAAGTTAGTCATAGTACAAATGGAGTCCTTTTTTATAATCCTCTTTATGCTGTACTGTCCATGCCATGATAAATTATTATGTATTTTTAATTCTCAAAAAGAAACAAGAGGGAAAAGCTCATTTTGACACCCTAGCTTTGTTAACATTTTGATATCACAGCTATTAACAGTCACGCACTGCTTAATGACAGGATACTTGCAATCTCATCATTGTGCAGGCAGCATGGAATGTCCTTAACTCACCTAGGTGGTATAGCTACTACTTTACCTTGGCATGTGGTCTATACCATTGTGTGTGTGCTTTGTCGTTGAGCAGGACATTGTTGTGTGGAGTGTGTCTATACTTTCATGTTTTAGGAGAAAGATGAATAATTTTTATGTTTACTCCATACATTATGTTCATTTAGGGGTAAATTGGTCCAATTTTATCATTGTACATTCAGCCATATGCCTTTTATCATTCCACAAATTTTTTTCTGCTCCACTGTTTAATACAACATACTTTTGCAACAAAGATTTACTAGATTTTCCTATGATTTATTCCAGCTAGTATATTTTTTACATAAGAAATAGTAGAAAACACTTGTTTAAGTAAAATTGCATAGTTCCATGATAGGAAACCCTAAAGAGAGGCCGTCAGAAAGCAAAATGATTAGCTTTGGCCTGGAAAGTAATGACTCCCAAATTTTCCTCTCCTCTCCCTCTGGGAATACTCCATATATTTTGAGAGATGTTATAATATTTTCAAAAGAGTTTTAATTTTGGGTTATTGTAATTGAACATATTTTGTAAATAGACTGAGAAGGGGAAAAAGAGGTCTTGTAAAATTAGAAGAAAAAAGGCTCCATGGACTGGGGCTGCGGCTCAGTGGTAGAGGGCTTGCTTAGCATGTGTGAGGCACTGGGTTCCATTCTCAGCACCACATAGATAAAAATAAACAAAAGAAAGTATTGTGTCCATCTACAACTAAAAATTTTTTTTCAATAAAAGAAGAAGAAAACAGTCTCCAAATTTTTGAAGCAGCCATCTATCATGGAATAAGATTTCAGCTCTAGATCTTGAAGTTGATAAATGTGGAACTAACTGTAGGGGGGAAAAAGTGGTACATGTGGATACCATCTGTATTGGGGTGCATTTCAATCAGTCCCCTTCCTTTATGTACAACTATAATGCACCAATAAAAAAAAAAAACATGGAAAAATAAATCTGTCCCCTTAAATGCTAAATGAACAGTTAAATACCAGTCAACTGAAATGCAATCAAAAATTTTCTATGCCCAGTTTTTATAAATGAGGAAAAGCACAATTAAATAAGAATATGCTGGCAAAACTTAGTGCAAAGCCACCTCCCAGGTTGTTTGGATGCAGTCCACTAAAGATTTCCTTGATGCTTCTGTGCAGTATGAGGTGGTTCCGGATGAGACCAATGCATTGGAGTCATCTCTATCCTGAAAGATTGATTTGTTCACCATTTTTGTCTGAAGAGTGATAGTGCATTTTAGAAATAAGAATTGTAGTAAACCAGAACACAAGAAAAGAAAAAAGTAAACAGAAAATTCATTAACTGAAGTACCAGTTTGTGAACATGATTAATTGGATGTTTACTGTAAAGAGAAAAATAAGTAGTTGTAGTGTAAGAATTCTCTGGCATCCCGCTGCTTGTCACATTGCATATTTTGGATAAGATGTATGATAGATCAAGAAATGATGTTAATAAGATCAAAGGGCAAAATTTTGCACATGGATAGTTAGGGTAGTTGGTAATTTTTTCAGGTGGAAAAAAAATCATAAAAGAATCATACAAAAGTTTGAAAGAGGGGACCTATTTTTAACAGTAAAAGAAAAATGAATCCATTTTCTTAAATTTATTTTTATAGACCTCAGAAGTAAGTAAAAAATGTTCTTTGAAGCCTGCATAAAGAACATAAAATACTTTAGAATGTCATATAAATAGGATTCTTATTGAAAATATAGCAGAACATGGTGATCGCTCACTGTCTTTAACTTTAGCCTTAAGGCTGTACCTGAACATGTCTACTATTCCTTATTTCCTTACCTGTGTGTTCTTGCTAGTTTATTTCTTTTGGATAGTGTTTATATTTTCCATTGATAACTCCAGCTGGAATAAGGCATTCTACAAATTTATTATTTATTACAGTTCTAAAAATTTATTCTAAAGTTAACTCCTTTAAGCCTTAAGAGGAGTATCCTATTTTTTTTAATTGTTGTTTTTAGTTGTAGATGGACAGAATGCCTTTTATTTATTCATTTTTATGTGGTGCTGAGGATTGAACCCAGTGTCTCACAGGTGCAAGGCAAGTGCTGTACCACTGAGCTCCAACCTGAGCCCCATCCTTTTATTTTAATGTCCTAAGTATGATGGATTGTTTTGTGTTCATTCTGCCCATGTTTTCCTATCAGGTGTTTTAGACTGATCATATCTCAACCTTTATATCTAGGATGGAGCGTCTCAGTTCCAAAGTATGGAAATCTGTGCCTCTTCTGCATTTCCCCCCCTTCACGATCAGCCAAATCTATACAGTATTTGAGTTGTAATATACTTTTTTTTTTTTTTTGGTACTGGGGATTGAACCCAGGGTTGCTCAACCCCTGAGCCACATCCCTAGCCCTTTTTCTTTTTTTATTTTGAGACAGGTTCTTCTTAAGTTGCTGAGTCTGGCCTTGAATTTGTGATTCTCCTGCCTCAACCTCCTGAGTCCCTGGGATTACAGGCGTGCACCACTGTACCTGGCCCATACTTTCATTTTTAAGTAATCAAAGATACTACTTTAGCAAAACATCTAGCCTTCCTTTTTAAAAATTTACTTTCAAATTAATTGTTTGAAATTAGATAAAAATAATATTTTTAAAAAGTAGCTGTGTGTTTTGGCTGGGATTTTTTTGGTGAATTGAAAACCATATATAAAAATGTGTCTGCTAAAATAGTGAACCTGAGTAAAGGATGTGATTTGTTTGTTTTGGCAAATAGATGATAAATATAGGATCCTAGCTGTTGTGTGCAAGCACGCACTCTCGCTGCCTGTGTGTGTGCAGGTGCATGTGTTAGAACTGTGTATTTTACAATAAAATTTCACTGTTCCTACTAAAAGAAAGCCATGGTAATGTAATCTTTCTGCAATTATTTTTCTTTTCTGGCTTTGTTTAAAAAGAGTGTGTGCTGGGGGCTGGGGATATAGCTCAATTGGTAGAGTGCTTGCTTTGCATGCACAAGGTCCTGGGTTCAATTCCCAGTACCACCAAAAAAAAAACAAAAACAAAAACAAAAAGAGTTTATACTCCTTGAATGGATATGCATTGACAGGAGATAGAGAGTTGATTATGGGTCTCATCAGGAAGCTAGGGAGGGCTGCAGCTACTGAAGTAATAACTCATAGACAAACGATTAAATGTTGACTCTAATTAATGTTCTAGACATCCTTTTAAAGGCATTTCCTGACCAAAACAGTTAATCTTTGTTAGGGAAGACATCAAACTGGAGTTATACATCTTTTCATTTTTACCTAATGTTTTGGAGAATTTTCACCTTACTATTTTGGATGGTGTGATCACATGACCATTTTGCAGGTAGAGTCAGTTTGGATTATTGCATTCTTGGCCACCAAAAAGCTAGAATGTATATAAGTCTATCAAAACTGCAAACATTTTCTTGTTGTGAATCAATAGTTCTTTTTAGTTACTTTTAATCCTTCTAATTTGCTTGTTTGCAGTAGGAAAAAGTGATTCTCATTGATTAAATTTCAGAATATATTCAACTATGAATAATAATTGAAGTAATAATTATACAATGTATAATTATTGAATACACATTAGATGTTATTGATTATAATTGCATATTCAATTATATTGAAAGGTAATTGAAGTAGGTAATATATGGCAACAATAATAGTTGTAATACTAATACTTTCATTTCTTTTCCTATTTCCTTTGAATCAGAAGAAGATTGTTCATACAGAAGACCCATTTAATGATGAGCAGCAGGAGAGGCAAGAGGTGGAAATGTTGGCTAAGAAGTTTGAAATGAAATATGTGAGTATAATAAACAGTGTTTGGATAGGTGATTTTATCCTTCTGTCCTATTTTCTTTCCATGGCTGGTTGGGAGGAGTTATAAATATCCATTGCCTGCCTTATCTTGTTGCCACAAATTGAAACCAAATGAATGTTAGACCGAGTTCGATTAGGTTTGTTATGGCTATAGTAGTGGGCACCATTTGTTATAGTCCTTCTGGAGTCCAGAAAGCTTGCTTGACATATATTACCTCCAGTTCTTATAACAATACCACAAGATAAGTAACATTAACCATATTTTACAGATGAAGAAATAGACTCTGAGCCCAGTTGATCTGTGTTACACTGTGGCAAGAATAGGCAGCACATCCACGCTGTCTAGCTCTAATCTTGTGCCTTCTCCATTATGGGGAAGTGTATCTTAATTTCCTTAGTGTAGTTGTTTTCCAACCTGTCTTTCAAGAGTTTAAGAGAGTTAATGTATATGCTATATTTCCAGGTTGTCTGGATCAGTCTCAATCAGAAGCAACACAAAATTTCTTTGAAAGCGTCCTGTTTATCTTAAATATTCATGTACATTTTACATTCTATGCCACACTATATTATTAGTTCTTGTTTTAATACAAAAATAATCTTTAATTACCTGATAAATTGCTTAACATTTTTCTCAGATTTTCTAGTATGATTTGTAGGAAGCTCCCCAGCCCCATATTTATCCTATGACTTAAACTACTCTTGGCACTTTGCTCAAAAATAATCCAGTTGAGAAAATCAGATCCCTTCTGGTTCTTCCATGAACATTGACAAGTGTTTTATAGAGATAGGATATCAGCTCACACTAACACTGCCATTATATTATCCTCAGAGTGCAACTAGGATCGTGGCTGACATTTGGTGGCTCCTTGTAGTAATTAAGAAATCATTTGTGGGTGATAGAAATATCTGAGAAAAGATTGGAATTTGTGTCAGGCTCTAGGCTTACTTTGCCACCTACTGACTCTGTCCTTCAGGTGAGGTTATTTAGCCTTGTAGGGTCACAGTTAACTTTTTTGGAAATCGAGAGATTCAAGATTTTTAAAGACCCTTTTAGCTCTGTATTCTGTGACTATGTAATTATAAATCTAGAGATGAACTGTGTTCTAATAAAAAGAAAAGCAAAAATTATTACTCTAATTTGTAATTTTTAATTATAGTGTGAGATTATACTGTATTTCAATGTAGAAATCCTAAAATACTGTTTTGTTAAAAAAAAGTATACATTGGTTTAATGTTTTGCTCAAGCACTACATTTACATGGTTCAAAATTTTAAGAACTATAGCATGGAACTGGCTTCATGACTCAGTAATAGAGCACTTGTCTTGCATGTGTGGGGCACTGGATTTAATCCTCAGCACCACATGAATAAATCAAATAAAATTTAAAAAAAACTATAGAGTAACTTTTTTTTTTTTTAATTTTATTTTTATTGTGTTTCCCACTCATCTAATCCCACTTCCTAGGCAGGTAACATTTGGGTGGGTCCTTTTGGAGATGTAATATGTGCATGTCTCTCCCCCCCATATATATGTGTGTGTGTTTGTGTATATGTGTGTGTGAAAACACACACACATTTCTTTTTATTTTTTTATTTTTACAGACTGCATTTTGATTCATTGTACACAAATGGGGTATAGGTTTTTGTTTCTATAGTTGTGCACAATGTAGATTGATACCATTCGTGTAATCATACATGTAATAGGGTAATGATGTCTGTCTCATTCCATCATCTTCCATACCCCTGCCCCCTCCTCCCTCTAATTTCCCTCTATATAATCTAAAATTCCTCCATTCTTCTCTCACCTCCTATACCCCCACCTCCATTATGTGTAATCATCCACTTATCATGCCTTTGTTTTTTGGGGGATTGGGTTATTTCACTTAGCATGATATTTTCCCATTCCATCCATTTATCTGCAAATACCATAATATTATTCATTTTTATGGCTGAATAATATTCCATTATCTATATATACCACAATTTCTTTATCCCTTTATCTGTTGAAGGGCATCTAGGTTGGTTCCACAATCTAGCTATTGTGAATTGAGTTGCTATAAACATTGATGTGTCTGCGTTACTGTAGTATGCTAATTTTAAGTCCTTTGGGTATAAACTGAGGAGTGGGATAACTGGGTCAAAAGGAGGGTCCATTCCAAGTCTTCTGAGGATTCTCCACACTGCTTTCTAGAGTGGCTGCACCAACTGGCAACTCCACCAGCAGTGTACAAGTGTGCCTTTTTCCCCCACATCCACGCCGACTTCTATTATTGTTTGTGTTCTTGATAACAGCCAATCTAATTGGAGTAAGATGAAATCTTAGGTGGTTTTAGTTTGCATTTCTCTAATTACTAGAAATGTTAAACACTTTTTCATGTATTTATTAACCACCTGTGTGTCGTCTTCTGTTAAGTGTCTGTCCAGTTCCTTGGCCCATTTATCGATTGGGTTCTTTGTTTTTTTTGGTGTAAAATTTTGTAAGTTCTTTTTAAATTTGGAGATTAGTGCTCTGTCTGAAGTGCAGCACACACACATTTCTATTCTACCCCACCCGCTTTTTACACATATTACAGAATACTATATATCCTTCTGCTCTTTACTTTTTGCATTTTCTATAAGAAAATTTTGCTCTTTCAAATAATGCAGTAAATTACTTTGTGAAGTGTCATTTTACAAATTTTCAAGTTTACTACAAGACAAATTCCTACAAGTGGAAGACTTGATCAAATATTTTATATATTTATAATTTTGCTATATATCACTAAATTATCAGCTTCCATATTCCACTTTTTCCAGCTTGATAATTAGAGTGTTTTCTTTTTTTTTAAAACCATGGATTATTAAAAAACCAATATTAGAATTTCCCTCTGCAAATTGGAAAGATCCTGTACATAATGTGACTCAGTGTGACTCATGATTTAACTTATAATGTGATTCAGCATGTGATGTGCTGCCTCCCAAGTTAGCATTAATATTATTGGGGTCCCCTGAGTTAGCATTTGGCATAGGAAAACCTGTTCTGAAGTTGTGTGATGTAGGGGCTGGGGAGATAGCTCAGTCGGTAGAGTGCTTGCCTTGTAAGCACAAGGCCCTGGGTTCGATCCCCAGCACCCCCCCCCCCCAAAAAAAAAGTTGTGTGATGTATAAGATTGAGTTCCAAACAACTTGAACATGTCCAGACATTGACGATATGCCCAGATAAGATACTGTTTTCTTTTTTTGAGCCAGGCTCTCCCTAAGTTGCTTAGGCTGACCTCAAACTTGTGATTCTCCTACCTCAATCTCCAAAGTCACTGGGATTACAGGCAGGGGCCACTGCATCCAACCTGAAATACTGCTAGAGCCCAAATTAATGTGCTATGATTCTTCTCTAGATTTTTATTTTTCCTACTCTCATTTCCATTCTAATTAGAGATTTACAATGTAAATCTGCATTGTGAAAGTTTTATATGCATTAACCTAAAAGCATGTCATAATTATCATGTCTGTGTTAAATTTATATTATACATGTTATATTTTATATGTGTGTGTGTGTATACATTATTTGAAAACTTTTTAAAAAATTATGAGACCAGAGTAACCTGAGAGAAGATAATTCATCTTGCTCTAGGTCATCACAAAAGATCTCCTAAATGGATATTTAGGGGTAGCAAATACAGATATTTTGCTAGTTGAAAATCAGTGATATCAGAAAATATAGGAAGTATAAAAATTGTAAAATTGAATTTATGGGGTTCCTGCTATGGTACTCTATCCCATTTTTATGGCCTGTGTCCTATTTCCTGTTATTGCTCTTATGCTCAGATAACGTGACAATTCACGTTTGCCAACAATTTGTAAATTTTTTTTGGGTAAAGGGCAATGTTATTAAATACTTAAACTGGTACCTATTGACATTTGTATACTAATAGGACTACTAGAGTTTACTGACTACATGCTAATTGGGTGTAAATCTTGTTAAATAGGCGAGTCCAAGTTTTAATATTTCTACTTCTCCATAAACTCCAGATTAGTGTCATTGGTTACTACGAGCAGGATTCAGAAGGCATGGGAGCATTATTCTCCCAGTTAGGCTAAAATTCCAGATTCCCATGCAGCTTTTAGATGATTTCTCGGTGGTATATGCCTTTTCTTGAGGTCATCTATGCTCTAGAACAAGGAATGAGGTTCAATTTAACGGTTATAGATATGTTTTCATAGCTTCCTAGAATATAGGATAACCTATGATGCTTGGAAGCTTTCTCTGTGACTTATTTTGCTTCTTTAATCCCAGCTGTCATGAAAGATCATGCTCCTAGAGTTGGATATAAATTCAGTAATCTGAGTAAAAGTGTCTGTCTAGCACACTACTGGTGCCTGGCAGGGGCTCAGTTAAGACTAATTCTGAGTGACTCCCTGGTAGGTATTCTGCCTGCTGTTTAATTCTGTGTGGTTTTGGACTCTCAGAGCCCTAGTAACTTTATATTTATTTGGAAAGAGAGTACAAGTTGGGCACAGTGGTATGTGCCTGCAATCCCAGCAACTCCAGAGGCTGAGGTAGGAGGATCTCAACTTCAAGGCCAGCCTCAGCAATTTTGTAAGACCCTGCTTAAAAATTTACAAAAGGATTGGGGTTGTAGCTCAGTCAGTAGTAGAGCACCCCTGGGATCAATCCCCAGTACTCCCCCCTACCCCGCCCCACACACACGGCAAGGATAGATTTAATGATATTAAAGAAATTCTGAACAGGCTTATAAATAGAACAGTTGATGATGCAATACTAATTTTACTGAAAGGCAAATTATGTTTCTAAAATCTTGATTTTCTTTTTTTTAAATTTTTCTTATTTTTTAGATGTTGATAGACCTTTATTTTATTCATTTATTTATATGTGGTGCTGAGACTCGAACCCAGTGCCTCACACATGCTAGGCAAGCACTCTACCACTGAGCCACAACCCCAGTCCCTTGATTTTCTTTTGATGTAGATTATAAAATTGATTTGGTTCACATAGATTTTAAAGAATGGTAATATTTTAATAACTCTACAACACTTAATAAGTGACTTCTTCACAGTAAATTCTATTCAGTTGAATGGAAATAAATGTAATTTTGTACTTAAAATAATTATGGATTTTTTTTTAAATGTCTTAATATGGTACTGATATAATTGGATATTATGAAAATATTTATGTTTTCTTTCTGGGAATTTTGAAAATTATTTCAGTTACTCATTATTAATTAATCATTTTGCTAAGGAGTTAATACTTTCTTGGGAACTTCCTAAGGTCTGGTTTTCCTTGTTGGCCTTAATGTTACGTCTGATTTCTAAGGATCAACTTGTAGGTCTGTGGGTAAAGGAGTTTGGGCATGCTTGGTAACATTAGCACAAAATAAATTCTATTTGCAAAACACAAATAACAGTGTATTTAGGGTTCTGTAGATCAGCAGTAGTACATTATGTATACCACTGGCCCACCATATCTGCAGTTTTTGCATCCATGGATTCAGCCAACCACAGAACAAAAATACAGCCCCCCTCCAAGTTGTACAGAACATGTAAAGACATTTTTTTCTTGTTTTATTCCCTAAACAATATAGTCAACCACTATTTACATATTATTCACATTTTATTAGTTATGATAGACATCTAGAGATAATTTAAAGTATACAGGGTAATGTGAATAGGTTATACACAAGTACTTTGCTTTTTTCAGGGCGGTGAGTACTGGGAATTGAACCCAGGAATGCTTTATCACTGAGCTACATCCCTAGTTCTTTTTATTTTTTTTGAGACAGGAGCTTACTAACTTGCTAAGTTGTCCAGTCTCACCTTGAACTTAGAATCCTCCTTCCTCTGCTTCATGAGTTTCTAGGTTAGTAGTAGTGCCCCACTATACCCAGTTAGCTATATTTTGGTATTTTATATAAGAGATTGAGCATGTGTTGATTTTGAGTATCTGGGGGGGATCATGGAACCTATTCAGGATACCAAGAGATGACTGACTATATAGTAAAAATATAAAATAACTTTTTAAAATAAACTGGAGTGGGAAGAGGGGTCTTAAGGGAAGAATTCCTAACTCAAATAGTTTTATTTATTGCAGTTACCGATTCTGATTGCTTGCTATGACATGACCTTTTAATTCCATGGTCTCTTTTTTGAGCTAAACAAATTCTTTTCACCCTCTTTTAGAACTCTTGAGAATCTGCAGTTTTAGGATATTTGAGAGGAAGGACTTTGGTCCCTAAGTGGTGATTATAGAAATCTGTGTATAGAGCTGGGCACAGTGGTACATGCTTGAAATCCCAGGGGCTTGGGAAGCTGAGACAAAAGGATCAGGAGTTCAAAGCCAGCCTCAGCAAAGTTGAGGTGCTAAGCATCTCGGTGAGACCTTGTCTCTAAATAAAACACAAGATAGGGCTGGGGATGTGGCTCAGTGGTTGAGTGCCCCTGAGTTTGATCCCTGGTACCCGGCCCCACTCCATAAAAAAGAAATCTATGTACAGTATAACTATGCTATGTAATCAACTTTTGGCTTTCTTTCCAGTGACTTAAAACTACCCATTTTTATTGGCAGGCCCATAGATAGAAAGAGAGAAGGTTTTGGCAGGGCTGGGGCAAATAGGGAAGCTTCAAGACTAAGGGATGTTTCTTAGTTATAAGATAGCAGTCTTTCTTAGCAATCAGTGTCTTAATTGCTTCTTTTGCCATATGTGATTAGTGAACATTGATTATTAGTTTCATTTACCATTAGTTAGAGTCAGTGGAGTACTATTCTAAGTATATCGTGTTTGTTTTCCAATTTACTAATCATACTGCATTGTCTTGATACACTGATTATCAAGTTAAGCAGATACTAATGACTCGGTAATATTCTGAGTCATAGTGAACTAGTACCTAGAATGATTTAAAGGGGTTTCTTCATTTTAGATTCAGCAAAATTTGAGGGTTTTTGTTTAGAAATAAATTTTGATTTTTATAAGTTCTGTTTAATAGATAAGCTATAATATCAACAATAGCAAAGGTTCAGAAAATGTATCAAGTTATACTTTGATTTTACTGTATAAAGTTTACTAAGGATGCTGAAAAGGAGAGCAATTGAAAATGGATTTGTCTGATAGGAAAGACACTTGTATAGCTCTCTGCCAATCTGTCTCGAGTTCCTTTAGGTAAAATTTTAATGTTATAAGTTAATTTATATGTTTCTTTTTGACAATTGTTAAAAACTTGGTTTTTGTTTATACAATTTGCACATAATTGAATTTTAGCAGAATTAGGAAACTAGAGGTTGGAGAATAGAAAAGGGGAGGTATGGCAAAAAGTAGGTCAAGGGTGATTTTCCCAGAGACCAAGAGGTGAAGAAAAGTAAACTGAGGCTAGAAAAATGTACCCTAGTGACCTCTGTGCTAGAGGGAACTGGGATTTGCCTAAAAGAAAATGTTTTGATAGAAAGCTATTAATAGATAGAACCAAACCTATGATTTGAGAAAAAGTTGGTCTCCGGTAGAGTTGTGGCAAACACAGGTAGCCCAGAATTCTTTCCCTAGAGTAGATGGGAGGCAGAACCTAGAATAGAGTCCAGAACTTTGGTGTTGAACATTTGGTGGGTTACACCTAAAAAAGTAGAATTTATTAAACGGGTGGTATATATACTTAATAAAAACTCAAAAGTTATGAAAGGTAATATGATAAAAATTAAAACGTCCCTCCTATCCCTGACTCCCAGTTAACCATTTCTCTTCTCAGAGACAGCCACTATTTTTGTTTCTGTTCTAGGGAACTATGTGTACTTAAGAATTTACGTATTTCAAAGATTTTTTTGTTCGTATAAAGGAATGAATAAATAGATAAATAAAAATCAGCTAGTCATTCATAAGTCCAGTGCCAGGCAAAACCACTGATAATAGTTTGACGTGTGTCCTTTTAGGGCTTTAAAAAACGCACATGCAATTGCATATGTACTCTTGCAATAAAAAAAAAAGTTTTCAAGTCACCTGAATAATACATGAAGATGTTCCTATTATTAAAAACAAATTCAGATGATACCCATTAAACCAAAATCATCTTCACCACTGCCCTCAATTATATCATTTCCTATCAATAATAACCATGGTTATGTAGTCTTTGAGCATTTTGTATTTATCTATAGATTTATATTGCTGTTTTTCATAAATGAGATCATCCTGCTCATGATAGAGGAAAGAATGTCTGGTTATTTAAATACTGTTTCCTTGATTACCAGTTGGATTGAACATGTTTTCAAATGTTTAGTAAATACCATTTGTGTTTTTCTGTGAATAAAGTGACCTATAAATAACATTTGGTAAACTGTTTTTGTTACCTTCTGTATTTATAACTATTGTTCTGCCGTATTGTCTTTAAATGTCTGCTAACGTTGAATGGATATGTCAGTTTATATGATTTATACTTCTGTCATTGTTATGATGCTGTCATTGGTATAATGCTTGGTGAAGATCTGATACTTGTAAGATCATGTTTTGAGATGCATTTTGACCAAATTAATACTATTAAGATCAAGTAAAGTTTTAACTCTTGTGTACTCACTCTCATTGATAAGATTTACACTTATTCATTTAATAGCACTACCATTTTACTTCACATATTTGATTATGAGCTCAGAACTACTAGCAGCAGTCATTGTTTCTGGTGCAACAAACTGGTCATCTTGACTAAGCTAGCTGTTCCTAATCTGATTACCTATAAACTGTTTGCTCTTGTGCATATGTCTGATTGAGCTTATTACAACAGAAACTGTTCATTGTTCTGTTTTTAGTTTTCCCCAGGTGAATCTTACAGGCAGCTAGTTGCGCATACATCAAAATCAAAACAAACAAAAAATGGACTAGGAGAGCAGAAAAAGTCATTGTGATTTGAATTAGAAGGCCTCTAGGAAGAAAAATTTGAAACACGATGGGCATTGTATTGTTTCCAGTTTTGAACTGTGAAGGGCAGGAGAATTCAGTGAGGAGTAAATCTGTTCTACATGAGGGGAAAACATGAGGAAAGATAAGATAAGCAGGTGTGTTTGTGGGAGCATCAGTATGTAGTTTGAATGAATCCAAGTGTTTGTGTTAGAAAATGGTAAGAAAAAAGTTGGATAGGAGGTTGAGTTATCATGCAGACCGTATTTACCTGGTACCATATAAGGGTTTTGAATTATCTTGTAATAAATAGGACTCTTTTGGCACATTTTGAGAAGGGAAATGATATAAAATAGCATTTAGGAATATTAATTAGTTGGTATTATGCAGGATAAGTTTGAGAGGTTAATTAGGGTATTCATTACATTTGGGCGAAATAACTTTGGAGTTAGAATTGGAAATAAGCTATAGATGTGAATAATTATATGAACAGAAGTTAATAGAGGGGAGACTTGAAGTAGAAATAATAATCCTGGATTTGATTCCAGGCATTGCATAATAATAATAATAATAATAACTGATGGGCTTTTAAGATGTGTATTATTGAAGCATACTATATATATCAATTTTTTTTAGCATTGGGGAATAAGCCAGTATAGGCAAATGCTATACCTGAGCTAGGCCCCAGCCCCAATTCATTTTTTTTAAGTGTACAACTGGGTGAATTTTGACAAATGCATGCAATCTTGTAACCATTACTACAGTCTTTATATAGAATATTTCTGTCATCCCACAAAGTTCCCTTGTACATCTCCACAGACAAATCAACCTCTGGTCTATTTCCTATTACTTTAGTGTTTTCTTTGTTTTTGCAGTTCCTTATCAACAGATCTTATGTCTTCTGTGTTTGGGTTCTTTTAGTTAGCATAGTACTTTTGAAATTTTTCTATGTGTTGCATGTGTCAGAAGTTTCTTCTTTATTGCTGTGTAATAATCTGTTGTATGGATTAGGTACCACAGTTATTTATCTATTCATCACATGATGGGCTTGGTATTGGTTCCACTTTTGGGCTGTAATGAATAAAGCTGCCCTAAACATTACTGTATAAGTTTTATATGGATATAGTTTTCATTTCTCTTGGGTATATGTATGTAAGAGTGGGGTTGTTAGGACATAAGGTATAACTGTATGATTGACTTTATAAGAAACTACCAAACTGTTTTCCAAAATGTCTATATCACTTTGTATTCCTCTCAGTGATATACAAGATGTCAAAGTGCTCTGCATCCTTGTTTATGGTTGGTATTATCAATCTTCAGTTTTAGCCAATCTGAAGTTTGAAGGCAGAAAAATGGTGAGGGTAAACAAAATGGGAATGTCAAGGGGAAAAATGAATTTGGAGACAGATGTCAGTGCAAACATTGATTTCAGTTTGGTGTATTGAGATTAAGGTGTCTCCATCTAAAAAGTGACCCCTTAGGCTCTATAAATTCTCTTACAGAATTTTTCTAGACATGTATAAGTTTGAAGATTAGCTCACTTCTTTGTGACTGTAGACAAGTTGCTTGTCCTTCGTAAGCTTTGGTTTTCCTATTTGCTGAATGTGAAATTAAAAAATGATAGTACTTACATAGGATCTAATACAAAGTTAACACTCAGTAAGTGGTGTCATCACACCGTCAACATCATGAATGGAATGTAAACATATACATTAAGCCTTTAGTAACTTGTGACTTCCAAATCTCTGTATTTTTTCCTTTCTGATTTATCGGCATTCATTCCTTATATGATACCCATACTGATTTTATTCAACACTAATCTTGGGGGGTTACTACCCTATTCTGATCCCTTCAGTGCTTCATTTTGTTTGCCTTGTTGGTGTATAAATAACTTAGTTAAGCCTTGACTACGGCCTCTGTTAGAAAGGTCTCTGTATAACCTGCGTTTTTCCTTTCTGCTGTCTATCACTGCTGTAGTTATTTGTTTAATCTTTCTCCTTTTCACAATACTATAAAATCCATAAGGCCAGCATGTGGTAAATGCTCAGTAAATTTAATTCGTTGAATAATTATCTTGTAAGATCCTTGAAAATAAGAACTTTTCACTGAAAATATTTTGATATTTTAACATTACTTTGTATAGCATTAGTCTTATGAAATTATTTATTTATTTTTGTTGCTGGAGATCATACCCAGGGAGGGCCTCACAAATGGGCTAAGCATGTAGTCTACCACGGAGCTGCAGTCTCAACCCTTAACAGATACTTCTGAATCTAAATAGCAGTTTGCAATAAACTATGTAATTTAGTAGAATTATTGGGTCATATAAGATAAAGAGTTTAAAAAAATTGTTTTAGCATACTCCATTATGAAGTAATACTTTATGGAAAAATTAGAAAACAAAAGAAGCAAAAAAAAAATTTAAGAGTTTTATAACATATTATTTAGTCTCCAGGTTTTGGAGTAGTTTGTATTTTTTATTTTATCATTGATTTCTAATTTCATTCCATTGTGATCTGATAGAATGCAAGGTAGTATTTCTTTTTTGGTACTTGCTAAGAGTTGCTTCGTGACATAACATAAAGTATTTTAGAGAAGGATCCATGTGTTGCTGAGAAAAAAAGTGTATTCACTTGTGATGGATGGAATATTCTATATATATGTCTGTTAAGTCTAAATAATTGATTATATTATTGAGTTCTATGGTTTCTTTGTTCAGTTTTTGTTTGGAAAATTTATCCAGTGGTGAGAGAGGTGTCTAAAAGTCACCCAGTACTATTGTGTTGTGTTTTATTTGAATCCTGAAGTTGAGAGGGTTTGTTTGATGTATGTAGATGCTCCATTATTTGGGGGCATAAATATTTGTGATTTTTATAACTTCTTGATTTATGGTTCCCTTAAGCAATATGAAATGTCCTTCTTTATCCCTTCTTACTAACTTCAGCTTGAAGTCCACTTTATCTGATATGAGGATGGAAACTTCCGCTTTTTTACTGAGTCCATGTGCATGGTATGTTTTTTCCCATCCTTTTACCTTCAGTTTGAGGATGTCTTCTCCTATGAGTCTTTTGAAGGCAGCATATTGTTGGGTCTTTTTTAAAAATCCCATCTGCCAGTCTGTGTCTTTTTTTTTTTTTTTTTTTTTTTTTTTTTTTGTGGTACTGGGGATCGAACTCAGGTCCTTGTGCTTGCGAGGCAAGCACTCTACCAGCTGAGCTATCTCCCCAGCCCCAGTCTGTGTCTTTTGATTAATGAGTTTAGGCCATTAACATTCAGGGTTATTATTGAGATATGATTGTATTCCTGGTCATTTTGGCTTATTTTCAGTTTTTAACTTGACTTGATTTCTCCTTTGATTGGCTATTCATTTGTATAGTTCCTCCCTTTGCTGACTTGTAGTTTTGTTTTTCACTTTCTCCTAAAGGAATATTTTGCTGAGAATGTTTTGTGGTACAGGCTTTCTATTTGTAAATTCTTTTAACTTTTGTTTATCATGGAAGGTTTTTATTCATCATCAAATCTGAAGGTTAGTTTTGCTGGATATGAAATTCTTGGTTGGTGTCCATTTTCTCTCAGAGTTTGGTATATATTGTTCCAGTCCCTCCTAGCTTTTAGGGTCTGGGCTGAGAAATTTGCTGATATCTGTATTGGTTTTCCCCTATATGTAATCTGGTACTCTTCTCTCATGGCCTTTAAAATTCTATATTTATTTTGTATACTGGACATTTTCATCATAATGTACCTTGGTGTGGATCTGTTGTAATTTTGTACATTTGGGGTCTTGTAAGCCTCTTGTATTTGATTTTGCATTTCATTCTTCAGGTTTGGGAAATTTTCTGATATTATTTCATTGATTAGGTTGTTCATTCCTTTGGTTTGTCTCACTGTGCTTCCTCAATGCCAGTAATTCTTAAATTTGGCCTTTTCATGTTATCCCATAACTCTTAGAGGTTCTCTTCATGATTTCTTACCAGATTCTCTGTGTAGTCAGCTTCATTTTCAAGATTAAATGTTTTGTATTCATTGTCTGAGGGTCTGTCTTCCAAATGATCTATTCTGTTGATAATGATTTCTATTGAGTTTTTAATTTGGTTTATTATTTCCTACATTTCAAGGATTTCTGCTTGTTTTGTTTTTTTTTTTTTCAGAATCTTTCTTTATTGAAATCTTTTGCTTCCTGCATTTGCTCTTTTAACTCTTTATTGAAGTGATCTTTTGTTGCCTGCATTTGCTTTCTTATATCATCCTTTACTTTGCAAATCATTTTAATTATGTACATTCTGAACTCCTTTTCTGACATTTCTTCTATATAATGTGCTATTGAATGACACATGAATAGCAGAAGATATCAGGGAGGAGATAAAAGAAATGTTTAGGGCCAAACAAGAACACCAGTACAACATAACAAATTCTCTGGGACACAGTGAAAGCAGTACTAAGAGGAAAGCTCACTTGCACTGATTCAATCACTAAAAGAATAAAAAATCAACAAATAAATGACCTAACATTACATCTCCAAACTCTAGAAACTAAAGAACAGATTAACACCAAAAGTAGCAAAAGGGAGGAAATAATTAAAATCAGAGCTGAAATCAATGAAATTGAAAGAAAAGAAACAATTGAACAAATTGACAAAACAAAAAGTTTGTTCTTTGAAAAAAATAAAATTGGTAAACCCTTAGCCACACCAAAAAAAAAGGAGAGAGAAAACTCAAATTACTAAAGTTTGTGATGAAAAAGAAAATATCATGATGGACACTATTGAAATACAAAACATAACTAGAATCTATTTTGAAAATCTATACTCCAACAAAATAGAAAATCTCAAAGACATTAACAAATTTCTAGAGACATGTGACTCCCCAAATTGAATCAGGAGGACATACACAATTTGAACAGATCAGTTTCAAGCAATAAAATAGAAGACGCCATCAAAAGCCTACCAACCAAGAAAAGCCTGGGACCAGACAGATTCTCAGCCCAGTTCTACAAGACCTTCAAAGAACTAATACCAGTACTCCTAAAAGTATTCATGAAATACAAAAGGAGGGAAACCTTCCAAACTCATTCTACGAAACTAGTATCACCCTGATACCAAAAGTAGACAAAGACAATTAAGGAAAGAAAACTTCAGACCAATATCCCTGATGAAACAGATGCAAAAATTCTTAACAAAATTCTGGCAAATACAAAAACATATTAAGAAGATAGTGCGCCATGATCAAGTGGGGTTGATCCCAGGGTTGCAAGGTTGGTTCAGTATCTATAAATTAATAAATGTAATTCATCACATCAAAAGTCTTAAGAATCATATGATCACTTCAATAGATGCAGAAAAAGCATTTGATAAAATACAGTACCCCTTCATGCTCAAAACATTAGAAAGTATAGAGATAGTAGGAACATACCTCAACATTGTAAAGGCTATGCTAAACACAAGGCCAACATCATACTAAATGGAGAAAAATTGAAAGCATTCCCTCTAAAAACTGGAGCAAGTCAGTGATGTCCTCTTTCACCACTTCTATTCAACATTATCCTTGAAACTCTAGCCAGAGCAATTAGATTAAAGAATTTAAAGGGATACGAATAGGAAAAGAAGAACTATCACTACTTGCTGACAACATGTTTCTATTTTTAGAGGATCCAAAAAACTCCACCAGAAAACTTCTAGAACTAATAAATGAGTTCAGCAAAGAGCAAAGATATAAAATCAACACTCGTAAATCTAATGCATTTCTATTCACAAGTGATGAATCCTCTGAAAGACAAATTAGGAAAACTACCCCGTTCACAATAGCCTCCAAGAAAATAAAAAACTTGGAAATCAGTCCAACAAAAGAGGTGAAAGATCTCTACAATGAAAACTACAGAACACTAAAGAAAGAAATTTAAAGAAAACCTTAGAAGATGGAAATATCTCCCAAGTTCTTGGATAGGCAGAATTAATATTGTCAAAATGACCATACTACTGAAAGTGCTATACAGATTCAATGCAATTCCAATTAAAATCCCAATTACATACCTCATAGAAATAGAGAAAGCAATCATGAAATTCATTTGGAAAAATAAGAGACCCAGAATAGCCAAAGCAATCCTTAGCAGGAAGAATGTAGCAGGAGGTATCACAGTACCAGACCTTAAAGTATGCTGTACACCAGTAGTAACAAAACGGCATGGTATTGGCACGAAAATGGGCAGGTGGACCAATGGTACAGAATAGAAGACAGAGACAAAACCACATAAGTACAGTTCTCTCATACTAGACAAAGTAGTCAAAAACATACAGTGGAGAAAAGATAGCCTCTTCCACAAATGGTGCTGGGAAAACTGGAAATCCACATGCAGTAAAATGAAATGAAACCCCTATCTCACTCTGCACAAAACTCAAATCAAAATGGATCAAGGACCTATGAATTAGACCAGAGACCCTGCACTTAATAGAAGAAAAAGTGGGCCCAAATCTTCATCATTTTAGCTTAGGACCTGACTTCCTTAACAAGAGTCCCCAAGTGCAAGAAAAAAACAAGAATCAATAAATGGGATGGATTCAAACTAAAAAGCTTTCTCTCAGCAAAGGAAACAAAAACATCAAGAGAGAACTACATAGTGAGAGAAAATCTTTACCACATACACTTCAGATAGAGCACTAATCTCCAGAATATATAAAGAACTCAAAAAACTTAACACCAGAAATTCAAATAACCCAATCAATAAATGGGCTAACGAACTGAGCAGACACTGCACAGAAGATACACAATTGATAAATATATGAAAAAATGTTCAACATCTCTAGTAATTAGAGAAATGCAAATCAAAACTACCCTAAGATTTCATCTCACTCCAATGAGAATGGCTTTTATCAAGAATATAAGCAACAATAGGTGTTGGTGAGAATGTGGGGGAAATGATACACTCATATTTCTTGTGGGATTGAAATTAGTGCAGCTACTCTGGAAAGCAGTATGGAGATTCCTTAGAAAACTTGAAATAGAATCACCATTTGATCCAGCTATCCCATTCCTTGGCCTATACCTAAAGGACTTAAAATCAGCATACTACAGTGGTGCAGCCACATCAGTGTTTATAGCAACTCAGTTCACAATAGCTAGATTGTGGAACCACCTAAGATACCCTTCAATAGATGAATGGATAAAGAAAATGTGGTATATATACACAATGGAATATTACTCAACCATAAAGAAGAAAATCCTGGATTTGCTGGTAAATGGATGGAGCTGGAGAAAATCACGCTAAGCAAGATAAGCCAATTCCAATAAACCAAAGGCCAAATGTTTTCTCTGACAAGTGGATGATGATACAGATGGGTGGGGGGCGATAATGGAAGAATGGAGGAACTCTGGATTGTGTGGAGGGAATTGAGGGGAAGGGAGGGGGCAAGGGATAGGAAAGATGATGGAATGAGACAACATCATTACCCTATGTGTATGTATGATTACACGAATTGTGTGACTACATCATGTACAACCAGAGAAATGAAAGGAGGTACTCAAAAAAAAAGTGTTTTATGATTTTGGCAGAGGCTTTCAGATTGCTTTTTAAAGATATTTAATTGGTATGTTCTTAGTAGTGTTTAAGCAGTTCTATTCTCATCTGTATGAATTTATAATTTAATAGGTAAAATTGCTATCTTATTTAAATTCTTTTTGATTTGTTAATCATTTCCCCCTCTGAATTTTGATATTGCTTTTTTCCATTTCTATTCAATGCATCCACTCAGATATTTACTCTTATATTCCTGCCATAACTATTTTTCTTTTGTACCTTGAATGTACTTCATATGTGGGAAGCCTAGACTTCATTAGATTTGTCTATGAGTTTTTATATACTTTCCAGTTCTCTCTCTCCCTCTGCAAATCCCTACTATGAGGGTGAAACTATCCCTCACATATTCATAGACTATTTGTAAGAACCCAGAAAACCACGCCGGACACGGGAACTCACATAAGGGAGTTTATTAAACACACAGAGTGTCTCTCTGCAGGGTAAGTGAGAAAATGAGAGGAAAAGAGAGAACGCACACGCAGGAGAGAGAGAAATGGAGGAGACAGCATGAAAGCGAGGAGGAGAGAGAGAGGCATGAAAGCGAGGAGGAGAAGAGAAAAATGGCGGGGAGCTACCCTTAAGCAGTCAGATTCCGCGGGTTAACAGGATCAATAATGGAGAAGTATACTTGCAAGCTGACTGATGAACCAATAGCTAGCTAGGATGTTCACAGACTGACAAGTAGTTGGGAGGTGGGGAAATGACTTCAGCAGAAAGGGCGGGGGATCAGCTTTATATTATGTTACATTCTCCTGTTTCTGTTTTTATAAGATCTTTTTAACCCCCTTATTTCTCCTTCCTACCTACGTGACTAGACCTGGTTTTGCAGGTGAGATGTAAAAAGTCCATTCTCCCAGGGGCAGTCTTCAACTTCCAGACTTCCAGAGGCAGATGACTTTCATGGACTTCATTTCCTCGATTTGACTAATCCCCTATTTCTACACTAACTGCCTGTCCCCAATTCTGGCTTCATTCCCCCCTCTAGTTTTAGGAACTCCTTTATTGCTGTAGCAAAAGGGGGGCGATGACTGCTCTGGCTTCTTCGAGCTGGAAGGGGGAAGTGTGGGGCAAGCAGTTTGGATTTCCCTTTCTAGAAATCGGGTCATTGAGGGGTCCATGGTAGAAGTCTGGTTGGGGAAGAACAGGTTGTAAAGGCATCTGAGGATGGGTGCTTCTATAAGAGAACAACAAAAAGATATGAGTACTGAAATGAGATTAGTACAAGATAAATGTTGCAGAATCTGGAATATGCCAATGAATATCATGAAGGTGACAGAAGTCAATAATCCCTCACCAGGGGGTGGAAGAACTGAGATGTTGTTCCCATAACAAGGCCTAGCAAAGGCTGGAGAGGACAAGGCCTTTATTTGGGAACTTTAAACCCAACATTTAGTAGAGATCTCTATATTTCTGTTACTAGCAAACATAGATTAAGCTTTCCTGTGTCTGTCGGCCTTAAACTGACTAAAAACTTCTGACTCTGGCAGTTCTCTTGATAATTATAAGGCACATCTCTCTTTTGTAGCTTTTAGTCTTTATTCTAGTGGGGGAACACAAGTGTACATCTTGAGTTACATTTAACTTATTTCTTTTAAATGTCCAAGAATGGCTATATTATGGTTTTAACTGTTTGCTAGGTGTCTAAGATCAAACTGGTCAAAGTGACCTGTTCCTGTCAAAGAGTCAGCTGAGTTCCCACAGGGGTCACTCATAGAGAACTTGAGAGCAGCTTCTTAGCTTTTGTGCCATCTGTTAGGCAGTGTCTCCTGGATGAGGTAGCTTTCCTTGTAAGCACCAGGGATGTCTCCCTTTTTCCATGACCCTCCTCTACAGCAAGACTGATTGGCTTTTCATCCTCTAGTGGCCTCATCAATCTCCTTGATCGGGAGGTCAGGTGACCCAGAGTTTCAAAGCTCCTTAGAGAAGTCCTCTTGTTCCCTGGGTTCAGGCTGACTTTGAGGGCAAGATACTGGTTTCTTCTTGGCCTCTAATCTCAATCTCTAAGTTTGATTTTAACCCATCCAGCAAGCCAGTCTCACCAGTCATAAAGTAAGAGTGCTGGGCTTTAATTTCAATGTCTATGACTTTACAGTTATTTACCCCCTTTTATCTAATTGGAGTCTACATTATGTGTACTATAGGTGATGCCTTACTATTTCAAGTGAATTTATGGTGTTTGCTCTTGAAGCAGTACTTATGCAAAATATTAAATCAGGCAACAGCTAGAGTTTACAAGGAAAATACAAAATGGAATCACCAACAGTAAAACATTCAGTTTATGCAATAGCTATCCTGAATTTTGGCTGAGTTATTAATTATATCCCCTGTTTGAGATCACAGTAATCTTTACAACAAACATTAAACTTTTGAACACAACTTTAAATAGGTTAAAGTCTGGCTTACTTTGGAGTCATTCTAACATGCAGCAGGGTGAGAGGGGAGGCAGAGCCTTATCTCAGGTAAGGCGGGGCTCTTTACAAATCTTAAGTGTTCTAATTCTGATGTTGATCTTTACTCCTTTCTTAAATGTCATTTTAAGAAGTTTACATATATTGATTCCTGAGTCTATATGAACATTAGTTAACACAGTTTAACATTATATCTAAAACATGAATTAAAGAAAGGCTGAGAGAGCTTTTAACTTTGCTTTTGTGTGGCAAAGTGGCAAAATGCTTTCATGTTTTACGATATTAACCTTTAAACAAATCAGGCTCTCACTAAGTTTTAGAAATACATTTACATTTAAATTTTTTATCTCAATGTAAAAAGTAACAAATTTTACATATACCCTATTGATGACAGGTCCTATAATAGAACATTAAATGATAGAAATAAATCCCCAATAACATTTACTCTTATAAGATTAAAATTATTATTACAGACAAATTTAATTTGGAGAATAGCTGCTTGATAAATTTTCTGCTTTAAAGGCTTGTATACGTGGAAAATATGAACACATTTAGTATCTGTAACATAGTACAGTACCTTTTTTAAGACTAGTTGTTCTGAGGAATAGAACTTAACAGACATATTAAATTTTACCAATTATGGAAACACCAATAATGTTTAAGTATGTTGTTCCATGGAATTTAAGGAGTTGAGAGTACTTGATGTTATTTAATAATTAGCATTTTAACTTTGTAAATTAATCACATGTCTCTAACAAACACATTTGAGTAATCCCATACATGTCAACTCTAATTCCCTCATCTTATTGTAAAAAAAAAAAAAAAAAAAAAGATATCAGACAAGTGTACCAACACTATTCCTATGTAACATCTCCTCAGTAGAATAACTCCTGTCCTAGAAATAACTCTTTACCTTGCCTGACATCTGATTCTTACTGTAATTCTATAACCTGGAGTGAAGGTCCCAGTTTGCAGATCTGGCAAAATGGGAAAAATAGGGACAATTTAGTATGTATGTTGTGTGTTTCTATGTATGTTTAATACATATGCATGTTTGTGCTTAAGAATGCCAACGGTTATTCTTGAGATTGTTGTTCTGAAATGATGCTTTCAACTTGCTTTATTTAGCATAATAAAAAGTTTGCCACCATGTGTTAGATCCAGAATTACTTTTGAAACTTACTAAATTGTAAAATTTATATATATGGGAACCAAAGTGGTATGCACCTTTAATCGCAGCTACTAAGGAGGCTAGTCTAGAGGATTGCTTCAGGTAATGAGTTCAAGGCCAGCCTGGGCAGATTAGCAAGACCTTATCTCATTAAAATAATAATAATTAATAAATAAGGGAACTACCACTTCACCTCACACCTTAGTAATTTCTTGGTAGTGATGGGATAGTAATAGTGTTTTGACCACTGGAAAGTCAAGAGTAGAGTCGTAGCTTATGTTGGGATTAGGGTTTTCAGCAATAGTATGGAATGCAAACAGCATTTGCTTATTTGCAAATCACATAGAAAGGGATGGCACCCTGTCCTCGATCTCAGTAAATCTAGCATCATCATTTTTTCTCCCAAGCACTAGAGTAGATCACTGTTTCTTTACATGGAAACAAGCAGTTAGCTTTTATTTAAGGGCCATGTGGCATTAAAATGTCCCTCTTTAACATTTAGAATTACACTTGCATTGAGAGGTATTCACTGTGAGGACTGAAACCAAATGAGTTCATAGAAGTTCACACCTTATACCTCATGCTCGCCACAAGCCTGCTGTAGCCCAGGGGCATGTTGGTAGGCGGAGTCCTTAGCACTGTTTTTTCTCTTCCCAACCCCTTACCCCACCTTTCTCTCTCTTTGAGCCTTTTCTTCATCCCTGACTACCACACTGAAAGAAATGCGGTAGGGAGGCATTAGAAGGATGCTTATAAGGTGTAACTGAATATAAGTGAGTAAATTTAAAAGTCCAAAATGAGACTTAAAGGCTTAGCTAATATATGTTCATGTGTGCACACACACACACAATTTTTTTAAACTTTTTTGCAGGGGGTAGGGTATACCAGTTACTCAGGGGCACTCCACCACTGAGCCACATCCCCAGCCCTATTTTGTATTTTATTTAGAGACAAGGTCTCACTGAATTGCTTAGTGCCTTGCTTTTGCTGAGGCTGTCTTTGAACTCATGATCCTCCTGCCTCAGCCTCCTGAGCCACTGGAATTATGGTGTGCCACCATGCCTGGCACAAATTTTTTTTTTTTTTAATGGTTCTGACAGTTGAACCCAGAGCCTCACACATCTATCATTGAGCCACATCCCCAGCTTATTTAAATCACTCATGCCAAGCTTATATAAGAACTTTAGAATCCATGTAAATTTATATCTGAAATATGAGTTCTTTATAGAGTGATCAGTCAGTCAAAAGGCTCCATAAGGTATCATCTGAATAATGGAATCTACAGGAACTAGTTTGTTTTGACATTGTTTTACTCTTTTAAAAGGATTTATTTAAAAAGGAGTAAGACCTCACAAGAAGTTGCAAATATAGTAAAGAAGACCCTTCTGCCTACCACCCAACTTCTCCAGTGGTAATATCTTATACACTGCAGTTACAAAACTAGGAAATACACATTTACACAATACACCTAACCAGACAACAGACCTTATTCAGCAGATTTCACCAGTTTTTGATACCAGCGTTTTTGTTTTGTGTTTTTGTTTTTGATTCCAGAGTTGCTTTACTACTGAGTCATATCCACAACCTGTTTATTTTGAGACAGGCTCTTGCTCAGTTGCTGAGGGTCTTGCTACATTACTGAGGCTGGCTTTGAACTTGTAATCCTTCTGCCTCAGCCTCCTGAGCCCCTGGGATTACAGGCATGAGCCACCATGCCTGGCTGATTTCACCAGCTTTTGTATGCACTCATTTATCATTTTTTCTGTTTACGTGTGTAATTATGTACAGTTAAAAATAATTTTAAGCATAGTTTTAGAATTACAGAAAAGTTACAATATAGAACTGGGCACAGCAATGCACACCTTTGTAATCCCAGTGATCTGGGAGGCTGAGGCAAGGGGATCTCAAACCTCTGCAACTTGGTGAGACATGTCTCAAAATAAAAAATAAAAAGTGCTGGGGATGTAGCTCAGTTGTAAAGCATCCCTGGGTTCAATTTCAAATTCCAAAAGAAGTAAAATTAAACAAGATAATACAAAGAGTTCTCATATAGTCCTCACCCACTAACCCCAGTTAATATCTTACATTCATGTAGTATGTTTGTTATAATGAGGAACTGACATTGGTATGTTATCAATAATTAAACTCCAAACTTTATTTGGACTTTACTATTTTCCCCTAATGTACTTTTTCAGTTTCTAGATCCTATCCATCATACCACAACTCATTTACTCATTGCATCTTTAGGCTGGTGTGGACTATGACAGGTTTTCAGATTTTTCCCTTATTTTTGAAAATCTTGACAGCTTTGAAGAACTTTTTTTGTAGACTTTCACTTTGGTCTGTTTGATGTTTTTCTCATGGCAGGGCTAGTGTTATAGGCATTTGAGAGGAAGACACACAGAGGTGAAATGCAGTTTTTATCATGTATCAAGACTATATCAAGGACATGTCATCAGTATGACGTATCATTATTCCTGTTGATGTCACCTGACTGAGATAAAGTTGGGCAGGTTTTCTATTGCAAAGTTACTTTGTTCTCTTCTGACTCTGAGCTGTGAAAGCAAGTCACTAAGCACAGCTTATTATGCAAGGTATAGGGAAACTTAACTTCAACCTTCTGTAGGGACTTATCTACAAAAATTATCTGAATTCTTCTAATAGATCTTTTAAAACTTTATGGAAACAGCATGAGTACTAAATTAGTCTAATATGTCTTTTCTTTGCAGGGTGGGAAATCCCGTAAGCACCGGAAGGATCGACTACAAGATTTAATTGACATAGGCTTTGGCTATGATGAAACTGATCCATTTATCGATAATTCAGAGGCTGTGAGTAATATGTCTTTTTTTTCCCCAATCAATTTAATATTTATTAAATATTAAATACATACAACAGAAGATCTATACTTTAGTTAGGCCAAATGTCCATGCGTAAAACTGTTAAGAGAAGTAGAAGAGTATATGAATAAATGCAGAAATTAAAGAGCAGAGGTGAAAACTGCCCTCTGAGTTTAGAAAATGAGGGACCAACCTGTACTGGACTCTCTAGGAAATGTCTTAGAGAAAAGAAACTTATACTTAAATATAGCAAGCTATACACATTCATTCCCCTGATACTGCCTTAAAGTGAGATAATTTCTTTTTTTATTTAATTTTTTTAAATTTATTGTACACAAATGGGGTACATGGGTTTCATTTCTCTGGTTGTACATGAAGTAGAGTCACACTGTTTGTATAATCACACATGTACATAGGGTAATGACATTTGTCTCATTCTATTATCTCTCCTTCTCCCCACCCTCTCCCCACCCCACATTTCCCTGTACTCAATCCAAAGTTCCTCCATTCTTCCCTTACTCTCCCCACCATCCCCTATTATGTATCATCATCCACTTGTCAGAGAAAACATTTGGCCTTTGGGTTTTTTGGATTGGCTTGTCTTACTTGGCATGATTTTCTCCAACTCTATCCATTTACTTGCAAATGCCAGGATGTTTTCTTCTTTTTCCTTTGTGTACATATACCACATTTTCTTTATCCATTCATCAGTTGAAGGGTATCTATGTTGGTTCCACAATCTGTTGTGAGTTGAGCTGCTATAAACATTGATGTGGCTGTATCTCTGTAGTGTGCTGATTTTAAGTCCTTTGGGTATAGGCCAAGGAATAGGATAGCTGGGTCAAAAGGTGGGTCCATTCCAAGTTTTCTAAGGAATCTCCACACTGCTTTCCAGAGAGGCTGCACTAATTTGCAGCCCCACCAGCAAATGTATGAGTGCACCTTTTTCCCCACATCCTCACCAACACCTATTGTTGCTTGTATTCTTGATAATAGCCATTCTCATTGGAGTGAGATGAAATCTTAGGGTAGTTTTGGTTTTTATTTAGTAATATGTCTTTTAATATAGTAGCTAATTTATTGGGATAGTAGAAGTCAAGGGTAACTTAACTAGCTCAACAAATGTGTTCTTTTGTGCTTTTTAAAACCATGTTTACTGCTTAAAGATTTAAAACTTTTTAAAGAATACTGCAAATTTAAAATTTTGTAACGTTGGGTTGACTCACAATGGGTCGTTATACTACTGTACTAGACCAGGTTTTGGCAAACATCTTTTTCTGTAAAAGCCACTTGGTAAGTGTTATAGACTTTGGGTCATACGGTGCTGTAACAGCTACTCTGCCATTATAGTGTGAGAGCAGCCACAGACAATATTTAAGCAAATGAGTTTGGCATTTGTAATAAAATTTTATCGATGAAGTCTGCAATTTAAATTCATGTAATTTATTTATTATTTTATATCTTTCTCTCTTTCTCTTTGTCTCTTTTGTGCTGGGGCTCACACCAAGGTCTTCACGTAGGTCAGGCAAGAGCACTCCCAAATTTTCATGTGTCATAGAATCTTCTCACTTTTTTCTTCAACCATTTAAAAAATCTAAAATTCTTTTTATTGGCAGCTATATTTGGTGGGCAATCATGGTTTGTTGACCTTGTACTAGATTGATGTTTTTGATAAGGTATGCTTATTCTCAGGTCCTGCAAGAATCTTGTGGATTATTTAGTAGATGCTTGTTTCCATACATGTGTAGTGAGCATTAATTCTGTCATTGCCCCTTGCCCAATCTAAGAAAGAAAACAAGTTTAAAAGAAGGGAAAATGAGGGCTGGGACTGGGCTCAGTGGCAGAGTGCTTGCCTAGCATGTGTGGGGCACTGGGTTCCATCCTCAGCACCACACAAAAATTAAGGCATGTTGTCCACCTACAACTACAAAAAAAAAAAAAAAAAAATCTTTTTTAAAAATAAAGAAAAGGAAAAAACAATGGTTTAATACTGAAGACCTTCATATTAAACAAATGGTTCCTAATCAGGGGTAAAAATTTTGGGATTCTTGTCTTAACTCAGACTTAATGAATTAGAATTTCTAGAGGTGAGGCTTCAGAGATTTTTGGTATTTTTTGTTATCTTTTTAGTAAAACAAATATATGGTACATTGGTATATTGATTACCACCAATTTATTACTATTCATTATGATAAAATAACAAACACAAGATGATTATAAAGTAGAAAATATCTAAAAAACTTCTCTCCCAAGAGGTCAAACACTGTTTTAAGCTTATGTATAGCTGTCTGTAAATTTCCATGAAAGTAAACATACAACCTATATATCCTTTAAGGTAAATAACAGAATTAAGATCATTATATATATCATATTTTAAATTTTGTTTTTCTATTACAATATAGCATACTTTAATATTTTCATATTAGAATTGAGATATATTCCTTTTAATCATTGTTGGCGATATACCTAAATTGCATAATTATTTAACCAGTCCTAGTCAATGTGTATCTAAATTGTTTCTGGTGTCATGTGTTTACAAATAGTTGAGCATATTATTTGCATTTATCTGCTTAAGTAAATGTGTATGCAGTGTATTTATAGAGTACAACTATGTGGGTAGGTTAACTTTCTAGCAGTGGAATTTATTGGTCCAATGGTATTTTCATCTTGAATTTTTATTGATATTCCCAAACTTTGGGCAGGTATATTTTGAAATGACTTTGAAGATGAGACCAAGCAATCTTGGTGCTACTTGATTGAAGTTAATTTGGCAGACATTTATAAAATACACTTAATGTTTAAATTGCTGTATGCCTTACTACAACAGTGGTTTCAGCCTTTATTGCCAGTCGGTTTTGATCAAATCCTATAGCTTTTCTACTGAAATTCTCTTTCTCTACTAAAAGGAAGAGGGATTTGGAACATTTCATAAGGATTTTCGTAGTCTCTTGATCTTGTAGCAAATGAATGAGGGCATTCCCGTTTTGCCTTAGGGAATATGTTCTTCTGTTCTTGTCTGTGTATTAGAGTAATCTAATCTCTGGGACTATAATATCCTATACAGGGTACAGTAATTACTTAGGGTATACAGAGTGACACTATTTAATTTCTACACTACTCACAAATTAGCATGTCTTTTGCCTGTGGTTACGGTGCTTTCTTGTATAGTCGATGACAAATCTTATATAGGTAAGAGAGTGATAGGAAAGTTGTCCAGCATGATGCACACTGAATACCCTGTCATACTTACAAGTCTTTTCTGGTGTCCTGACTAAATATAACATATCAGTAGTGCCCTTTGGACTAGGGATTCCTTTCTATTACCAAAAAGGTCGACAGCCAGTGTGGGTGTGGGTTTCAAGAGTCTTGACTATGATTTGGAACTCAAGACAGAAGTCCTAGATTCTAGTTCTCCATCAGTTTCTAACTCACCATGTAACCAGGAGCAGGTCTTAGAGCATCACTTGGTTTTCTCTGCCATGATTTGCCCAGAATTATTCTGAGGCCCACATAAGGTAAAGAATGTAAACATGCTGAAACAGAAAGCAAATATAAAGCATTAGCTTTATATTATAAAGTTATAGTGTTAACATTATATGCAGATTTTAAATTCTGAATAACCCATAAAGGAACTTACTCATGGTTAAACATGTATGCATGCTTACATAAATAACTTTTTAAGAAAAAATAATAAGCTTTATGTTTTAGCGCAGTTATAGAGTCACAGACAACTTGAGCAGAAAGTACAGAGAACATCCATATATACCCTGCCCACCCCACACCCTCCCTCCCTTATCAGTATTCTACATCACAGTCATTCATTTGTTGTAATTGAGGAACCCAACATTGATCCACCAGTATCACCAAAATCCATACTTCACATTAGTGTTCCCACCTGAGGTACAGTCTGTGAGTTTGAACAAATGTATAGTGATGTGTATCCACCGTTATAGTATATACAATATATAGTATGATATTATAGTAGTTATACTTTCCTAAAAATCCTGTGTTCTGCCCATTCATCCCCCCCCCTTCTCTCCCAGCCTATGCAACCATTTAACTGTCTTCACAGGTTTGCCTTTTCCTTAATAGTTGAAATCTAAAGTATATAGACTTTCATATATAATCTTAATTTTAATAACTTCTTTTGTAGCATTTAGAATATTTTTAAATAAAGTATTTACAAACTGACTTTTGCAAGCTATAATTGGATTATAGGTCTATTTAAGAGTATGACTAGTATTTTCAAAGAAAATGAAATCAAATAGATTAGGAGTTATCATAGATTATGTAATTTTTGTTGTGTCTGTATATGCTTGTTTTTAAAAATTTGTTTTAGTTATAGATGGACATAATACTTTTTTTAAAAAATGTGTTCTAATTAGTTATACATGACAGTAGAATGCATTTTGACACATCATACATAACTAGAGATAACTTCTCGTTCTTCTGGTTATACATGATGTAGAATCACATAGGTCATGTAATGTATGTACGTAGGGTAATAATGTCTGATTCATTCTGCTATCCTTCCTACGTCCATACCCCTCCCCTCCCTTTACTTCCCTCTGCCTAATCCAAAGTACATCTATCTTTAGCCACCCCCACTTATTGTGAATTAGTATCTGCGTATCAGAGAAAACATTCAGCTTTTGGTTTTGGGGGATTGGCTTATTTTGCTTAGCATGATCTTTTCCAGCTCCATCCATTTACCAGCAAATGCTATAATTTCATTCTTCTTTAAGACTGAGTAATATTCCATTGTGTATATATTCCACATTTTCTTTATCCATTCATCTTTTGAAGGGCATCTAGATTGGTTCCGTAGTTTGGCTGTTGTGAATTGAGCTGCTACAAACATTGATGTGGCTGCATCACTGTAGTATGCTGATTATTTATTTTTGTGTGGCTGAGGCTCGAACCTAGTGCCTCACGTGTTCTAGGTGAGCACTCTACCACTGAGCCACAACCACAGCCCCATATGCTTGGTGTTGATGTGCAATGCATTTTCCACTGAGTTATGGGGAAGAAAATTTGAAAGCTATTGCTCTAATAAAGATAACTTAAAAAAAAATTTTAGGTGTTGATAGAACTTTATTTTATTCATTTATTTATATGTGGTGCTGAGAATTGAACCCAGTGCCTCACACATGCTAGGCAAGTGTTCTACCACTGAAACACAACCCCAGCCCCTAAAGATAATTTTTGCAGGTATAGTTATATAGTTAGTTACTAACACTTATAAGACAATGTAGGTCCCTATTTTTGAAGGGAAAAATCAAACTATAATACAGGTTGATTTGCAGAGTAATTTACTATCATTACCCTTAAAAAATTATTTTCTTCTTTTTATGCGCTAATTTAGATAATAAACAATTACAATCTAATCAGATGTTCCCTGTTTTTCTTATTGATTGTACAGTCAGTAAACTTTCCACATTTACAAATTATTTCATAAACAATAAAAATAATCTGGTGGGGCTGGGGAGATAGATCAGTCATGAGAGTGCTTGCCTTGTAAGCACAAAGCCCTGGTTTGATCCTCAGCACCCCAAAAACAAAAACAAAAAAAAAAAACTGGTTCTAATTAATTTTTAGAGTCACGTGCTACTTATTACTAAAAATATCTGGAAATAAATGCTTTTGAAGCATTAAAAATTTCACATTTAGCCTGACAAATTGAAAAAGGAATGAAAAAAAATGTTTTTTATTTATTATTAATAAATAATACCAGGTATGAGCAGCACTTTTATATTTAAGTTGTCCTTTTTCTGTTTTTGTTTTTAACATTTTTACTTGTAGATGGACACAGTACCTTTTATTTTATTTATTTTTATGTGGTGCTGAGGGTCAAACCCAGTACTTCACACGTGCTAGGCAAGTGCTCTACCACTGATCTACAACCGTAACCCCGCAGGTTGTCCCTTTTAAATTTCCCTAGAACTTTGTGAGGTAAGTAATATTGTCCTTGTTTGATAATCCCTCCTCCCCAAAATTGATGTTGATTTGCCTGGGGTTGTAATAGCTAGTCACTGGCAAAGGGTCTAGATGCAGAACTTCTGGTTTCTCAAGTTCAGTATTCATTGCCTCTTAACACTTTTAAGTGGCTAAATTAAATATTCATAAGGAGTTTATACTCCTGAAGTGTTACGATAGAGAAAGCTCAGCAGAATTCTACATAGGAAGACAGTCTTGGAGCACATCAAAATTACTGTGAATACCTAGTGACGAATATGTTTCCTCCTTGGTGCAGTGCATGACTTAAGAGTCAGTTAGTGACTTTGTCATAAACAAAAAATTCCTTAATAAGGTAATTACCTGGTTTGCAAATAATATTTTCCTTCCTTGCCTCACAAGAGTATCATAAGGACCAAAAGAAATCATTTATAGGGGCTGGGGTTGTGGTTCAGCAGTAGAGTGCATGCTTGGCATGTGTGAGGCCCTGGGTTCAATACTCAGCACCACTTATAAATAAATAAAAGATTCATTGACAACCAAAAAAACTTTTTTTTAAATAGAAATCATCTATATGAAGAAGCATTGAAAACTAGAAAACCTTATACAAGCTTATGTAAACAGAGGATATAGGTGTATTTATCTTTTTGCATTTATACATTTTCAAACTAATTGCTACAAAGTTTTTTAATTCTTCTCACACCACTTCTATACTTGCAGATATACTGGTTGTTTTCTGTAGGATCTGTAGGGATCTTTAAAATAGTGGTATCAAGTAAAGCAATAAAATGGTTCATTTTTTTCTTTTACTCATTTCTTTCTAATTCTGCCTGCTGAACTGGGTTCTTTTTTCCCATTTTCCATACAATTTGAAGTAATACAATTTAAAATCACAATTTATTTCTTTATTGTTTTTATGGTATTAGGGATTGAACCCAGGGTCTCATTTAAGTTAGGCGAGTACTCTACCACTGTATTTGAGCCAGGGCCTCATTTAAGTTGCACAGGCTGGCCTTGGACTTGTGATGCTCCTCCCTCAGCCTTGCAAATCACTAGGATCACAGGTATAAAGTTGTCACAACTTTTATATTTAGTCATAATATTCTTTCAATAATCGGTAGAACATGTATATTCCTTGCCCATGAAAAGACTTCTTCCTAAAAAAAAAAAAAAAAAAAAAAAAAAAACTCACTTAAAACCTAGTTATATAATATAAAAAAAATTCCAGAAGCAGAGTTCTGGAGTATCTTTGCACTGTTAGATATGTATTTCCCTTTTTCATTCCCATGTAAACACCTTCATTTGGTTAAGATTGGCTTTCATCATGTTTACTTTCTGTCCATTTCTAATGTGTGAGATAACGACTTACAACCTGAGCTTTGAGGGCACAGTCTGATTTAGGCAGTTTGAGTCTTTTTGCTCCAAGGAGAGCGCCTGGTTCATTCCAGGTCCTCCAGTATATGCTTGTAGACTGGGCAGTTTTTCTGCTTCCCTTTAAAACATTACATGTTATTTTTTCTTCTAAACATTTTTTTAATGTTCCCATTTAAAATACAGCAGTAAGGATAATTATATGATTATAATCTCCTTATTTATAAAATTAACCTATTGATATGTTAGGAAATTTAATCATCTGGTCATTCAGTCATCTGTTTTATTGTGTTTCAACTTCTCATCAAAAACCTTTGTCCCTAAGAACAGTAGCAATGGGAATGAGAAAGGAAACGGTGGCAGTGCTCCTTAACATTCCTCATCAGGCCATCCCCAGTCTTAAGTATGCCACACAGTCAGAACCAACTTTTATTCCAGATAGTGAACTTTTTTTGTACGTATTCCATTAGCATCCTCATTGCAGTCCTTGTTTCATTATCTTTTTACTTTTATTTTTAATTTACAAATAATAGTTGCACATATTTATGGAGTGCAACATAATGCTTTGACGCTCATATACATTTTGCAATGATCAGAGTAATATCTGTCTCTTCAAACATCATTTATTTTCAGTGAGAATATTCAAACTTATCTCTTCCATTTATTTTGAAATATACATAACCTATAAACAACCTACAATGCAATAGAATACCAGAACATATTCTTCCTGTCTGCCTATAACTTTGAACTTGTTGACCAGCATCTCTCATTTCCTTTTCTTCCACTCCCCCAAGCATCTATCAATCATTCTACTCTCTACATCTGAGTTTAGTTCATTTAGATTGCACATGTAAGGGTGATTTTATGGTATTTTTTAGGTTCATCTGTGTTATTGCATGACAGAATTTCCTGTTTTTTTAAGGCCAAATAGTATTCTACTATATAGATGGACCACATTTTAAAAATTCATTCATTCATTAATAAACACTTAGATTGTTTTGTATCTCGGCTATTGTGAATAATGCTACCTTGAACATAAGAGTGCCGGCATTCCAGTTGATAGCCTAATTTGATATCCTAATTTCTTTTTTTTTCTCCACTCATTTCTTTTTAATTAAACGTGATTAAACATGATGCCTTTGGCATGTACCCAGCAGTGGGATTGCTAGGTCTGCAGTCAGTTTTGCAGTCAGTATATAAGGAAAATGTTTTCATGATGAATTAATTTCTTTGACATTTATAGACAATAGGATATCTTAAACTTTTTTTTTAAATTTAGTATGATGAATTAGTTCCTGCTTCTTTAACAACAAAATATGGAGGCTTTTATATCAACACTGGCACTCTGCAGTTTCGCCAAGCTTCAGATACTGAAGAAGATGATATCACAGACAACCAAAAGCACAAGCCATCCAAGGTGAGTTTCTCCAGCATTGCACTGATAAGGACAACGTTAAATTAACAGGATATACTTTTTGAATCTTACTTGATCAACAACTGTGAATATAAGGAAAAATAAAGTACTAACCATTGCTCAGTGATTCTATATTTAATTACATGCTTTAAAACAAAAGTATGTGGATATGGGGAAATTGGTATTTATATCACAGAACTGTTTTCGTTTACTGTTACTCTCTATGATGTGGTTTAATAGTCTATTGTTTTGGGGATAAAGTTAAATTTCTAGGATAGATTCAGACTTGCTATAGAAATGACTATTTATAACTGTTACCATTCCTGAGGTCTAATTTGTAACAAATTCTATAGAATCAGATACACTGCATTTGGGAAATGAGTAATATACATAGGTAAATGTTTGCTGATGTGAGAGCCAAAGACTTATTTGTATCAGAATCACCAAAATGCTTGTCAAAAATCCATATTCAAAGCCAGGTGCAGTAATGCACACCTGTAATCCCAGTGGCTTCGGAGGCTGAGGTAGAAGGATTGTGAATTCAAAGCCAGCCTCAGCAAAAACAAGGTGCTAAGCAACTCAGTGAGACCCTGCCTCTAAATAAAATACAAAATATAGGGGTCTGGGGTTGTAGCTCAGTGGTGGAGTGCTTGCTTGGCACATGTGGGGCACTGGGTTTGATCCTCAGCTCCACATAAAAATAAATAGATAAAACAAAGATATCGTGTCCACATACAAAGTTTTTTAAAAATTACAAAATAGGTCTGGGGATGTGGTTCGGTGGTCAGGTGCCCCTTAAGTTCAATCCCCAGTACAGAGAAAAAAAAAAAAAAAATCCATATTTGAAAGCCCTATTCTACAGAACTAAAAGAGCTCATGGACCGCAAGAATCTGCCCATGAAGCAAGTAATTCTATTGCGCTCTGACAGTTGAGAAAAACCACTGCTAACATCAAAGAGGAGAATATTGATATTTAAGTAAATGATGCCTTCTTAAAATAAATTTTAAAATAAATATATAAATAATGCATTCCTCTTTTTAATCATTTTGTAGGTTCCCAAAATAAAAGAAGATGATATTGAAATGAAGAAGCGAAAACGGAAAGAGGAAGGGGAAAAGGAGAAGAAACCAAGGAAAAAAGTACCCAAACAACTGGGGTAAGTTGAACCTAATAAGGGAACTAGTGTTATAGTCTGTTTCTCCTTTTAGACATATTCCCCACTAATTAATTAAGAGTAGCTAAGTCTAATTTAATAAAATATTTTCAAATACTGTTAACTTAGTTATTTTTTAATAATATTTTATTATATATTAATAAGTAGAAGGCTTTGTCATCTAAGAGACTTGTGGTTTCAAGATTTTTATGGGTTGGGGTTGGGACTCAGTGGTAGAGTGCTTGCCTGGCATATGTGAGGCACTGGGTTCGATTCTTAGCATCACATATAAATAAATGAATAAAATAAAGGTCTATCAACATCTAATAATATTTTTTTAAAAATCAGATTTTTAGAGTGGTACATTGAGCATTTTTCTCATTATAGTTTTGGATTTTTTTGTTTGTTTGTTTTTTTGTTTTTTTTTAAACCAGCAAGAGCCAGTTTAAGAAGATGGTATAAAGATCAAATTACTTTTTTTAATCTTTTGGTGCTGACACTAAGCTGTGATGCTTAGGGATTAAGGATTACTAGTAGCCTGTGTGTGAACAATTTAGGTTGTTTTAATCTTAAAAAAAAAAATGGCATGTGTGTGTGGCTTAGTGGTAGAACACTTGCCTAGCATGTGGGAGGCTGTGGGTCTAATCCCTGGCACCACAAAAAAACAAAAACAAAAAAAGAGTAAAAGGAGAAAAAAAGGTCATTGATTTTTTTTTTTTGGGGGGGGGCAATACTAGCAATTGAATCCACTCTAACACTGAGCTACATCCTCAGCCCTGTTTAGCTATTATTAATGCTTATGATTTTAGGTGACATATTGCTACTAAAAACCAAATAGAATTTTTTCGAAAGCCTAAATCAACTGGGTGTGGTGGCGCACACCTATAATCCTAGTGACTCCAGAGGCTAAGGCAGGAAGGTTGAAAGTTTGAGAGCAGCCAGGACAACTTAGACAGACCCTGTCTCAAAATAAAAAATAAAAAGGGCTGAGGATCTGGGAATGTAGCTCAGTATTAAAACACCCCTGGGTTCAATCCTCTGTCCCAAAAACAAGTAAGTCTTACATCCAAAGAATAAAATATTTGTGTGATACAATTAAAAAATTGTCATTGTCTCTACTTCTCAGTAGTATTTTTTGTAGATCTAAGGGAAAGACTTATGAAAGGCTGGGTTTTCTGTCCCTCCTTAGCAGGGAGGAATATCTTCATTTGAGGCTGTCTGTATCCAAAAGATTGATGTATAGTAGTATTTCTCCTCATGTGAACTTGGGATTTCAGTTGTAATCATGACCTGGAGTCATTAAGAGATTAGAAAAAAAAATGTGTGCCTTGCTAACAATTGTCTTTACAGATTTTTTTTTTTAATATTTTTTTTTAGTTGTAGATGGACACAATACCTTTATTTATTTTTATGTGGTGCTGAGGATCAAACCCAGTGTCTCACATGCTAGATAAGCACTAGCTACAACCCCACTGAGCTACAACCCCAGCCTACTAATGGTTATCTTAAATATTCTTTATTTACAAGTAAACTTCTTGTGAAACATAAGGTATGAGTAATACCTTTGATTGAATTTATTTTCTAATTATAAATTATTTAGTAAATATTGTTCCCTATACACTAGGCACTGTTGTAAGTTTGGGGTATATGAAACTGAAACATTGACCTCTCTTTGAGTACTAATAATCTTTAGGTTTTGTAGCACATGTGGAAACACCTAAGCCATGGGATTTGGAGACGATTTCTAGAGGAAGTGATAGCTAAATTGAGACCTTTCCCCATAGTTCATGTAAGCAAAAGGTTATCATGGAGAACTACACATATCTGGTTGCCTCACATAACTCGTCCTAGAATGGAAAGTGAAAGGTGATCAGAAGATAGTAGCAGTTAGAAGAGGATCTAAGCAGACAACATGGTGGATAAAGGCTCATAGATCAAGACGGTGGACTTTCTATTTCTTTGATGGTTTGTAACACAGACTACCTCTGCTCCCATAGGTGAAGGGGGACGATAATGAACTTTTGCTTGTAAGGCAGCTCTTTTTCAGCAAAAGTGCATTTCTTTACTGCATTAATTCTTTAGGTGACTACTTTATAGATGGATTAAAGAATGTGAACCTTCCAAAAAGAATAGAAATTTAACTTTATTTACTTTAATAAACCCGAGCTACAGGTTTACTTCTTTCTGCTGTCTTTATTTCTTTCTTTTTCTTTATTGTATTGACTGTTTATCTATTTGCTTTTCATGGGTGATAATCCAGATGATGTTGAATGTACAATGATGATGTGTTGTAAGAGTATAATTTAATGCAAAATTAAGAAAACTACTCTGTCAACTATCAGATGATTATTTTAGTATCATATCTTTATATTTACATGTGGCATTAACCTTTAAAGTTATACCTAGCCTCACTGATCACTTTTTCTTCACAGAGTTGTGGCTCTAAATTCACACAAATCTGAAAAAAAGAAGAAACGATATAAAGATTCTCTTTCTCTAGCTGCCATGATACGAAAATTTCAGAAAGAGAAGGATGCATTAAAGACAGAGTCTAATCCCAAAGTTCCTGTGACCTTATCGACCTCCTCTCTTACCAAGCCTTCCTGTCCTGCTACAGCATTGGGGAATGATGTCCCAGAATTAAATCTGAACAGCACTGATCCAGAACTCCCCATTTTTGTTAGCACAAATGAACACGAATTGTTTCAGGAAGCTGAAAATGCCCTAGAGATACTGGATGATTTCGATTTTGACAGATTACTGGATGCTGCTTCTGATGGTAGCCCCCTGTCTGAGTCAGGGGGAGAAAATGGAAACACCACCCTGCCAACCTTCACCTCTCAGGTTATGCCTAAGGTGGTACCTACACTCCCAGAGGGTCTACCTGTACTTCTTGAAAAACGCATCGAGGACCTCCGTGTAGTAAGTATAATAATTCTCTTGGTTTTTATTTGCTGGCACAAACATAGCAATAAATGCTTCATTTTTTTAAAGACAAAAATTGTTACCCATAATCCCAATGCTCTTGTAGCAACAACTTTTTATTTTCCATATTCCCTTTTAGACATTGGTTATCTGCATAGACTTTTTCTTTTAAATTGAAATAATTATAGTTACAACATGGATATATGTGATTCTTTTATTATTTCAGCTCACCTATAAGAATTTTTTCATATAGATTTTATGATTTTTATTAGCTACATAGTTATGAAAGAAAATAGGGCAGCCAGATGCAGTGGTGCACACCTGTAATCACAGCAACTCCAGAGGCTGAGACAGGAGGATTGCAAGTTCAAGACCAGCCTCAACAACTTAGTGAGGCCCCAGCAACTTAGTGAGACCCTGTCTCAAAAAGTAAAAAGGGTGGGGGATGTATATCAGTGGTAATTTGCCCCTGGGTTAAATCCCCAGTACTCCTTCCTTCCTCCAAAAAAATAGATCAAAGAAAGGAACAAATAAGAAGTTGCAGAAGTGTACCTGAACTTGGTCCACACTGTATTGACATCCAGTTTTTATGACCTATTTTCCCAGCTGATCAGTACACATGCATTGTGTTCCCAGTAAAACAAAGCTAAGAGCTTGACCAGGCCTGGTGGCGCCTGCCTATAATCCCAGCAACTTGGAAGAATGAGGCAGGAGGATCGCAAATTCAAAGTCAGCCTCAACAACCTACCCTCAAGAAAACATAAAAAGGCCTGAATATGTGCTTCCGTGGTTAAGTGCCCCTGGATTCAATCCCTGGTACCAAAGAAAAAGCTGAGAGCTGAGACTGGTCTGTCATGATAGATTTCTTTCCTCATCAGCTTGGATTCATAATCTTCATTAATTAGCTTCTAATCCAGTTATATTGTACAAAGAGAGAGATAATTTTTTTATTAAAAATGTGCCAAACCTAGCTTAAAATGCTTCTGATTATTTCGTCATGTGTATTTGTTGAGCCTATGCCATATTTTAGTCATTTCAGAATTTTTTTTCCTGATTACAAAGTAACAAAATACAGAATATATTATATACTTAGTAAAAGACCCACATTACCTGACATTCTCTACCCACAGCAGAAATAACCACTATAAAACTGCTATTTTTCTGCATTTTAATCCATACATCCTCAAATATTATTTCTAAAAATTATTATTAATGGGATTATAATATTTTGATTATTTTACACCCTACTTCTTCCCCCTAGAATTTCTCCATTATCCATTTCTCCATTTATTTCTGTCTCTTTCTGAATATATATATTTATAACTCTTTCTGAATATCTGAGTTAGGGAAGCAAGAGATTTACCTAATTTTTCCAACAACTGGCTCTTGGATTTTATTAATCAATTCTATTTTCCTATATTGTTTCTTCCAAGGTCATGACTTTTTAATTACTTCCTTTGTACTTTTAATTTATTTTATTCTCCATCATCAGTTCAGGATTTAGAGGAAGTACGTTAAAATTCCTCATTGCCAGTATTTCTTTTAGTTACAACTTGAGTTTGCCATCACTTTTGCTGTATTATTCATAAGATTGTGATGGCTGTACCTTCAGTGTGATGATTATCATGAGAAGGTAATCCTTGTCCTATTAATGCTTTTAACTTCAGTTTAATTTTGTATGATTTTACTTAGTCCTCTTTGTTTATTGTTGCATGGTATGGCTTTTCTCATTGATTGCCTTTAACCTTTTTGAGTTCCTTTATTTTAGCAATTTAAAAATTTGCTCATTGACCTAATCTGAGCTTTTTTCCATTAATCTTCTCAACATTTCTATGTGTGAAGTGTAGGCACTGTTTCCTTTTTAAGAAATGTAAGTGGGGATAGGTCAAAAAACTTGATCAAGGCCATACAATTTGTTAGTGGTAAAGCCAGAGTTTAAGCAGTGGGATTTGCCTGACTCCAAAATACATGCTTTCTTTTTCCCCTACTCTCCCCTATTACTGAATTCTTCATTCCCCCCTCCCTAGGTTTTCAAAAGTACAAGTGATATGACTCAGGTTTTTCAAGATATAATTATTAATAATAGCTACTGGGCTGTGCATCGTAGCACTTGCTTATAATCCCAGTAGCTTGGGAGGCTAAGGCAGGAGAATTGTATGTTCCAGGCCAGCCTGGGTAATTCAGTGAGACACTGTCTCCAAATAAAAAGTGAAAAGGGCTGGGGATGCAGCTCAGTGTTCCTCAGTTCAATCCCCAGTATTGCAAAAATAAATAAATAAATAATAACTACTGTTTATTGAGCAAGATTCAACACTGTGTACTGAGTATGGTGCTGCTGTACCGCTCTTCACAATGTCCCTTTTGCCTCTCAGGAGACAGCAGTCCCTGACTGGGTTTGCTGTTCTTTACTTATTGCATAATACAGTCCTCCCAAGAAACATGAGAGCAACATGTTGGCAGTGTTTTTCCCATTTAATAGATGAAGAAACTAAGGTTCGAGATGGTTAAGAAATTTTCTGAAGACACATAATTTTTAAGTACCAAGCCAAAATTCAGACTTCAGCTTTAAAGTCAGGATCATTGCACTTCCTAGCTTATGTGTTGTCTACCAGGTTATGCATCATTTATCTCACTTCATAAACTAACTGGTCAGTCATCAAAGGCTCTGTCATATCTTATAGGAAAAAATATCTGTCTCTGTAATAGCCATGCCAGGATTAACATGGCTTCTTCCTAAGCCCTTATTAGGAAATTATCAATAAAAAAGATTCATTTTACTTACTGAAAAAATTCTCCATATTTTTTTGAATGATGCTTTTTTTCAGGAGATGAACATTCATCTTCAACTCACATGCTCCTGTCTGATAAGCAGTTTGTTCTTATTTTTTTCTCACTTCGTGATATTCTTCCAAGTTCAACCTCTTGACTTTTTAATTTCATTTCTTGAAATTTGACTTTTACTTTGACTTTCTTCCTATATTTTTGCCCCATACACATCCAATCTTCATTCTATCTTAAGAAGTATGTCTCAGAAATTTATCTCTTCTACTCATAGCATGTAAAATTGTCAAATGATTTGGTAGATGGACAGTCAACACATGGTTTGCTCAAGTTATTGGATCAGTTCTCTTAATGTTTTATATCTTTTGAATTTTTTTTATTGTAAACAAATGGGATACATGTTGTTTCTCTGTTTGTACATGGCGTAAAGGCATAACATTTGTGTAATCATAAATTTACATAGGGTAATGTTGTTTGATTCATTGTTATTTTTTCCCTTACCCCCTACCCCTCCCACCCCTCTTTTCCCTCTATACAGTCCTTCCTTCCTCCATTCTTGCCCCCCTCCCTAACCCTAACTCTAACCCTAACACTAACCCCTCCCACCCCCCATTATGTGTCATCATCCACTTATTAGTGATATCATTTGTCCTTTGGTTTTTTGAGATTGGCTTATGTCACTTAGCATGATATTCTCCAATTTCATCCATTTGCCTGCAAATGCCATAATTTTATCATTCTTTATGGCTGAGTAATATTCCATTACGTGTGTGTGTGTGTGTGTGTGTGTGTGTGTGTGTGTGTGTGTGTGTGTGTATTTCACAGTTTCTTTATCCATTCATCAATTGAAGGACATCTAGGTTGGTTCCACAATCTGGCTATTGTGAATTGAGCAGCTATGAACATTGATGTGGCTGTATCTCTGTAGTATGCTGATTTTAAGTCCTTTGGGTATAGGCCAAGGAGTGGGATAGCTGGGTCAAATGGTTCCATTCCAAGTTTTCTAAGGAATCTCCACACTGCTTTCCAGAATGGCTGCACTAATTTGCAGCCCCACCAGCAACGTATGAGTGTACCTTTCTCCCCACATCCTCACCAACACCTGTTGGTGCTTGTATTCTTGATAATCACCATTCTAATTGGGGTGAGATGGAATCTTAGGGTGGTTTTGATTTGCATTTCTCTTATTACTAGAGATGTTGAACATTTTTCCATATGTTTGTTGATTGCTTGTAGATCTTCTGTGAAGTGTCTATTCATTTTCTTAGCCCATTTGTTGATTGGATTATTTGCATTCTTGGTGTAGAGTTTTTTGAGTTCTTTATAGATTCTGGAGATTAGTGCTCTATCTGAAGTATGATTGGCAAAGATTTTCTCCCACTCTGTAGGCTCTTTCTTCGCATTGCTGATAGTTTCCTTTGCTGAGAGAAAGCTTTTTAGTTTGAATCTATCCCAGTTTTTGATTCTTGCTTTTATTTCTTGTGCTATGGGAGTCCTGTTGAGGAAGTCTGGTCCTAAGCCAACATGTTGAAGATCTGGACCTACTTTTTCTTCTATAATCTGCAGGGTCTCTGGTCTGATTCTGAGGTCCTTAATCCATTTTGAGTTTAGTTTTGTGCATGGTGAGAGATATGGGTTTAGTTTCATTCTGTTGCGTATGGATTTCCAATTCTCCCAGCACCATTTGTTGAAGAGGCTATCTTTTCTCCATTGCATATTTTTGGCCCCTTTCTCTAGTATGAGAAAATTGTATTTATTTGGGTTTGTGTCCGTGTCCTCTATTCTATACCATTGATCTGTCTTTCTATTTTGGTACCAATACCATGCCGTTTTTGTTACTATTGCTTTGTAGTAGAGTTGAAGATCTGGTATTGCGATACCCCCTGCTTCACTCTTTCTGCTAAGGATTGCTTTAGCTATTCTTGCTTTAGCTTATTCTTCCAGATGAATTTCATAATTGTTTGCTCTATTTCTGTAAGGTACGTCATTGGGATTTTAATTGGAATTGCATTGAATCTGTATAGCACTTTTGGTAGTATGGCCATTTTGACTATTAATTCTGCCTATCCAAGAACATGGGAGATCTTTCCATCTTCTAAGGTTTTCTTTAATTATATCTTTTGAATTTTAAGATGGACTGTGTTGCTGGGCATAGTGGCACATGCCTCTAATCTTAACTCTGGAGACTGAGGCAGGAGGAACACAAGTTCAAAGCCAGCCTTAGGAAAAATGAGGCACTAAGCAACTCAGTGAGACCTCATCTCTAAATAAAATACAAAATAGGGCTGGGATGTGGCTCAGTGGTTGAGTGCCCCTGAGTTCAATCCCCAGTACCAAAAAAAAAAAAGAAAAAAAAAAGAAAAAAAGGAATATGTCTAATTTCCTTGGAAATTTTGTCCCAAAGATTGTGACAGAGTGTTCAGGTTTAAAAAGCCTTTTTATTTGGTCATCTGGTTACGATGGGAATTGTAGTGATGAAAATATCCTTAAGAGCTTATCCCTTGATAATAATCTCATCTAGTTTTTCATTGTTGTTAAAGGGGTAAAACCCAAACTGGCTTTTCCAAACCAATGGTCTTGGCCATTGCATGAAACCTCTTTAAGGTTTAAGGTCTTTGTGTGTAAGATGAGAGTTATAATACCAAAGTCTTTGACCATTATGAGGATTAAACATGGTAATAATTATTAAGTATGTAATAGAACTGGAGAATACAAGCTTAAATAACTATAGCTGCACCCTCAAAGAGTTTATTCTTTAATAAGTAAAAACAGAAACAAATAGATGTAAACCTACAGTTTAAAGCATAAGATTATCAGTTAGTTGTTAAATCATTTAATAAAGACCAGTATTTTAAAAACTTGAAATAAAATGGAAATACTTATACATTAAAAGTAGGGCCAATAAGTACTGATGCATGCATGACAGTTTTGTTTAATAAACATACACATTGTGACTACCAGGTGACTATATCTAATTTTCTAAAACTATATTAACTTTTTAAGGTTATAAAGTTTAAATTTTTTCAGAAATTCTTAAAGTTTAACTTTTCATCAAAAATTCTTATATCTACTTTTACTCAAAGGAAATATGTCTATTCACTGTAGGTTTTTTTTTTTTTTAAGTACGTCATGAAGAGATGCTTTTTTATATTGTTGTTATTTTTTTTAAGTATGGGGATTGAACCCAGCAACACTTTTCCACTGAGCTAAATCCCCAGCCCTTTTTATTTTTTGAGACAGGGTCTTGCTAAGTTGCTGAGGCTGACCTTGAACATGCCTCCTGGCTCAGCCTCCCAAGTCAGTGGGATTACAGGTGTACACCACCAAATTGGCATGAAGAGTTTATTAACTTCCAGTTTCATACATTTTATGAACTGGGATGATCATTGAATCTATAAATAGGCAATGCTGATTTATTATTGCGTTGCTTCTTTTTTTAAAAAAATATTTTTTAGGGCTGGGGATGTGGCTCAGTTGGTAGAGTGCCTGCCTCACAAGCACAAGGCCCTGGGTTCAATCCCCAGCACCACAAAAAAAAAAAAAAAAAAAAAAAAAAATTTTTTTTTAGTTGTAGATGGCATAATATCTTTATTTTGTTCATTTAGGGATTTTTTATTTTGTTTTAATGTGGTGCTGGAGATTGAACCCAGTGCCTCCCATGTGCTAGGCAAGCACTCTATCACTGAGCCACAACCCCAGCCCTACATTGCTTCTTTTTGAATATTGTATTTCCCTTTGCTGAACCATCATTTTAAATGAGTTTTTAAAAAATTCTTTAATTTTTTCCCAACATTCATACCATCAGTTCCATATTACTTTATTTATTCACTACCTGTTTGGCATTTATTGGACATTCCAACTCTACTAATTCTTTTATTGACATATAAAGTTAATTTGTTCCTATATATATGAACCACCCATTTGGGTGCCCCCAACCACCCATTTGATCTGGATCATTGGTTGTATTCTAATCAGAAATCTTGACAGAATTCTGTGAACCTCTATTGTCATTGACTCTATAACTTAAAAGCATAGTGGTCATATAGAGTCTGTATCTTGGATTCAAGTTAGATGGATTACCAAATACTTTTGTCTACTCATAGAAGTCTGCAGCTTTATGTTGAGTTTATCACATGATTAGCCTTTATATTTCTTTGAAATAACCTTTAATATAATATTTCTAAGTGTCTTTTTTTGATTCTGAATACCTTGCACCAAAGGAAATTGATCTTTCATTCTTTGATATTCTTAACACTCACATGAATTTAATCTGTAGTAGTCTGAAAAATGAGTCCCAAAAGAGATCCATATTCTGATCCCTTGAACCTGTGAATATTACCATTTATGTTAAAAAGGAGACAGGGTTCTGAAGATATGAAGTTAAGTGTCTAGAGGTGGGGAGATTACAATAGAAATTTAACTGGGCACAGTGGCATACACCTGTCATCCCAGTGACTCAAGAGACTGAGGCAGGAGGATTGCAGGTTTGAGGCCAGCCTCAGCAACTCAGCAAGACCCTGTCTCAAAATAAAAAATATAAGAACTGGGAGTGTAGTTTAGTGGTAAAGCACCCATGAGTTCTATCCTCAGTACCAAAAACAAAACAAAACAAAACAAAATCCAAATTTAGTCTCAGTCCCAAGTCCAAATCAGTAGACTGAAATTCAGGTGGAAGCAGGGCTGCACTCCAGAGGCACAGCCCTGCTCACACCCCGATTTCAGCCCAGTGACGTGACTTTGGGCTTTGGATTACAAGAAAAAATTCCTGTTTATTTCTATTTAGTCACCTAGTTAGTGGTAATGTGTTGTAGTAACTGTAGCAAACTTTCTGTGCACATATCCAGTTAAATTTGGATCTCTCAAATGACTTTACCTCATTGTGTATCTTAACTCATTTGGTATGTGTACTCTGCTGTTAAGTTCCTTTCTTCCCCCGCATTAGGCAGTTCTTCTCAGAGTTCTTTTGTATTGTGAGTATATTGACAGTCTTTCTTATGTTTCTCTAGGCTGCCAAACTTTTTGATGAAGAAGGAAGAAAAAAATTCTTTACACAGGATATGAATAATATTCTTTTGGAGTAAGTATTTCTCTATTTTAATTACTAAAAAATCTTAAGAATTATTCATTTTAAAATATAGCAGGAGGGAGGCTGAGGCAAGAGGATCATAAATTTGAGGCCAGCCTGAGCAACTTAGTGAGATCCTGTCTCAAAATAAAAAGGACTGGGGATGTTGCTCAGTGATTAAGCGCCCCCGTGTTCGGTCCCCAGTACAATATAAATATAAATAAATAAATAAATATATATATATATATAAATATGTGTGTGTATATATATATACACACACACACATATTTTTTTTAAAACTTTGAGACAGATACATACACACACCCCACACACATTAGGCCTGTGAGATACAGAAACTGAATGATGGTTGGTCTCAGACATTTACTCTTCCCTTTAATCCTGTAGCATGCAGTTTACCTTTGTCTCTTAGCAGAATTATTCATCTACAGGTATTGGTTCTCTGCAAATGACCATTGTGCAGGATGGATATTAACCTGGACTTAAAAGTATTACATACTAGTTTATATGAAAATATCTTTCTGAAATTTAGTGTTTATACAAATTGGCTTAATTTTCCTCTTATTTTCATTACTTAAACTTGAGAAAAACACTTCTATTGATATCTATTGAGATTAATTATAATTAATACAAATTTTTGCAGCCAAATGAAAATTATGGTTCAATAAAGAAATCCTGGTTGTAGGATAGGATGGAAGTAATGTGAAGGCAACAGGTTAGTTTGGAAAAGGGAAGGTAAAGACTGATATAAATTATTGATACTGATTACAGTATTGGAGATTGAAATCAAGGTACTCTACCATTGAGCTACCTTGCAGTCCCTTTATATTTTTTTATTTTGAGGTAGGGTCTGGGCAGGTTACCAAGGCTGGCCTGGAACTTTTGATCCTCCTGCCTCAGCCTCCAGAGTAGCAGGTGTGTGCCACCATGCCCATCTTAGATTGTATTTACATTAGGTTTTATACTTAACTAATTTTGCACTTTGAGTGCAAAATTTTTTGATAGTAATGAATCTGTATGTTCTGAGGTTATGGTCAAATAAGCCGTGCTTTAAAGCTGTTAGCTCACATTTTAACCATTGATAACAAGAATCAAGTATATAATTGACTTCAGGGAGAAGTAGGCAAATAGTGATCATAAGGAAAGCAACAAATCTAGCTCCTCTGATGAAAAATAACATGACCAGTTGTAGTGGTACACACCTGTAATCCCTGTCACTCTGGCAGCTAAGGCAAGAGAATCACAAGTTCCAGACCAATCTCTGTAACTTGGCAAGTTTATCTCAAGTTAAGAAATAAAAAGGACTGGGGATATGCAGCTTAGTGGTATAGTGCCCCTGGGTTCAATCCTAAGTACTTCAGTGATGATGGTGATAATGATCACAACAATGATAATGATGTATTCGTATTCTGATGGTTTATAGCACCATACAGAAAGATTCAGGACAACAACGTAAAATACTATGATTCTGTCTTTTAAGTACTATGAGTCTGTCTTTGAGACAGTTTCTTGTGAGATCTAAAGAAGGATCAATTGGTTGATTAGTTCTGATTACTATTTGTAATTAATTGAAATATTTTTATCCTATATTGCTTAAAAATGAACTCAGAAAATATGTAACCCAGTGTTCTGCTAGTATTTGGGCAGAGGAGCTTCTTTTTTATGTCCTTTAGGTTAGCTATGTTGATGTGTCTGCCTGGAAAAACAGGCAAACAAATGCTTTCTATCTGAGCCTCTGCCTTTTATGTCCCTCCTTTTCAAACACCAGATTCACTATACAGTGTTGCCATTAGTCCTCAGAGCTGTCCCAGATTCCATAATCAGGGATCTGACTGACTCTTCTTTTTCTTTCCACCTGAAAGCCCCAAGTGTTAGATCAGCTCTTGTGACTGAGACTTCTTTTTGTTTTACTCTTCGGTGAGAGGGAATAACTATTTCTCCCCTGAGAGGGTCAAGAGACTATCCTTGGGACATGGCATCTCAAATAAGCAGACTAGCAACATTTCACCATTAGGCTTCTTTGTTCAGTCCTTCCATGTCTATCAGGAAACAAATCTTGAAGTTTTAGGGAGCCAGCTACTTTTTTTTTTTTTTTTTTTTTGTCTTCACAGAAAATGTGCTTCCATTTCTTTAAGCCCTTAGGTTCAGAGTTGATTTCTTCCTTTTAGTTATATTATTCTCTCTGCCCTCTTTTTCCACTTTCCTAAACAAACATGCCTTAATTCTATGGACTGAGTTGCTCTCTTTTTATTTTTATTTTTTGGGGGTGCTGGGTATTGAACCCAGAGGTGCTTAACCAGTGAGTTAAATCCCCAGCCCTCCCCTTTTATTTATTTATTTTGAGGTAAGTTCTCACTGAGTTACTTAGGGTCTCATAAGTTGCAGAGGCTGGTCTTGAACTTGTGATCCTCCTGCCTCAACCTGCTGAGGTGCTGGGATTACAGATGCATGCCATCATGCCCAGCCTGAGTTGCTTCTAAGAGAGACATACAATGATTTTGGTGGGTAGTCATCCCCATGAAATTATCCAGGTGTATTGGCTCTGCCTCACTATTGCTTACTGCCTGGGAGGAAAGGAGATCAGCTCGTTAGAATGGGGAACCCTTTTCCTTTTGCATAATTGAATTTGACCTGAATCTACAAATACATAACATGCTGACTTGATTTTGTTCCCAATTACCTGAAGCAGAAATTGCTAATAAATCATGATACTCTTTGCATAAACATTCTGTTTAACAAATTGTTCTGGGTTTGTACCATCAATCCTTTTATACACTTAAAATGAAACTTATCTGCCATCTCTTTGTTAGATGCTCTTTTAAGGAGGCATCAATGAGTAGTGATTTGAATCTCAGTATAAAGAGTTTCTCTTCAGGGAGTCAACTCTTCTTATATCTTAGTTAACCTCTTTGGAAACCACTGACTTATATACATAGGTCATTGAGTCAGTCTATCCTTATCTGGAATCTCTTAGTACTTAGAGTTTCTATTTTAATTTTCAGCCTCAAAGAACTTTCATTGACAGGGCAAGCCTAGAAGACCTCCAATACCATGAATTTTCTATTACCAATTCCAAGGAGTATAATTTTCCACATCTCATCTTCAATGAAATTGCAATATGTCTGTGTTGTAAGTGATGGATGTACTTGATATGATATGGTTTCTTTTCTCCCCCCCAAAAAAACTATTAATTTAATCTTTGGGTGCGTCTTACATTTGTGAGAAGTATTTCAAAGTCTTTCTTTAGGGGCTGGAGTTGTGGCTCAGTGGTAAAGTGCTTGCCTCACATGTATGTGGCATTGGGTTCAATCTTCAGCCCCACATAAAAAGAAACAAATAAGGGTATTGTGTCCATCTGCAACTAAAAGTACTTTTTTTTTTTTTTTTTTTTTTTTTTTAACAAAGTCTGTCTTTACCTTCTATAATAGAATGTGATGATTTGGTCATAGATTGTTGCCAAGAACCCAAATTTGATCATGGCCTTCAAATTTATCTATTGTTATCTTTCTATAGTGCTAGTGGCTAGGTAATTAAATCTTCCATTTGGGGAGACATTTCTGTTATTGGTTTGTCCTGCCTGCCAAAAATGGAACTATTGAAAACTTCTTTCTCTTTTCTTCCTCCTCCTCCTCTTCCTTCTTCCTCTTCTTCCTTCCCTTCTCTTCCTCTTTCTCTTTCTCTTCTCCTTCCCCCCTTCCCCTCCTCCTCTTCTTCCTCACACTACTCCTCCTCTTCTCCCTCCATCTTAACTAATTTAATAGTAGAAGTGGAAACTGGGAAATCTTAATATTGAACAAACTACTAAATATTTATCTTGTAATACCAGCACAAAAAGGGAAACAAAGAAGGATAAATTATTTCATGTCTATAGCTGGGCGTGGGGTATTTTTTCTGAATCTCTACTTTTTTCAACTATCTTTGAGAAAAATATTGTAGGAATTAAATAAAACTGTGTCACTGGCTACTATAGAGATTGCCAGAGTGTGGAAGTCTGGCACAGTATCTCTGAAGAAATGAACTTTTGGCTGACCCGAAAATACTTGGCTCCTGTCATCAAAAAAGTATTGTCAGCTCATTGTGGTCATATAAATTCTACTCTGAACTCAAACTATCTTCTATAGTATGCTATTTATTGATAAGGAGGTAAATTCTATGAAAAATACTGTCTGGGAAATCATGGGAATATAAATTGAGAAAAACAATCAGCTATCTTTGTTTCTTGCTTGAGTAATGCCACCTAAAAGAAATCCCATACTGTTTGTTGTTGATTGTTTTTTTTTTTTTTTTTTTTTTTTGATCAGCATTGAGTTACAGCTACAAGAACTAGGCCCTGTCATTCGTAGTGGTGTCTACTCCCACCTTGAAGCTTTTGTGCCATGCAATAAAGAAACACTGGTAAAACGTCTAAGGAAGTTACATCTCAATGTCCAGGTAAGAGGAAGAACAATATCTGCCTCTAAGGTTTCACAACCTACAAAATAAGAATTTATACTAGTTAGGGCCTTTGTACATTAATTGCTTTATACTCAGATTGAATGTATGTAATAATCATTGGAAATAATTGAAGGCATTTGGATTCCTTGAAAAATAGTTACTTCTCAATAATCAATAGGTCTAAATGTGAATATTTCCTAAGGCTGATAAGTCAGTGTATAGCAGGCATGATCTTAACAAGCATAGAATTCTTCATACAGGTAAATTGAGAGGCATTAGTTCTTTCTCAATTCAGAGCAAATTAATGAATGAATGAAATTTATTGATAGCTCAGATTTTGTGCTTTTGCCTGACTCTTTCACACATTGGCAGTTGGAGGGAGCTTGCTGTCATAAATTGAAATGGCAGAAATGGTTACCAAAGGGAGGGGGTGGGGATACTAGAAGTAGGAAAATAGCTTTTTTCACATTGTAAAATATTCTCTAAGGAACATTTAAAGTTTGATGTTTGAAGTTATTTAAAGCTCTTTTCCTTTAATTATAGAAGATATTTATCCTTTTTTAAATGTAGTTTTATCACATAGTTTGTATCCCTGAACATTATTTTGTTTTACATTTTTTGAGCTTCATATAAATGGAGGTGTATTGTCTGTTTTTTTTTTTTTTTTCTGCAGCTTGCTGTTTAACAATGAACATTATGTGCTTCAGATTTATGTATGTGTATATGTAATGGAAATCTATTCATTTTTACTGCATGTAAACAGAATACCATATATAGTGTTCTATTGTATGAGTATATTCCAGTTCATTCCAGGCAGATGGTCTCAGCTACATAATTCTTCAAAAGTGATCATCCAGGAACCATGATACTGAATGTCAACATTTAAAAATGGGATTTTATAGCAAAATGGGATATTATAGCAGATAGTCATGGCTTAATATTTATTAATTGATACATATGGGATAGGTTAAATTGATTATTAGTAATAAATTTGTACTGTAAAAAGTGATCTCTCTACAAAAAAGTATATTTTATAAACAGTTGATTTAGTGCTATGGATGTAACTCAGTAGTGGAGTACTTGCCTAGCATGTATTAAGCCCTGGGTTCAGTCCCCCAGCACTGCAAAAAGAACAAACAAAACAAAAAACCCTATTGTTGTAGTGGAAAAACCAAGTCTTAAAATATTTCCATACCTATGTTATTTTGCAAGAATGAAAATAATAAGTTGGTTGATTAGAGCTGTCAGATACAAACCTACTTGCTTTCCTTTTTACCCAGAACACATATGGATAAGTCTCTCCCAGTTTCCTCTTTCACTTTGGCCTTGAGTTTGCATTTCTGCTTGCAGCATAAGTCACAATTACTAACAATAACCAAGAGAACAGGATGCCAACATCCTGTTGGTAACTACCCAAACAAGATGAAGTGGATCATATGTTCCATATTCCAGAGAACTGCCTTCTTTTGGGAATGCTTTCCCATTGTAATAGGGACTATATAGTAATCTGCACAATGTAGATTTCATTCTCTCTTTCATCATTTTTATTATAAAGTATATATAATTTATTGGTTAAAACATGGGGCTTTTTTTTTTTTTTGGTTCCAGGGATTGAACCCAGGGGTGCTTTATATTTTATTTAGAGACAGGGTCTCACTGAGTTGCTTAGAGCATCACTAAGTTGCTGAGGCTGGTTACAAACTCTAGATCCTCTACCTCAGCCTCCTGAGTCACTGGGATTACAAGCATGTGCCACTGCGCCTAGAATATGGGGCACTTTTAATAATGTAAAGGAATACTATTGATCATTTTGGAAGGGCAGAAGATAAAAACTGGGACTCTCCTTGGCAAACTAGGAAATTTTATCATTCTAATTTTATAACCAGTGTTAATTAAGGGAAGTCAGTGCTGTAGAAGAAATGTCCATATTTAGATATGCTAACATTTCAAATCTGTAATCAATATCTTAAACATAAATTACACCTTTTGAGAATCTACTCTTTGAATAAATTTTGTTAAGATGTTTGAAAAACTTTCAATATGTTTTTTTCTCAGGATGATCGTTTAAGAGAACCTCTGCAAAAACTGAAACTGGCTGTTAGCAATGTTATGCCTGAACAGCTATTTAAATACCAGGAGGACTGCCAGGCTCGTAGTCAAGCTAAGTGTGCCAAGTATGTACCTCTTCCTGATTGGATGGCGGGCTTTGGCATTTGAGAAACACTTTTAGGTGTTAGGTGTGGTCTTAACTGGATCTCATCATCAAGTACAAATCCACATACACCACTGAAATGATAAGTTGAATGTTTTCTAAATGATAGGTTGCTACCCCAATTGCTTTGGTGTCAAAGGCAAAAAGGCTTTGTTGATTTACTGTATGAATGTGATCAAAGCAAGAGCTGGCTGGTCAGACATTTCACAAATTGACTAATTTGACTAGCTGGTTCTGGACACAGATATTTTCTGATCTGAAAGACAAATATGCCTTTATTATAGTTTGGATACTTTAATTTGCCAAGTACTTTATAACTTACTTAAAGTATTATGTAAAAAGATAGATCCCCTATTTACTCTGTTGTTTGAGTAAAAGTTTAATTTAGTGATTTAGGAAGTGTTTATAGAACATATTGCAGGCAATTTTGTGTTAAAACTTTGCTTCATAAAAGGTTTTCCAATTTTTAGGTTGCAAACAGATGAAGAACGAGAAAAAAATGGATCCGAGGAAGATGATGATGAGAAACCAGGGAAGCGTGTCATAGGACCAAGAAAGAAATTCCACTGGGATGACACCATTAGGTAGGATTTAGCTAGTCTTCACTCTTAACCAAATATACAGTGGAGAAGTAAGGTTACTCATAAAAGCAATCTGTAGGGAGTGAGAATGGGAATGTAACTCAGTGGTAGAGCACTTGCCTAGCATGTGTTAAACCCCGAGTTCAATCCCCAACACCATGAGAAAAATGCAGTAAATGAAAGACTAGACTGGAAACAACCAAAGCTTAGTGTGTATATATTTAAGAGAACATTATTCTGGTCCTGATATCCTTAGATTTTTATCACTTTCATTTTCATGTAATTCTTTTTATAACCTGATCTAAGAATGGAATAAGTTACACTGGATTCAGAAGGTGAACTATGCAATATACTTGCATAACTCAACCACCTTTCTTACTAGTATTTGTATACCCCACAGAGACAGCTCTTTTACCTATCTTTGGTACTTATCAAAGGAAATTGCTTCATGTTAGGGGTTTGACTAGTGCAGTGAATGACAAATTTTAAAAATTATCTTCTTGCTATAGTCTGAATTCTTCAGATAATATTCTATATTACAACTGTCAGATTTTTTTTGCTTTTAACAAAACATCTCTGGTTCTGGGGTTGTGGCTCAGTGGTAGAGCACTTGCCTAGCATGTGTGAGGCACTGGGTTTGATTCTCAGCACCACATAAATATACATAAACAAAATAAAGGTATTGTGTCCATCTACAACTAAAAAAAAAGTGTATCATCAGTGCCTTAGAAGAAAACTCCAGAAATAATAGTGGAGAACTCTTAAGAATGACTGAATCACCATTGCCTTAGAAGGAACAGAGGATGATACAGTGTGGTCAAGTGACTCATTCTGGACTGTAAATAGGAAGAGGTTTTAGGAATACCTGAACAAATCAGTTAATTTATTTTGCTTGCTTTTTCTTTTTTTCTTTTCTTTTTTTTTTTTTTTAATTTATGAGTAATACTTGTATAAAAACAATGGAACCTAGTCAAGTGAGCCTAAAGGAATTCCCTCTCTCTCTCTCTCTCTCTCTCTCTCTCTCTCTCTCTCTCTCTCTCTCTCTCTCTCTCTCTCTCTCTCTCTCTCTCTTTGGTATCGGGGATTGAACCCAGTGGTGCTTAACCACTGAGCCATATCCCCAGCCCTTTTAAACATTTTATTTAGGGACAGGATCTAAGTTGTTTAAGTCCTCACTAAGTTGCTGAGGCTAGCTTTGAATTTGTAATCCTCCTGCCTGCCTCCTGAGCTGCTGGGATTACAGGTATACACCACCATGCCTGGCAAGGAGTTCTTTGAATAAAGATAATTCTGTTTCAAACTTAATTTTCTATAGTTTATTATCTGACTATATGTAAATTTTTTTTTATCTATTTAGAACTTTATTATGTAACCTCGTTGAGATCAAATTGGGATGCTATGAGTTAGAGCCAAATAAAAGCCAGTCTGCTGAGGATTATCTGAAATCCTTCATGGAGACAGAGGTGAAGCCCTTGTGGCCTAAGGGCTGGATGCAGGCAAGGTAAGAGAATGACTTCCTGGATTCTGATTTACTTTCTTACTATTACTATTATTATTATTAAGGGCACTCATGCACACAGTCATACCTGACATTGGTTTTGCTAAGAACTTAATGTGTTCAACATCCTATACAGTATCTCAGGTAGTTTCTCCTTTGAAATTTTTAAACCCTTAAAATCCAAAACAGTTAGGTCTGTGGGCATATAAAGAGATAGGCATCAAGGTGATTTTTTTACTATCATTTTTCTTTTCTGTACCTGAATTTGCTAGTAGAAAAAAAGGGAAAAGGAATGATTGTTATAAACTTCAGGAGGGGAACTGCCTATGGGTAACGTGTAGTTAAGGAATCAAATACAGGAAGTAGAGCATAAAAAAATACAGGCAATGGTAGGTTCTATGGTGACGTGTCTTGAGAAACTTAAGAATAGCCCTAGCCTCAAGAGTTTTAAGAGTGTGAAACATCGTAAACCTGGCTACCTTACCCACTATCTCAAATTGCTCCATTTATTAAAGATTTTTAACAAGTAGAGGTGATAAAACTCTCCATAATTGAGCACACTAATACCATTACCTTTACTTGGTAAACATGCAAGTGATAACCTATTGAAAGTTAAATTGTAAAAAAAAAAAAAAAAAAGAGCGATTATGTTATTATCTGCTATTAAAAAAAAATTGTGTTCTTTAAATTTTTCCAGAATGCTTTTTAAGGAAAGCCGGAGTGTACATAATCACCTTACTTCTGCTCCGTGAGTAAATGCAGATTCCAGATTTCTTGATTTTTTTTTTTTATTCTCATTATAACTTTAGTAAGCAAATGTTTCATTTATTAAATGCTGTTGAAATAGGACTTATTTAAGCAATTTCCATTTACCACTATCTTAAAAATAAATCATTGGCTTGTTGCCTGTTTGGACCTCAGAGTCTATTAAAATAGTTCTCAGGCTGTTTTTCAAGACCTCCTGAATCCAGATGTGACACAGACTGCCTGGGATTCTTGTATAGAGAATGATGAAAACAGACAAGCTCAGGACAGGGGGTCGCGGGGTTCCCTTTGTTCCTGGATTTTTATCCTGCAGTCTTGTGTTCCTTTTCCTCCCCTCTTACTAACCAGCTGCATAGAAACCTATGGCCTTCTGCTGCCCTTAGAGTGCCAGGATAGTTCCATATACAAATGTTCCCTGCCTTACTTAAAGCACATGCTGTGGGTTCAAACCCAGGGCCTTGCACATGGTAGACAAGTGCCCATGCACTGAGCTACATCCCCAGCCCAGTGAAAGGATTAGTAAAGATCTCTTATCCACCTTATATAGAGTAAAAGGGCACATTTTGTCTTTTGTTGCTGTTTGAGTGAATATTAGTCAGCTCCACAACTTTTTGTATCTACAACATAGGGCTACTTTTCTGTAGCTTGCAAGTGTAGTCCTAAAGAGTTATTAAAATATAAAATTAGCAAGTTATTAAGAATTTACTGAGCATTCTATTCAATATTTTGCTAAGATATCTGATTGATATTGTCTGGACAGCATTATAAAATTCTTCCTTTCCTTGTATATCATTGTAGTAGATGGAAGTTTTTAGGAAGAACACTTTGTATACTATCAGGGATCTATTGAGTTGTGGTTTTAAGTTCTTATTTTTCTTGGTTGTTTTGTTGTTGTTTGTTTGTGTTTATGTTGAGATGAGTTCTAGCTTTGTTCTCAGGCTGGTCTTGAACTCCTGGGCTCAAGTGATCCTCCCACCTCAGCCTGCCAAGTAGTTGGGGCTATAGATAGGCATGCATCATCCAGCTTGGTCCCTTGCTTTTGTTTTTTGAGTACATTACAGGTTTACTTTGTTGCAGTAACTTAAATTTATAAGTAAATAAACACACACATAAATTTATGTCAATAGTATATATGGCCTTTAGTTTCCCTATTGTTCTAAAACCACATATGCATTACAGCTCAGGTACAAATTCAGCAAAGTAGCAAGATAAAAAATTAACACCCATAAAGCAATTGTGTTCCTATACACCAACAATGAATCAACTGAAAGAGAAATTAGGAAAACTGTCCCATTCACAATAGCCTCAAAAAAATAATAATAATAATTATATACTCGGAAATCAGTCTAACAAAAGAGGTGAAAAGACCTCTATAATGAAAATACACTAAAGAAAGAAATTGAAGAAGACCTTAGAAGATGGAATGGGTCTCCTATGCTCTTAAACAGGCAGAATTAATATAGGCAAAATGACCATACTATCAAAAGCACTATTCAAATTTAATGCAATTCCCATTAAAATTCCAATAATGTTCTTCATAAAAATAGAAAAAGTGGTCATGAAATTTATTTGGAAAAATAAGAGGCCCAGAATAGCCAAAACAATCCTTAGTGAGAAAAGCAAAGTGGAGGCATCACAATACCAATCTTAAATTATACTGCAGAGGTATAGTAACAAAAACAGCTTTGTATTGGCACCAAAACAGACATGAAGACCGATGGACTAGAATAGAAGAAACAGACAAACCCACATAAATACACTTATCTTATATTAGACAAAGGCACCAAGAATGTACATTGGAGAAAAGAAAGCCTCTTTGACAAATAGTGCTGAGATAACTGGAAATCCATATGTAGTAGAATAAAATTTAACCCCTCTCTCTCACCCTGCACAAAACTCAACTCAAAAAGTGGATCAAAGACCTAGGTATTAGACCCGAAATCCTGACCTACTAAAAGAAAATATAGGATAACACTGCAGCATGTCAGCTTAGGAACCAACTTCCTCAACAAGACTAGGAAGTACAAGGAGTAAAATCAAAAATCAATAAATGGAATATATCGAAATAGACTCTACTCTCATGTATAACTTAAAAGAACAAATTTTAAAAATCAGTAAATGGAATGGTATCAAACTAAAAAGCTGCTTCACAGCAAAGGAAATAATCAAGAGTGTGAAGAGAGAACCTAGAAAAGGGGAAGGAAATCTTTGCCACCCATACCTCTGATAAGATGTTAATTTCCAGGATACATAAAGAATTCAAAAAGCTTAGCACCAAAAAAATAAAAAATAACCTAATCAATAAATGGACAAAGGAATTAGATACTTCTCAAAAAACTACAGTCAACAAATATATGAAAAAATATTCAATATCACCAGCAATTAGAGAAATGCAAATTAAAACTACACTGATATTTCAGCTCACTCCAACCAGAATGGCAATTATCAAGAATGCAAATGACAATAAATGTTGGCGAGGATGCGAAGAAAGGGGAATACTGATACGTTGTTGGTGAGACTGCAAATTGGTGCAACCACTCTGTAAAGCAGTGTGGAGATACCTCAAAAAAATAGAAACGGAACCACTATGTGACCCAGTAATCTCACTCCTTGGGATATGTCCAAAGGATTTAAAATCAGCATACACTACAGTGACACAGCCACATCAATGTTTCTAGCAACACGGTTCATAATAACTAAGCTATGGAAGCAACCTAGATGCCCACCAGCAGATGAATGCATAAAGAAATTGTGGTGTATACACACAACTGAATATTATTCAGCCATAAAGAAGAATGACTTTATGACATTTGCCAGGAAATGGATGGATCTGAAGACTATCATGCTAAGTGAAATAAACAAATCCCCAAAAAACAAATATGTGGATGTTAACCCACAATAAGTGGGGGTAGGGAAGGAAAGAATAGAAGTTCTGTCCATCCTATACATCCACAAGACTGGGATCCCAATTAGAATAAGATATGCTCCGTGCTTATATAAATATATCAAAATAGATTCTGCTGTCATGTGTAACTAAAAAGAACAAAATTTTTGAAAAAGGACATCCCTAAACAAAAAATACAAACTAACTCATGTTTTCATTCTAAAGGTGTTTGTGTATTTCCTCTCCCTCAGGTTTTTGTTTTTGTATTCGTTTTTAGCTGAGGTCTTCTGATGTGGCCCAGGCTATCCTGGGACTCCTGAGCTCAAATAATTCTCCTGCCTCAGCCTTCTGAGTAGCTCGAACTGCAAGCACATAGCACTGCCCACCAGCTCCCCTCACTATGTTAAAGTAGGTTAATTATTATTGCTAGTTTTGTGTTTCGTAAGCAGGAATCTATAAGATAAGTAAACAAGGAGGTCTTTTTGCTCTAGTGGCCTTTACCAAAAAACTTTGAAAATTACCATTGCCTTTATGAAACTGTAGATTCACAGCTTAAATCAAGATACTTCTTAGTCTAATTGATGACATTTTACCCTAATGAAATAAAAACACTCAGATGAGGTGAGGTATTTAAGTTTGTCAGTCATTAATTATTCAAAAACATTTGAGTGCTTCTTCTATGGAACCTATAAGATTGTTTTAATCTTTAAACTTTTCACACAATTTCCAAAGGTTCTCAAGTTCCATAGTATTTATTTTGCCCTTTTTTTGTTGTTATTCTGACATTTTTTATTTGAATTTTTACATTTAAAAAGTAATTCTATACAAAAACTTAATAGTTTGTTGTTGTTTTTAAGTAAAATGCAATTCACAGCTCCTTGTTATTGTCCAATTTTAGTTTAAAGTTTCTTGATGCTGTTTTCCTACAAATAATTGTAAATTCTCAGAAGTTATTTGAAATAAGTTTCCTAGGCAGCTTTGTTAAATAAACTTTTGAATTGTTTTATGTTTTATATTTGCTTTAACTGTATCATCTACTTTTCATATTTTACTAATTGGCCTTTTCTTCTTGTTAATCTGAATTGGGAAAATTGTGTTGCTGAATATTCGCATCTACACCAAGTACTTATATATTGTTACTTCTTTCAAAGAGCTTCCCAAATATTGGAAGAAATTTACTTAATTATAAGAATTGTCATCATTTCCTAGTGAGTGATATAACTGCTACTGTAATGGCTTTTATTTTAATCTTTTATCTCAGGGCAAAGAAAAAGGTGATTCCTGCACCCAAACCCAAAGTCAAGGTGAGTATCTGACAAATCATAGTCATGATTAGTGAATATTAAAATACATTTTTAAGATGGAAAATATGTATGGTGTTTAATAAAGATCATCAATAAAATAACCTTTAGTTGGTTATTTTCAACTTTTTTTTTTTAGTTGTAGATTGGTCACAATTCCATTATTTTATTTATTTATATATGGTGCTGAGGATCGAACCCAGTACCTCACACGTACTAGGCAAGCGCTTTACCACTAAGCTACAGTCCCAGCCTGGTTATTTTCAACTTTGTAAAAATCTTGGAACCTTTGTATTTGGGAGAACATAAGACCATGTAGCAGTAGGAATTTACACATATTAATTAAATTGTAAAGTTTAACAATTCTTAGAAATACTGGATATAATACTGTTTTCAAATATCCTTCAATTTGGGCGTGGTGGCCCATGTCTGTCATCCTAGCAACTTGGGAGGCTAAGGCAGGTGGATTGCACACTTGAGGATAGACTTAGCAACTTAGTGAGACCCTGTCTCAAAATCAAAAATTAAAAAAGCTGGGATTGTGGCTCAGTTGTTCAATCAAAAAAAAAAAAAAAAAAAAAAGTGCAAGTATACAAGAGAAGTTCCAAAGTTAAAAAGAAATAAAGAAAAAAGGAGGAAGTAAAGGGGAGATAAGTGAGATAGGCCAATCCCAAAAAAACCAAAGGTCAGATGTTTTCTCTGATAAGTGGATGATGATACATAATAAAGGGAGAGGGTAAGGGAAGAATGGAGGAAGGATGGATTGTGTGGAGAAGAATGGGGGGTGGGGGAAAGGAAAAAATAGCAGAATGAATCAAACAACATTGCCCTATGTAAATTTATGATTTTTAATTTTTAAAAATGGAGAAAAAAAAAAAAGAATGGGGGGTGGCAGTAGGGAGGAAAGATAATGGAATGAGACAAACGTCATTACCCTATGTACATGTGTGATTACACAGTGACTCTACTTCGTGTACAACCAGAAAAATGAAAAGTTGTACTTCATTTGTGTATAATAAATCAAAAAATAGTAATAAAAAATTTTTAAAAATAGGGCTGGGGATATAGCTCAGTTGATAGAGTGCTTGCCTCACAAGCACAAGGCCCTGGGTTCAATCCTCAACACCGCAAAAATAAAAAAATAAAAAAATAAAAATTTTTAAATAATAAGGAGAAGTTGGGTATGGTGGCTTATGTCAGCAACTCAGGAGGCTAAGGCAAGAAGATTTAAATTTGAGGCCAGCTTCAGCAATTTAACAAGACCCTATCAAAAGAAAAAATAGTCTAAGGATGTAGCTAAGTGATAAAGCCTCATGGGTTAATCTCCAATACCCACCCCCCAGCCAAAAAAAAAAAAAAAAAACAAGAGATAAGAAACTGCTGGGGGTGATACCTATCACTGAAATCTTGGTTGCCCTTGGAGCTTCTGCCTATCACCTTATGGTTTCTTTTTACATTTCTTCTCAGAATACAGCAGATGGGGTGTTCTCAGGCTTGTACAGATCAGAAGTTAGAATGAGACCTGCATAAAGCTGGGCCTTCAAAAGTAGCATCTTTAGTTAAAAAAAAGATAAAGGAAAAAAAAAAAGCCAGAAGAAAAGTTTACCATTAGCAGATTTAGGAACATTTTCTGTCTTGGCGTGGATTCTAGATTAGAGGAAGAAAGTCTTCCTTTAAAACTTTCCCTGGTTTAGGAGTTTGTTTTACATTACCTGAATAATCCGGGAAAACCCCAAACTGACAGAATAGCTTAAAATCATTTGGTTAATAAAAACCCGGGTCAGCTGGCAAAAGCAAAAATTCTCTCTGGAATAATGTGTCCTCACCCTTGGTCTCAGAGGCTTACTACTTAAAAATTATGTCAAACATGAGCTTTAGGTGAAGCTTTGCCAGCGAGCTTGTGCTGGGCTTTGGAGAGGCCCTGGTGCCATCCCCAACAGCACCACCAACAAAAAACAAACAAGAACGGCATGAGCTTCCAGTCCGAGATGCAGAGTCTGTGAGGGACTGCTACATGGGTTAGAGCAAGAAGAGCAAGTGGTGGGTTCAGAACATAAAATAATTTCACTTGATTTATTATTATTATTATTATTTTTTTTTTTTGGGTGCTGGGGATCGAACCGAGGGCCTTTTGCTTGCAAGGCAAGCACTCTACCGACTGAGCTATCTCCCCAGCCCCTTGATTTTTAAATAAAGTAGAAGATGGAGTAAAAATATTTCCTATCAAAACAGACAAACCAGATTTGAAAAAGAAGCAAGTATAACACCTAAAATTAAAACCTACAGCCGTTTGAAATTTAATTTTAATGAAAGTATCTTTGTGCTGCTCTTAGATTTTGGATTTTCTCCATATCTCTTTGAACAGATGAGTTTATTTATCAGGTGATGGCCAGAGAGAATGTCAGCCTGTGGCCTTCTCAACTGTTGTTGCTAGAGCTTTGAATATTCAGTAAATAGTCCTCTTTTTCTTAACTTATTTGCCTCCTAATCCAAATAATGTTAAACTTCTCTTTCATTAAATTTCCTGTTGGGGCTTTGTTTTGACACATGACTTTATTTTTATTAGAATACTAAACTCTTAATGCCCATGCCCTATTTAAATGTTTAAATTTTGACACATCTATTAAAATATTGATAATGAAATAATAGGGCAAGAAATTGATCAGGCTTCTAATAAAGATGTGTTAGAATGATATGAAATTATTGGAGAGGGGCTGGTTTGTTTTCCTTGCTCTTTGATGAAATTAATTTTTTTCATTTTCCCAAAGTAAAAAGGCTGTATTGCTGGTTTGGATTTTTCCTACTACACCCCCATCCCAGTAACTTCTGTTTTTCTTCCAGCACTGGGGATGGCACCCAGGCCTCACAAATGCTAGGCAAGCACTCTACACCGAGCTACAAACCATCTTCTTCATACCTTTTTTAGTTATAAAGGTAGTATAAGGAAATGCTTGCCGGAGAAAAAGTGTACAAGAAATTTCTTGTAACAGGGAAAAGCAAAAACTTCCTGGTCTATATCTGCCCTCCCTTTCTTCTGGATCTTTCTTCTGTATTTCTTCCCATCCACCCTTCAATCCTTCTTTTATTCAAAGTATGATAACCTGTGTTTTGACTCAGGTATCCTAAACAGTTTTCTCTGACAGTATAAGTCTACACAGTTAGGTTTAATGTATTTTATAAAACTATTAATTTAAAAAGTTATTTAAAACAGTAATTTTATACTGGAAACACCTTAAATATTATTCTGATACATTCCCCCACCTCAATTCTGTATTCATTTATAATGATGGAATTTAGAACTGGGGAGATAGTTTAGTGGTAGAGCTCTTACCTAGCACATTTAAGGCCCTAGATTCAATCCTCAGCACCATAAAGGAAGAAAAAAAAAAAGCTATAATGATGAAATTTTCACTAATCACTTAATCAGATGACTGTCTTATCTATATGACCCATTCATCTCAGCAGCTGCTTGTGACTTTATGCAGTGCTTCTGATAAGCAATGAGGTTTTTAGTTGTGAGCCTTAGAAAAAAAATGCTAAGGAAATTATTGAGTATAACAGCATTCTTAACAACTTACTTACTGTAATACCTTAGGAGGTGATGGGAAAGACCCTTCCTCTCCATTCTTTCCCCACTATGCTTAAGGTAAGTAGTATGGTTGTAATAATCAGTTACGTTTGTTATACACTCTGGGTCGGGTTTTGGGTTTGAATGTTTTTAAGGAAGTGGAGAGAGTTTGAAATGACTTTTGTAATAATTTTATTTTTATCGATCTTAAAAATGAAATGAATCAAATCCTCTTAAAGAAATTGTTGCTTTTTAATTTTTTTTCTTTTGCTCTTTGAATATTCTAAACTGAATTCTAATTCTCTTATCTCTTCCTCAAATCTTTAAGAAAGTTGATTTTTTGGGGAAATTAGTATTCTTTTGGGTATTCAGAGTTTTAACTTCTAATATACCCTTATTTTCTTAGCATAGGTCCTTGCTCATAGTGGACACTCAGTAAATACATGTTGAAAAAAATTACTATATGTAATGACTTGTACCAGATGAGTATAAAATGTGATTTAAATATGCTCAGAAAGATTCATCTGTCAATTGATGTGCCATTTTCCCTATGTACTGTTAGTGGGTAGCGGCAGGAAAGGACATAGAAGGCAGAGAGTGTCGACATCCTCAAAAACTTCACTAGACGAGAAGGGTAGAGTCTTAATATAATTAAGGCACAGTTTCTCCTGAGTACTAGGAGAATAAAAAGAGAAGAATCTCTAAGCAGATGGATTTACAGTAGGATTTGAAGATCTGATACAAGTGGGCTGTAGAAAGGGAGTTCCTCAGTCACTGGTATGTATTAGTCTCATTTTTAGCTGTTGTCTTAGAATGGCTGTCAAGGGCATGGCAGTGCAGTATATCTGATTCTTTGTCCAGTGAGGACAGCTCAGGCAGGAGCTCCTTCCTCTTGAAATTTATTTTGAGTTTGACAGTTTCACAAGATTTCTAATAGAAAAATAATTTTTAGTCATCATGAGAATTTCTTGGTCCTTTAAAAACTAACACTAATTTTTTTTAAACTGTTCATATTTTTTCTTTCCAATACAATGCTGCTTATGCTAGGAGTGTAGTCCAAAAAAGGACCAGAAAGCTCCTTCATCCTTGGTGGCTTCAGTCAGTGGTCCTTCCACAAGCTCCAGCACCTCTGTTGTTGCCTCAACCAGCTCCAGCTCAACACCAGCCCAGGAAACCATCTGCCTCGACGACTCCCTAGACGAAGACCTTTCTTACCACTCACCTTCACTGGATCTTGTTTCTGAAGCTTTAGCTGTCATCAACAATGGGAACAAGGGTCCTACAGTTGGTCCAAGAATAAGCATGCCAACTACAAAACCTCGTCCAGGACTGAGAGAAGAAAAATTAGCAAGTATCATGAGTAAGCTGCCACTGACTACTCCCAAAAAATTAGATTCTACTCAGACTGCACATTCATCAAGTCTTATTGCTGGTCACACTGGGCCAGTACCAAAGAAACCCCAGGATTTAGCTCATACTGGCATCTCTTCAGGCCTTATTGCTGGTTCTTCAATTCAGAACCCTAAAGTTTCCTTAGAACCTTTGCCAGCCAGGCTCCTTCAACAAGGACTACAAAGGTCAAGCCAGATTCATGCTTCTTCCTCCTCACAGACTCATGCCTCCTCTTCCCAAGCCCAAGTTGCTGCCTCCTCTCATGCTCTGGGAACATCCGAGGCCCAAGATGCTTCTTCGTTAACACAAGTAACAAAGGTGCACCAGCATTCAGCTGTCCAACAGAATTATGTGTCTCCATTGCAAGCAACCATTAGCAAATCACAGACCAACCCAGTGGTGAAATTAAGTAATAATCCTCAGCTTACCTGTTCATCCCCTCTCATTAAGACTTCAGATAAGCCACTTATGTACCGCCTTCCCTTATCTACCCCCTCGCCTGGAAATGGTTCTCAGGGGTCCCACCCCCTGGTTTCTAGGACAGCACCAAGCACCACTACCTCTAGTAACTATTTAGCCAAGGCTATGGTGTCACAAATCTCCACGCAGGGTTTCAAATCTCCCTTCTCAATGGCTGCATCCCCCAAACTTGCCGCATCTCCCAAACCTGCTACATCTCCTAAACCCTTGCCCTCACCCAAGCCTTCTGCCTCACCCAAGCCCTCTCTTTCAGCTAAGCCTTCAGTATCAACTAAACTTATTTCTAAATCCAACCCCACTCCCAAGCCTACTGTATCCCCAAGTTCTTCCAGTCCAAGTGCACTAGTAGCCCAGAGTAGCCACTCCTCTAGTAACCCAGTCCATAAACAGCCCAGTGGAGTCAGCATCAGCAGGCAGTCTCCCACCTTGAATTTATTGCCCTCTAATCGCACTTCAGGCCTTCCATCTACAAAAAATCTTCAGGCCCCTTCAAAGCTAACAAACTCATCATCCACTGGAACTGTTGGGAAGAACAGCTTGAGTGGAATTGCAATGAATGTACCTGCCAGCAGAGGTAGCAACCTTAACTCAAGCGGAACTAATAGGACTAGTCTATCTGGGGGAACAGGAAGTGGAACACAGGGTGCTACTAAACCGTTGTCTACTCCACATAGACCATCCTCAGCCTCAGGGTCTTCAGTGGTAACAGCCAGTGTGCAGGTATGTATGCTCTGGATATTCATCTGATAAAATGTAAGATTCCTCAAATTTTCTTGAGTCACTTTTATGAGCTTACTGTAATATATACACTGTTTATTATAAGCTGATTACAGAATGGCCATGGAATATTCCTGGTGTTGATAGCACAATGATAAACACACTGTGGATAAGGTTTTTTCGAAGCATGTGGATTTTTTTTTTCCTTGCAAAGTATCATGTTTACCTTAACATTTGTTGACAAATACAACTAAAGTACATATTTAGAACTCTGATTTAAAAAGTTAAGAAAAAGCAGTAGCTTATTAATTTAACATACATACACTTTTCTCCTCTTTTCTCCTGCCAACTTTTAAATTTTTAGTTAAATTTATTTATTTCTATTTTTTTTTCTTTAAGCATTTATTGTCTTGATATTTTTTTTTAATTTTATAGTTATTTATATGTAGTTTTCTCTGTCAAATAGTGTTAATAGTTCTTTTATACTACACTTTCCCCGGTCATGAGTTTTAACTTAAACTTGCCTCTCAAGTTAGCTAGAGTGCCTTACATAGGAATCTTTGTGCGAAGGGCCCTTCACTGTAGCTTTTGCATACAGTCACTTTTCTGTGTTGTCACATATGTACATCTTGGGTCATTAACTGTTTCACTCTAAATTTTATAAGTATTGCTCCACTGACCCTTGCTTAGTGTTAAGATTATAGAAAAGTCTGAAACCATACTGATTTTTTAATTCCCTTTTGTAAGTAATGTGTTTTCTCTGCTAAATGCTAGTAAGATTTTTCTCTTTTTCCTTGATATCCAAGTGTTGGTAGGCTATGGCCAGGTTTGCCTAGTTTTCATTAATATTGCCCTAAAATAGTAACACCTTTTAAACTCAGACCTGGCTCAGCTCAAGAATATTTTCACTTATTTTATGTCTGATTTTTGTTTGTTTCATTTATCCTACATTTTTTGAGAACTCTTTATTTATATATTTCATTGCTGCCTTCTATATCATTTTCTTTTATTGTTTTCATCTCTGCTTTGTTTGTATTCTGAGACTTTCTCAGATTGTCCTTCACTTTAATGACTCAGTTTCTTTAACATTCTTCCCCAGCCCCCGCCCACCTTACCCCCTGAAAGGAATATGCATTCACTGTTGTCAAATTTAGAGAAAATAAAAATCACCCATTATCCCAAATGTTTTTGCTCTGTAGGTAATTTTTTTTAATCTTCAAGAAAGTATGTTTCACATAATATTGTGTTTCATAACCAGCTTTTTTAAAAAATGTACCATTTTATGATGTGCAAGTTCTTAGGTTCATAATCATTCTTAGAAAACATTACTTTTATTGATGTATGAAATTGTGTTGTCTAAGAAAGTACTCTTAACTTTGTATTGCCTCCTACTTATGTTGACTAGGAACATGTAATGAACAAATTTCCCTCTGCTGTTTGTAGAGGTACCCTGCTCTTCAGTGTTATATGAGGGTTTGTGTTCAATCCACATTTAATACCCAAGTTATCATTGTGCCCCTTAAGTAAGTTTAGCAGTGACTCCCAAAATTCTAATATAGAACAAATTCAGTTGACTGGTGTTTCAGTAATTGAAACTTATTTTATCTGTATAATTTTACTTAAATCAAAAATAAGAAAATAAAGCTGAGCCGGGGTGGCATGTACCTATAGTTCCAGCTGCTTAGGAACCTGAGGCAGAAGGATCACTTGAGTCCAGGATCAAGGCCAGCATGGGCGACATTGTGAGATCCTGTCTCAAAAAGAGAAGAGGCTTTAGATGCAGCTCAGTAGTTGCTTAGTTGGCTAGCATGAGCAAGGCCCTAGGTTTGTTCCCCAGCACTACAAAAAAGAAAAAGAAAAGAAAGGAAATAATGACAATAAAATCACTATTAGAGATTGTATGTTAAATTTTTAATTATAGGTAAGGCCTGGGAATTATTCTTCATTACTTTTGTGTTACCTTTGCTAAAAAGTTGACACTTTGAAAAAATTAACTTTTAATTTTATCAAAGGTAATCAGTAGAATAATTCTTTAGAAAAAACATTTCCCTACCCCATAGCATCAATTACATTTAACTGTTTTCTTCTAGGTATTTCTAAATAACAGTAATGATTAGAAAACTCTTAATTTATCAATTTTAGTACTATATTATCTTCTGTCTTTTCATTATGAAAAATAAGACTCATAGTTCTCTTATACCTGCCTTGTTCTTCTCAAAGAGGAATTCAATTTTTGGTCAAATTCTTGACTGTAAATATTGTCTCTCTTGAATTAAATATCATAATTGTGATTTTATTTCTTGCTTTATAAATGGGGGGGGGGAGGTTTCCTAGAGCTAAAAAATTTTTTTTACTTGTTTCTTTTCCTTTGAGCTTAAGTTTAAAATTTTATCCTTTGTCATCGCCAGAATCTGTCAGTTCTATATGTTCTCCAGAGAGCTTCCTGTATTTGATCATGTATTTCAAAAGAACCCAGATACTGTCTAAGAAATAATTGGTTTGCCAGCAAGAACTCTGTATGCCAGGATTTGTGTTTCTGACAAGTAACTACTCCCTCCTCGTTTTCTTCCTTTTCCAAATGGCTTTATAATGTGGAGAATCCAATGTTCCTGCCTTCATATCTGATCTGTTTTTTTCTCTTACTGATTTGACTGAAGAAAAGGTCATTTCTACTCTTTGTGAACCTGAAGTGGTTTTCTTGACATAGCATCCCATTAAAGTCTCATCAGCTACCTTGTAGCCTCCAGATCTGTCATAGCACCCTACCTGAAAGCAGCCTTCTTATCTATGCCTATGAAGCATTCACCTCCTGTTTGAAAGTCATCTGAAGCTGTCTACTCATTTGCAGTGAAAATGACAAACCATTTAAAAAAGGACATGAGTTAAAATCTTTCTGGGTTCAAGTCATTAGCTCTGCCTATTTCTGTTTAACAATGTTCCACTCAGAGATTTTCTCTTCTTTCTGGCCTTCAATGTACAGATTTTCTATGAATCCTGTCATTGCCACTTTATATTCCAAAACCCATTTATTCATTAAGTAAATGTTTATTGAATATGTACTATGTGCCGAGTATTCTTCTAGATACTGGGGAACACTGTTCCTTTCTCATGCTGCATGTATTCTGGGTAGAAAGATGAGCTAAACACAAGTTTTTTAAAAAATGGCAAGTACTGTGAAAAAAAAAGTGTGATAAAGAGTGATTGCTGCTAACATAGAAAGGGATTGGGGAGACCTCTTTGAGGAGGTTGCATTTAAACTAAGGAGCAAATGACAGGAGCTAGTCTTGTCGAAGTAAGTCCAGGTGAGAAGGCATAGCACTGTGAAGACACTGAGGTGGAAAAGAGCCTGGGTTGAAGGCCTGCATGACTGGACTGTGGGGAGAGACCTCTGGCTGTCATGGTGTCAGGCTGCACTGACTATAGGAAGGCTTTTGGATTTTATTCTGTGTGCAGCAGGAGGCTTTTGGAGGGTGGTCTTAAACAAGGGAGTGATGTGGTCTAATTTATGTTTTGAAAGATCGCTGTAGGTGGTGTAGAGAACAGAGGACAGATGCACTTACCAAAACAGTGCATGCTTTAAAAAGCTTTCATGCCCCCCATGGAACGAAAAAGCTTTCCTTTCCTATCTTCCCTGGCTATGGGGCATCATCCTGAACTGTTCAGTTACTTCATGTTGAATGTTAGCAGTGGGCCCCTCACCTCTAAAGAGCTCTGTCTTCAAGAAGTTTATAATTGCCCATGTAACATTTAAATTATTTGGTGCTTCAATTTAGATTTATAAACAAAGGTGGACATGGAAGTTCCTTAGAAAGTGTAAAGTGTTAGTTATAGCATGGTATTTTGTTGTTGTTGCTAATACTAAAGTTATTTAATTTTGGAATTTGCCCTGATTTACATTTTCCATCTATTTTAGCACTTCAATTAGACTCCCCCAGAAAAAATTTCAAAGATTCTCCTTATTAGCAGGATTTAGTGTTCTTCACTAGGGGTCACCAGTTGGGGCACACAGCCTTGCAGACTCCGTATCATCCTTATCATTTCCTTCTATGATAAAATCATGATTAAAATGAAGAAACAACTCTTACTGATTCTTAAATGGATACAGGGATCCTTTTTATCCTAGTTGTTTGAAGACATTGTTATCTCTAACTGGGTAATTTATTCTTAAATGTACCACTATGTATGGTAGTTGGCACAGTAGAGGGAAAAAATTGTCAAATTTACAAAACTGTCAAGTCCAAGCATAAAATGATGAAGATTTGTACTAAAATCTAAGAAGTAGTTCTGGTAAAAAGAAAGAATGGGTTTGTTCACTATGAGCTCAGCTTGTCCTTCATTTTATGAGGCCTGAAAAATAAGGTTCCCAGCCTGAGTGGCTGGAAAGGAGACTTGGTCACAGGTAGGCAGAAGGTGGGGCTGATTGGAGAAGATGATTTCACTTCACTTCTGGATTCATCATGTCAGTGAGTGTCAGATACACAAGTGTGACTGGTCACTAAACTCACATATACACAGGATCAGAGTTGGCATGAGAGGCCACAACTGTGGTTATGTCAGCATTAGTAAAGGAGATGAGAGAAGGGAGGAGATTGGTGAGTGCAGTGACCAAAGCAGAAGACCACTACTTCTCCATGTTTTGTCTTTAAAGTGTACAAATCCATGCAGTGTGCCATACACATACAGAAAAATTGTGTACATTTTCCTTATAGTTAACTATGTAATAAAACCACCACTCTTTATTAGTATGGGTTTTTTGCTAGAAATAGCATCCAAAATAAAACTGAAGTAGCTAACATTTATTATTGACTAAAAAAAATTAAGGAATTCTATTTTCCTGACCACATTTATAACTGTAAAATTTCTGACTAGTGAAGTTTATATTCTATAAAATAAGATTGCAAAAGAAAATTCAGTGGCAGAAACTTGATGGTATCTTATATATGTTGATAATTACACACAGAAAAGAGTCAAAATGGGAAAAATCATTAAATTGCTGCATACAAAATTGCTGAAAGAATTAAATTAGCTTAAGGGGTATATTTAAGTAATTTCCCAATGAAAGCTCATCAGTGTTAGCATATGTCTGATCTAAATGCCTTTATTCACAAACAGTGCCTCAAAGATCAGGCGAAAGAGCATGAAAACACTAATTTACTTTTTTACCTTAGGGAATCTTAAGTTCAGTAAAGCAGTGATATGGAAATCAGCTTTCATAGGGTAAGGAGAAACTAGATGATGTAGAAAAGGAAGCTGTGAGTTCAGCAAGTTTAATAGGAGTTGGAGATAAGTCAGGAATAACTGTGACTGTGAAAATGAATTAGAAATCTCTTTCTGAGAAGGCAGAGGAAACATGGAAAAGGTGGACCTGGAGAGACTCCTATAGGAAGCTCTGCAAGGTGAATTTGTGGCGCAGGTCAGGTGGTTGTTAGTCATCCATAGGGGGAAGGGCGGTGAGGTAAAGGAGAGGAAGAATATCCAGATGACGCATCTCTTTAAAGGCGTTGTGGTAGAAGTCAAGTCTATAGGTTAAGGGCTGGAAAGGGCAGTGGCAGAACAGCAGTTGCAGGCCTTGTGCCAGGAGAGAGTAACAAGCTGGAAAATGACGGAACATCTCAGAGTTCCGTATGAAATTGCATGGAATTATTTTTGTAGTGATTCATGTCTGTGGGCCTGGAGCAGAAGTGAAGAAGTGGAAACATAAGGGTAGAAATTAGATTAGGAGAGTCCTTGATGACCAGTTAATAGGGCGTCTAAGGTGGTGAATAGCTGAGTATACAGAAATTCCAAATGCAGTTTGCAGATTTTCAAAACCAATATTGGTAGCTCTTTAAAATATATTTTTCACCTGAATCTTAATTTCTGTCTCACAGAGTTTATTAGAACAGATACAAGACACAGTCTTGCATCCATGAGGATATTAAATACAATAAATCAATTTAGGTTGACTGCTCTATTTCTTATCTATTTTGACCCCTGGTTTCTGCACAGTCCACAGCAGGAGCATCATTATTGGCTAATGCCTCACCTCTGACTCTCATGACATCACCTTTGTCTGTAACAAATCAAAATGTGACTCCTTTTGGGATGCTGGGTGGCCTTGTTCCAGTGACCATGCCCTTCCAGTTTCCCTTGGAGCTACTTGGCTTTGGAACGGACACAGCTGGAGTGACAGCCACCTCGGGAACTACCTCAGCCGCTTTCCACCATAGCCTCACTCAGAGTAAGTGGGGCCTTCTTTTCCTTGGCTGTCTAGTGTGAGAGAACAGGGAACTTGTTGGAGTTCTGGGAGAGTCTAGGTTTTTAAAAAAGAAATACAGTTGATTTCATCTATAAGTCAACTTACTGGGCTCTGGGATTTATTTACAATTTTAAGATGAACCTTCTATATCATACTTCTGTCATAGTGAAATTATAAGAGGAATTCAAATTTGTTGGGTTCTTTGCATATACCTATCTATATTTCTATATGGAAGCTTCTAAAAAATGTATATACTCTAGTTTTAGAAGACCTTTGAAGTCAGGGCTATGATGACATTAGATAAATTGAACTATTTTTAGGTTTGATTTTTAAGAGGGCTTAAATCTTTGTTGAAAGATCACTGACAAGTCTGTTTTCCTCTTAGATTTACTAAAGGGTTTACAGCCAGGAGCTCAGCATGCAGCAACACTTTCCCACTCACCTCTGCCTACACATTTACAGCAAACATTTAATGGTAAGAAAACTGCCTATTTCTTCATCTCTTTATTATTTATATAGGTTTATAGATACAGATTATATTTTTCAAAAAATGATGTAAATGGAATGATAAAAGGAAAAATTTTTATATGACTGCTCATTGGCAACAAACTCATTTTAAAAGAAAGAAAATAACTAAATGAGATCTTCTGTTATGAAAAGAGCCTTTTAGAAGGTATTTATTATATGGAAGTGATAGCTAGGAAGATTCTTAAGATAGTTAACAGAAGTCACATGCAGTAATTATAGTAGTTTATATTTGTCAAAAGCTCACTAAATGCCATTTAGTCTTATGTCTGTTTATATGATTAGCTAATTTAATCTTTAGAACAAGCCCATGAATGATAAATAATGATCCCCATTTTACAGATCAGAAAATAATCAGAGATAAGCTACTTGCCCAAGGTAACTCACCAGTAAGCAATCTGAGATACAAACCCAGGAGCCTATATTCTTTTTCCTTTTTCTTTTTTTAATAGTGTTAAAGATCGAACCCAGCATCTCATGCATACAAACTACATACTCTGCCACTGAACTACACTCTCAGCCAGCTTGTATTCTTAAGCATTAAACTTTCCTGCATCTTAGCTTTCATTAAGTTAATGTGGTCCACACTATGCATTGCATACTTGATTGCTGCCCAACTAGCCCACTCTGAAATCTGAGATTGGATAGCAGGCCCTGTGTATAAAACATCAGCCTCCAGATTCTTTTTTTTTTTTTTCTTTTTGGTACCAGGGATGTTCAACCACTGAGACACATCCCCAGCCCTTTTTCATGTTTTTATTTTGAGACAAGTTCCCCCTAAGTTGTTCATGGCCTCGCTAAATTGCTGGTGCTGGCCTTGCGACTTTCAATCCTCCTGCCTCAGCCTCTAGAACCACTGGGATTACAGGCTTCTGTTACCACACCCAATTTTCAAGATCTTTTGAGGAGAATTAATTACTTACCTGCCTCTTTACTTTGGAAATGAAGAAAAGCCTCACTTTTCTTTTTGGCCACTACATTAAAAATGATCTTTGAACCGGTTTCCCATTGACCACAGTGCAGAAATGGGAGCTGCATAGCAATCTTGAGGCAACAAGTTGTCATTAATCCTATAAAAGATGGAAGGTAGATGGAAGCAAGAAGCTCTGATGTACTGTTGTACAATTTGGTGACCATAGATAACAATTATATGTTGTATATTTCAAAAACCTAGAAGAAAGAATTTTGAGGGTTTTCCCTATCAAGAATTCATTTTTTAAAAACCAGATTTGAGCATTACACTGTACACGTATATCAAACCTTCCATGCTGTCCCATTAATGTATATATCTTTTGTGTTTTTGTATATCAGTTAAAAATAAAAAATAACTGGTCACAGTGGCACACATCTGTAATCCCAGCGAAATAGGAGACTGAGGCAGGAGGATCACAAGTTTGAGGCTATCCTTGGCAACTTAGACCCTGTCTCAAAATAAAAATTTTAAAAAAAGACTGGCGGTGTTCCTCAATGGTGAAGCATCACTGGATTCAATCCACAGTACCAAATAAATAAATATCCATCAATGAATAAATAAAGCCAATGGTATGCTGCTCCAACCACATCCAGTTTGTACAAAATGGGCAATACAACGTAGTCACAAATATCAGCACTCCTGATCTTGCTGAACTGGATAAGGCTTAAATTCACAAGTGGGACTGCTCTGTGACTGAACTGGTTCCTCCCTGAGTGTGGACAACTGCTTAGTGTCATGATTCAGATGAAGACCATCTGCCTGCTCCTGGGGCAAACTGGCACAAGTGTAATCACTGTGAGGAATTAGACAGGATTCTTGTGACTCAAGAAGACCTCAGTATTCAACTCCTCGTGAATCATTATCTGCTCAATACCACCACTCCAGAGTCAGAAGGAAAACATGACTGTCTGTAGTTTCCAAATAACTGAAGTTAAAAAGTTTAAAAAATTTCTTTTAAAAATACTTTTTACTATAAAAACTTGAACTTGAGAATCAGACTTGGATTTTTTAATTCCAGAACCACAGATTTGAGCAAGATTCTTAACTTGTTTGACCATCATTTCTCTTGCTTATAAACTCAGGACAAGATGTTTTAAATACACTTCTTACAGGACTGTAATAAAAATAACTGATTAAAGCTTCTAGCATGAAACTTGTATATATAGTAAGAGCCCAATTAATGTTAATTCTCTTTTTTAAAACAAGAGATCAGTAAACTTTTTCTATAAAGGACTAAACAGAAACACTTTCAGGTACATGTTGTCTGTTGCTACTATTCGACCCTACCATTACAGGACAAAAACAACCATGGACAGTATGTAAACAAATAAGTTTGACGGGGTTCGTTCCAACAAAATTTTATTTACAAAAACAGTGGTAGGCCAGGTAAAGAATCTCATAGTTCAAAGCTGGGTCCGTGAATCACTCCTGTGATTCCAGCTGTAAGTTGCTGAGGCAGGTGGATTGCAAGTTTAAGGCCAGCCTCTGCAACTTAGCAAGACCCTATCTCAAAATAAAACAAAAAGGGCTGGGAATGTAGCTCAGTGGTAGAGTGCCTGCCTAGCACATGGAATGAGACCTTGCGTTCAATCCCCATTACAGGAGGGGAAAAAAAAAAATCAGTCCAGTTAACTCCTGAGTATTTTACTTTGCTCAATCTCATTTAAGAACTGCCATACTGCCGGGTGTGGTGACACACGTCTGTAATCCCAGCTGCTAGGGAGGCTGAGGCAGGAGGATCGGGAGTTGAAAGCCAACCTCAGCAAAAGTGAGGCCCTGACTCTAAATAAAATACAAAATAGGACTGGGAATGTGGTTCGGTGGTCCCTGAGTTCAATCCCCTATACTGCCCCCCCCCAAAAAAAAAAACCCTACCATACCATTTTATGAATTCAGTTATACCACAGAGCGAACCATTTATCTCTACAAATGTAAATATAGCCTATTAAAAATGAGAAAAACTTAGGTGTTATCACCAAGGTCATTTTGTAGTATTCTGTTAATACAGCTTTTGAAATAGATATGTATTTCATTGATAACAGCTTTTCTTCAAGAGAGGCAGTTTTTTGGTTTTATGTTTTTCCAAAGTAATTTATGTATCACATGAGTGGACCTGGCCATGTAGCATTTATGGCCTCTCTAGCCTTAAGATTTCTTTACTGTCTGTAATGATTTGTTCCTTTTCGCCTGTGTGTTTCTGCCATTCATGCCTCTTCCCTGAAGTAAAGCTTTCCTTCCCGTCTTTCTCTCTCAGGCCTGGGTTGTCTTGGGGCCTTCGTTTTCCTTGCCTAAGGCTTTAACCTGTTAGAGACTTTCTCTATATTCCGTTGGCTCTCCGGGTCATTGGGTCCTACTCTTGCCCAGGTATCCCCTTTTTCTATCCTCTCCCAGCATTTGTAGGTAGTTTAGCTCAGATTTAAATAAAGTAATCAACACATAAACAGTAAAACAATGTAGAAATAGAAACCGTTGTTCCCAGTGGCAGACTAGGTTCCCAGTAACCTAGACTTTTGCTAGGTTAGGACCAAAACAAAAATACAGCTGAATTTTTCACTTCCAATGTACTGCATTCATTTACATAATAATTGGGAATTAATTATCAAATACTGTATCATAGCAAAAAATTAATTTCACTTACAAGAAAGTGAAATTCACTTTCTCTTCCAGAGGAATCAAAAGCTGTGATAGAAGGTGGGAATAATCTTGTTCCTCTATAATCCTCCAGCATTGGACAAAATCAGCCACTACAGTGCTTTACACTATGTGAAATATTAAAGGTTATCTTTTGAGAGAGGTCATCCACATAAAAATTTTAAAGTGAATTGTCTTTTTGTTCTGTTTCTCTTATGTGCTTTTTATAACATGCCAAACTATACCAGTTTAACATCTCTTTTTCTCAGATGGAGGCCAAAGTAAAGGGGACACTAAGTTACCACGGAAATCTCAGTGACTTCCCAGCAAGCAGAGAGATGAGACATTTAACTGGCTGACGGGATCTACCTGATGGGAAAGTCCTTATGTGGTCACAGGGCTGCTGTTTCTGTCGATGTTTACATTCTCGTCCCAAGCACTGTGGTGAGGAGGCAAAGGAAAGAAAATGTTACTTGAGCAAAGCCAGGTGCAGGAGGAAGAAATGCGTTTGTGCAAAGTTAGTGACCTTTGGTCTCTTCTAAAGAAAGACAAAGTTACCATGTTACCTGACTTGAAAGAGACTCAGTTGTCAAACCCACAGAAGTACAAATTTTATTTTTCCCCGGGGAAGGAAGAAGGAAGTTGAGAGAATTTGGGTAAACACCATCCATCCTGGGGTTGGATCTGAACACTTGTAGACATAATTGCATAATAAAAGCAATAGATCTGGAATTAGGCTAGTTTGTCAGGAGTAGTAATCATGCCTGTTTAAGTGGACGATTAGCAAATTTGCCACGAAACGATTGACCCTATGTCTGATATAAACACTAGCTGAAGAAATACTGTACCCTCAGACATCCTGAGCAAACTTGAATCTTCTCCAGTATGTAGCAACTCCCCATGTAAATCAGTGGACTGAAGATGCTTCAGGAAAGTTATTTTAGCACAGTGATGTATATTACTAAATCATTTAGATTTTTAAAAGTCAAGAAATTGAGCCTGTTGCTCTTAACAGACAAAAACCTACATGTCCCCTTTTTGTAAAAGGGTCAATTTCATCTTCCATTTAGAAGTAGGTACTTAACTCTTTTCTTCAGGTGATTTGTGCATCTGGTATTGACTGGTTCATTTTTGTTTCTAGTCTTGCTGTTAAAATGTGACTCAGTTTCACTTGAGTAATGGGAATCTTGGTCACAGCGCTGCTGCTTTTCTGCTCTTCACCCTTGCAGGCCTCCCAATAAAACTGTCAACTCCCCCAAGTCCACCTCACAGCTTCCCTTTCTCCTCTTTCAGCTAGTGGTTCTTCAGGTGATTGTTGGCTGTGGATACAAACAGGTGGCAGTGAGCACTACCTGTGTTTCTTCACTGGTCATCCAAATAGCACATATATAGTTGTTTGGTTTTGTTTTTTAATTTTTAAGGGGAGGAATTGCATAGGGATCTTTATGTACAAGGGATTCTCTTTTTAACAATCACAGTGTGGTTTTACTCACTTTATCCAATGTAGTGAAATCGTTCAAACATTTGGAATTTTAAAGCTTTACTAATATTTCTCAGTGTTGATAGCGAGTAAGCCTGCAGAGAAGACTCCTTAGTTATTGTAGCTTCCTTATGCAAATTGCATAGTCAACAAAGGATGTGAAGGGGAAATGGGTAGTTCTCTTTGCATACCTTTTATTTTGCCTCCTCATCATTCTGGTATCTCTTGAGTTGTAACTTATGAGTATTTTCAAACTATACCCAAGAATGGTGTAATCTCTACATGGTGTAACCTTGGTCAGTTTATTACAGACTGACCAAAAAAATCAGCACTAAACTGGTGGTAGCAAGCTTTTTTTCATGTTTCCATTACCCTATACCAGTAAGTTTATTCAATTAAGAGTATTAACCAGGCCCTTTTTTCCTTTAATAAGCAGAAGTCCCAAGTAGCCTACAGGACTATAAATAAATAACCACAGATCTGTTCAGATCTATATGCCTATATTTTGACTTCAAAGTCACATTGGCTTGCTTCATAGCTAAAGGGTTAATAAATAACTGAACACTTTAGTTCCAAGAACTTGTTACAGTAAGAAGAAATGATTATTTCAGAAGAATCATTGATAAAATATTTCAACTCTTCAGAATCTAGTTTACCGATAAAACAAATGTGGATGAATCCCAGTAGATATTTTGGAGGGATGCTGGGATGTTGTAGAGAGGTTTGATTTGAATTCAAGAAGTTTGATGAAGACTCATTTGGTTTTTTAATTAAGGAAGCTTACTCAACTTGTGATTTATTCCAGTGTAGCAGACCTCTTGCTTTTGCCTTTGCATATGCTCCCTCAGTTGGTGATGGGAGTTTTCCTTCCCAAAGGGAACTTTACTTCACTTCCTCTGCCTGGAGAGAATTTAGAGAGCATATTAACCTCGCTTCCTGCCAATAGCTGTACATGTGTTCATGTGTGTATGTGTGTGCATATAGACACACGCATCTTCTTATAAATTGCTAGTATAAGTCAAAGAATAATAATTGTAATTTCTTAAATCCACCAGTTCTGAATCATGCTATATGAGGATCCTGAAGATTCTGCCTTCATTAGAAAAGATCAGGATTAATTCTATCCTGTGTCATTTTACACTAACCAATCAAATACTTGAAGGCCTTCAGCTCTGAGACTATGACATAAAGATTATGTTCTATTCTATTCAGTCTTGAATCCTTGACAATTATATTGGATCCCAACCTCAGCAACCCCCTTCCCCATTTTACTGATCAATTTTTATCCATTTCAATCAAGATCCCTCTTTTATGTTGTACAAATGGGTCAAGATCCTTATCCTTCTCCATAAAGTATGATCAGAGATTTCTACATGTAAATACAAACTTATTTCTTTTCTAGATCATAACATTGAAAATGGTGTCCAGGCTTCATGGTCACCTGTCTTTACAGTTTTTATTACTAAAAAACAAACATATAAATGGGTTATTTTTTAACACAGAGACTTGTGACTCATACTGTATTTTTGCACTTAAAATCAAATTATGTTATTTTTTAAAATGATGAGTGATTGGAAAGGGTATCTATAGAACAATGTGTATTTCTAAAGAGCATTAGCAACATCCAAATGCAAAAGTAATCAGCACACTTAATTATATCCCACTCAGCGGGATTCTTGATTCAGGAAGATTAAACTGTTTATTTCCAACTGTCTTATGTTTGAAATTGCCTTCACTGATATATAAGCTGTTACTGTACATACTAGGTAATCCTCAGTATTCACAAGCAATAACGGTCAGCAGAGCTGTCCTCAGAGATAGAGTGCTGGGCCTCAGTTGGAGACTGTTTGGGAGCAAAGTGTCACGCTCATTCAGAGCCTCCAAAGTAAATGCAAGCAATAATTTCCAGTATAAGTTAATTATAATTCTTTCTCATATGCTTTTGAGATCAGAGATTTAGAAAACAGGATTTTAAAACAACCTGAAGAAAAGGTTTTTGGGAAAAGAAGTGAGGTTGATCTGTAGTCACAAAATCCTGATATCTTGAGAAAATCAAGAGCATTGTGCTAGTTCATTCTTTTATGCCCACCACCCCTTTGATGGATGTTGTTAGCCCAAATTATATGATTTTGTATCATAGACACTGTATAGGATTTATTGGATCACCAACATAAGGGGAAGAACCGGGCACAGACAAGTTTGAATACTGTGGGTTTGACACCTGTTTGAAAACAAGTTATTGGAACTGATTTTTAACCCAGGATATTTGTTTCCCAAAGCAGATCTAAATTGTTTACTACCCAGGGATGGAAAGGGCAGGCACCTCTAGTCTCTCTCCTCTGGTTGCCCTCTCCCATACCCCTTTCCACCTCAACTTGGTTCAAGACATTTTCTGAAATGAAAATTCTACTGTTATTCAAACTGCCATTGATATTGAGAACTCTTATGTCCTTTGGGATCATCTATCAAACTCCAGTTATCTATCATATTTGCTGCTACATTTGTAAAATGAACTTTGTATTTGGTTGACTTTAATTTACACTTCTTTATTTCTAGGATTTTTGTCATGTAATTTGACCCATGTATAGAATTAGGATACTTTATTTTAGGAGTGTACCATTAAAAAGCACACTGGTCCCTATGTTGTTTTTATCATTTAGTTTTGAATTTGTTTGCTTCATTTGTTGGCTTTTGTTTTTCAAGTTGAAAATAGAAGAATGAGAAAAATCTATAATCAGGCCAAACTTGAGAACTTTCCCTGTGCTTCAGCACCATGATTTCTGCTGACCTAATGTTCTCAGAAGGGGCACTTTTACTTTCTATTTTGCATGTATGATTGTTTTTTGTTATTTTTGCTTTGGTGGGGGGGCGTTTCAGTTTTGTAAAAAATGAAGCAGACGAAAAGTGCAGTAGTAGATAAATGATTGATCACAAACATGTTATGCAATTTTATTTTATAAAATTTTAAGGGAAAAGTTTAACTGTAAATAATTTCTTAGCTCTGATAAATGCTTATATTACTCCTCTAAAACATGCTCAATTCAGGCCTTTGTCTTTGTTAAGTGCCTTTTTTTTTTTTCTTTCTTTTTTCCCCTCTTTCAAAAGTGTTCTCAGATCTCCTAAAGTGCAGACTGATAAATCAGGGGATTCAGGAGGAAGAATGTCAAACTTGCCAATGTTGTGTCATGCTGTAATGTTCTTCCTTTTCTTTATGTGTCTGTGGCTATACTGAAAGATACTTTCAGACTTGTGGATAAATCTAGTGGCTGCTGTATCATTGCACCCTCTCTGAACACTCCCTTTCAACATCTGCAAAACTTCTGCCTTGTTTATTGTTGCTTTTAGTCGAGTTGATCAAAATGGGTGGATTGGGAAATTGTCTTTTCACAAGATGCTGTCTTCCCCCTTTGAATATCTGTTTGTAGATGTAACAGATATATAAATATATACATATATATAAAAATATATAGTTTTACAAGTAAAATAAATTTAGCAGATTCATTGACTATTCCTGGATGTCGCCAACTGCTCCATGCGGTTCAGACTTGGCATGTGTAATTAGGAGAAAGTGCTGGAATGAGCAGAGTATCTTGTGTGTCGTGCTGGTGAGTGCACTGTGACAGGCAAGGCTCAGACCTGGAGGGCTGGAGGAGAACCGCAGGTGCTCTCGGAGTGCATCTGGAAGGAAGTTAGCAACTGTCAACATTGGAAATGTATCATATTTTCTTCTGGAAAACTGATTTTTTAAGAAATCATAGCTACATATTTATTATAACTAATAAACATAGAAGTAGAAAGACTTCAGATACTGAGGACAACACTCATATAATCTATAGCCTTCTTGAGCGCTCTTCAGTCTATTTTTTTAGTCAGATAACTACATTTCATTTAGCTCTGTCTGATCTTCTGGTCGTTTAGATTTCTCCCTTGAGCAAAATAATCTAATTTTCAGTATCTAAGATTCATCTGTTTCTTGTGAAAAATATATAGATGTGACATGTTAAGGGAGACTAAATTGAACCAATCCTCAAAAACAGTACAACGTATCTAATAAGTTCCCCCTTTTAAGTGAAATTTTAATTGAGAAGAGGGAGACTGGTGGCTGAAAAGAGAAAGCAGAGGCTTCTGGTAGCAAAACTATTGTCAGGCAGCCGGAGTTCAGTAGTGAGTGTTAATTCCTAAATTACTATGTCGACGGGGACATCATTTAACCTTTGTGCCTCAGATTACCCATGAAACAATTGGGTATAATAATATTCACCTACCTCCCAGGGATATCAGAGACTTTACTCTTTCAAAAATATTTTAAGTTTTTCTAAAATGTCCTATATAGTTAAAAATACTATTATCATCTTGCAGAGGCCGAAAATTTCCTTACGATGGGTATAGTGAGCACCCTATGATTTTTAAGTTTTAAAAAATATCCCTGGAACTCTAATTTAGATACATATTTGCTATTCAAGCATAATATATTTGTGGCCAGGAAAAAAAAAATGATTAGTTTCAGATTAACGAAATGATGACACTAAATTTCTTAAATATAAGTAGGGTTTTTTTTTAAGCTTTTTATGGTGTTATTGCTTATGTGATTTTTGCAAAGGTCTTTATGGAGCTAAAGTTAAGTTTGGATGAAAGTTTTATCTGCATAACTTTTCCATCTTCTCAATCTAATTTCCTTATATTACTTGTTTGGTGATGGATAACCAAGTTTTGACTTTCTAAGAATGAAGGGGAGTCTCCTTATGCTTGTAAATCAGAGACAACATGCAATACCTACAAGCTGTAGGTTTATCCAGCTCTGCAGGCACTACACATACGTAGCCAGCGACATACATTTTCAGCCAGTTCTACCTTTGTGGTTCAGGCTTCTCCAGCCTACACAAGGGTTGGAGCCATCAGCTGCTCAGGTTGTAGGAAAATGGGACGGGGAAGGCAGGATTTGCTTCCCAGCTGGGTCATGGGCGGGGATGGTCAGGGGAGAAGGAAACATGGCTTCCCCAACTCCAGTTGGAAATAAAGATCATTTCATCCCACTTTCCATCCCTGTGTACTAGTAATAACATAGAATTTTCCTTTTGTCATTTAAAACAACAGGAAAAAAAATGGATGCTGCATTTTGGGTTAGGGCTAAATGTTAGGATGTGTGTGAATTTAAAGTGTAGCATATATTCAGGGTCAGGAAAGAGAATGCAGGGGGGGCGAGGAACAGCTCCAACTCAAGGGAGTATAGGAGAAAGCACCAGGCCCACACAGATGAAGCATCTGGTTAATTCCAGAATCAGCCAAGACCCCATTAATGTCTAGTGATACGATTTGGTTTTGTTCTGAATCACATTTTTGACTTCTGTTGCTCTTTCCAGATAAGGCCTTAGTTAGTAGCCTCTAAATATCGACTATGCAGATAACCCTACTCTTTATATTTCACATTTCCCTACTCCATTCTTCAAATAACAGATGTTAAGACTTTTACCCAAAGAACTAAGACATAAGGGTTTTGTTGAATGTGTGTTTGTTCCTCCAGGGAAAACTAACAGAAGTATAAAATAGACATGTTTTGTGTGTTTATCCTAAAATGTGAACTTAATATTCAAATACTAACTACAGACCCTTTCACTGGTGTGGAAGTGTAGTTAGTGTTGTGGAATGTCTGGTTTGTTAGGATGAAATTGTCCCAGTGTTCCATTCTGGAGTGTGTGGATTCTGTGATACAGTGTTCAGGTTTATAGAGCTGAACAGGTGATCAGACTCCAATTAAAAATAGCTTTGACTAGTAATGTGGAGTTATTCTTTCTTCATTTCCTTTACCCTTTGTTCTTCTGTCCTTTGCTGTGAGTTCTTAAATTAGCCATGTCATCAACCAGTAGCTCCACCACAGCTCCAGTGGCGTATTGTTAGGAGTTTGGGGAGGAAAGGTCAAACTTCCCTCACATCATCTTTTCTCTCACTGTGGTGCTGTGTCCTATGTCCCCGTTGAGCTGTAACACAATGCAAGCAACTGTTGACATCCCAGCAGAGGGTGCAGGCAGACTCCCTAGAAGTTTAGTGAGAATTTCTTTCTATAACTTAATGTTAGATACATTTCCCTCACATACTCCATAAGGACCATTTGCTTGAAACTGGCTATTTGTGGTTTTTGTTTAATTTCCTCATAATGTACTATTTCTGCTTCTCAGTCTTTCCTCCATGTCTCCATTTTGTAGTCAGTGAGTACCTAAACTCTGGACACTTTTTCAAACTGTTATCCAGACAGATCAAGAATGCTTTTTGAAATTTCGGTTATATCATTAAGGGTCTTTGTGTCCAGGACTTGATGACTAGAATTTTTTTCTCCTTTGAATTAAAATGATAAATTTCGTGGACTGAAGTTACAGCTCAGTGGTATAGTACATGCCTAGCATGTGCAAGACTGAGTTGGATCCCCAGCACCACAAAAAAAAAAAAAAAAAAAAGATTTTGTGACTATGTAATGTGGTAATAGTATATTTCGTGGCTTCCTGCTAGTAACTTTCACGGTTATTGCAGACCTTTTCCAGGGGCTCTTGTTTTTCTAACGGTCTAACTGGCTTGTCTTCATACTTGCCGTAGAACTAATCTACTTTGTAAAATCTGAATCAAGCAGGCTGTTAGTACCAATTTTATGTTCCTCAGAAAACTCTGTATACAGTATTTTCTCCTATTTGCTATTAGTAATAGAATTCTGTCTTAAATCTGGTTTTTAGATATTTTATAATAGAGCACTAGTAGAAGCCTGATTGACATACAGATTTGGAAATATAATGACTTGGCAATATTTCTAATTACAGAGCACATTTAGGAATTAGCAGCAACCAAGACCAGCCGGTTGACATGTTTTTCTGTCTGACAGCCTGTCCTTAAATCATCAGACCTTAGCTATCCTGTTTTCTGTGCTTACATTCATAAACTTTCCTCCTTTTTGGCTGATCTCTGCAGTTTGTAGGAGTAGTGTGCCCTCTGTCTGAAAAATTAGGTTTTCTTTCCCTTACCTACAAAATTACTAAGGATTTCCTCAATTTTGCTTATTTTAGCACATCAAAAGGAAAAGCAGTTATTCTCAGTTGACAAAGATGTTGCTGTTTCATAGTTAGTTGGAAAATTTGGCCAACCTTGGTCGGGTTTTTGTTTGTTCTGTTTTTGGTTTTGCCTGCACAATGAGTTACATACACCTTCTGACACCTTCAGGTGATCAGGGGGCCTTCCGCCAGTATAGGTTGGTTCTTAGCCTACAAATAATTGCCTCTGATCCATGGCTAGCCTCCAGAGAAAAGATCCAAGCTTTGAACTGTCCTTTTGCCAACTGCCATGGAAAAATTATAAAGTATCAGAAATAGAAAATTGTTCTTTGAAGAAAGTATGTAAATCTGAGGCTCTCCCATGTCACTTGCTAAACACTGTCAAACTTTAAAGAAGAGGAAAATAAATCTCTGGCTGGTTGCAAATTTTATGCCCCAAATAATATATTAAAGTTTACCAAGGTAACTTAGTGATGAGTGTTTTCTCTCTTTAATTATGAGCAAGAAGATCTATTTGAGGTTGTAAGAATTAGTATGGAACTGCAGACCTATTTGCTATGATTGATTAGAAATCATGAGTCTGATTTTTTAGTCTGAGCAAGCACATATTTCCAATTCTTACAGTATGAATTTTGATAAGGGAAAGACTTTTGTTTGTAGCAGAAGGAAAAAATAGAACTTATTTATACAGTAAATGTCCACTCTACAGAGGGGCTTCCCTCCAGTTAAATGGTCCCTCTTTAGCCACCTTCACACTTAACAGATGCCACCGTTTTTCAGAAGCAGTCGGGAGAGCCGGTCCTATAGGGGAAGGGCGCGGCCTTCCGTGTCGCACCTGCTGGTGGGAGGCACATTTTTGCTCACTTGAAGGGATATGCTGTATTTCAAATAAGTGTGTGACTTAATATCTTGGGATTTTTTTTCCTCCTTTAAAAACTGGACCTGAACACAAGCTTTGAGTTGATATTTGTAATAATCTCAGGACCTGAAAGATTGTAGCATTTAGTGTGTCTTAAAAATTATGTACTGTACCAGCCATGGATTTTTGTAAATATACCTGTCTCCCTTTTTTGTATTATTTTAGTAAAAAAAAATAATAAATTTAAATAAAAGGGGGTGGTGATGATATGTGAATGGGTGTGGGTGTGTGTGTGTGTGTGTGTTTGTATAAGGCTCTTTTGAGATGAACTGGTGCTTGTTTAATTTCTGGCTCAGCTCGGAGCAGGAATATGGACAAACTGCTGCTACTGACCCTGCACTGAGCCGAGGTATTTCCACTCTGTCTTGCCGGTGGTTGATTAAATGCTAGCTACCAGGAAATGACGTAGTGATCAGTTATTGTTCCCACTGCCGTCTTGCCTTTGCACTCCCAGTTCCCCATGCCCTAATGGTGAGCCTTCCAGACTTTGCTGCTCTCCAGTTTTTTGGGAGTTCTTGTCACTCTTTCCTAAGAAAAAAGAAGGGCAGGTAAATTTCTTTAACCAAAATAATTCGCACATTTCATAAAACCCAGATGAATTTTGGATCTGTGAAAGAGCAAAAACATTCCTAAATACAGATCTGTGAATTTAGTAAATTAACCCATGGATATACTCCTTCAGTGCAGGGATTTTTGTTTATTTTTATTTTATTTTAATTTTTTGCAACAGCCTTGCTCATATTCCAGGTATAGCTAGCAAAACCCTGTTTTGAAGCAAGAGCCTTATTTGATTCAGTGTAGATGTTGCCTGTCTATCCTTTGTGACAGGGCCTTTTACATGAGTGTGGGTTTTTTTTCTTTTTGTAAGTGTTACGTGTTTGTTGTATTAAATAAAAAGGAATGTACATATTACTCTTGTGTCTGTCGTGTTATTGGTTAACTTGAATTTTAATACTACATTCTTTCAGCAGTGATTGAACGTTGTCGTGTCACACTGTGCAAGGCACTCTGGGGTACAGACGTGAAGGACATGGTCCCCACCCTCAGCATATTCACAGTTGCAGCCACTTGACAAACTAAAAGATGATCCGTGTGTCGCACAAGTGTGGTCCACTGCCACATATGTTCGAGTTCCAGGCCCGGGAGAAGCTGTAGTGTGGTAGATGGTGCCTGAGGCAGGTCTCCAAGCAGAGGGGGTGCGTCAGCGCCAGGAAGAAGCTGGGAGCCCAGTCCAGTGCGAGGTGTATATGTGAATGAGGAGAGGGGGGCCATGGTGGGTGTCTTGAATGCAGGTTCCTTTGGGTAATAGGGTGAGTGCTTGTGAGTTGCTGCTACCAGAGTCAGGGTTTGAATTATTCTTAGGGGAAACAGCCACAGAAGTAACCACCTTTTTAAAGCCTTATTTGTATAAACTTCTAAGAAAAGTGTCATTAAGGTGAAAGGGGAAGAATTGGATCTTAGAAGTCCAGGTGGAGCCAGGTGCAGTGCTACACACTGCAGTCCCAGCTGACGGGAGGCCCACTTTACTCTTCTCCAAAGGGACGGAAGCATCTCGGATTGGGCATAGGAACACATGACCAGTTAAAAGGGTGTGTGGAGAAGCAGCTCTAGATGGAGGTGGAAGCTAGATTTAACAGACTTCGTCCTTACAGACTTATTCTAGGGGAAACAGGTTTGTCAAAGGTTTGTGCACATCACAATGCTGATCGATTACATCAATAAAGTTAACACTGAAAAATTCAAAAGTGATCGAGATATCCATATGTTATGTGAAAGAGCAGTTAAGTATAAGTACATATGTGTAGAAAACTACATAGCTGAACATACACTCCAAAATAGACTGATGGTGTGTTTATTTTTCCATTTACTTGGATGTATTTTCAATGAACATGGATAATATAAGTAAGTTGGGGTCTTTTGGTTTTTTTTCTTTAAGAAACAAATAAATGGCTGGGTACAGCGATTCATACCTGTGATCCCAGTGGCTTGGGAGGTTGAGGCAGGGGGATCTCAAGATCAAAGTCAGCCTCAGCAATTTAGCAAGGCCCTCAGCAAATTAGCAAGACCTGTCTCAAAACTAAAAACTAAAAAGGGCTGGGGATGTGGCCCAGTGGTTAAGCACCCCTGGGTTCAATCCCTGGTACCAAAAAAAAAAACCATGAACTACAATACATGAACTTGGTTGAAGAGAAAGAAATGGGAAGGAGGTTCTTCCATCTCACTACTGGAAGAAGGGAAAAGATAATATGTTTCTTCCACTCATACACTGCTAGATCTCAAAAATGGATTTGCTTTGCAGGAAAGACACAATGGAAAGTTTGATATAAAGTAAAAATGTTTTTGAAGGGATTACCCTTGCAGTGGGTGAAAAAAATACAAATACTAAAAATAGTAATAAATTGGATGTACACTGAGTGCCCATTTTCCTTCCCCAGAGCAACCGCTGCCACCAGTTTCTCCAGGTATAAGCAGAAGTATGGATGTGACTTTTGATCCTGAATTTAGCACACATACCCACTGTACTGAAGCATTTTTTCTGTTACCTTGGAAATTATTCCACATCGATCCATAGCAGTCTGCCTTATTCTTTTTACAGTTGCATAGAAATCCAGAGTTATGATATTTCTTATCAGTGGCAATCAGATTACTATCACATGGAAAATCACAGGCTCTTTTATATATTTGCAGTCTGCATGTTTAGCAAATGGATCATCAGAACTTTATTTTGGGGTGGAAAGTAATCTCACACTCTAGATCTGAAAGTCAGTGTCTGAAATGATGACCTTGTTTCCTGTACATAAAAAGCCTTGAGAAATGAGAAAATCTTTTGTTTAAAAGAACCTTAAAAATTGGAAATGGAAGCAGAAGAGCAAATTCTGGGTACACCAAGGGTGGTCATGTTGCGAGACCGTGTGCTTTTCAAAGGACAAGTGACAGCCTCTGACAGGTGATGAGTGTCCTTACCTCAGACAGACTGTGCCTCATTAACATGTGCCTTGATGTGACTTGTCTTTCTCTCTTCCTGTGCATTTACCTCTTCTGTGTCCCCATGTATGTCCCCTCAGCGTTTCCCCACTCTCTCTCTTTCTGAGTAGGGTGACAAGACTTGAAGCAGAAGAAGTTGGCGTTAGACAGACGTGGCTTCCCTGGCCCCTCTACACAGCTGGGCCACTGTAGACAAGATGCTGAGCTCCTCTGGCCTGTTTCCTCATCCACAGGGTGATGGAGGCCTGGCAGGCGTGTTTGAATTAGAGGCAAGATCCGCAAAGCTCCTAGCATGTGCCTAGCACGTAGAACAGCCAGGGAGGCTACTGGGATCCTTGGTCTTTTTGCTTTTGAAACTCATGCTTCCTCTTGCTCTCTTATTTTTCCAAAATACAGATGTAAAGCCTCGGTGTTTTTAAAATCTGACATAGTTAACTATTTAACATACAGGCAAAGATAAAAGTCAGCTAAAGTTCTTTCATTCCAGGTGTGAGAAACCCCTAGTTTAAAAAGTAAAGGGAAGCCGGGTGGGATGGCGCATGCCTGTGATCCCAGCAACTCAGGAGGCTGAGGCAGGAGGATTGCAAGTTCAAAGCCAGCCTCAGCAATTTAGCGAGGCCCTAAGCAACTCAGGGAGACCCTATCTCAAAGTTGAAAAAAGAAAGAAAAAAAAAAAGCAGAGGTGTGAGGGTCTGGGGAAATGACTCAGTGGCAAAGCACCCCTGATACCAAAAAAATAAAAGAGAATTGGCTGGGGATGTGGCTCAGGGTAGAACATGAGCCCAGTTTACTTGAGTTCCTGGGTTCCATCCCCAGCACTGCCAAAAAAATTTTTTTGAAGTAAACAGACAGTAGAATGAAACAGACAGTATTGTAATATATATATATATATATATATATATATATGTATGAGTACCTGAATGGTGTGAATCTACATTGTATACAACCATAGAAATGAAAAGTTGTATCCCATTTGTGTACAATGAATCAAGATGTGTCTGTAAAAATAAAAAATATTTTAGTTAAAAAAAAGTAAACAGTATCTTGATTCACATAACTACATAATCTTAGAATTAACCCTGGTATAGGTGGAGCATTATCCAGTGATTCCATGTCACTGAGATCCAGCTCTCTGTCCCCATCTGCCATTCAAACTGTCAGGCAGACTCCACAGGTGGCCCCCTGATGGCCTCAGGTTCTCCATCACAGGCAAATGGCTTCTGCAGTTACAAACTATATGTGAGCATGTGTTGCACATAATTTAGTTTTACTTTATTGTACCTCAAATGCAAAGCAATGCATTAATTACATGACTTGCCAGATGCATGTCTGTGATCCTAGTTATAGGAGGCTAAGGCAGGAGGATCCCAAGTTGGAGGCCAGCCTCAGAAACTTGACAAGACTGTCTCAAATTAAAAAAAAAAAAAAAAAAAAGGCAGAGGTGTTTATTGATGTAGCTCAGTGGTAAAGTCCCCTGCATTAAATCCTCAGTACTACAATAAAAAGTCATATGCCCTGATTCATATATAGCATGTTGTCAGTACAAAAACTCATTCCCTCACTTTATGATATATCAGGCTTCCCCATTCTTCCTTAGTCCCCACACTGCTCCATCCCATAGGCACCCACTCTTACCTTTTTTGGGGGTGAGGTACTGTGAATTGAACCCTGGGCCACTCTGCCACTGAGCTACATCCCTAGTACACACACCCAACTTTTTTTTTTTTTTTTTTTTTTGTACTACAGATTGAACCCAGGGGTCCTGATCCACAGAGCCATATCTGCAGCCCCTTTTTTTTGGGGGGGGTGGGGGGTGGGTACCAGGGATTGAACTCAGGGGCACCCAACCACTGAGCCACATCCCAAGCCCTATTTTGTATTTTATTTAGAGTACTGGGCTCACTGAGTTGCTTAGTGCCTTGCTTTTGCTGAGACAGGCTTTGAACTTGAACAGGCTTTTGAACTCAGGCTTTGCCTCAGTCTCCTGAGCCACTGGGATTACAGGCGTGCCCCACCATCCCCTGTGACTCTTTTTATTTTTTGAGGCAGGGTCCCCCTAAATTGTGGAGGCTGGCTGCGAACTTACTTATAATCTTGCCTCAGCCTCCCAAATTGCTGGATTACAGGCGTGCACCGCCATGCCCAGCACTCTTACTTCTTTGGTATGTGACTTCTGTTACGTATACATCCTTTCAAATTAAGCAGGGTTATTTTGTGTATGTAAAAGCTTATACAAATGACCCTGCTGTAACTTTCCTGCTTTACTACTTTTTTCACTGCCTTGAATTCATCCATGTTGATACATGTACATCTTGAGTGTGGCTGCTTCTTGCTGCAGAGGACTTCCTAGTGTGCAGCAACCACATTTTAAATTTCTGTTCCCCCGAGGGTGGAACAAACAAGGCTGTGGCTCGTCTTCCTCTCTGTGAATTGCTTGCTTGTTCCCTTTGCTATTGTTCAATTGCATTTTCCCTCTTTATCTTATAGATATTAATCTGTGCGCTTCAGATGTGTCAGATACTTCAGTCTGTGACCTTTTAACTGTGTCTGTGGCACCCTCTTTCTTAATAGTCAAATTGACTGTATTTTGTCTTATGTTTGTGTTTTGGGGGGTTGTTAATAAAATACTCCCTATTCCTGGGCCCCGGATTTCCTTCTGTTTTCTTCTATTAGCTTTACAGTTCATCTTTCAACTTTTCACTTCTAATCCATCTGTTTCCAGCTTGATATATTGTGTAATGTAGAGGTGCAGCTTTATTTTTCTTCTGTTATTCGGGCAACTCCATCTAGTAAATCCTTTCCCATAAATGTGTGTTGTGGTACCATTTTTGTCACATGTCAGGGTTTTTTTGTTTGGTTTGGTTTGGTTTGGGTTTGGGTACAAGGGATTGAACCCAAGAGGGCTGAACCACTAAGCCACATCCCTAGCCCTTTTTTTCTTTTGAGACAGGCCTTGCTAAGTTGCTGAGGTTGGCTTTAAAATTGCGATCCTCCTACTTCAGCTCCCTCCTCCTCCCAGCTGCTGGGATTACAGGTGTGCACCACCACACCTGGCTGCCTGTCCTGTTCTTAGATAGGAAAGTGTCTGTTTCTGAGGTCTGTTTTGTTCTGTTGTGCTTTTCATTTCTGTACCAGTATTGTACTCTGTCATTACTGTGGATTTATAGTATGCCTTAATATTCAGAAAAGAGAGTCTCCCTCTTTACCCTTCTCGGTTGACTCAGATAATTGTGAATTTTTATTCTCCTATATAAATTGTAGAATAAAAATGTTAAGTTCTCTTTAAAAATCCAGCCAAAACCGGGTTTGGTGGTGCACACCTATAATCCCAGCTACTCTGGATTACAGAGATACTGTACCACTGAGCTACATCCCCAGTCCTTTTTATTCTGAGACAGGGTCTCACTAAGTTGCTAAGGTCTTGCTAAGTTGCTGAGGCTGGCTTCAGACTTGTGATTCTCCTGCCTCAGCCTCCCGAATTGCTGAGACTATAGGAGTGCCCATCTTGCTCTTGATTCTTTTTCTTTGAAATGGAGGTGCTCACATGCCTGCCATCCCAGCAACTCTGGATGCTGAGACAGGAGGATCACAAGTTTGAGGCCACCCTCAAGCAACTTAGGGAGACCCTGTTTCAAAAGAAAAAGTAAAAGGTTAGGGATATAGCTCAGTGATAAAGTCTTCCTGGGTTCAATCCTGAGTATCAAAATGAAAAAGAAATGGGGTCCTAGGTCTCACTATGTTGCTTAGGCTGGCCTCAAATCCCTGTGTTCAAGTGATCCTCCTGCCTCATCTTCCTGAATACCTCAGACTACTGGCATGCACCACAGCACCCATTTTTGGTACTAGAAATTGAACCCAAGTTACCACTGAGCTACATCCCCAACTCATTTATTTGTTCATTCATTCATTCATTCATTCATTCATTTAGATGGATCTCACTAAATTGCTGAGGCTGTCCTTGAATTTGCAATCCTCTTGCCTCAGACTCCCACATCATTGGATCACAGATGTGCACCACTGCAATAGGACCTGGCTTTGCTAGTGATTCTTTTTCTGGGGGGAGGAGGGAGTTACTGGGGATTGAACCTAGGGGAAGTTTACCACTGAGCTACATTCTCAGCCCTTTCTAATTTTTATTTTGAGACAGAGTCTCATTAAGTTGCTTAGGGCTTCACTAAATTGCTGAAACTGGCCTCAGACATGAGGTCAGCCTCCTGAGTTGCTGGGATTATAGGTGTGCTCCATTGCACCTGGCTGCTGTTGATTCTCCCCGGCAACCTAGCCAATATTTTCTTAGTTGTCGATGGACTTTTATTTTTTATTATTTTATTTATTTATTTTTATGTGGTGCTGAGGATCGAACCTGGTGCCTCACACATGCTAGCACTCTGCCACTCAGCCCCAGCCCCAGCCCCAGCCCAGCCCAGCCCCAGCCCAGTCCTGCTGTTGATCCTTAAAAGTTGATTTTCCATCCAGTATTTTTACTAAACTTTCTTAGTCTGATAACTCCTCTGATTATTTCATTAACTTTTCAATGGGGATGATCAGATCTACCCAAAATGACAGCTTTATCTCCTCTCCTAATTCTTTCACTTTTTATTCTTTGTCTTAGACCACTAGACTCATTCTTTAATAGTAGGATAGACGGTGGTGGCAAAAGTGATACCTTTCTTCCTTAATGGGAACATTAAATCTATTCTTATTTATGTTTCTCTGTTAAGTATGGGTTTATTCTAGTTTCTCCCCCTCAGAACTGGGGATCGAACCCCAGGATACTCTACCACTGAGCTACATTGCCAGCCCTTTCTATTTATTTTTTACTCATTTTGATACAGGTTCTCACTAAATTGCTCAAGCTGTCCTTAAACTTGCAGCCTTCCCGCCCAGCCTCCCAAGTTGCTGGGGTTACGAGTGTGCGCCACTCTGCCTGGCTATCTAGGTTTCTGGTTATATAGTTTTTATGAAATTAAAGTTCTGTTCCTTGTTTGAGAATGTTGGTCATATGCATGAGCTGAATTAGTTCAAGTGCTTTTCCCATAGCACCTATCAACACTTGCAGAAAATTTCTTAGCAATGTATTCATTTTTTATTCTTACTGTCTCTTATCTCTGTGCTTGTTTCCTGGTTTTCCCACTCTGTTTTGTCTGTGTATGCCTTTTTCCTCTTTTTCTTATTATTCAAACTTCCCATTCCTATTCATTAATTTTTCTAAGAACTGTGAATGTTACTGGGTGCATATATGTTCAATACAGTTGTATCTTTTTGATATAATATTCTTTTTATTATATAATGTCCCTCATTTTTCTTTGATATGTTTGGCCTAATATTAAATTTTATAGTCAGATATCTAGCTCCCAAATAATATGCCAATGTATTTAGTTACCAGTTCCTCGGTCAGTAGACACCTAGCCTGTTTCCACTTTTTGGCTCTTATGAATAATGCTTATTAACATTTGTGTATAAGCTTTTGTGTGGAGGTAGGTTTTAATTATCTTGTATATAACTAGAAGTGAACTTACTGGGGCCTTATGGTAACTATGCTTATTTTTTTAAGGAAGGAATCACCGAAGTTTTTTCCCACATAACTGAAACTGAGCTGTTTCACATTGCTACAGCAATGTGTAAGAGTTCCGATTTCTCCACATCCTCACAGCACCTATTTTCCATTTTTAAAATGAAAAAAAAAAAAAAAAAGTGGTTTCTCATTCTCTTGACACACATTTCCTTATTAACTAGTACTGTTAAATGTCTTTCCATGTACTTATTAGGTACTTACTCTATTAAGTATAATATACTTACATTAATAGTATGTTATTAATTTATTATTATAATTTATTCCAGGAGTTTCCAGAGAGGTCTTTTGTGCTGTGAACTTTCTAAGGCCTTGTATGTCTGAAAGTTTCATCTTCACTTCCTCACTATTTTAAATAATGTTTTAGTTGGATGTAATTGTTTTTTCCTTTGTCACTTAGAAATATAACTTAATTGCATTTTTTTTTTTTTTTTTTTTTTTTTTTTTTTTTTTTGTCTCCAGTGTCTTTGTTGGGGAAACTAGTGCCAATCTACTTCTTATTCTTTTGTCTTTGATGTTCTTAAATTTCACTTTAATGTGTGGAAGTTTAGGTTTTTTCTTGTCTATTCCTTTGGTTTCTCCATGAAACCTTTGAAGTGGAGTCCTTTTTGTCTTGAATTTTTAAACATTCTCATTTGTGATTTTTTTAAAATGCTCTTTTCCTACATTCATTTTCTCTTTCCAGAACTAATATATTGATACTACTATTCTCTATATTTCTTATATTTGTTTTTTCTTCTTGAGATTGGTTCTCACTAAGTTGCTGAGGGTCTTGCTAAATTACCCAGCCTGACCTTGAACTTTCAATCCTCCTGCCTCAGAGTCTCAAGTTAATGGGATTACAGACACGTGCCACCATGCCCAGTTCCTTAGTATTTTCCATCTCATTATTTCCCAATACTTTCTGAGGAAATTCCCTCAACACATTTAAATTATAATTCATTTTTTAGCAATATAGCCATTCTTGTTTATATCCACTCTATTGAGTTTGGTCAGCTACCCTTTCTGTCATACCTGTTAGCACAAAAAGACCGGTTGGATGCAGACCTCATGAATCATCTCAGCTGCTTATTCAGGAATGAAGTTCCACACAGGAACCAGGGATACCAGGATGAAATGGATCGGTGGACCCACTTTCCCGGTGGAAAATGAGCCACTGAACAAGGAAAGGGACTGGGTTTAGACAGGTTATTTTGAGGGGTGGTCTAGTGAGCATATCAGTTTGGGCACTCAGGAAACAGGTTTGTGAGAATTTTAAAATTTGTTTTTACTGGGCAGTATTTTTACTTGGAGAAGAATGGAGGGTCTGGGGTCAGCATTCAGTGTTTATCTCCTTCCCTTCAGGGTCCCATTGTACTATCACTGGGAAAGCTACCAGTGTATGGCTTCCTTTTTCACTCCCTTTTCTCAGGCCCCACTGTTTGGGGTTTTTTTCATTTTCCATATCTGATAATGTCTGTTGTTGTTTTCCTTTGGTCCTATATAACTGCCTGCTCCTTGTTATTATCCTCTTATCTCTCTGAAGATTTTATGTGCTTATTTTAGAGTCTTAATCTGTCTTGTTCCATTATGGTTTGTCTAGTAGAGTTTGTTCAGCTTATTGTCTCTTATTGTGATTGTACTCTTAAAATGTCTGATTATTTTAACCTGTATGCTTGTTTTTCCCTGGGTTTATCAGTTTTCTTAACTGGTGATGTCTTGCAAAGGGGCAGGGTAGAGGTCTGGGACTCAGTTTTGCTTGAACAAGTGGGTTGGGAGCACCAGTGTTTTTTCCCAAAGCAGAGTCCTAGGCACCAAAATCACACCTTGAATCAACTGTGGATCTGAATCTGCAGTTTGTTTTCTACTAACTTGATCACAGTGGTGTGTTTCTGTGTGTGGTTGGTGATTTTTTAGTTATCTGTCGCTGAACCATGGAACTTCAGCTATGGGCATCTTTGACAACTGATTCTAAAATATGTTCCTTTAAAGAGTTTGCTTCTTCCAGGCTCCTAGGGACATTACCAACGCAAGACATCTTCAAACTCAGTTTTCAGCTCAGAATTTCAGGGCCACACAGTCAGAATGAATTTCAGCCACAAATGCACATGAGTGGTTAGTGCTGAGGGTTAAGAAAGTTTGGAGGACCTTCCCTCCTACCACCTAGCCTAGGTTGTGATTGAGACAGAAAAATCTCTTCTTAGCAAGGTCAGGGATAATCGGGTTTTTTTTCATTCCCAGTAGGAGGTCACTCTTGGGAACCCTGCCTTATGCCAGAGTCTAGAATCTGACCTCTCACCCTGCTGGTGGGATTTCTTTCCTTTTGACAGCTTGAGGCAAATTGCAATGCATAATCCAGATCCCCAGGGACCAGCATGTGCCCTCGGTGAATGCTGATGGAGTGGTCTCCTGCCCATTCCTCCTCCACCTGACCCAAAGCAGTCCTGGCTCCTTTCCTCACTTGTCAACTCTGTCATGCTTTGAAAAATATTTTCATTTGTTCATTTAAGTTTCAGTTAACACTTTAAGGTTTTCTATATTGACAGAGATTTCTCCGCACATCTAATTGTCCATAATGTCAAAAACAAACATCCCATATGTATTTCGTATAAAGATAGTCGTTAATATAAGAATATAATAAATATTCAGTAATTCCATATTTATCTTCACGTAGCTTGTTTCATAAAACAGACTGTCATGTGTAACCATCAGGTATCCTAATGTAAGACCTGGTCTTGAAGTGACATTGACCAATATTATATTGTGTACAAGTACAAATATGAAACAGCAAACCCCATTATTATGTACAACTATAATGCACCAATAAAAATTGTGGGGGGGGGGGGAAGAACAGAGCTTTCTTAAGGAAGAGAGATTAACCATGGTAACTTAATTAACTAAATGACTTTCTGTGTCAGTTTCACCAGAGACCCCAAAGGCTGAGAACAAAACAGTAGGTGCCGAGTTCTACATTCTAAAGGGAAGAGGCGCTAGACCACCTGCACCCACGCTAAGAGGCCGCGCAGCAGGCCGCTAGCTCTGTGGGGAAGGACCGCTGGGCACCCACCTCCAGGCCGTCGGAGTGGGAGAGGACTCCTCTGGAAGCGGTTGTCTGGGTCCTGGACATCCAAGCAGGAGAGGGACGGGGGTGCTTTCTCTTCGCCTCACGCCCCATGAGGGGGTCCTTCAGGAGGACCGTGTGGACAGGGAGGCGCGTCTCCTGGAGTATGAGGAGCCTGGGGACTGGGAGTCTCCTGGGGAGGCAGAGTGGCTGCCTGAGGACTGGGCTGTGCTGCCGAGTCCCTGCAGGCCCCATGTGGTCCTCCAGAAGGAAGGCCTGTTCGGCCATTTTAAGAAGCTATCTGACTGAAGGGAACGTGCTCGGAGGGACGGGATGGCCTCCGCGGAGGAGAGGACTGTGGAAACTAAAGCATGGGGGCAGGAGCCCCAGGGTCCAGCCAGAGAGGGCCTGACCCCGGGAAACGAGCTCCAAGAGATGGAGAAGTCTCAGGAACCCACGAGAAAGCTCCACGGGAGAGGCAACAACACTGCAGACCCGCCACTCCCAGAGGACACTCCAGGGTCAAGGGAGACCTGTCCTCTGCGTCCTTCCCCTGCCTCCCTGGGAACAGGCCTAGAACCACAGCCAGCACGTGTGATCCTTCCTCCACAGAGCGCCCGGCTGGAGGAGGAGAGACGTTTTAAATTAAATGACACTTGAAGTGTTCATTTGACACTGGATGGGACTTGCTGATACCTAGAAAAAGATCTTTACTTTATTTTTAGAGTAATGATAAGACTGAAAATCACAGATCTCTTAACCTGTGTATTACCGAAAAGGGACTGGAGAAGCTGTCGATGTCATCCAGGCCAAGGAAAGAAGGTATGATGGCCGCTGATTTGCAGGCGCCCTGGTGAGGATCCCGCCGAGTGTGCTCTCTGTACCTGAGCTTGCTGAGCGAGGCTGCACCCGAGGCAGCAGTCAGCCTGGCTGCGACTCCCGCCCTCACGCCCGGGACTCAGCGGGCGGCAGCCTGAACTGGCACTCAGCGGGAAAAGTTCCATGAAATGAAGTTTGGTGTTTAAATGTTATGCTGACTGGATTTTTATAAAACCAAAGAAGATTGTCCTGACATTTTCTGGAAAAGTTGTGCGAACCACCCTCGATTTCCTGCAGGAAAGGAAGAAGTCACCCAGTTGGCTGTGGTGGGGAGAGACAGCTTGTCTCCACTTGCTTCTAGCAGGTCCAGTTTGCTTTCTCTGAGTACCATGATGTTCTGCAATTGATATGCTTCAGCGTGTTATCAGTGGAGTTGATTTGATTAAAAGTAAGACCTTTGAATAGCAGAAGCTGCTATGTAATGGGAAGTGGCCGTGAAATTCTCCTGCATCAGACTGTCCAAGGTAAACGTTAATCACCTAGTCTTTCAGAAAAGAGAGAGCATTGCTCATTCGCTGACCTTTCCTTTGATGACAAGAGGCCATCAGGAGTGTGCTGTAGTGTGGTTTTTGCAACCAGCCTTCATTCCCACGTCCTCATAGGTTTCTCTCCTTATTGCAGGGACTAGAACTATAGAGTTTACATTTCATGGGCTGGGGCTCAGTGGTAGAGCGCTTGCCTCGCATGTGTGAGGCACCACATAAAAAATAAATAAATAAACAAGTAAATAAATAAAGATATTGTGTCCATCTACAACTTAAAAAAAAAAAAAAATTTTACAAACTCCCTTGCCTTCAAGGTTCTGGATGTGAGTTCTTGCTGCCAGCATATTCACGCGGGTCTCATGGGTAGAAGGACAAAGTGGTAATCTTGTAACTTTGGCAGTACCTAGGGAATGTGGAGGCTGTGGTAGACTCGAAAGTTCCGCAGTAGTCTGCAAATGATCTGTCAGCCCCTATCTCAGAACACCGGGCCACTGAGATCAATTACTGGGTTTCTTGCATTTGCTGATCTGGGTGATACCAACAACCAAACTCCTGTGCTTTCAACTACCGTGTGGCTGTAAACCGGTCCTAACTCCCACCTCCCACAGCCCTTTGATAGTGTCCTAGGCATCTAAATGCCCTGCACTGGATTCCTTCCTGCTTGAAAGACCTACAGTGGGTTCTCATTTTCTTAAGGAACCCTGACTGACATAGCTGCTTTACTGATATTTGGAAAGAACTGAACATACTTATTAGGTCTCTTAAAGTTGAAAGTGATTTTTTTTTTTTTTTTTTTGTAACTGTGAGACATTAACTACCATTTTGAAAGAAACTCATGTTATGAAGAGAGAAGTTTGAAAATGGATGTTTAGAGATGTTTATCACTATGTGATTTGTTGCCCCAAATAATGTATTAAACAAGGATTTCTCAAAATACTAACATTGAAATACATTGTTTTCAATAAAATGAACAATGATCTTTCTTTAATGAGAGAAATTAGGACTTTTTTAATGTTAATAAATGAAATATTTTCAAAATATTGTTTCTTTAAAAATATTCTTCATTTCTATTTTGTGCATGCTCTATAATGCATGCAGTGTATTGGTTTGCAGCACATGTATATCATATTAAAATAAACACAGAGACCTATAGGGCAGATACGGTATTTTGACTGATGTGGGTGCACAGTCAAAACGTCTCGATATCTCTGCCCTAGATCCCCACATACGGTTCCACAGTCCATGGAAACGTGTGTCTTTACGTGACACGCGCTTGTCTGCACCCTCTTCCACTCGTCCTGACCACCTCTCCCCCAAATTCCCTGTCCCCCATTCCTACATGCATGGTCAGACAGCCAGTCACTGCTGTCACTGCACAGAGGAAGAATCGGGCCGTAGGAGGTCCGTTTCCCCAGTTTGACTGGGTTTGGGGACTGTGGTCCCAGAACTCCACACTGACCCTCCCAGGGCTGGAAGCGCAGCAGAAACCCACCTCACAGCGGCTGGGGGGGGGGGTCTCTCTCGTCAAAAACATGGGCCTTGCCCCACCCAGCATTTGCATGCACATCCTTTGACACTGTTCAAATGTCACCCTGTCAATTAAGACCCCCCTGAACACCTCACACAGGTCAACTTTATCTTCCTCCACAGCACAAACACCGCTCGCCAAGCTTTCTGTTTCACTGTGTATCTGATGGTTAACTGTCTCCCGGGTCTGGAATGGAAGCTGCGGGACTAGAGGTGGCTGCACCCACTCGCTGGCTTTTGTTTCTGGCCTGGTTCATAGTGGGGCTCAGTATTTGCTTTCCCCTTGCCCTGACGCCAAGACACAGGGTCGTCACCTAGGCCATGTCAATCAGAAACACCCACCAAGAGCACGACACTTAGAGAATGACTTAAGTCCATTGTGGCCTCAGTGGAAGCATACATGGGGTGAGTCTATCTGTTTCATCCTACTATCTTTCCATCCTCCACCCCTCCAGCCCCATTTTCCTCTATACCATACAAAGTTCCTTCATTCTTCTCTTCCCTCCCTTCCCCTCACCGCCACCCCCCTCGTTATGTATCGTCATCCACTTATCAGAGAAAACATTCAGCCTTTGGTGTTTTGAGCTCGGCCTATTTCCCTTAGCATGATATTTTCCAACTTCATCCATTTACCAGCAAATGCCATAATTTTATACTTCTTTATGGCTGAGTAATATTCCATTGTATATAGATACCACAGTTTCTTTAGAGGATAAGAATATTTTAGCAGTTCATTAAACAGGAATTCCAGAATTACTTATCATCCCTTACCATAACAGTTATTGAAAACCTACTCCCAATACATTATCTTATTTCTCAGGGCTGGCAGATTTTGAGCTGCTGAATATTAGAAAAAATGCTTAAATTTTTGTTAAGAGAATAACTGATAGCAGTCTCCCTGATCCCTCCTGTATATTTTCCTTTTAAAATCAGGTACTCCTGAACTAGAGATTGACAAAAGTGAGTATTTTGTGTAACTGGGAAAGATTAATTTGTGCTCATTAAGTCATACTAGATTCCTCTGATTCTGGAAATGTCAGATTATATGAAAGATGACCACAGCTAGAACCGGTAGACCTTGAGAGAGATCGAGGACAGAGGAGCTGTTTGGGTGGGAGGGAAGTCCCAAGTCAAAGCAGTTGGATCCTGGCTCTTATGTAAGACGATGGAGCTGAGATGTAGGTAATCTAGTTGTACTGGGAGAGAGTCCAGGGGAAATAACAAGGATAAATGATGAGTCACATCAAAGATGAACCAGGGCCAGCAATTATGGAACTGAGAAATATATTGAATCAGAAGTCAGGAAGTCATGAGTACAAACTAAAGATGAATCTACACTCCAAAGTAATGCAGGAGTTTGTTGTTGTTTGGACTGTTTTCTGGTACCAGGGATTGAATCCAGGGGTGCTTAATCACTGGGCCACATCCCCATCCCTTTTTATTTTCCACTAGAGACAGGGTCTCGCTAAGTAGCTTAGGACCTTGCCAAGTTGCTCAACTTGGCTTTGAACTTGCTATCCTCCTGCCTCAGTTTGCCAAGTCACTGGGATAACAGGCATGAACCCCCTTGCTTAGAGTAATGCTGGAGATTCTAAAAGCAATTTAAAATAAGCCTGTAATCCCAGCAGTTTGGGAGGCTGAGGCAGGAGGATAGCAAGTTCAAAGCCAGCCTCAGCAACTTGGCAAGGCTCTGAGCAATTTAGTGAGACCCTAATTCAAAATAAAAGGGAGAGTTGTGGTCAGTGGTTAAGAGCCCCTGGGTTCAATCCCTGGTCCTAAAAAATAAACAAGCTGGGCATGGTGGTGCAAACCTGTAATCTCAGTGACTGGGAGGCTTGAGGCAGGAGGATCACAAGGGTAAGGCCAGCCTCCAAAAGTTAGTGAGACCCTGCTTCAAAAAATAAAAAGAGCTGGGAATGTAGCTCAGTGGTAAAGCATCCCTGGGTTTAATCCCCAGTACCAAAAACAAAACAAAACTTTAAAGTCAAGGGCAGAAATGGGTGTGAAATCAGATTGGAGAATAATTTGGAAGGCAGTATGGCCAGTTGCTGTGAGCAAGATTTTTTTCAAAGATAGGACCTATTCTTTGAGGTATCTGTGAATAATTCACATCTTGATAAGGAGGGTAAAGGGGAAATCAGAATATTATGGATCCCAAAGTCAACCATTGCTCCTGTCTGTGACACCGGTTCTTAACTCCGACTATATATTATAAATAAAAACCAAATCATAACGTCCCCTTCCCCAGGCCTGGGTCAGAATCTCCGGGGGTTAGTTCCAGACGTCCGTGTTCGTCTGTTCGTTGTGGCGCTGGGGCCTCAGCGTGCTGGGAAGCTGCTCCTCCACCGAGCTGCATCCCCGGCCCTTTTCAGGTGTCTTGCATTCTGAGCCAGGGTTTGGCTAAACTGCCCGGGGGCCCGCCGCCGCCTCCCGAGTGCCCACGGCTCTGCCCATTGGCGTTTCTGTCCCCGGCGTGACTCTAATTGGCAGCGGGAGGTGAGCCCCGCCGGGCTGTGCGCCCACCTGAGCCCGCGGAGTCCTGGGTTATCTCTGAGAGCCCGCAGAGACCCCCAGGAGAGCGCCCCCATGTGGCGACGGCGTAGGAGCTTCCGGAAGCCTGGCACACCTTGACCCCAGACGCCTCTACGGGTCTAGCTCTTCAGAAAGAGGGCCAGGCCCTTCCTGAACTCCGACCCTGTCCCAGGTTGGTTGGCTGCCGGTCTTCTGCACCAATGTATAGAGAACTTGGTCAGAGGAACTACCATCACTTGACAAGAAAAGCAGGAAAGCGTTCTCCCGTCGTTGAACTCGACGACGGGGCCGTGCCACTGTCTACAGAGGCACCAGGGTGCAATGAGCAGCAAGTCCAGCTTCGGGTGACAGTCTAGCCTCTCCTCCTGGCTCCACAGGGCCTCGAGCTGTGCCCCCTGGATGGTTCCCATTAAACCTGATGGGGTTCCCCTCCCCTCCAAACAAAACCCCACAGTCATGATCTTAAAAAGCCTCAATGACTTTATTGTGAAAAAGTACTTTTTTGTTTGAAATGTACATCACCTCGGATGACCTCAACACCACCTGACAGAACTAGGTTTTAAAAGGTGGCAGGGAAATTCTTTCTTTTTCTTTTCAGAGGGAAATGCCAGGGATTGAACCCAGGGTCTTGGGCATGTGAGGCAAGTCCTCCACCAACTGAGCTATCTCCCCAGCCCCAGCCCCAGCCCTATTTATATTTTTATTTTGAGATGGTCTCACTAGGTTGCTGAAGCTGCTCTGATCCTCCTGCCTCAGCCTTCCCGGCCACTGGATTACAGGTGTGTGCCAGGACACCCAGCCGTGACACTTCTTAATTGTTGGGTTTTTTCCCCTCATATCACTTCTTACACTAAGTGAGGGTTTGTTTTTGTTTTTTTCCTTTCTGACACCAACCAATTCTCCAAATCTCCAGACACTAATTGGGTGTCCTACAATCCAATTCATTCTGAAACCAACTAGCCAGCATGAGCATCAGACATCACAGGTTTAAGGGCTTGGTCTCCCACGACTGCCCTGGCTCACAAGACCTGGTCCAGTCCCCAGGACTGTAGGTTAACCACAATTTTTTTTCTGTAAGTAAACACAAATTTGATAATTTTTGTTTGATACAGGTTTGATAATTTCTTAGGACTCACAGAACTCAGGAAAGTGATTTGCTTACTATTACTAGTCTATTATAAAGGTTACAACTCAGGACCAGCAGCCAAATGGAGGAAATGCCTACGGCAAGACCTGGGGAGGTGGGCTGTGTGGCTTCCATGCCCTCTCTGGGGACCCTGTCCTCCTGCCCCCTCAATCTGTTCACTAGCCCAGGAGCTCTCCAAATCGAGTTTAGAGTTTTTATTTTGTGGAGTGTCACATATAGGAACACAGACATGATGAAGTCACTGGTCACAGTTGATTAAGTGGATGCCCCTCTCTATTCCCTAGAGGTTGTAAAGCGAGGCGGAAGGCTCCAAGCTTCTAATCAAGGTTTAGTCTGATGACAAGATCCCATCCTGAAGCTATCTAGATTCCCACCGAGAATCACATTTAAACAAAATATTCTCCTTTTGCCCTTCTCATCCAGGAAATTCCAAGGATTTTAGGAGTTCTGTGCCAGGAGCCAGAGACAAAGACCAACTATTTCTCATACTACACCAACAATGCATGAGGTTGCAGCAGCTTCACATCTTGGCCAACATTGTTCATTTTCATGTTTTTTTATATAGTAGCTTGTGGCAGAGAAATCTTACACAGATGAATGTGTGATAGAGCCACAATATTCAAGTGCTTGACGTTGTAAATAAGGTTTTAAAAAATTCCTTTGAAAATCAACATGTATTTTTTTTTTAATAGAGATTACAAATTACAAAACAAAAACAACCAATGGTCTTAGAAAGTTTATGTGAGCCAAGCACAGTGGGGCATGCCTGTAATCCCAGTGACTCAGGAGGCCAAAGCAGGAGGACTGCAAATTTGAGGCCAGCCTCTAGGAGAGGTAGGGAAACAAGGTCAAGAAGATGAAAGAAATTTGGGTCCCTGGGTGACATTTTAGAGCAGAGCTGCACTACTAACCTGGAATGACCACTTATTGGCCATCAGAGAAGAGGGAAGGAATATTTTACATTATTTAAGACACTGTATTTGATGTTTCTTTGTTACAGCAGATTAACCTTTTATTTTTGAAGTACTAGGGACTGAATCCAGCAGTGCTCTACCACTGAGCTCATCTCATCCTTTTTAATTTTTTTTTTTTTTTTTTTTAAACAGGGTAGGTTTCCCAGCTGGTCTCAAAATTTCAATCCTCCTGCCTCAGTCTCCCAAGTCGCTGGGATTACAGGCATGTACCACAATGCCCAGCATGCCTGTCTTAAAGTATACACTTGTTGATTTCTACTAGTTATTTAACTATAAAATCACCATCAAATTGAGATGTTTTGGGGCTGGTGAGATAGCTCAGTCGGTAGAGTGCTTGCCTTGCAAACATAAAGCCCTGGGTTCCATCCCCAGCACCAAGGGAAAAAAGACAAATTGAGGTGTTTTGTTACCATATTTGCAGCATATATAAAGGGATCATCTAGTAAGTAGGCTTTGTGTTTGACTTGCTTCACACACAGTACTGATTTTGAGATTCATCTACGTTATTGCATGAATCAACAGTTTTCCCTTTTTATTGCAGAGTAGTAGTGCACTGCATGGATATGCCACATTTTGTTTATTTGTTCCTGTTGATGGACATTTTGACCAGTTTATTTCTATTATTTGAACATACAGGATGCCCCCCAAATGTGATGTGATTTCTTTTATATTCATGCTCATTGTCAAGTGGTTAAGCAGTCCCTAAGCAACAGCTCATTGCCTAACACTGATGCAGTTGTGCTGGGTTGCCAAGCTTTGTCATTAAGGAGTAAATGGGCTGGTACAGTGGTACCTGCCTGTAATACAAGCAATTTGGGAAGCATTGGCAGGCGAATCAACGTTTGGGGCCAGCCTCAGCAACTTAGAGAGACCCTGTCTCAAAATAAAAAATAAAAAAGGGCTGGGGATGTAGCTCAGTGATAAAGTTCCCCCGAGTTAAATCTCCAGTACCTCTCTTCCCACAAAAAAAGAGGAGGGTGACTGCACTGGATTCAAATGGTTTATTTACACAGACAGCAAAAGCAAGGTGAGTATGGTATCTGCTCCCTATGTGCCTAGTCTATGACCAAAAGCTCCACCCTTGTTCCCAATGCCAATCCAATAATGAGGACACACTTTTGAGAAAAAGGAAAAAGATTTATTGCTTTGCTAGCAAAGGAGAAACGCAGGGCACTCCTGTCTCAAAGGCTGTGATTCTGCCCATCAGTAGGAACAGGGGGTTTTTAAAGAGGTGACTCAAAGGCTACACTCCAGTGTTTTGTTGGAGTTGTAATCCACTTGTTAATTTGGGAGACAGTCATTTCTGAGATGATCTGGTGCCATCCCCAAAGTCGGGAGTACTTTGTTCCTATGGTGGGTGTGTACTCAAGGACAGATAAATCTGCCCAAAATGGGGAAGAAAGGTGATCCGGTTTCCCCCCAGATTAGGGAGTGGGAGAGATTATGGAGGAGCAGGGAGAGAGCAAGAGAAAGAAACGTCCTCTTAAAAACATATTGTGGGCTGGGGATAAAAGCTCAGTTGGTAGAGTGCTTGCCTTGCAAGCACAAGGACCTGGGTTCAAACCCCAGCACCGCCAAAAAAAAAAAAAAAAATAATAATAACAATAATGTGTTGCAGTGGCAGAGCAGCAAGGGCTACATTCAAAGTATAAGTAGGCCACTGTTAGAAGTCCACAAGAAGACTAATTAGAGGCCAGGGCATAGCCCAAGTGATGGAAGACCCTCAGTGTATGAAAATATACTAAGGGTGGGGAACATCCAAACTGGGAAACAAACTTCTGAAAACTGTTTAAGATGTTGTGCTTTAATATTCCTTAATTCCGCCGTAACTACCTGAGGGTACGGAAGATCATAGACTTAAAAGAGACTGGGTTTTTACAGGCGCTCACATGTTAAATAAATACAAATGAGTGTACTGTTCACATTTCTTTGAGGCGAGTCTCTTCCCAAAGGCAAGGCAGGTGACCAAAGCAACTTCTTTTCCCAGGAGGCAGACGCACTGACTATTTTATCTTCCTCTATCGTAGCCGCTTCTCGCTTCCTTCTCGAACCAGCCGTCTGTGCGCCAAGTGTCTTGTTTGGCATGCTGTACTTTTAAAGTCTTAGTAGCGTGTAGAAGGAAAGCTAGGACATTCTAAAAACGGGTTTCGTTTTTGACAAAAAAGTGTGACTTTCCTAAATGGCACCCACCATGGAGGCGAAGGGTGGCTGCGCTCGGCCGCGGGCGTCCAGGTCTGTGCTCACCGGCCCCGTCTGTTCCATCTGGGCTCAAGGTTCTGCTCAACAGCCAATGTCACGGCGCCATGAGGGCTACCAGGTGCCCTGCCTGAAGGCGCCTCAGCGGCCGCGGCTGTCCTTCCAGAACTGGCCTGAAGGCACAGGCTCCATCGGGCACAGGGCTCCCGCGGGGACGACTCCCGCAGGACGCGGGAAGGGGAAACGGAGGCCAGAGCAGCTGAGTGCGTGTTAACCCTGCTGCACGCCGTCCGAGGGCCGCAGGCGGGGTCCACCCGCTGGAGGCGTGGGTAGGTCAGAACCCGAGGGCAGGCGGGCCTCGCGTGGAAGGAGCTGCGGGAGGGCAGGCGCTGGGAGCCGGAGCAGAGGGCGACCGGGAACCGAGAGCGACGGCGGAGACGTGAGCAGGGCCGACTAGGGCGACGTCCAGCACGGCGACTCAGGAAACCCAACGCCGTCCGCGGGGCAGAGGAGAGCCACTGAGAAATTTTATCGGAAGGCTCACGTCGCTGAGGCTAAAGTGGTCCAAACTATACAGTTAAGGGCGGCGCCCGAAAACAAACTAACTCCCAAATATCCCTAATTGCCAAGAAATCAACTACAAAGTTCCCGCGGTCCCATGTTTATCGCTGACCTACCAATTCAAAACACATGGTGTACGTTTCCCACAGGCTCCCAGTTCGGCGGAAATGAACTCAGCGTTTCAACCGGAAGCAGAAGCTGACCTCAGAGGACGCCGCCTAACGGCCGACCGAGCAAAACCAAGCCAGAAAAAAAAAACACCACGCCGGAAGGGGCCTGGCTGCTTCCTGTAAGAGGGCGACCGAGGAAAGCCTCAGAAGGGCGGGTCTCAAGGATCAGTTTGCGCAGAACGCTCAGATCGCAACGTCGCACGTCCGCTTTTGCGCAGGCGCGGGGCCAGTGCTTTTGCGAACGCGAACGCAAACGTGTGCGCGCGCCCGCTCAGCGTCCGGCTCAATGGGTGCTATATCGAGGGTAAATCCTCTGGAGCTGTAACCGGATTTTTGTTTTCTAAACTACAACTCCCAGCATGCCTCGTCCCTCATATTGGTACTAGGTGTGGCTTCTCAGGATAGGGTAATGAGAAACTTAAATGATGACGTACCAAGGAGGAAAAAAACTGAACATGTTGTTTGAGCACCACGTTTGCAGAAGCCCCAGTGGCCTAATGGATAAGGCATTGGCCTCCTAAGCCAGGGATTGTGGGTTCGAGTCCCATCTGGGGTGGTTGTCTTTTTTTTTTTTTTCGTTTTTTTAAGGATGCTTTTTTTCTTTCTTGAACGATTGTGCCAAGTATGCCACTTTCATTTTACTTTTTTGAAAAATGGGAGTAGTGTATGTGTAGTTTTACTAGCAAATGGGCTACAGTTTGTAATGAGGATATTTCACCTCCTTCCGCTGAGCCGTACTAAATTCCTTAAAGCTCTGGGCAGGTCTCAATACGTTTAATTTTTTACCCCTTCTGGAACTCCTTAAAAAATATCTTCAAAGACTGTTCCATATCAAATCCTCATCCACTCCTGCCTGATCCACTTCTGAGATTCGGCCGTCGGTCAACTAACGACATCTTCAGTAGTCAGCCCAGAAAGGATCTTTTCCCTCGCTTGGCCTTCCGCAGGGTTTCTGGAGGACCCGGTACCCAGTTGCACTCCGCGTTCGCTCTCTCTTGATTTGTTAGGGCGCCGCTCGGTGTTCGATTAATATGGCTCCGCAGAACAGGGAAGTGAGACCTTTCACGCTGGGCCGTCAGCAGGGGGAGCGGCAGTGAGAGTTCGACCGTACCACTAGGCGTCTTGCCGGGGGTGGGTGAGGGAGAGGGCGTCAGCAGAAGCCACCTCTGGAAAGGACGGGAAAATGGCGGCCTTAGGGTCCCCGGCGCGCACTTTGCGAGGCCTTCTGCGGGAGTTGCGCTACCTCAGCGTGGCCACCGGGCGGCCTTATCGCGACACCGCGGCCTATCGGTACCTTGTGAAGGCTTTCCGTGCACACCGGGTACGGACAGTATGTCCCGGGAGCACCGCGTCCCGGGAAGAGAAGAAAAGACGGGCCTGGGCGGGTGTGCGGAGCACCGGGCCTCAGGGCCTGCGTGCGTGCGGCCGCCGCAGCCCGGGACTGCGCAGGGCCGCGTCGCGGCCCTCCGCAGGGGTGGGGCCGGGCCGGAGGAGTTCATTGGCTGCTGTTGCTTGTCGGGGAGGGAAGTCGGAAGGAGGGGAGCGGGGGACAGGCGGACCCAGCCTGCACGAGGCTTGGCGAAGGAGTAGTGTCACCACACTAAGGGGCGCAGCGTCTGCCTAGCGCTCCTCACCCTTCCCAGGCAGACATACCGTGGGAAGCAGATTTTGGGCATGAAGGAGCACCAGTGAGGCGGGGATGCTGGGAGCTTCTTGAAGGGTCGGAGCTGGGTTTTTCCTTTGTGCCATCCCCGCACCGCTTGGGAGAACGGTGCCCTGTGGAACGGTGCTGCGGTGAGGTCGTACTGACAGTTACAGCCTGGCTTGCTGTAACTTAACACTTCTGTGGCCAGTAAGTGTCAACATACAGCCCCCTTAGCGAGTGGAAGCGAGTGGAAGTCTTGTCAACCCGGAGCACCAGAGGCTCAGGGACTTTTACTTGAGCAAGAATCAGTAAAACAACTAGAATTTAGAAAAGAGTCCTCCGATTGCTGCGTTTGGAGTTATGGGTCTGACTTAGAAGTTGCAAGCAATCTCGGAAGCAGAACATTGTAGAGTCGTTTGTGCTTCAGGGAAGGAAGCCTGTTGTCCTTGAGCAATATGGGAAAGAGAATTATGATTTTAAATGTTGAATTTCTGAGCTATGAAATTTAGAATACAAAATCTTAGAATTAAATTTAACCTAATTCTTAAAAGGTCACAATATTAGGCACTGGTGCTAGGAACTTGGGCCAAATACCAAGAATAAGATGCACATGAATCTTGTATTTTAAGCTTATAGTCCACCTTAGGAACCATACAATGAAACACTTCCAAGTATAAGGGTGTAGGCAATTGGGGCTTTGGTATAAAGAAAGGGTAGTTAGGGGTTGGGGAGATAGCTCAGTCGGTACAGTGCTTGCCTTGTAAGCACAAGGCCCTGGGTTCGATCCCCAGCACCCAAAAAAAAAAAAAAAAAAAAAGGGTAGTTAGAGAAGGCTTTCAGGAGCACATTAAGTAGGGATCTGAAAAAATTGGAGTTAGCAAGTAAATGGGGGTCAGGGAGAGGGAGGGTCCAACTAAAGAAACTTTATTTGAAAGCGGAGAAGTCTAGAACTGACATTGAGAATGACTGAAACTTAGAGTGCAGTAGGTGAAGTGGAGGAAGATGAGGTAGATGGTAGGTAGGAATTTAAACTGTATTATAGGTGTAGCTGGGTTTGGAGGTACAAACCTGTAATCCCAGCTACTCAGGTGGATGAGGCAGGAGGATCACAAGTTTGAGGCCAGCCTGGGCAATTTAGTGAGATACTCTTCCAAAATAAAAAAAAAAAAAAAATGAAAAGGATTGGGGATGTAAGTTGGTGGTGGAGTGCACCTGGGTTCAATCCCTGCTACTGCAAAATAAACAAGCTAATTTTATTGTATAATGGGAGGACATTCTAAGAGTTTTAAGAGGCGACATGATTATAGTTGTACCTTATGGAGGTAACATTACTGCTCTTGAATGAAGTTTGGCAGGAGCTCTGAAACTGCGCTAAAAGATATTTGAAAATCATGCCTAAAATTCTAGGGCTGGAGATGTAGCTCAGTGGTACAGTGTTTGCCTAGTATGCCTAAGGCTCTAGCTTCAATACCCAACAACATACAAAAAAAAAAAAGTTTAGGTGTAGCAGTGTATACCTGTAATCCTAGCAACTCAGGAGGCTGAGGCAGGAAAATTCTAAGTTTGAGGCCAACATCATCCCTGTCTCAAAATAAAACATAAATAAGGGTTGAAGATGTAGCTGAGTGGTAAAACACCTTTGGTTTCAATCCCCAAGACCAAAAAAAATCCCACAAATGTTCATTTTGATTAGCGTAACTAATAACTGCTATTTGCACACATGTGATAGCACATATTCTAGTTTTCAGATTCTAACCCTATTCAGAGAAATGGCATTAGGAAGAAAGTGGTGACCAGGGACCAATCCACACATCCCCATGTATGTACACATCCCCTCTGTTCCTGCCCCATTCTCATAACCTTAGAACACAAAAAATATTTAAGCAGAGGACAGCATACTACATTTCATTGAGACTTTGAAATGGATATGGAGTTTTCAGCTTTTTTTTTTTTTTTTTGTACCAAGGATTTAAACACCAGGGGCACCACTAAGCCACATCCCCAGCGCTCCCCTCCCCCCGCTTTTAAAAAAATTTTGAAACATGGTTTTTCTTGCTAAATTGCTAAGGCCTTGCTAAATTGCTGAGGCTGACTTTAAATTTGCAATCCTCTTGCCAAAGCCTCCTGAATCCCTGGGATTACAGATATGCCTTGCCACTCCCAGGAAGTATCCAGCCTCTTAAAAGTCTTTAGAACCCAGATTTTTCATATGGATAAATTGTAAGAGCCAAGTTTTTTTGTTTTCTTTTGTATTGAATATTGAACCCAGAAGGGCTTTACATACTGAGCCACATCTCCCAAAGAGCAGAGACCTTGTACCACTGAGCCATATCCCCAGCCCCTGGGATTACAGATGTGCACCATCATTGTGCTTGGCTTAAACAGGCTTTCTCTAGAGAGTAAATTCCACACATAGAAATGTGCATATATGTAAACCTATGTAGTGGTGCAGCCTGTAATTCCAGCAATTTGGGAGGTTGATGTAGGAGGATCACAAATTCAAGGTTAGCCTTAGCAATTTAGTGGGACCCTGTCTCAAGATAAAAAATAAAGGCTGAGGTGTAGCAGTGGTAAAGTACCCCTGGGTTCAATCCCCAGTGCCAAAAAAAAGAAGAAAACTTGTTTATTAGACCTTTCTCTGTACACCTTTATCTGTATCAGGGTATTAACCTTGACCTTTCTGCTTCTCTAGGTCACCAGTGAGAAGTTGTGCAGAGCCCAACATGAGCTTCATTTCCAAGCTGCCACCTATCTCTGCCTCTTGCGCAGCATCCGAGAACATGTGGCGCTTCATCAGGAATTTCATGGCAGGGGTGAGCGCTCAGTGGAGGAGTCTGCTGGTTTGGTGGGTCTCCAGTTGCCCCATCAGCCTGGAGGGAAGGGCTGGGAGCCGTGAACATGGAGCAATTCCTTTGAATGCTGTCTTCATATGATAATTTAATCATTTCTACCAATATGTATTTATCATTAAATTTTCTTAAAGTGTAGGGTTTTTCTCTGCAATTTTGTTGACTGAATAATTAAGGGAATAAACTGGAGGTTTCATCTTTACTGTCAGTGAATTTATTGAACTTCTTATATAGGCACTGCCACCTTCTTGATCTACCTTTAAGAGTTTTTTTTTTTTTTTTTTTTTTTTTAATTTTCAAGTAATACAAGGTTCTGGGCATGATGGTGCACACATGTAATCCCAATTACTTGGGAGATTGAGGCAGGAGGATTCAAAGTTCAAAGCCAGTCTCAGTAACTTAGTGAGGCCCTAAGCAGCTTAGTGACACCCTGTCTCAAAAACAAAAAAAAAAAAAACCAAAAAAAAAATAGGGCTAGGGATGTGGCTCAGTGGTTAAGCACCCCTGGTTTCAATCCCGGGTGCCAAAAGAAAGAAAAAAAAAAAGTTGGGGGGACAGGGGATGTAACTCAGTGGTAGAGCATTTGCCTAGCATGCATGAGACCCTGAGTTTGGCTCCCAGTACCACTAAAAGAAAAAAAAAAAGCAAGCTAAAAGTAACATAAGCTTGTTGTTTTAATGAATTCAAATAAAAGCCCATTTTTCCCCCTTGTCCTTCTCTGTCAATTCCCATTACCAGATGGTGACCACTATTTAAGTTTGATGTGCATCTTCCCACATATTTCCAATGCATATACATACAAAATTATATATACATTATTAAAAAGTACACAAATATGATGTGTTAAGGTCCTGGCAGGAAACAGATGGTACACTCAAATAGGGTTATTGAGAGTTAAAGGGATGTGAGCTGAACCAAGTAATGACAAATTGAGGTAGGTGTGGTGTCACATGCCTGTAATCCCAGTGATTTGGGAGGCTGAGGCAGGGTGATTTCAAGTTTGAGGTCAGCCTAGGCAATAAAGAATTGGGGATGTAGGTCAGTTCAAAAAAGTAAGGTAAGTGGTGAATCTTTTAGGGGCTGGCAGCAGTGGGAGCTATTACCTCCCTTAGGCCTGAAAGTACTGGTCCTTAGGTAGAGGAACACAGGCACAGATCAAGAGCACCCCAAGGGGGCTAGGGAGATAGCTCAGTTGGTAGAGCGCTTGCCTTGTAAGCTCAAGGCCCTGGGTTTGATCCCCAGCACCGCAAAAAAAAAAAAAAAGAGCAGCCCAAGGGATGAAGCCCAGGGAGAGTGAAGTCCAGGCAATGGAGTGAGCATGTTAACATTTATACCTCCTAATCACCTCAAATTGCTCTTCCCTTGATCCATTTGGGTGAATAGTTCTACCACATATTTGGCTAATCAAGTAAAAACTTGGGCTTCATTTGTTATTCTTCTTACTTTCGACATTGAATCACCCAGCAATTCTGCTTCTATAATAGCTCCATTCACCTCCTCTTCTCTTCACTGTCTCTCCTGTAATTCAGACACCAGTAATCTTTTGGCTGAACTATTAAAATGGTCCCTTTTTTTGAGTATCCTTAATTCCTCAATTAAAATTATTATTCTGAACTGGGCACAATGGCACATGCCTGTAATCCCAGCCCTGAGGCAGGAGGATCACAAATTCAAAGGCAGCCTTAGCAATGGCCAGGCCTTCAGCAACTCAGTGAGACCCTGTCTCTAAGTAAAATACAAAATAGGACTGGGGATTTGGCTCAGTGGTTGAGGGTCCGTGAGTTCAATCCCTGGTACACCCCTCAAGGCTGGGGATAGAGTAGGGGTAAAGTGCCCCTGCGTTTTATTCCCAGTACCACCAGAAAAACAAAACCACAAAAACTTGTTTTAATCCTGGGGATCAAACCCAGGGTGTTTTACCACAGGGCTCCATGACCAGCTTTTATTTTTTTTTAATTTTGAGACGGTCTTGGTAAATAGCTGAGGCTCACCTTGAGCTTGGTATTCTCCTGTCTCAGCTTCATGAGTTGGTGGGATTACAGGGTTGAGCCACCGTGCCTGGCTCCTTTCTATTTTATTTATTATTAATATTTTGCTTGCTACCAGGGATTGAACCCAGAGAGGCTATACCGCTCTGGTATATCCCCACCCCTCCATTTTTTTTTAATTGTAGATGAACACAATACCTTTATTTATTTATTTTTTTAATGTGGTGCTAAGGCTCACACCCAGTACCTCACATGTGTTAGGCAAGTGCTGTACCCCTGAGCTATGACCCTAACCCTCCCCACCCTTATTTTGAGATAGGGCCTTGCTGAGTTGCTAAGGCTGGCTTTGAACTTGCATTCCTCCTTCCTTGGCCTCCTGAGCTGCTGGGATTATAGACATGCGTCACTGATCTGGCACTGGTTCTTTATTTGTGCCCCTTTTATGGCATATGTGAGTTTTTTCTGGTAAAAGAAGACACAGCATAATCTTTTTAAGACTAAGGATCACGTCTCATTCATTTTTGTAGTCTCCAGAGTAACTTCAACCCACATAGCATATATTAAATCAGTGTTTTTGAATACATTGCTCAGTTCTACTCAGTTTAATAGTACAATTTAAACATCAGAACTGATCAAAGCATTTCAAAATACTCTTTCTGCTGGGCATGGTAAGACACAGGAGGCTGAGACGCAAGAGGATCCTAAATTCAAAGCCAGCCTCAGCAACTGAGGCCCTAAGCAATTTACGGAGACTCTCTCTCAAAAAAATAAAAAGGGGCTGGGGCTGGGGATGTGGCTTAGTGGTTTTGCACCCCTGGGTTCAATCCTTGCTAACAAAAAACTCCTTCCTTTTCCTAAGAGAGTAACATTAACATAATAGTATTAAGAGGTCATACATTTATTCAAATGGCTGGATCAAAGAAACACAAATGTTTAACATACTTTTTGTTCCCTACCTCATGTCATGGGTATAGATTTGTTATTAATATTATCTGAAGGTATTTTATTTGGGTGAAAAGTGAAGAGAACAAAAATCATCATTTTTTTTTCATAAATTTTTTTAGTTGTTGATGGACCTTTATTTTAATTTATTTATATGCGGTGCTAAGGATCCAATCCATTGCCTTAGACATGCCAGGCAAGCTTTCTACCACTGAGCCATAATACCAGCCCTATGAAGATGTTTTGGTTTCCTTTGTTGTTATGATACTGTACATACAATAAATTACATTTAAAAAAAGAGACGAGGCATAATTGCCTAATTTTAAGAAATATGTATAATGGGGTCTGAACTAGGCATGGTGGCACATGCCAGTAACACCAGCTACTTGGGAGGTTGCAGCAGGAGGACTGCAAGTTTTCAGCACACACATATCAAATGTTATGGGTTAATTTCCTCAGGCCATTTCTGTCCAGACAGTATAATAAAACTGCTTTTCTTTCCCCTGCTGTTTTTGCTGTGTAGTGATTGAACCCAGGGCATACCTGTAATCATAGCTACACAGACAGTTGAGGCTGGAGTATCACCTATTTGATGCCAGCCTGGGCAACTTGATGAGACCCTGTCTCAAAAAATAGAAAAAGACTGGGGATACCCAGTGGCAAAGCACCCCTGGGTTCAATCCCTAGTATGGGGCAGGGAGCAAATAGCTCAACTCAGTGTTAGAACTGATTTTGAAACACAGATTATATTAGCAGTGAACTTTCTATACTGGCAGGGTCTCTGGACTAGGGAAGCCTGAGGTTTTAGCAGGATAGTGCCTTCCACTAGTTTTGCACGTGATACATGCTTTATTATATTCCTTTACTTTGCTGTTTCTTTTCCTTCCCCACTGGAATGCCAACTGCTTCTTCACTGGATACTCCCATTAGCACTTAAACATGCTGAAGGCTCTTCCTTTTATGTTGTCTTTATCTCAAATGTTTTATTAAAATTTTAAAATTTATTGTTTTGGTAGTATAGGGGATTGAATCCAGTGGGGCTTTACCACTGAGCTACATACCCAATCATTTATCTTAAGACAGGATCTCACTGATGTGCCCAGGCTTGCTGGGAATTGGTAATCCATCTGCCTCAGCCTCTGGAGTAGCTGCGATTATAGGACTGACACTGAGTTTGGCTTATTTTAACTGCTTTTTCACCTATTACCACCTTTTCTTGTTCCTCGTCACAATGTGTTCAGTGGATGCTTTGCCACCGAGGCACATCCCTACTTCTTGTTATTTTTTATTTTGAGACACTAAGTGGCTTAGGATCTCATTAAGTTGCTGAGGCTGGCCTTCTTAGTGATCCTTCTGCCTCAGCCTCCCACACTGCTGAGATTATAGGTTTGCACCATTGTGTCTGGCCAATGACTACATTTTTTTTGATGGGGTGGGTGGGTACTGGGGATTGAACCCAGGGGTACTCATCCACTAAGCTACATCCCCAGCCCTTTTTATTTTTCAGACAGGGTCTTGGTAAGTTGTTTAGGGCCTTGCTAAATAGCTCAGGCTGGCCTCAAACTTATAATCATCTGGCCTCAGTCTCTCAAGTTGCTGGGATTATAGGTGTGCACCACTGTGCCAGCTCATTGGCTACGTTTTTACAACTTAACAAAACAAGTCATACCAAGGTATAATTTACATATTTACATATACCCATGTTAAATCATTGAATTTGACACATGAATGCACCTGTGTGATAACCACCCCAATAAAGCTATAGAAAATAAAATACAAAAAGGGCTGGGGATGTGGCTCAATGGATGAGTGCCCTGGGTTCAATCCCTGGTACCAAAGGAAAAAAAAAAAACCTTCTCAAGTTGAAGTTTTGGAGACTTTTTTTTTTTTTTTTTTTTCCAGGGATTGAACCCAGGGTTGCTTAACCACTTAGCCACATCCCCAACCCTTTTTTATATTTTATTTAGAGATGGGGTCTCCTAAGTTGCTGAGGGCCTCACTAAGTTGCTGAGGCTGGCCTTGAACTTGAGATCCTCCTGCCTCAGCCTCCTGAGCTGCTGGGATTATAGGTGTGTGCCACTGCGCCCAGCTCATGGAGTCTTACAAAAAAATACAAATAAATTCACACTCATGTATATGATAGTAAGTAAAATTGCAGCAAATCAAAAGCAAAAAGAATACAATTTTTAGGTAGCCAACTACATTCAAGGAGCAATAGACTGAATTCATTTCTCAGGAGCAGTGGAAAGAAAAAGGTCAGATGTATCAAATGAAAATAATTTTTGACCTAGAATTCTATGATATTGTATAATTATATTCTGATAAAATATCCACCTAGATTTAAGGCAAAAAACAGATCTTTTCAGATGAAAACAGATGGACAATTTTCCCAATAGCAGACCAACACAAAAGCAAACTCTAAAGCAGGGCAAGCAAACTTCTGTAAGACCCAGAGACTACATATTTCAGTCTTGCAGAACATACAGTAGAGTATCTCACAACCACACAACTGCTGTTGGGCAGAAGCAACTATAGATAATATGTAAATAAATGAGTCTGGCAGTATTCCAAAGAAACTTTAGGCAGTGGGCTGGATTTAGCCTGGACTATAATTTGTTGACGCTTGTCCTAAAGGATAAACTTCAAACAAAAGGAAATAATCTCAGAGGGAAAGGCAAAGATTTCAGAGGAAACGAAGAGCAAAGTAAGTGCTAAATAATGAACACTGGTTATATGAAACTTGGTGTTAAGAAACATAGTACTAAAACACCTGGCTGGGTAGAGTGGCATACTTCTGTAATCCCAGGAACTCATGAGGCTGAGGCAGGAGGATCATGAATTTGAGGCCAGTCTCAGCAACTAAGCAATGTAGTGAGACCCTGTCTCAAAATAAAAAATAAAAAGGACTGATGATTTAGCTCAGTGGTAAAGTACCCCTGGTTTCATTCCTAGTACCAAAAAATAAAGAACTAAAACACCTGTATTCAGGGGCTTTGGATATAGCTTAGTGGCAGAGAGCATATTCAATGTGCTCAAGTCCCTGGATTCAATCAAAATAATAAATCTAAATAATAAACAACAGAACACTTGGTAACAATAGAATATAAACTGTGAAGAATGTAAATGGAATGTTTATGTGTTCTAGCTTCTTTGTATATTTATATATATATATATATATATATTTTTTTTTTTTTGTAGTTGGACAGCATGCCTTTATTTTTATGTGGTGCTAAGGATCAAACCCAGTGCCTCACACATGCCAGGCAAGCACTCTGCCACTGAGCTACAGCCCCAGCCCTCCTTGTATTCTTTCTGAGAAGTATAATGAGATTGAATTAGACTTGGATACCTATGTTATAACTTCCAGGATAACCACTAAAAGAATAAAGGTAAAAATGATAAACCAATAGAGGAGAAAAAATAGAATGATTAAAAAGCAATCAAAAAGGAAAGAAAATTAATACAGTGAGACAAATGATAAAAATAATAAGCTTTTCTTTTCTTGTACTGGGGATTTATTTAACCCAGGGGCACTCAACCACCAAGCCACATCCCCAGCCCTTCGTATATTTTATTAGAGACAGATTCTCACCGAGTTGCTCAGGACCTTGCTAAGTTGCTGAGGCTGGCTTTGAATTCTCGATCTTCCTGCCTCAGTCTCCCCAGTCACTGGGATTACTGCGGTGCACCATCATGCCTGGCTCATCCCTAGCCCTTTTTATTTCTTCTTTTGACACAGGGCCTCACTAAATTGCTGAGACTGGTCTGGAACTTGCAATTCTCCTGTCTCAGCCTTCAGAGTTGCTGGGATTATAGGCATGTGCAAAATAACTTTAAACCCAAGCATATGAGTAATACATGAATATAAATGATTAAATGCTTCAGTTTGCTTCAATTAAAAGTGTGTGGGCTGGGGATGGAGCTCAGTGGTAGTAACATGCACAATGCCTTGGATTCTATTCCTAGCAAAAATACAGGCAGTAAATACCAAACTATTTTAAAAACCCAGCTATGCTGTTTATACTAAATACATCCAAAATGTAGGTCAAAAAGGTTAATGTAATCAGGAAGGTAGAAAATAAAAAAAGATAACTAAAATCTCTTCACTGAAACATAATTATTCAAGTTGGGCAAGGTGGCCCAAGCCTTTAATCCCAGCTACTCTGGAGGGTGAAGCAAGAGGTTCCCAAGTTCAAGGCTAGCCTGGGCCAAAAAATTCAATAAAAAGAGCCAGATGTATTAGTACAAAGACTGGGCAGGCCTCACCATCTTAGCAAGGCTCTCTGCAACTCAGTGAGACCGTTTAAAAAGAAAAAAATAAAAAGGGCTGGGGACGTAGCTAAGTGGTAGAGTGCTCCTGGGTTCAAGTCCCTGTATAGCAAAATAAAACAATTATTCTACATTTTATTTACTCATTTATTTTTTTGGGTGCTGGGGATCGAACCCAGGGCCTTGTGCTTACAAGGCAAGCACTCTACCAACTGAGCTATCTCCCCAGCCCCCTACATTTTATTTTTTGGTACTGGGGATTGAATGCAGAGGTACTTTACCACTGAGCTAGTGAGACAGGGTTTCACTAAATTGCTGAGGCTGCCCTCAAACTTGCTTTAACCTCTTGTCACTAGGATTACAAGTGTGCACCACCATGGCGGGTTCAACATTTTAGTGTACTTTCTTACGTTTATGTTTATATATAATAGTGCATCCCTCTAGGACATACTAATTTGTACATTTTTCTACTATTGTAGATCAGTTTTCGAAGGATAATGACATTTCTAGTATTTGGACTAGTTTAGAATTTGGGGTTTTCTAACTCACTGGAGGGAAACTTTTTGTTAATTATTAAAGATGACTCTAAAATATTTATTGGCCTATTATACAATTAAAGGGGTCTTGGAACTGTGCTTGCTATTTCGTGTTAATTTTTTTAATCGATAATGCATTAGCCAGGATTAATTGTACATCTCAAGGCAATGCTCATACACTTATAGTGAAACAATATTAACGTCTCAAAGAATTAGTATTTTGTCAAAGGTTTTAAAAACACCAGGCAAAAGGTTTGGTTTAGGTATTTTGCGTTGGCTCACTTTGTCCTCAGACCAAAACTGCAAGAGTTGTGTGGTTATCTTCACTCGCCACCCACGATTAAGAAATCATTTGCTGAGCCCTGCGTGGTGACGCATGCCTGTAATCCCTACGGCTCAGGAGGCTGAGGCAGGAGGATCGCAGGTTGGAAGCTAGCCTCAGCAATTCTGTGAGAATGTAAGCAAGCTGGCGAGACCCTGTCTCAAAAATAAAAAAAAGGGCTGGGGATGTGTCTCAGTGCTTGAACGCCTTGGGGTCAATCCCTGGTACCAAAATAAATAAATGAATAAAAATAAAAAAACAAAATTGTCACAGTTCCGACCATTACTAAAGGTTAGTAAAGCCCGGAGTGCAGGGCAACAGGAAACCATGGAGCCCCTGCGCTCTCCCGTGTTCACAGTCGCTGATGTGCCGTTCTGCAAGATCGCCTTCTCATAAATTCTCACAATACCGGCTAATTATTATAGCTTCAAATGCAGCCTAACAGTTGCCCGCTTGATCCGAATGGGTAGGAGAGCCGGCTTCCCAGGGTACTGGGGCAGGATGAGGGACAGTGACCCAGCTTCTGCAGTCTAGGGCTCCGCCGCGGAGGAAAGGCCGCGTCCACTCGGCTCGGGCGGGCCCTGAAACTGGGATGTTCCACCAGGAAAACGCCCACGCTAGCTGTTAGGACGGGGAGACTCCGTCGAACTGGTGGGCACCGTCTCTACTTACTTCGTCGAGCTAACCTTGGCACATTTTGCTAACTGGGATCTGGCCCGCCAGCTCGGCCCTAGCCAGCCTGCTGTGTGAGGTCCGGGTTTGGCGCCTCGGGGCAGATCCGGCTGGAGAGTCGGTTAAAGAACCAGTCTCGCGAGATCTAGAGGTAGGGGGGGCGGGGGCAGCGCGCGTGCACGCGCCCGCGAGCCGTTAGGGTGGAACACCCGCCGGAGGCCGGGCGGGCGGAGCGAAGACAGTTGGACGCCAGTTGGTGGAGCCCCCGCGGGAAACGACTCAGCGCGAGGAGCGTGCGCGCTCCCGTCGCGACGACGGTGGCGGCGAGCAGCGTCACAGCTTAGGGGGGGGGTTGACGGCTTCTGGCGGGTGGCGGTGTTGGAGGCGAGAGCTTGCTTAGCCCGTGTCGCTTCTGTTCCCGGAACCGGACGGAGAGTGAGGGCACGAGGGTCGCTTTCGGGAGCTGCTGTCTTCCACGTACACGTCGTCGTGAGGAGCGCAGCCCGGACTCTCCCGGGACCCCTCCGGCTCTCCTTCCGCACGCCTCGAGGCGGCGGCGGCCACCGAGACAGCATCGCACCTCCCCCCACCCCTTCCCCTCATCCCCCCGCCCGAAAGGGCTCTGTCTGCGCCCCACCCCCGCCCGTCCGTCCGCTACGCCGCCGCCATGTCGGCGCAGGCCCAGATGCGCGCGATGCTGGACCAGTTGATGGGCACCTCCAGGGACGGTAAGTGTCTGCCAGAGCCCTGGGGGTGGGGGAGGGGATGGGGCCGACGACGGGAAGGGGTCCGAGGGCGCACCTGGGCGCGCGCGTGTGGCTGAGTAAGGGGCTCCCAGATTGGTAACACGAGGTCCCCGGCTCCCGTCCCATCCAATCAGGGCTTGGCAGGCGGGCTTGGGGGGCGGTGACCGTGCGGATTGGCGGGAACTGCTGCCAATGGGACTAGGCGGGGCCTGGGGGCAGAAAGGAGAGTTTGTGCTTTTAATGTTGACTTGGCTGGGATGGGAGAGCCCACGTCTCTCTTGCGTAGTCGGGCGGCCCGTTTTGTTGCTGATTAGGTACCTGCGGACCGCTAAGGCCGCCGCCCCCTGTTCTAGTTCCTTAACCCCTCGTCGCCGCCCTTCAGAGTCCAGAGAGAAGCAGCCCCCGCCCCCCGCTCCGGGTGTGAAGGGAAACCTTACCCCGTCCCAGAGATGCACCGTCCATCCCCACAGAATCAACCATTTTTATGGAAAATCTGACCCAAACCATGGTTTCTTGAAGTGGGTGTGTTTGGCCCCATTTTGTGAAAAGAAAAAATGTTATGGCCTGTTTTTCCGAGAGACCTCCATTTTGTTAGACAATTTAAGAGGCTTTGTTCAGTAAATATTGACAAATCTTGCATGCGTCCCAAATAGGACCATTTTGGAAATTTGATGCCCAGTGAAGCAGAATCGAGGGAAACAAAGAGATTTTTAGGCACTTAAGTTAGATTCTGAACAAAAAGCCACTACATACTGGATTATCTTTTGTCATAGGGAATTTCTAAGTAAAATAATGAAATCCTGTTGCTTTTTTGTTGATAATAATTAGTAATACACTCATATTCAACTTAAATACACGACAACGTGGAGGAAAGGTCTAGTTGAATACTTTCTTTAAAAAATACCAAAATCATTGTTTTTATATGTTGCTTGTTTTGTCAGATAGTTTCTTAGCCATTTAAATGCTTTTTCTTGACAAGTTATTCAAATTGCTTGACTTGTGAGAAAAGGCCCTTGAATTTAATTTATGGTAGTTGCTCTTATGCTCTTATGATTTACTTGAGTGATTTGCAGCAAAGTATGTGAGTAGGAAAAAACAATTGCATTAAAATATTTTTAGCAACGCATATTTAGAGTGGCATTTCAGCGTTAACGGTTCAGTTTTAATTAAAAATCCATACTGGAAACTTTCTTCATAGAACATAAAGGTAAACAGGTGTAGAAGACAAACTGTGGTTGTATAAAGAGAAGGGAAACATTGAGAAGAAAATAGGTTCTTTGTGCAGTAACTCTTGAAAATTAACATTAAATAAATATGCCATTGGAGAAGATTTTAATTGTTATTTTCCATGTGTAGATAAGAATGGTTATAACTGCAGCATGTCTTAACATTTCTCCTTTTCCAGCATGAGAGAGGGTATTGGAAAGAGTTTCATCCAGGATCTTAACTAACAGAATAATCAGTCTTTGTAATAAATTCATAGAAATCACTTAAGGCTTTACATGATCCTTTTAATCCCTGACAGATACCAATGTGGTATTTTCTGCATAAATTAGATTTTCTCATGTTATTGGCAAGGTAGTTGGATGAAGGTAACCATCATCTGAGAAATTTCTGAACTAGGCAGCTAATCTAGTACTGCAAATTATAGTAACACATACATACTTATATATTTGTGTGTAGTCCCAGCAGAAAGCTCAATTTCTTAAAATCCATTCTGCTTTGTATACAAATTTATATTTTTTATGTGTCTGTCACTGGCCTTTTTTTGTTTTGTTTTTGCCTCCAGACTTAGAGGATTTGTGAATGAATTCATGTTTACCAGTCCACAATAATATTTAACTGAAATAATGGACTTTCACTCCTACGTTGGGTCAGAAGTAAGAGATATACCACTTTCAAGGAAAAAAATTGTTTTTTGTATATTCAAATTAATTTTTTATGTATTTGAGATAATCAGAAGATTATTTTCCTTCTAACTAGATATTTAGTGAATTTACACATTTGATTTTATAATTCAGGATATTTAAATAATTAGATTATTCTTTTTTAGTGTACTGTCAACTTTGAGTTATCCAGGGATAGGGGAACCTGGAGACATCACTGAATAACATCATGTAATTTGAAACCATATATCGGGAAGCCTTGTATTAGACACAGTGTTTCTGGGGAATGATGTTGGGTGTCTTTGGAAGCGGAAATGTGGAAATGGGGATCCAGAGGTGGGAGAGAGGTGGAAAAGGTAGGTAGGAGGAGGCATTTGAGGCAGCTTGGTCCTTTTTTTTTTTTTTTTTTTTTTTAAATCCTGGGGACTAAGTATAAAGCAACCATTTTCTTTTTGGGTAGTAAGGCTCAAGTTAGCCAGCCACAGTACACCTCAATCTTTAGTGTCCTATCCTTGAAAACGGCTCAAGTGGCACAGGAGTCCTGGTGCTCTGGCAGAACATTAGTTTCCCTTCCAGAATATTTCATCCCTCTCCCCTTTTCAACAGTTTTTAATTCTTATTAAAATTCCTTGGAGATTTAAGTCTGTAAGTTAAATGTACCTTATCTTGAATTAAATGAATTAATCATTTAGATTACCTAAACTTCACTGGAATCCTCAGGAATAGGAATTTTGGTGTGAGGGAAATGGAGAGGTAATTTTTGGATCACTGGGCACTTCAAGAAAGGACAGTCCTGGGTGAGTGTGGAAGGGGGGCTTTGAACAATTAGAGGGCAGCATGATGGTGCTGGGAGGCTGGGCAGGGGGATGATCAGGAGGTGGGAGAGGAATGCATAATGGAGGTGGGAGGGCCAAAGACAAACTTTGCCTTCTTTGCAATTTTGCCTAGGGCCCTGGTGGTGGCAACCGCCTGTGTGCCACTGAAAATCGTGCCGATGCCTGGCATACTGCATAAATGGAAGCAGGGTACCGCGTGAGTTGAAACATTGGTCACACTATATAAAGTTTGTATATGTGAATCAGTGTAACTCATACCCATGTAACTGGGGGTCTGACTGTATTTGGATTTTTCTGATAAGGCATCATGGGCTAAGGAAAAGAGCACTGAGCTGAGACTCAGGAGACCTGGTCTCTAATTGTAACCTTGGGTAAGTCACTTAACCTTTTTTGCCTCAAGTTAAATCTGTAATTTGTTCTATGGGAAACCAAACAATTTCCTGTTAACCTCAAAAAATGTTGAAAAATAAATAAATTTAAAGTTTTTAAGAAGGGAGGACCATAAGTAGATAGTATTAGTGTATTTTTTTTTCATCCCAGGTTCAAGAGTCATTACATTTTGTGAATACCTTTCTATTTTAGTTATTAGAATTAATAGGAGGGAGAGGGATATTCCATTTGATAGCAGGGAGAAGCCACATAGGAAAACTCAAGAAACAGTTTGAGAAGCATTTTGAGAATTGTCTGTGTGACTATTCTGTGCCCTCATACAGCATTTTTACTATGGTCATTTTTACTGGGTTGAATCAGTTGTAAGGATATCCCTTAGCAAAAACCCTTTTGTGTGCATATAGTTTGGTTATAATAAGTCTCTGGCCCTGATCACTGAAAAACTTGGGAAGATGCAGGGAATAGGAATTAAACAGGGTGTGAGGGTGTGAATTTAGATTATATCCTAAATTTAGAAATTAGGTAGGTTACAGAAGTCGGGTTGTTCTGAGGGTTCCAGATTTCTTAGTTGCATTAAGTGGGAGCAGAGATCCACTTTAAGGTTAAAGCAGACCAGGAATGAAAGTATGCCCTAAAAACAACCTATAGATTGAGAATGTAGACTGTAATAGACTTCTGTGGCATCATCTGTTGTCCATGACCAGGGATTGTATTTGGCATGTTAAAGCTTTCAGAAAATTTTAGCTATTTTTGGTGTTAATCTTACTGAACTGTATGATACCATCCTTCCTTGGTTAATAGAGGATGTTAGTCATAATATTCTTCATCAGTTATATTGTATGTTATAGTTTATACAATATAAAATTGTAAGGACACTCATCTTAGGAAATACCCAAGAAGATACAATTCAGAAAGTAATTTACCTGCTCCTGATATATTTAGTGATGTCTAACTTTATAATCTGTAGGACAGTATAACATTACTGCCTTTCTGCAAAATTACTGAATCAGAGATTGCAGCAGTGTTTTCTTCAGTGGATTTTCTTCTTTATAAAATCATCTTTAATCTGTGTTTCTTGACTTGTCATTAACATTGAACACATTTTCTCTTAATTTTTCCTCATTAATGTAATGAACCATATTTATTTTTTGGTCAGCTGTAAGCCATTCTTTTTTTCCACTTGGATCATTCATTTTAAGTGAAGGAGGCGTAGCCTTTAATGTACAAGCCCATATTTTTTACATAATGCATATGTATTAGCCTAGATTTTGTAAATTTTTTTAACATAAAAACCTTTAGCAAACCTAAGGCTAAATAGTAGTATCTCTGAATTTCAGTAACTTTGACTTCATGGTGTCAGGCATATCTGTGACATTAAAGCTCTTTTAGCACCTGTGTAGTAAATCAGTTAAATTTTTCCCCTCATTTTGAATAATATTTTTATCTACAGAGCAGCCCAGAAAACAGTAGAAATATCACCTCAAAGAACCTTGTGTTGTCCTTGGATTTTCCACACTTGTTTAGCTCTCTTCCAGTAAGCCTATGTTTGAGTCATTATTTCAGATAAAAAAAAATTAATTGAAACAAAAAAATATTTATTTTTGTGTAAGCTGTATAAGCAAGAAGTAAATGATTTAGTTTAGGTGTGATGTCATGTGAAGATAAAGGGCAGTGAGCTGCTAGTTCAAGACAGGGAATTCAAAGGCAAGTAGGTGACGTGGGTCAAGATCAGGTTTAGTGAGTTAGTGTTTAGTCAGTGAAGCTTGAAGTTGCAAAAGCTTCAGGTAAGCAGAGGGACTGAGAAGGTAGGCAGGTATCTTGAAACTGAAGATCAGTAAGTCTGGGCAAGACTAGATAAGTGAACCAGATGCTTCTCAAGAATGGGATTCCAGAAAGGTCCTTGGAATGGACTGAATCCTTAAAGCTCAGTGCTATAGTATAGCTCTTGAGGAAACATAAATAGTTCTACCCAACTTAATAAGTTTACCAAGAAATTGTAGACTGAGAAGATGAAGGAAGTTGAAACATCTTCCTGGTGATGGAATTAGAGAATGAAAGAGGATAAGTTTCTTACAGGAATCTTGTAACTTCAGCACCTACAGAAAAATCATTGTCTTTTTGGTTTAAATTCTCAAGTACTAGAAACCATTAGGGTAGAAATTGGAAGGCATGGCTAAAATAGATGTATTTTATAAGATCAAGGATATAGAGAAAAGTAGTTTGTGAGAACTCTGAAATGGTCTACAGCTTCATGATTTGTTTTAACTGAATAATTTATGGCTTTGAGAGGTAAAAGGCATCAGAAAGTAATGTGTAGTTTAGTCATCTGAATGTTATAATATGCTATTTAACATTGGTCAGAGAAAGGAATCTTTAAAACTTTTCTAAAAAACACTCACTCAATATTGACCCATATGTTCTAATTTAGTTGTGAACCATGTACAACTGATGTTTGACCTATTTGATTCAACGTGAAAAGAATTAACCAGCTGCCCTTGCTGAATCTTTTGTCATGCCTTCTGAATATGGTAAATCGTTTTGCTTTTTATTTTCTTGAGACCTCAGATTTCTGCACACCTTAATTTTCTCTTTTAGAGTTAAATATTCCAAAGCTTTGCTTTTCATTAGAAGAGGTTGGATATTTATTGGATAGTATGTATCGTGTACCTAGTTCTATACTGTATTCTACCCTGGCGATAGTTTACACAATATGCCCTTTATAGTTGCTTGAGGGTATGTTTTAGATATGGGGCTGATGTGGCTCTTCCCTGCTTTTCCTAAATAGTTTTCCACAATTCATGCCCATTCATATACATATAGCACCTGACAGCTTTGCCTTACAGCAATCCAGTTGAATAGTCGCAGTAGTCTTATGGCAGGCAAGCCTTAAATATTTACTATCTGGTCTTTTATAATAAGGCTTTTCTTTTTTTTTTTTTTGTGGTACTAGGGATTGAACCCAAGGCATTTGACCACTGAGCCACACCCCCCTGCTCTTATTTTATATTATTTTTTATTTTGATACAGGGTCTCCCTAAGTTGCTTAGGTCCTCTGAATGGCTTAGATTGACCTTGAATTTGCAGTCTTCCTGCCTCAGCCTCCTGAGATGCTGGGATTATAGGAGTGTACCACCGCTATAATAATTAAAGCTATCATAAAACTTTCTAGTTACTAGTGTTGCTTACTGTGGTCCCTAGACCAGAACCCTTAGCATTACTTGTGAAGTCATTAGAAATGCAAATTTGGGGCCCACCCACTTATTTCAGAAATTCTGGGTATTGGAGGCAAGAGGATCACAGATGAGCCTCAGCAATTTAACAAGACTGTCTCAAAAAATAAAAAAGGATTGGGGATATAGCTCAGTGGTAGAGTGCTCCTGGTTCAATCCCTAGTATGGAAGGAAAAAAAAAAAAAAAAGATGTCTAAGTGATTCTGATGCATATTAAAAGTTTGAAAAGCCTTTTTCTAGGTAAATATTTCCCAAATGTTGGTCACACCTCACCCTTACTATTTTTTACTGTTTCCTATTTGTTTAATGTTGTTTCTTTGTCATCTCACTCTCTAAAAATTCAAGTTAATTTAAAATGAAGCTTAAATTACCCTAAAATAATTTATAGTGAAAACAAAATGGTGTATTATAGACATACAGGTAGACTGTTGTCATTTATTGTTTCCTGTGCTAAAAATTAGAATTTGTTGCTGGATTTGGTGGTACATGCCTGTAATCCCACAAACTCAGGAGGCTAAGGTAGGAGATGCAAGTTCAAGGCCAGTCTCCACAATTTAGCAAGATCCTATCTCATAATAAAAAGAAGAGATAGGGACATAGCTTGATGGTAAAGTACTCAGTACTGCAAAAAAGAAAAAAAGAAAAAAAAAAGAATTTGTCAGGTTTATTAAATACAAACTTGCTAAATAGAAGCTTCTTTCTACACTTAATCAAGATGTTTAAAATGTTGATTAGCTTAGTCATAAAACACACAAAATCATCTTTTTTTTTTTTGCAAATTCCGTACTTTGGAAAGTACTATCTAGTTATTCATGTGAGAAGAAACTGTTGAGCTGTATATACTCATGCCCATAAATAGAAATGATTGGCTGGAAGTACAAACCTGTGAGATGGAGAGATCTAGGAGACTTCTAGAGAGGTCCTTCTTGACCTCCAAAGTGAAATTGCCTCTTTTAGCTTGATTTCTCACCTCTCTTTTAGTGTTTTGGTCCATGGGAATTACTTGTTTTGTCACCAGTTCTGGAGGATTTCGCCAACCACAAGGGAATATGAAAAGAACCCTAGAAACTGCATTTTGAACACGGGGAACAGAGCAGGATGAAACACAGTTGACTCACCTCAGAGTCCACCAATCATGTATTAATTAGCATTGTGAGAAATTTTTGTGTTATACTTTAATTTGCCTTATGGTCTTAGAGCGAATACTACCCCACAGTGGTGTTTTATATATTGGCTGATGTGCTTTGGGGTATAGTAATTATTGATAGCAGTAGACTCTTCCCTTAGTATACCCAAGTTGCTGAGTTGCTTTTAGTCATCTCTTTCCTCTTGAAATTATGGAAGTATTTGCTTCGATCTCCTAGTCCTAGAGGGAACACAAAATCTAATGAGGAATAGTTATGTTTATTTTTAAGTGACACATTCTGTGATACTGGTTGTAGATATCTGATTTTGAAAAAGTACTATACAAAGTACAAAGGACAATGAAATAAACACCTACGTGAATAAACAGATGTTACTTTGACTATTTTTGTGAGATTTAGAAAAGTGAATAAAGCATTACAAATGCAGTCCCTTATGTTCTCCTTCATGGTCTTATTCTTTTCCCAGAGGAAGTACCTGTTGTGAATTTGGTGTGTATCCAGTGCAACACAGTATTTCTGCTGTGTTGTTTCTCTAGTTTTAAGGCTCACGTCTCCTTCATGGCAATCTCTGTTTTTCATTTTAACTTCCTTTATCATTAGGTTGTCTGTTATCTTTGTGTGTGTGTGTGTGTGTGTGTATTTGATATTTTCATTTCTTTTCCCTTATTTCTTTGTTGGTTTTAGATTTGGGGATGCTTTTGTTGGTATTTATAGCTATCACCAACCAATGAGGACTTGTCTTTTTTAATAGATAAGCCAGCCAATCACTTTTTCTTTGATTCTTTTCAGCTATTTCTTCGTAGCCAAAGATAGCTTTCATTACTTCTAATTTTGTGTGTAGAAAATTCTGGATGATAGAAGGCACCAGATATCCAGAGTACGAGTGTTACTGTATCAGAATTGCAGCTCTGTAAGTAAGTATCAAAATATAAAATTTAGCAGGCTGCAACTTTTTATTACGTATATCTTAAATTTTGTATAATCTACTTTTATAACTTAATTCTTCAGCAACTTTTCAGGCTTTTATAGTGTCTCTTAAATCTAAGAATAGAAATATGCTGATAGCTTTCCTAAAGCAACTCTTCCTCTTACACTCTTCCCACCTCCAATATGAAGACAGTGATCCCTGCCAGCTGCCACAACTCTGCTTGTATAATGACAGAAGATAGATTTGGGGTTGGGGGTGAAATTAAACCTTGAAATATAGCTATATTAATATTTGTTCTCACATTTCTATCATTACCATTCTGTTAGTTCTTAAAGACCTCCTTTTTCTCCTCCTACCAAGAATGTTTCCCAGTCTCATTCTTTTATAAATTTTGTTACATGAATTTTCATAGATGGGTGGGCTAACTTTTCAAATGTTAATCTTTGACCTTCATCAAGTGTGAACTTGTTTGGGAAAATTTTTTTTAAGTGGACATTGCATTAAAATTTTTTTTAACTTAAAAAGGATTTCGATGGGGTATTGTTATTGTTAGTACCTGTTTGTAATTATAAACCATATGAATCAAAGGATTAAGAGGGATAACCTTTCTGAGCTTACAATAGTACCCCTTGTGTTTGCATTTTCTGGAGGAAAGGAAAGCTGCTACTAAGTACAGTATAACTTTATAAATTCATAAAGAATTGACTTGATACTCCAGTTGGAAGGCAGACTGTTAAAACTTTATTTTCTTATTTAATAATATATATCTGGAAAGTGTAACATATCAAGCCATATTAAATGTTTTCAAAGCATCTGTGATTATATTAGGTTAAAACATAGCAGTGAGTCCTTTTATAAAATGAATCCTATACTTAGAACTGCTTACATATGCAGTGGGTTAAACTGTTTCTTAACAAGGAAACTTGGGAGTAAGGGAGTAATAAGTTTTTTTCTTTTTTTTTTTTTTTAAACAAAGACTAATTACAACAGTGTTTGTGTAGGTGAATTCTAAAGGAACAACAAAGGTAGGTGGGAGAAGTTAGAGTTGGTGAGAAAGCGTGAGGAGAGTGCAAAAGTGATCCAGTTGGTTCCTGAGTATAGTAGTCACCATGCAGCAGTAGTCACCTACTTTTACCTTGACTCCACATGAAGACACAGGGTTTATTTGTGTACTTCTTAGGGTCACTTCTACCCTGGAGTAGATTAGAAACTGTCTATTGATCTCTATGTAGTTCCCATATTATTATGTGGACTCTGCAGATTATATTGGATGAAAAGGTAATAAGAGAAGGGATTTGGGGATTCAAGGGGTTGGGGAAACAGTAGCTTTAAATTTTCAATTCTGTACTTTCTAGCTGTAGCTTTCCTGTCACTGAGGGTTATAGATCTTAATTTAGAGAGAAGGGACCTGCCCTGTCCCAAGCCAGCTGTGACATGTGGCCCCTAATAAGTTTACCTGTTGGGGAGGGCTTTGGTTGCCACATTGGAAAATGCGGGAGGGCTTCCCCCTTCCTGCCCCCATTTATACACATGGGGATGCATCCATTGCTTTGTGTGCTGTTGCCTTTTCTCTTCCCTCTTTGTTTTCGGTAAGCTGAGCTCTAAGCTAATTCTGCACCAAAAAAAGGATTGCTTTTATAAATTGCTTGCCATTAATGCCTGATAATATGCAGTAAGATAGGATTCTGCATACCATTAAATATGTCAAATATTACAAACTTTAAGGTTCTTTTGAAATTATAATACTAAACTCAGTTCACTTTTGCTTAGCCTTCACAGTTGTTGATCACATAGCATGGTCATCCACTCACAGCTTAAAAAAATACAGGGAGCATCGGACAGAATGGGTAAAGTAAAATTTTGATGTTTTTAAAATAGCACATAAATCTATGAAAGTTGATTTGGTTTATTGTTTGGGAGGGAAAAGGTGGGTGGGACTGGCGGGGAAGGGGTGGATATTGGGATAATAGCATGCATCGTGTACAATGTGAGATACCACATAGGCTGAGGTTTCAGAATTACTAAGTATAAGAATTTAAGTATAAGTCAGTTTCAGAAAAGGCAGGACCATAAAAGGCAATGTTGGAAATTAAAATGTGGTTATTTTGCCCTCCAAATAATAGCAATATCAAGTACAGTTTGGACAGATGCTGTCTATCCAGAGTGAAACCATATTCCATATTCCCTGAGTGAAACCAACTGCCTCAGTCCACCTTGCTCTCTGTTACATTAGTGAAGGAGAGGAATAATATGCATTCCAGTTTTTATTGTATACCTGTGACTCAGGTGTTCTCAAATCAAGATTATAGTTTATGATACCCATGAAGGGATTAAACAAAAAGGATGTAAGAGAATTGTAATTTTGAAGATAGTTGCTTGGTAGGAAATATTAATAGAACTTTTGGTGTTTCTTTTCGAATGGAAAACTTCATGTGCCAAAGTTCTAAATCAGATTTATAATTTGAAAAACTTGGCATCATAGTTATACACAAAGCCTACTGAATTATCGTGGTTATAAGACAGAAAAACCTCCATGTTCTTATAGGCAGTCTTGTTGACTCAAATAACTTGATCTAATTTTTGTTTCATTATTTTTAAAAAATTAACTGTACACTAAAAATTTGGATTGAAAAAAATTAGAGGGCATCAAATTTTATCCCCCTCCTCCCAAATGTTCTGGCCCTATTATTTCCCTACATGAAGCTGTTTGCCAACACCGAACTTTGTTTACTTGCTATTTCCCAAACCTTCATGCCTCTAAGCTTTGTCAAGGATATTAGTTCGGCATGGAACGTTCTTTCTTCTTTCCTTTGCTTTAAGTCCTATCTTTCAAATATTGGCTTCTACTTAATACATGAAGCCTTTCCCAACTTGATTAGGTCCTTGGTGCTCATTCTAGTCTTAAAATTTCTTCAAGGTTTCTATCACCTGTTGGAAATACTCATTTGGCAGTTGAATCATGCTACCTTGTGTTATTACTTGTTATTTATATATACTGTTTTTCTAGCAAAATGATGGGCTCTTTAGGGATAGGGTGCTTTTCTTAAGCTGTTTGTAATTCTCTTGCCTAGCACAGAGGATAGGGTCACTTAGGTTGATTCTGTGATTTAGATCTAATGTCAGTGTGACAGAGCAATTTTTCCCATTTATTTATTTATTATCTTTTGAATATTTGAAAGGAAATTTATTGGGAGAATTGACTCAGACAATTTAGATTATTTTTACGACTGTATGCCCAGAAAACCCCAAGATGAAGTACATCAAATTTATAAAATTAATCCCTTATTTTATAAGAAGATTTGGTTCATATTTGTAGTCTTTTTTTTTTTTTTTTTTTTTTTGTAATAATGGATGCTGTTGTACCTAGTTTTCTTTTTGAAAAACATGGTTTGGGCCAGATACTATGACAGAAACCCAAATTATCAGTATTTTTATTTTAAAATCCTTTGTTGATTTAATCAAATTACTTCCATTGCATAAGCCCAAATGAAGTTATTAAATACAGCAGTTATATAGCCAAATTATTTAAAAATGTTAGCATTAAAAGTCCTTTAAATAGAACTTTAAAAATATCATTACACAAATCCTCACTTGCTAGTTGTCCTCAGAGTATATCTGTATCTCAGTTTATTAAGAGTTTTATGATTTCTTTGTTTTAGAGATTTCTGTAATGGCTAATATTCGATAACTGTATTTGTTGTATTAGCTACAACAAATTATTTGCTATCAAATGATAGTACTTATTCATTTGCAGTGAGGATTTATTTTAAAATGCCTTTTGTCATTCAGAAAGACTGATTTTTTTTTTTTTTTCTTAAACTCACCAGGGCTACCATTTGCTATATTTATATTTGAAATTGTTGATATTTTATCTGATAGAGTATCTTTAAGGAACATATATCTTATTATTAGATTTAATGTGGTTTCTTACACAAAAACAGTCACTGTACTAGATGAAATGTTTGATTAGTAATACTTCTGTGAATGTTAACTTTATTCTAGGCCTAGGTTATATCCTTGAGCTGTAGGTTGAGCAAAGTACAGAAATGATGTGTTACCAAAAAGCTTAGAGACTTGTAGCATGGAGACTCCTAGATATGTAAGGGTTTCTGGCCCCCCTCCCCCTTTAAAAAATTTATCAACTTTAAAATCCTTAACCTAATTAGGATACGATTTAAGACAAAAAGTTCTTTTTCCTTTCATGCCAGGGAGCAAAAAGCCTTGACATTCTAGTGTGAGTTTATCATAGTGTCATTCCAACATGAGCTTAAGGCAGGCACTTGCCAATCTTGATGAAATACTTTTTAGAGACACATTTTTTGAAAACCCCAGTTGGCCCAAAGGCCACTTCAAAACTGTAGATTTGGACTTTTATTTTATTCAGTCGTATTCTTCTCTGGGGTCATACTTGTGAAGTCAGTATTGTAAAAAACAAAATAACACAAAACTATAAAACACCCTGATTTTGTTCACTTTTGTTTTCATATACAAGAATCTCTACAGTCAACATGTACTTCTAGATGCTGTATTGAAATTGCTGGCAGAGTCTATTCTATACAAACTGAACAATCTGGCCCCTTGTTTCATTTGTAAAGGTTCAATGTATCTATGCCTGCCTACTTCAATCTGCAAGGGAGTGTCAGAAAGGCCCCGCAATCGCCGAGCCGTGAGTTATCACTAACTTTTCAGATGTGTTAATGAATGTGGAACAAAAGCAGTTGTGTTTAAAAGGAAAAGCAGACCATCAAAATAACCTTTTTTATAGTAGCAGGCGTAAACACTAAATGGATTATTCCAAATTGTGTCAGAAATAACCTACTAGAAACTAGCCTCTAGAAAACCTACTATTGAACTGCTCTGAAGCTACTATCTTAACTACAAAATTATTGTTCTTAAAAAATATATATATACCCTGGTTGCAGATTAGAATGGTCTTTAAATCTTTTTAACCACATTAAAACAATTTGAACAAAATCTTATCCCATAGTGTTGAATTTAAGTTAAACTCTTCAATGTAAGACCATTTGAAGGGTGGAGTTTTAACCTTGTTATTTCACATGTGAAAATACAGAAGTTAAATGATTGAATCACTTCCTAGATGAAAATGAAGTGCTCCAGGCAACATGTGAACTACCTAGGTATTTACAGTCTCTTTTGATACCAACAGTTTTTGCTTCAGTAATTCACCAGTAGGTTTTCATTCATCAATGATGATATCAACTTAAGGCTAAAATAAAACAATTACATTTCTTAGGGCTTATCATTCTATATAGAAAGAGGAAACATCCTTATGTATTTTTCTTTTGTTTTTCCAAAGAGATTCTAAGCAAAAAAAAAAAAAAAAAAAAATATTGTAACTAACATCTGTATTTTGTTATTAGAGCTAGTTACCTTTCTTTTTTTAGATTCTTTAAAGTTTTGAGTAGATAGCCGTATCAGTAAGCAGGTTGGATGCTTCTGTTGCTTAGGAGGTGTATTGTTTTATATGAAGACAGAATGAATTTAAGTATACCCAGTTTGGCAGTATATAGCACAGATTACATAAAACTTGGAGGTATGGAACCTTTGGAGGCATTAAAGTTAACATTTCAGTTAGGGAATGTGCCTTTGTTTGACTGGTGTGTAAGTCCTTCTTCCAGGTTTGTACGCTCTTAAACGCGTTATTCTACCCTCTCTAACTCCTCCCGGCAGCAAAAGGGAGACACTTCATCTGGAACAAAATAGTGGAAGAAATGGCGTCTGGGGTTCAGTGGGGATTCGCAGTGTGTATGCAATGTTTGCAAGATTACTTTTTATGTTTTTCAATTAATGTAAATAATTACAAAATAAATCAATGCTTACTGTGAAGAAGGGAACATTGTATACCAGTAGAAACTCTCTTAGTGGTTCTGCTGCAAGTTGCTTAACCTCTTGGAGCCTCAGTTTCCTCACCTGCAATATGAAGGAGTTGGACTTGATAATCTTGAAGGTCCATTCCTGCTCTAAAATCCTATGCTTTTCTGAGATCCTCTATTTAACAGAATGCATTGCTTTCCCACTTTGACTATTTGAATTACATGTGCAGTACACATATTGCAACTGCATGTTGTCTAAAATAGTTTTTCTATAGGATGTTACATAAAAAACTAATCCTTCTTGAGCTGATTTATAAATGTGTGTGACTATGGCCACACATAAAAAGTTAGTGATACCAGGGCTCTCAGAAAATAAATACTTTCTAGTTGTCTAACCTTGAATGTTATTAACTTTTCTATATTACAGGAGATACTACTCGTCAACGAATCAAATTCAGTGATGACAGAGTATGCAAGAGTCACCTTCTCAACTGTTGCCCCCATGATGTCCTTTCTGGCACCGTATGTATTAAATCTATTATTTGATTATGGGTGTGTTACAAACTACTTGATAAAACTCTCATTTGTGGGGGGGAGCGTCAAATTACTAGGCAATAATTTTTTTTTTTTGGTACCAGGAATTGAACCCAGGGACTCTAAACCACCGAGCCACATCCCCAGTCCTTATTTTATTAGAGACAGGGTGTTGCTGAGTTGCTTAGGGCCTCATTAAGTTTCTGAGGCTGGGTTTGAACTCTCAATCCTCCTGCTTCAACCTTTTGAGTTGCTGAAAGAACATGCCTGGCAAACAGAGTAGACTTTTACCCAGAATAGTGTACATTTTTGTTTAGATTTGTGCAAATTTATAGTGGGGTGTTATGATGCATGCCTGGGAGACTGAAGCAGGATCACAAGTTCAAGGTCGCCCTAGGCAACTTAGTAAGATCCTGTCTCAAAATTAAATTAAGAAAGGACTGGCATTGCAGCTCAATGATAGAGTGCTTGGCTAACATGTACATGGGTTTGATCCCCTGTACTGAAAAGTAATATTTGTGCCCATTTATATTGTGGAGTCAGTTTGAGAGCAGTGTTGTCACAATTCATCTGTATTGTTGACTCCTAATATAAAGCTCAGTTTAAATTCTATGATTGGTCTTAAGAGTATTATCTTTTTCTTCTTCTTCTTCTTGGTATCAGGGATTGAACCCAGGGGCACTTATCCACTGAGTCACATCCCCAGCCCTTCCTTTTTTTGTATTTCGAGACAGGGTCTCGCTGAGTTGCTTAGGGCCTTGCTTAAGTTGCGGAGCCTGGCTTGAACTCTCCATCCTCCTGCTTCAAGTCTCTTGAGCTGCTGGGTATATTATAGGCCTTGCACCACTCTGCCCAGCTAAGTGTATCATCATTTTAATTCAAGAATATAAAGCATATAATAATGGATCTTTTTAAATGGAATAAGAATTGATTGCTTAACTTCTGGATTTGGTTGAGTGATTATGAGTTGCTTTCTTTTACAGATGCACTCAATGATAGTGGGGAGCTAGTCGGGGCTAAACTTGAACTCGCTTTATTTCTCATTTGCCAGAAAAGACTGAAATGAAGAAAAGATTTCCAGCTTACCTTTTCAGAAGTAGTGAGTTCTCTTAGCTAAAGATGTCTAAGTGAGTGATTTCTTCTTTCGGAGGAAGAGTTAAATTAAGGACATACTCCAAACAGAAAAGTATGAAAGCATATGCAAAAGAAACACTTCTGTCATTTTCTAGTTGGAAAGACAATTGAAACTATGTTAAAAGAACCTAACATTTTTAAAAGTACAATACTACAGAGTAAGAAATCCAGTTTCTGATCATTTGTATAAGAACTGTGACAAATAGTAACCCAGATAAAAAAAACTTTATCTACCCTCTTGAGTTTTCAAAATTAAAATATTTTCTACTGTGTTATAATACATTTGAAAATCTATAATTATCTGTATATTCTGGGATTCTTCATACTTACTGTTGTATAAAATTTAACAAAGTAATTTTGTTTAATATCTTAATCATCTCTTCAGATAATTTAAAGAACAAGATTAACAAAATGTCAGAATTAGTTGTTGTTTTTTTTTTATATTCTAAAATCAACCATAGCTATTTTATTCTTCAAGTATGGCATTAGTAATTAAAAAAAAATCTGTTAGCTTTACATCTCAAAATGTACATAATGCAGTTATGTACCTCTTTTGTGTGTGTATGTCACTTGAGATTGAAGCCAGGGCCTCATATATATTAGGCAAGCTACTACTACTAAGTTGTACTGCCAGCACTCATTTATTTCTTACAATATTTCTGTGAGGTATATCATTCACAGTTTACAGATGAGAAATCAGCCCTGATGATAATTAAGTAACTTAAATTACTCAACTCTGTTGATGTAAAGTGAAACTAGAACCAAACCCTAATTTTTTTTTAACATTTTCAATTTTTTTTAAAATTTGAGACATTTCAAATACATAAGCAGATAGAATACTATAATGAGCACTCATGAACCTAGTACTTATCAATTAGCTTTAATAACTGGTGGCATTTGTCTTTCTTCAAACTCAAATTTTCTGATCTGAGTTTCTTCCAGCATGTTTCCTTCTTTGTAGGGAATTCTTAATCATTCAAGAGGATAAATGCTTGTTCTTGGACTTTTCCTTCTTTTTTTTTTTTTTTTTGCGATACTAGGGATCAAACTCAGGGCCTTGAGCTTGCAAGGCAAGCACTCTACCAGCTGAGCTATCTCCCCAGCCCAACTTTTCCTTCTTATAAAACTTATCAATGGATTATAAAGTATACATTTTTTTAGATTTTTAATGTCTCTGACATATGCATCTTAAATTCCTTGACTAAGGACTGGGGTTGTAGCCCAGTGGTAGAGTGCTTGCCTAACACATGGAAGGTACTGGGTTTGATCCTCAGCACCACTTAAAGATAATTAAAGGTATTATGTACATCTACAACTAAAAATATTTTTAAAAAAGAAATTTCATGATTAAAAAAAAGCTGTCTTAATTGGAAACATTTTTCTTATGGCATCGAATATGGAAATTAGGCTTAAAATTGAGGTGTCCTGTATTACATGATAAACAGTTAAGAAAAGTTCTTATGGGTGGGATGCAGCTGAGTGGTAAGATGATTGCCTAGCATGTGTGAGGCCCTGGGTTCAAGCCCCAGCACTTCAAAAAAAAAAAAAAAAGAAGAAAGAAAAGAAAAAGCTCTTTAAAGGCACCTGCAGAATAAACACACTTTTGCCAGCCTGTCAGACAGATATGTAAGGTTGGAACTAAGTAGTTGTGACCCTCTTTCAGAATTTAGGAAGAGAGTTTTGAGGGCCAGCTAAAGAATGCTTTGTGAGACTTTGGAGTTGTAGAGTGGTGTCTGGAAGAATTTGAAAATCATTGATGGTGTGATTCCTTGTGATCTTATTACTGAAAGGGGCTGTTAATAACATTTCGTCTTCTGTAGTAATGGCTTACAATTACAGAACTATTGCTTCTTTAGCAACCAAATCCTATAGAAAAATGCTTTTCTGGGAAATAGTCTAATAGTTCACACCTCTTTGAATTGAAGATACAACTTTCCTTTTTTTTTTTTTGGTCGTACTGGGAATCAAACCAAGGCCTTGTATACACTAGGCAAGTATTCTACCACTCAGCTGTATCCCCAGCCTTGTTTTTTTTCTTTTTACATGTTAGATAAAGAATAAAAGAAACTTATATATTTATTTATTAAAAATTTTTTTAAAAAGTTATTGATGAACCTTTATTTAATTTATTTATTTACATGTGGTGCTAAGATTCGAACCCAGTGCCTCACAAATGCTAGGCAAGTACTCTACCACTGAGTCACAACCCCAGCCCCATATATTTAATTGAAAGGAATTCTAATAGTTGATTACACAATGCTTTTTCTTCTTTTTTGTTTTTAACCACGTTACCACTGTAAAGTGGTGTTTCACCATTGAGCTGCATCCCCGGTCCTTTTTATTTTGAGACAGTCTTTCTAAAGTATCTAAGGTTATCCTCAATTTGTTATCTTCCTGCCTCAGCCTCCCAACTCACTGAAATTACAGGAGTGAGCCACTGCACTTGACTTTATTTCTATAACTAAAGGATACTTGATAGCTTTCTTAACTTTATTTCTTGAATCTGTCACTTCCAGCAGAATTTGGTTTCAGCAGAAATTAAGACTCAGATAAATTGAACTTGTCAAATGTCTCACAGTCAGAAAAATCCCAGTATTTTATACCCAAAGGTATCTTCCTTAAATCCACATACTTAAACATTTTTTTCATGCTCTAAGAACTTGGGAATAGGTCAGTTTCTCCTATTTAACTAGAATTTCACATATTTTAAATAAAGGTATTTTCCATGAAGTTTTATTTTACAGATTCTGTTGCCCAGCAATAGCAGAGTTTTAAAAGAACTGATTAGAAAATACTTAGGGACTTTGACATTTCAATGTCATTATTAAAAGTTTATCTGTATTTTTCAGGTGATTAAATGTGGGAGTAGCAGTTGTCAAAATTCTGAATTGGTTTTATAGTGCCCCAGTAGGTTCTGAGTTTTATGCAAATTGCAACTTTTATTAATTGAAACTCCTTTTATTGTTCCCTGACACTTTCCTCTAAGGCATGATCTGTAAGTTGTCTGGATACATACAAACCTGAATTTAAAAAAAAAAAAATATTTTGTTTTAGTTGTAGGTGTACACAATACCTTTATTTTACTTTTATGTGGTGCTGAGGATTGAGCTGAGGGCCTCACACATGCTATGTGAGTGCTCTACCACTGAGCCACAACCCCAGCCCCCTACAAACCTGAATTTTAAAACTACTATCTGTTGGGTAATAAGTATGTAAAAGAGCCATGAAAATATACAGAAGCAGAAGAAGTATTAAGAAGTAGGTCTGTTGGGCATGATGGCACACTTCTATAATCTCAGCAACTCAGAAGACTGAGGCAGAAGAATTGCAAATTTAAAGGTAGCCTCAGTAACTTGGTGATATCTGTCTCAAAAAGCTAGCAATGTGACTCGGTGGTTAAGTGCTCCAGGGTTCAGTCCCAGTTACCTTCCCTGTCCCTCCCCCCAAAAAGGAGCAGATCTGCACAAAAGTTTTTCAGCCAGCTACTAAAATGTAAGTCTCTTAAGAGTAAGGCTAGTAGTGTTTTATTCAGTGCTATATCCTCAGCATCTAACACAGGGTCTCTTCATTGTAGTGAATGAATGATTGATCCATTCAAAAGTAGAACACTAAATAACTGTTTCAAAAATCAGCTTCATTTAAAAAATTAACAATTACTAATGGCAAACCTCTTTTCACTTAATAAGGAGTTGGAGAGTATCTTGGTGTTGAATGCTTATTAAAATATGACAGTAATGATTATACATGCAAATGTGAGAAATTAACTTGCAGATTCTTTAGACTTAAATAATCTTTTCCCTAAAAATGTTTGTTTTGGAATACCTTCATATTTAACAGATTTTTTTGGCATTAACCAAGTTTATTGGCTTGAATTTTTTTTTTTTTAATTTATGACAATCAATTTCTAGAAATTACTTATAGATATGCCAAATACCCCAGGTTTTACCACATTTGGTTTGAAGTATATTGTGTCCTGTTAAGCAGATTTGTTATGTTTTATTTTTTCCAATCTATTACAAAAATATGCCTTCTACAACAATATTTTTAGAGATCGCCTAAACCAAAAATGTGTTTGGCATCTAGGAAATTAGAGATACATTAAAAGCTTCCCAATGAATAATTCAAGCTTTACTATTAAACTTAAAAAACCAAGTCCTGAATAGTGGAGTGTTGTTAGCAAATAGGCACATGAATACTATGAGCTATTCAACCTGAAGTATTTATGTCCTTTATTGATTTTTTTGGGGTTTTTTTGGTACTGGGGATTGAACTGAGAGGCACTTTACTAATGAGCTACATCCCCAACTCTTTTTATTTTTTATTTTAAGACAGTATCTCACTAAGTTGCTGAGGCTGTCCTCAAATTTGTAATCCTCCTGCCTTAGCTTCCTGAGTCTATGGGAATACAGGTGTGTGCCACTGTGTCCAGCTATTTATGCCCTCTGAAGTAACCCTTTTCTGTCATTTTGAATAATCTTATTCGTAGTATATACTTAAAGTAAAATACTTCACTCTTATTGAAGTGATTTTTTTTTTTTTTTTTTTTTAAGGTGACCTAGAGTCACCACCCGTTTTGTGATCTTGTTTTGATTTAGCCTTTGTCTCTGGTTGAGTTTGGTCAGCAGGATCTGTCTGTTACATGAATAAATGGTAGTGTTGATGTCTACTCTTTTTTTTTAAATTTATTTTTATTATAAACAAATGGGATACATGTTGTTTCTGTTTGTACATGGAGTAACAGCATACCATTTGTGTAATCATACATTTAATAGGGAATGATGTTTGATTCATTGTTATTTTTTTCCTTCCCCTCCACCTCTCCCACCCCTCTTTTCCCTCTATACAGTTCCTCTTTCCTCCATTCTTAACCCCCTCCCACCCCCGATTATGTGTCATCATCCGCTTATCAGGGAGATCATTCGTCCTTTGGTTTTTTGAGATTGGCTTATCTCACTTAGCATGATATTCTCCAATTTCATCCATTTGCCTGCAAAATGCCATAATTTTATTATTCTTTATAGCTGAGTAATATTCTGTTTATATATATATATATATATATATCTCACAGTTTCTTTATCCATTTGTCAAGATGTCCACTCTTTTACAATCAAAATTATTTATTTTAAATTCTTACTCTATATTAGGAAGTCAATCTGAGAGAGAAATCATTTTTAACTTATTTAATAAAAATTTGCAGCTGGGCATGGTGGCACATACCTTTAATCCCATCTACTCAAGAAGCTGAGGAGGATTGTGTGAAGCCCTCCTTTGTAGTTTAGCGAGACCCTGTCTCAAAATAAAAAAAAAAAGTAAGTAAAAAGGGCTGGGAAGGTCCTTCAGTGGTAAAGTACTCCTGAATTTAATCCCCAGTCTCAGAGAAAAACATTTATTTTTTCAAACATAAACACAAGTAGAGGGCTGTGTAATGAACTTCCATGTACTCATCAGACATCTTCATTAAATACTTTACTCATGACCTACCTTATTTAATTTATAATCACTTTTTGTTCTCTTCCCTTCCTTTTTTTTAAAAATTATTTTATTGTAAACAAATGGGGTACATTTTGTTTTTCTGTTTGTACATAAAGTAGAGGTATACCATTTGTGTAATCATACATTTACATAGGGTAATGGTGTTTGATTCATTTTGTTGTTTTGTTTTGTTTTTTTTCCCCTTTCTCCTCACCCTTCCCACCCCCCTTCCTCCTTTCTTTTGCACATTTCAAATCTTGGGCCTATTGTTTAGGTTGACTGTTGATAGAATATAGATTGTAACAGTGACCAATTACTCCAAACAAGCAGGAGGTCTGGAAGTCTAATATGTGGTTCACCTGTTTCATGATCATGTTTCTTATTCTGAACAGCGATTCTCAATTAATACTTATTACCTAATAAATAGGAATCATTCTTTCAGTTTTCCCTGACACCCTAGTCTGTTTTTTGAGTCAGGGTCTCACTAAATTGACCAGGCTGGCTTTGAACTAGTCATCTTCCTGTCTCAGGCTCCTGAGTAGATGGGATTAGAAGGCTGTTCTCTACAGATCTTTTAAAGAGATTTATCCAGTTTTATAAATTCCACTTCGACAAGTCTGAGGAAACTAATGTGTTCTCTGAGGTAATGGAGTTATAAATGTGTCCTTTGGAAGATAGGGATTCCTGAACATAGAGCAAACACATGGTAATAAATAAAATCTTGGAACAACAACAATTCAAAAATTGTGAACCAGGTGATTAACCACAAATACCAAGCACATTTACTTTTTAAAATGTAATGAGTCTAGGAAGCAAAACCAGATGACTTAGTAAATCCTTTTTAGTTTGATGATCCTACTCATTAAGGGAAATTTTAAGTGTTTTACTCTGACATACAGAATAAAACATTTTGGAAATGTGTTATCCTATAAGCTTTTTTGTCTGTAGTGTAAAAATAATATAATCTGTAAAATGTCCAAGTTTAGATGTGTTGTTTCCCTCTTATTATAATAGTGTTGGAGTGATGATGTTTATTGGAATTAAGTAGTGGAAGAAATAGAGGTGAGAGGGATCAGATCAGTGAGTGCTGAGTGGAGAAAGTTAATGAGAATTCACTACTGTTTTTAGAAAAAAAATTTTGTGTGTGGTACTATGGATTGAATCCTTGAGTACTTTACCACTGAGCTATGTCGTCAGCCCTTTTTATATTTAATTTTGAGAAGAATCTCATTAAGTTACTGAGACTGACCTCAAACTTGTGATATTCTTGCTTTTGCCTCTCAAGTAGCTGGGGAATACAGACATGGACCATCATGCTCTGCTCCCTGAGTCCTCCTCAGAAATGTTATTTCTGAAGTCAAAACCAGTGTGAGCCAGGTGTGGTGGCACATGTCTGTAATCTCAGCAGTTCGGGAGGCTGAGATAGGAGGATTGCAAATTCAAAGACAACCTCAGCAGCTTAGTTGAGGCTACACAGGTTAGCAAGACCCTCTCTTTAAATACAAAAAGGACAGGGGATGTGACTCAGCGGTTAAGTGTGCCTGGGTTCAATCGCCGGTACCAAAACAATAATAATAATAAAAACAAAAACAAAACGAAATAAAAAACCAATAGGTTCTTTTGAGTAGGGTGCTGTGGTGCATGCCTGTATTCCCAGCAACATAGGAGGCTAAGGGAGGAAGATGGCAAGTTTGAGACCAGCAAAAATAATATAAAAGGAACAGGGAATGTGACTTAGTAGTAGAGTGCCATCCCTGATTCAACATCTAGTACCACAGTGCAAAAAAGAAGAACTTTAATTTAAATTTAATTTACTAATTTAAAAAATTAATAAGTTTAAATGTAAAAGTTACAAGTTTTAAGAAGTGATTTTTTTCCCCCCATCTCGGAGAGTGGTGCAGATTGCCAAGATCAGCATTCATTCGTTAAGGAGTACTTACTTGAGTACTTATGTGTGCTGTGGGTTATGCTAGGTTGTAGGAATATTAGAATAGACATGGTTTCTGCTTTAGAGGTGGGAATGTAAATTCTAATGGAGGAAACACGCCATTATAAGAAATAATGTGACTTCAGTCATTGGTAAGTGCCGTACAGAATAGCATGGTTAGGTAATTCAGTGTGTCTCTGATCTGGCCCAGGAAGAGACCTAGGCAGTGGGCTTCTCTGGCAGGATAGTTGGAGAAAACCTCTTTGAAGTGACATGAAGAACTCTGATGTTGAGAAGAAAGTACTTATTTTCAAGGGGGAATCAACTTTCCATATGTTGTTCCTACACAAAAACTCTGGTTTCCTGTTGTACATATTCCAAAAACAAAATTCTGCAGCCCTGTCTCTCATTTGAATAAATCACTTTGTTCCTCTTTTGTTGTTTCATTACTTTATTTCCCCAGCATGATTCTCATTTTCATTTACCTCTTTTTCTCTGCTGAAAACATCCTCTATTTCTCTGCCTGGAATATCTTTCTCTATTTAAATTCTACCTGGCCTACTACACATGATTGCTTTAGCTTATAGCAGTTTAGCCTCTGAACCCTAGTGTGACATCTCTGTACTTCAGAATAGGCACTTATTATTTATCTTGTTTGTATATGTGTTTTGTCTATCCCAAGTTAGATAGTATGGTTTTGTTTTGGTTTTTTTTGGTACTGGTTTTGTTTTGGTACTGGAACTTGATCCCAGGGCCTTGAGCATGCTAGGAAGGTGATGTACAACTGAGGTTCATCCCCAGCCATTTTCATTCAGAGTCAGGTTCTTGCTGAGCCAGGCTGGCCTCAAAGTATGTTCTCCCTCAGCCTCCCAGGTAACTGGGATCACAGGTGTATGTTACTGTACCTGATGATAGTATAATCTTTTGGGGACAACTCCTCATTTTTTTCTAGTTATTTTTGCTTACCTAGGGTCAGAAATGGCTTTGAATGTTTTTCTAGCTATGTTCTTTAAAATATACTAAGAACTGGTCATGGTGGCCCATACCTGTAATTTTAGCTGCTGGGGAGACTGAGTTAGGAAGATTTCAAGTTCATGGCCAACCTGGGCAATTTAATGAGACCCTGTCTCAAAAGAAAAAATAAAAAGAATGGAGGAGGGCTGGGGTTGTGGCTTGGTGGTAGAGCGCTTGCCTAGTATGTGTGAGACACTGGGTTCAGTTCTCAGCACCACATTAAAAAAATATATATAAATTAAATAAAAGTTCATTGACAACCAAAAAATTGGGGGTGGGGGGGACTGGGGATATAGCTAAGTGGTAGAGTGTCCCTGGGTTCAACCCCAGTACCAAAAAAAAGGATGAAAGGATAGATAGTAAGTGGTGGATGAATTCACGCATTAAGAGAAGCGAAGTTGCCCAGGCTGGCCTGGAATTTGTGTTCCTCCAGCCTTAGCCTCCTGACTCATTGGAACGACAGGTATGTGCCACTGTGTGCCCAGCTTTAGTTACATGTTACAGGAGTTTATATCACAAGCATTCTTCCTTGCCTTCTCCAGTGTAATCTACTCTGACTTTGTAGTACTGCTACTCCTTACAGATACTTTTCAGTATTTCTATTGTTGATGAATTGACTTATGGAGATCAGACTCCTTTCTTTTTTTTTTTTTTTTTTTTTTTTTTTTGTGGTGCTGAGGATTGAACCTCATGCTTGCTAGGCAAACACTCTACCATTGAGCTGCATCCCCAGCCCAGACTCCATGTTTTAAAATATTTTTTAGTTGTAGATGGACACAATACCACTTTATTTTGTTTATTTTTATATGGTGCTGAGGATGGAACCCAGTGCTCTACCACTGAACTACATCCCCAGCCCAGACCTCATGTTTTAATGTAATTTTTTAAATGAGGGTCTCCTAGAAAAATACATGCTGTAACTCCAAGGAGGAAAATATGAACTTGGAAAACATTTTGATACAGAGTGCCTGCAGTTAATGTTAATCTGTTATCATACCAGACAACTGACTGCTACTTTGATTTCCTGCAGTTATGTCAAATTTGGCATGTTCAAAACAAGACATTTTCCTTCACAAATCAATTCTTCCACTCACCTCAGTTAGTTCTCATAGTGGCAACATTGTTCTCAAACTTGAAATAATTGAAACCTTGAAAAAAAGTTCCCTTGATTTCCTCTCCATACTTCATTTCTTCTTAGTTAAAAACCTGTTGAGAGTCACTTATTGAAAGAATGTTGAGCTATACTAAAATCTTCAAATTTATCTCTAGTCATTTGACTTATCTCTAGTCATTTGACCTCTCTGAGCCTTCATTTTCCATATCTGTAGGAAGGTAGCATTGGAATTGATGATTTCAGAGATCTTTCTCATTTTTAAAATTCTTTTTTTTTTTTTTTTAAGCACTCTAGTTTACCTCCATCACCTCCTTTCTTTTTGCCCTTTCTTGCCCTTGTTCTCTTTCTTCTTGTTGACCCATCCAGTAGTGTGATGCTTCGAAAACATAGGTTTTATTATGTCGTATTTTTTCCAAGTAGTTAAGCATTCTTACTTCTTACTTGCCTACAGAGTAAATTTTACCATTGGATCATTTTCAGATTCTTTAATAATATAGTCAGAGGTTGCAATCAGGTGGCCTGTAGGCCAGAATAATCCTGTATCTTAATTTTTCAATATTAGCATCCCCTCTCTTCTATTAGTAACCACCTGGTTTCATTTAAATCATTGCTGTTCATCCTCCACGTAGGAAAAAAATCATTTTCCCTCAAAACATTTGCTCAGGCTATTTCCCGTTTTTCTTTTTCTATGTAAATCAAGTTTGCTTTTCCTAGAAACCTTCCATATATGTGGCTACAAAATAGAGTAGCCCTCTGTTATAAATTCCTTTAAAATGGAAGTATTAGGAAATATGAGCCAAGAAAACATGTTTTTTTTTTTTTTGGGGGGGGGGGGGGGGTACCGGGGATTAAACATGGGAGCAGTTGACCACTGAGCCACATCCCCAGGTCTCACTGAGTTACTTAGTGCCTCACTTTTCCTGAGACTGGCTCCCAAGCCACTGAGATTATAGGTGTGTGCCACCAGGCCCAGCAGGAAAATAAGTTCTTAACATGTTGCACCTGATATTATGTAGCAAAATATGGAGTACCTCATGTGGTGGTTAGCTCTGTATGGGTCTTGGGGATATAACAGTGATCAAGAAAGACTGTCCTTTTCCTCATAGAGCTTATATCCCCAGTGTCAATTAGCAAAAGTAAGTAATTTGACAGAGTGCATAAAAATTGTATTTGATCCATACAGCAATTTCGAAGTACTTTTGTAAAGAAATTCAGAGGGATTTAAATGAGTATCCTCAGGGTCAGGTAGATAATAAGACGTAAAAGGAAATTTTCTAACTTAATCCCGTGCCCATTCTATCTTATTTCATTCCTTACGATACAGTACTCAAGTACAAGAGGATAAAGCATAAAATAGGAATGTTTCCTGTTGAACCTCATCCCCATTCCTAGTCCTAGACCTGTAAACAATTTAGTGTACCTATTTCGCATTCCTTTCTGTGTGTTTACAAGTGTTTTAACAGATGGCACTTAGGTTTGAATTTTTTCACTTGTAATGTCATTTAGAGTTTTCCATATCAGTTGCCAACATTTAAAAAAAAGCCTACATAATATTTTATGTTGTTTTTTCCTGCATCTTATTTAACCAGTGACTATTAATACATTAATAATGTTTATTTGTTTTTGGTGTACAGAATGGCAAAAAAAATCCTGTGTACTTCTTTGTGTACATTTATAGCTAATGCCTTAATGTCTCGTTCTTCATTCACAATATAAATTCCTTGATTGCAGCATTTTAATTTTCATATTGTTTTGTAATTCTCAGGATCTAGCTCATACAACTCAGCAAAGTAATATAGCAAAGCAATTTTTTTTTCTTTTTAGTTATACATGACAGAATCTATTTTGATATCTTTATAGAAGCATGGAGTATATCTTATTAGAATCCTAGTTTGTGCATGTACACAATAGTGAGATTTACTGTTGTATTTATATATGTACATAGGAAAGTTATGTCAGATTCATTCCACTCTTTCCTATTCCTATCTCCCCTGCATTCATTTCCCTTTGTCTAATTCACTGAATTTCTGTTCACCTCTTACCCTCTTATTGTGGGTTAGCATCCATATATCAGAGAAAACATTTGACCTTTGGTTTTTTGGGATTGGCTTATTTCACTTAGCATGATAGTCCATATCCATCCAGTTTACTGGTGAATGTCATAAAGTCATTCTTCTTTATGGCTAATATTCCAGTGTGTATGTGTGTACATATATACTTATATATATATATCAATCACAATTTCCTTATCCATTTGTCTGTTGGTGGGCATCTAGGTTGGCTCCATAGCTTAACTATATTGTGAATTGTGCTGCTATAAACATTGATGTGTCTGCTTAATGTCATATGCTGATTCTAACTCCTTTGAATATATCTTGAGGATTGGAATAACTGGGTCAAATGGTAGTTTCATTCCTAGTTTTTTTGAGGAATCTCATACTGCTTTCCAGGATGGTTGTATTAATTTGCAGTCTCACCAATGTATGAGTATCCCTTTTCCCCCACATCCTCGCTGACATTTATTGTCACTTGTATTCTTGAGAATTGCCATTCTGGTTGGATTGAGGTGAAATCTCAGTGTAATTTTAATTTGCATTTCTCTCATTGCTAGAGATGTTGAACATTTTTTTCATATATTTGGTTTTTTTTTTTTTTTTTTTTTTGCGGTACTGGGGCTCGAACTCAGGGCCTTGTGCTTGCGAGGCAAGCACTCTACCAGCTGAGCTATCTCCCCAGCCCCATATATTTGTTGACTATTTATTTTGAGAAGTATTTGTTTAGTTCCTTTGCCCATTTATTGATTGGGTTATTTTTTGGTGTTTGTTTTGGGTGTTACAGTTTTTGAGTTCTTTGTATGTCTTGAAAATTAATGCCTTACCTGAGGTGTGTGTGGCAAAGATTTTCTCCAATTCTATAGGCTCTCCTCTTAATTGCTCTTGATTATTTCCTTTTCTATGAAAGCAAGTATTTTTACAATCAACTTGGAACTTCTACTGTTTCTGGTTTATATCACTGATCTGTTCATTAACAGACTACTGCCATTAATTTTCACTTGGTAGTCCTCTCAAATGTATAAACCAGTGCTCTTTGATGTGCTCTACTATAATGTCATTTTTATTTATTAGTTTTGATGTATAATTTGCACATGCTTCTGTTCCTGTTAAATATTTTTCCTCTAAAAGGAAAACGTTTCATTGGTTTTTCTCATTTTAAGATTAATGCATAGTCATTACATGTAATTTAGCCAATACCAAAAAGTTCAAATCAGCTAACCTTGGGGCAGTGTGTATTTCTGAACCACAGAAATGCCATTTTATTATGTGTCTCTTTGCCACCTTCTTTTTTACCTACTTAACAAGAACATCTCTCTTTGGTACTGGGGATTGAAGTAGGGCGCTTTATCACTGAACTATATCCAACCCTTTTCCTTTTTTATTTTGAGATAGGGTCTTTGTAAGTAACTGTGGCTGGTCTCAAACTCTTGATTCTCCTGCCTCAGCCACCATAGTAGCTCGTATTATCTGCTGGAACATCTTTTTTTTAATCATCACATAATGTATCATTGTATACCTATTCCATAGTTGAATCAAACTCAGGTTTGAGGCTCATAATCTCTTTCTTTTGTAAAGCAACACTGTTAAACTTTGTTGTCCACTTGCCTTTGTGTACTTACATCATTGTTTCCTTAAATTCTTAGAATTCTGTAGTTCAGCCAGTTTCTTTTTTTATGTATGTGGTACTGGGGATTGAACCCAGGACCTTGTGCTTGCAAGGTAAGCACTCTACCAACTGAGCTATATCCCCAGCCCAAAGCCAGGCTCATTTAATTTTTTTTTTTTTGCGGTGGTGGGGATTGAACCCAGGGCCTTGTGCTTGCAAGGCAAGCACTCTACCCACTGAGCTATATCCCTAACCCGCAAGGTTCATTTAATAGTCATGTAGTATAGGCAACATGGGATCTGCAAAATCTGGTCTGCTCTGCAGTAGAGACAAAATAGAGGAAAAAAAAAAAAGACCATTTGGGGCTGGGGAGATAGCTCAGCCGGTAGAGTGCTTGCCTGGCAAGGACAGGGCCCTGAATTCAGTCCCCAGCACTGCAAAAACAAAACAAAAACAAACAAAGAACGACCATTCTTCTCATGAAACTTAGAGTACATTTGGAGAGCTAAAATTCACTTTCAGGAACTAAAAAGAAAACACTTAACAGATTCAAATTTGTTAAACAAAGCAGCATAGAATGCAGGGGGTTTTAAGAGACCTTACTAGGATCAAGTAGAGTTATTTGGCCAGGACCTCATGGAGGAATGGAATTGAAATAGAGAAGACAAAATGAAGAACTGAATTCATTCAGTTGAAAATAAACATCATTTTTGCCATTTAAAATCGAAGACGATCTATCAATATCAAGAATAGAGCCAGGTACAGTGGTGCACACCTATAATTCCAGTGACTGGGGTCGGTGGGTGCTGAGGCAGGAGGATTGCAAGTTGGAGGCCAGTCTCAGCACTTTGGTGAGATTCTGTCACAAAGTAAACATAGGATTGGAGTTGTAGCTCAGTGGTACAATGCCCCAGGGTTCAATTCTCAGCACTACCAAAATAAATAAATAAGTACATATGTACATTCATACATACCAAGAATAAACTTTTGGAAATAAAAAGTAAACTGCTGGGCTGGGACTGTAACTCAGTACCTGAGCACTTGCCTAGCATATGTGAGGCACTGGGTTCCATCCTTAGCAAATAAAGGCATTCTGTCCATCTACAACTACATATACGTACACCAAAAAGTAAACTTAAAATTTTAAAAATTGAAACTTTACGACTTTTGTCATAGACCTTTGAAATTCAAAAAACTTATTAAACATTTTCTTACTTAAGAAAGAGAAGTAGGAGCAGCAAATGTCTGAGACCTTGCTTTTGGAAGCACCATCGTACTGTTAGCAGTGCAGTCAGGACTGATGTGGCAGGGGAGCAGAGGCTCTGAGGGAGTGGTGTAGTTGATCACGGAGTGATTCTATCAAGGTGCCCTCTGTAATCACTATTTTAATGAAATGACTGGGATCATGAAGAATGTTCATCAAGGCATGCTTTCCCTTGTGCTCACTTTTACAGAGGCAGATAGTTGTGGAAGGTTCTTGGGGCTTGTTTTTAAAATTTTAGATACTTCTCCTATGCTTGGCACTGTGCCAGAGTAGATGCTTAGTTGTTTTGGTATGGACAGAAGAAAATAGATGACCAGTGTCTAGAATTCTGAAAATTAGCTTGGTACACTTACTGTCCTGCTAGGTCCCTGAAGAGATGAGATAAGCACAGAAGGTATCCCAGACCAAAACTTCGTCTTTAGTAGAGCTAGACTCTTGTTCCTAGGGTTTTGACCCCCAAGCCACTGTGGGCAGCCAGACTAGACTCTACAGAGTTGCAAGATCAGATGACTAAAGAAAGTAGTAAGTCTAAATGGTCTACCTCTTGGAAGAGAGGAATGCAGATAAAACAGGACTAACCACTTAAGAAGGAAAAGAGTCCAAGGAGAGGTAAGGTACTCTCTTTCCCCATCAGAAGCTCATAACAGTTTTGTCTTGGAATGTTTCTTCACCACCTGTGCTTGTTAATAAGCCCATGGCTCCTCTGTCAGATGTTCTCTGCCCTCTTCCTAGGTTGGTTCATTCAACAGATACTTTCAAAGGACTCCTGTTTACCAGGTGAAGTTACCTAGTAGATAAGGCAGATGAAAATCCTTTTTGTGGAGCTCGCATTCCAGTGAGTTAAAAATTTTTCCCTGCCCATACATTCCTCCAAGGCAGATCTCCCCAACTCTACTTTCACCAGAAATTCTAGCATACTACAGTGGAATAATTATGTTTTTTTATTTGTTTATTTTGTTCTTGAATGACATAATTGCTTTTGTTCTTTTGGTTGGTTGTGTATCATAGAGGTTAAACACAGTGAAGCAGGTTTGTTATTTTTACGTTTTGTGTTGAGAACAGATCAGAAACAGTCAGAGAGATAACTGATAAAAGGCAGAGATCTGCTATGCAGATCTTTTTCTCATGGTATGGGATATCACTGTTATTGAAAAAAGAGAAGTCAGTACCAAAATATTGGAGCCTGCATGGTAAAATGGAAGAAATGTTAGACGAAGAATTGGTCTAACCAGGTGTTCTAATAAGTACCCTCAAGCAAATCATTCTCTCTGTGCAGGGAATGGGAATGAAGGTAGGTCAGTGAGTCTTTGTCAGCACCACACACTAAAAACACCTTGGTGATTTTTACAGTTCAGCGTTCAGGTGATATGGCTTGGGCCTGTTTCTAGAAACCATAAGTATGAGGTGAGTGCTCTCCAGGTATAGGTTGAGAACTACATCAGACTGTGACATCTCTGGTTTTATGAAATATAGTAAATTACAGCATCCTATGAACAACTGTAATTTGTGAAAATACATAATGTGAAGAGCAATGTTGACGAGATTAATTCAACCTGTTGACTGATAGGACAAACGTTAATTCCTATTTTCTGGGAGTGTTTTATATATATATATATATATATATTTTTTTTTTTTTTTAAATGTGCACAGTACCTTTATTTTGTTTAATTTGCAGTGCTGAGGATTGAATGCAGTGCCTCACACGTGCTAGGCAAGCACTCTACCACTGAGCTACACCCCCAGCCCTGGGAGGTTTTTTTTTAAGAGTATTTAACTTTTTCTACTGCTTTTTCTTAACAATGTTGTCTAATAAGCAGCTTTTAATTTCTGCATATCCATTGACGGCTTTAGTCGCTGCTTATTATCACTGGGAAACTCAAGTTTGTTAAATTATAGACATTGGACTGGAAAAATTTCAGCATGTTTACTATAGCACTTTATGATGGGGGCTTTCATAATAGTAATGAGAATTCTTTATTATTTTTTATAGAAAAACTTTGGGGGCACTATTTATACTTTCCTTTTATGTAATTAAGAACTGAGTGTAATACAGTTTTACAGAAAAACACCATTTTTAAAAAATAGTCATAAAGTCCCAAGGTTGGAGGGAAGAATATATGCTACCTGGTTGAGTTTTCTCTGTATATTAGATAATGATTGATAAAACTGTAACTCACTAACTGTGGAAGCTTGTTCCATCTTTAGCATCAAGAGTTAAAAACACTCTGTAGTCCCTTTGGGCCATGATAAAACCTATTTTTGCTTCTTAACCAGCAGTTCTTCTGTTGATTGATGATTAGCTTTACATTTTGGTTTTTCTCTTCTTTATCAAATTACCTCTTTTATCTGGCTTTTCTGCATGGCTTGGTTTTGAGACATTTGGTCTGATTTGTTCATATCACTTTTTTGGGGGGCGGTATGCTGGGGATTGAACCCAGGGCCTTGTGCTTATAAGGCAAGCACTCTACCGACTGAGCTATCCCCCCAACCTCCATATCACTTTTGAAGTACATTCATATACAGAATGTTTTTTGGAAGATAAGGGTTTACATTTAAAATCAGCTGTCAGTAGACTTCTCATTTGACTCATACTATATCCTTTCAAAATTAGTTTTAGATCACATTGGTTTATCTCAGTCACACCATCCTGTAACCTTTTGACTAGTTATTTTTTGTCTAATATTCTGTTCATGTCTAATTACTTGTAAATTTGTTCTCTTAGTTGTAGAACTATATAAATTCAATTTATTTAGTTTAAAATTAATTGACCTGTTCTTTTGAACCTTGATCCAGTGAGTTCACTGTCCTTTTTAGTTGGGATATTGTACAAAATTGATCATATCTTCTGTTTTACGCATATCCAGATTTTTGGCAAAAAGTTATGTAGACAGTGTCATTTCCAGATACCATATGTAATGCTAAGGCTCAGACCTATGTGCTGTAGATATCTGTTAGCATAACTTGATGATTAATACTAGCATATTTCTTTTAAAAATAATTAAAAGATTGATTTGCCTTCTACGAATGTTCTCTCTGATATGTGGATGCTAATATACAGTAAGTGGGCACAGGGAATAGAAGTTTGTTGGATTAGGCAAAGGGGAATGAAGGAAAGGGAGCAGACATGGGAATAGGAAAAATAGAATGAATTGGACATAACTTTCCTATGTTCATATATGAATACATGTCTTGTGTAACTACATCATGTTCAACCATAAGAATGGGAAGTTATACTCCATGTATGAATAATATGTCAAAGTATATTCTACTGTCATATATATCTAAAAAGAACTATTATAATAAAGATTTATTTGCCTTCTAAATATTTTGTAAAACTTGAAACACTCTTGGGTTTTCTAAGTTAGTTTGCTTCTTACTCTTTATTTCATTCATTGCACAATTTTCATAGATTTAGTGCCATTTGTTTTTGCAAAAAAGTGAGGTGCAACCATTATGTGAAGCTTTCTTTTTTTACTTGTGTTGGTGTTACTTAAAAATAATTTATTATACTTCACTTTTAAGGATATATTGTTTCTTCATGGGGTATTGGCACCTCCTTAAACAAAATATTGTGTGAGAAAATTTGTCGTCATCCTCAGGGGTCCCTTTGACCAATATAGCCTTATTGTTTATTTACTTGTATATTTATTTACTAATTTTGACCATGGATTGTACCCACGAATCCATATCCTCAGCACTTTAAATTCTTGTTTTTATTTGCAATAGGGGTCTCACTAAGTTGCTTAGGGTCTTGCTATGTTGCATAGAGTTGCATTGAAATTGGAATCCTCTTGCTGCCTTCTCCCAAACAGCTGGAATTAGTGGTATGTGCCACTGTGTGTTACTCAATAATTTCTTTCAAAAAAGATCTCTATCACGAATTGATTTTTATTTTTAAAAATTGAATTTTTTAAATTTTTCTTTACATGAAAAATATTTGTGCACATAAAATATAAATATCATTTGATCCAAAAAATAATAATTATTATTATTCATGATTCAGGGTGTGGCTCAGTGTCAGAGCACTTGGCTAGCATGTGTGAGGTACAGAGTTTGTTTCAGCACTGCATACAAATAAATAAATGAATAAAATAAAGGTTCATCTAAAAATTTTTTTTTTTTTAAATTTTGTTCAGTTGTCCATGGAGCAAGATTAGGATGCATGCAATACTCATGAATATATGTTAAAATTGACTAGTCTATGGTGCATGCCTATAATCTCAGCTGTTCAGGAGGCTGAGGCAGGAGCATCATGAGAGTTCAAAGCCAACCTCATGATGGTTGGGCAAGGCCCTAAGCAACGTAGAGATCCTGGACTGGGGATGTGGCTCAGTGGTTAAGCACCCATGGGTTCAACCCCTCATAAATCAAAAGAAAAAAAATTTTTTTGAATAGTCTAAATTGATGCACATCAGTTCTTCATGACAGTTTAGTGAATATTTTTCAAGTCTGAAAAACAGAAGTAAAATGTTATTTACACATGCACCATAGCCTAAATATTACCCTTTAAAAAATTTACTAGTGTATTGAAATACGGACAACACAATTCAAACAGCCATGAAAATTCTGCACCACTTTCACTTGTTTCTTTGTCTGATGCACCTGTCATCAGTGCCACTCATGTAAGATGGGTTTGCCAATAGTCCTGCTACTCTGAGCAAACCACGTTGGCTGGTTTTTTGGCAGTGTACTGACAATGTGCGTGTGTGCTGGTTAAGTCTAGGCTCACACCTTGCAGTATGCTAGAAGACAAATGCACATCTGGGCGCCACTGGTGAATACATTGCTGCTATGTTTTTTTAAGTGGTGTGACAAACTGAATTATACCATGTGATGATTACATGATGAAAGTTATAAACTGATTTTTGGATTGAAAACATGGTGTGGTGATTATGCAGTGGTGATCATTATGTGATGAAATAGTTTAAATGTATCCTCTTCAGAAAAACTTCTGACCACCTTATCCCAAGTAGTCCCCCCATAGTAATGGGAAGCATTATACTATTTTATTAGATTTCTTAATTTTGTTCATAGGTATAAATTTTATTATTTGTTTGAAACCCTCTCTTCTAGAATGCAGACTCCATGAAGTCATTAACTATGTCTGACTATATCCCTAAGTGGGTGCTTAGTTTTCAAATAAAGGAATGGCTTTACTGCTATCAGTGTGTTGTTGTATTTTACTTTATGTATCAGAAATAAAAGGAATATTTCCTATATTGTTTTGGATCATTGTACTCCGTTTTCATTAACCGTCCAGAGACTGTGAGACTTTCTGGAGGTACGGGTTACAGACCTCCGATTTGAAAATCTCTGCCTGTGTGTGTGTGTGTGTGTGTGTGTACGTACACTGGGGATTGAACTCAGGGGCATTTAACCAGTGTGCCACATCTCCAGCCTTTTTAAAAATTTTTTTTAAATTTTGAGGCAGGGTCTTGATAAGTTGCTGCGTATGACTTTGAACTTGTGATCTTCCTGTCTTAGCCTCCTGAGCAGCTGGGATTACAGGCATGCACCACCACACCCAGCACTCTGCTTTGCTTTGATCATCCATTAATCACATATGTAATTATCTTTGCATCTTCCCCTTTTTTTCCCCCAAAAGGATTTTATGAAAGTTCTTGTCAGTTGTCCACATACATGTAAAAATGAATAGATTTTTAGGAATTTTGTCTCAGTTATGAGAAAAGCTCCTGGTTTTAAATAATGACTAATTAGAAATTCCACTTACAGAAGGGTTCTAGTTCAATAAGAGTACTTTGTTTTATTTCCCTGATACTGGGTCTTACTAATAAATTGTCTATTAGTTCACATGGAGTCTTGTCTGGGATCTGTAAGGTTACCAGTCTGTTTTTTGAGGACTCTATTTTTATTTGACAAACAGAATTCTCTTCAAAGAACATTGTAATTTAGTTTGGTTTACATAATTGTTTAGTTTTGTTTTAAATTAACTTTGAATATCTTTGTTATGTGAGTGAATGAAATAGGCTATAACAGAATTTAGAAACTTTCAGATTCTGAAAAGCTTTTTGTTCTAAGTTTACAAATGTTCACTGTTCTCTTTTGTAGACAGAATTGGTGCAGCTTTTCTAATATTTTGTAATGTAAAGTTTCATAGATAAAGAAGCATCTGTATGACAATATATATATTCAGAAGAGAACTGTGTTGGTTAAATGAATTTGTGAGAAAATGTTTTCTATTTCAATATTCTTTTTTTTTTTTTTTTCTCTCCCCCAGAGAATGGATCTTGGAGAATGTCTGAAAGTCCATGACCTGGCTTTAAGAGCAGATTATGAAATTGCATCCAAAGAACAGGACTTTTTCTTTGAACTTGATGTATGTGATTTTGCGTTAATGGACTATATTGTCTTTTGCAGCAAAACATCTTGAAAATGTATCAGTGTCTTTAATAAAGTAAACTCAGCTAATTATTTTTATATTCATATCCAGATTTTCATTAGCTACATATATATACATATTGGGGGTTACTTAGGACAATATTTTAAATGTAAAACTAATAAAAGAAATAGAATATATACCCATTTAGGTATATGAATGGGTTCCAAATGTAACTTGTATATTGTTGCTTGCTTTATAATTTATTTATTTGTTTAATATGCAAAGCTAGGACTCCAACTCAGGGCCACTGTATGCTAGGCATATGCTCTATCCTGAGCTAAATTCTCAGCCTATGATGTTGCTTTTATGTGAGAATTGCTTGTATAAAAATAGGGAAACTAATTTTTTTTCCCCACTTTTGTAAGGCCTATCAGTCGGCATTAAATAAAGCAAACTGATGTGCTCAAATTTTATGGTTTGTTTTTGGTTCTGGGACTTGAACCCAGTGTACTTCGCTACTGAATTACTTCCTGAGTCCATTTTTGATTTTGAGACAGGATCTTGATTTTGAGACAGGATCTTGCTAATTTGTGGAGGCTGATCTTTATCTTGTGATCCTCCTCCTTCAGCCTCCCAAGTTGCTGGGATTACAGGTGTGTGCCATTGCCCAGCTTTATATTTCCTTTTTTAGTGAACTAACAGTGTACAACTATTTTATTTTTATTATTAACTAATCTTGAATGTTGGCCATTTTTCCTTGATTTGTGCTATTTGCATTTTATAAAAATTAGTCCTTTTTCTCATATATTGCAAGTATTTTTTCCTATTTTATTTTTCATTTGGTGCATTTTGGCTTTGTATATTTTTATAGTTGTCTTAATTTATCAGTTTTCAAAAAATCTATTTGATTAATTTGAAAGACCTTCCCTATTCTGAGGTGAAGCTTTTTTTTTTTTTTAAGTACTCTTTTACTTCATTTTATACACTTAAATCCTTGATCCATCTTGAATTTATTCGCTCTTCAGAGTTTATTCTCTATGTTTAGCTCCTAGTAACTGTTTAATCGACCCAATACTTATTTGTTGATTGGTCTGTCTTTTCTGTCATTGCTTTGGGATCTACCTTTATCTTGACATAAGAAAATTTACATAGATTTCTGTTATGATTTGAAAGATAAATTTGACATTAAAAGAATTAAATAGTATCTTTGTATTGTCACAGATAAAAAAAAAAAAACTTGAAATAATCCTTATTGCTTTGAAGTATTCACTTTGTCCCTATTCACTCTGAAGAAATTCTTGGGTTATCAGACTATTTTTGGCATTCATTTGTGCAGAATAAATTTGTTTGTGTTTAAATTAAACATTTTTTTCAATGTTTGTTTTTAAAGTATACTTAAAAAAATTTTTTTTAGTTGTAGACAGACACAATACTTTTATATATTTATTTATATGTGGTGCTGAGGATCAAACCCAGGGTCTTATGCATGCTAAGTGAGCACTCTGCCACTGAGCGACCAACCCTGCCCTTTAAAGTATACTCTTAAGTTATTATTTAATTGTTGACATTACATATGCTTGCTAAATGACTTTTATGTAAGCAGTGAGCTAGATTTTTTTATATTAGACATTGTTAAAAATTTTCCAATGGTTCATTCTTTGAAAGTTTTTTTCCCTGATTGTAACATTTTTATTTTGGGAAATTTTAAAAACAGACAACAAACAAAAATTACTGAAAACTGCCATGTTTTGTATATGGTTATTTTACATTTTTTTCTTCAAAAAAATTTTTTTTCAGATGTTGATAGAGCTTTATTTTATTCATTTATTTACATGTGGTGCTGAGAATTGAACTCAGTCCCTCACACGTGGTAAGCAGGCACTCTACCACTGAGCTACAATCCTAGCCCCTCATTTTTTTCTATGCTGCTTTATATTATAAATGTGGGGTCTTATTGAATGTTACGTTGATAACTTGCCTTTTATTTGTAAGTGAATCTTGAACTCTTCTGTCTTTTAAGTATCCTATAAAAACTTTTTTTAATGAAGGAAGATCAAAATTTCAGTGTTGGCTAGATACTTAGGGTATTTACAACTTTATACTGCTTTTATAATGTAAAGAATGTCTTTGAATATTTATTCCTCTGTATTTTTTGTTAATTTCTTAGAATAAGTTTTTTGCAGTGAAATTACTTAGGGGATATTTTGAAGTTTTTTTCCATATTTTTTTATTGGTGCACTGTACTTGCACATACTGATGGAATGGGATTCTTTATTAACATATTTGCACATGCACGCAATATAACCATATAATTTGGCCAGTATCATTCCTCCATATTTCCCTTTTTTTCTCCTGGTCCCTTAAAGAGGGTTTTCAGTAAAAATCACTGTGCCTTTTTATAAAAAGGCTGTATTGGTTTGTATCTGCTTTCTTCAGCAGAGTATGAAAGTGGCAAGTTTTTTATAGCATTATCTTTTCTGGAATTATTTATGTTTATTCTTTGCCAGTTTGGTAGAAGACAAATAGTATTTTGGATTTATAATTGAAACTGCTTTTGTTATTTATTAAAATTTCCATGGTTTCTACTTAATAACATTTTAAGAAACAAAGTATAGTTTTTAAATAAAGATATTTCTGAATAAAATTAACTTTCTGGCAGTAATTATTTTTTGATTAAACATTTTAGGCCATGGATCATCTGCAATCATTCATTGCAGATTGTGATCGAAGAACAGAAGTGGCTAAGAAGAGATTAGCAGAAACTCAAGAAGAGATTAGTGCTGAAGTGGCAGCAAAGGTAAGAATTTCAGTCCTTTCATTAGTACAAAGTATGGTTTCAACCCACTGCTTATTTGTTTCACCTTTGTATTTTGAAATAATTAAATTTGTAAGAGAGTACAAAGACACATACACAGGAATTCCATATACTCTTTCTGTTGCCTCCCCAGTATTCACATCTGACACAGTTAAAGAAATGGGCCTTGCTTTAAACCTTACATTTTATTCATATTTAACCACTTGTTTTTGTGTATGCATGTGTGTCTGTCCAGCTCTGCAGTATCATATGTAAACTTGTGCATCTACCACCATGACTAAGATACTTAACTCCAGCATCACTATAAGACTTCCTTATAGCTGGACTTAGTGATGCAGGCATGTAATCCCAGTGACATGTGAGATTAAGGCAGGAGGATCACAAGTTCAAAGCCTGCCTCAGCAACTTATCGAGGCCCTAAACAACTTTGCGAGACTCTGTCTCAAAATAAAACATAAAAAAGGGCTGGGGATGTGGCTTAGTGGTTAAGTGTCCCTGAATTCAATCTGTTATCCATCTCCCACCCCCCAGAAAAAGCCTTCTTTATATAACCCTCTGTATAACAAATATGTCCCTCCTATCCCTAACCTTTGGCAACCACTAATCTGTTCTTTATCTCTATAATTAGTTATTTCATGAATATTACGTAAATGAAATTACATAATTGTGCACTAGGTTCTTTTGAGATTGGCTTTTTCACTAACTACAACTTCCTTGCAGTTCATCCACATTTTGTGCATCAGTAGTTCATTCCTTTGTAGAAGTATTCCATGGTATGAACATACCACAGTTGAACCATTCACACATTGAAGAATGTTTAGGTTGTTTTTACTTACTGGCTAATAGCAGATCTGCAGTACCCATTTGTATATAGATATTTGTATAGACACACGTTTTCATTTATCTGGAATAAATGCCCAAGAATTTAATTACTGGGTCATAATATAAATCCATGTTTAGTTTTTGAAAACTGCCAAACTTTCTTAGAGTGAATATACCATTTTATTTTCCTGCCACCAATGTATGAATGCTGTAGTTTCTTTACATCTGTGCCAGCATTTGATGTCATATTTCATTTTATCTGTTTGTAATAGTATTGATATTTTATTGCATTTCCCTAATGACTGATGTTGAGTATTTTTTCAGATGCATGCTTGGTATCTGTATGCCCTTTTCAGTAAAATGTGTTGTTTTAGTCTTTTGCCCATTTTCTAATTTGATAGCCAGGTTTTTTTCCCCTTAGTTGTTGATGGACCTTTATTTTTTGCTTTATTTATGTGTGATGCTGAGAATCAAACCTAGTCCCTCACCTATGCTAGACAAGCACTGTACCACAGAGCTACAATCCCAACCTGATTGCTGGTCTTGTTAGTGTTGAGTTTTGTGTTTTACCTGACTCATTACTTTTTTGTTGTTGTTGCTCCTTTTAGTTATACATGACAGTATTGACTCATTACTTTAAAAACACAAAAAGTAGGGAGAAAAGGATAATGAATTGCAGTGAAACCATTAATGAGTTTCAAAGCCATCAATTTTCTGTTATTGTTTCATTATTGCAAATTCTAGATATCTTATCATTTTGTCTATAGAACAACCACAATATCACATCCATTAATTCTTTATTCCTATCTGGTATCCAAATATGTTTGTTTATCCTGTGGGCCAGTTTGTAATAATCAGAACCAAACAAGGTCCTGTATAATACATTTGGCTGATTTGATGATTTAATACTTTATGTACCATTCTTATAATCCAATGCATTTTATAAATATGCAGTTTGAGAGAGTTCGCAAAATAAAGTTCATGTGACAGGATTCAGATATGGTATTTGGATAATATGTACAAAGGGAAATAGATTCCCTTGTTTGAGAAAAGGGTTACTTTCAGCTAGCCTTTTCAGCAAAGTTCTCGGAAGATAGGGACTGTTAAGAAAGGCATCCTGCACTATAAAGGGTATAGTATCTCATAAATAAAAGAGATCGACAGGGCTGGGGTGATAGCTCAGCTGGTAGAGTGCTTGCCTCGAAAGCACAAGGCCCTGAATTCTATCCCCAGTACCGCAAAAAAAAAAAAAAAAAAAAAAAAAAAGATATTGACAAATGTTAGGTAGAGTCCAAGTTGTATTGGTTACATAGCATTGTATACTACAGAAGTGCTATAAAACAAAATCACCTCAAAATACAGTGTCTTAGACAAGTCAGTATTTATTTAGTGTGTTAGTATGTAGTCAATAATGTAGACTAAACTTCCTGTCACATGTCTGATAGTTAGCTGGAAACTATTGAGCCTAGCCTGGCCATGTTTTCATAATGATGAGAGATGTGCAGAAGCATCACACCCAGTTATAGAAGTGTTTTTCAAGACTTCCTTGGCTCATGTTTACTATCTTCCCTATTACCAAAGCAATTGCATGGCCAAGTTGAGTCAGAAAACAGTGGTGCTTAGTTAACGTGGCAGAGGGCAGGGATACAGGGGAGGATGAGACTCTTTGTGCATTAATGCAGTCAAACAATAACAGATATTTAAAGGAAAGTACTACTTTGATAAAGAGGAACCATAGTGATAAGAATTGGGAATCTCTTTGAGGGAAGGAACATCTTGGATTGAAGGAACTTTGAGATGTAAAGATTACTGACAATCTAGTTTGTTGAGACTGGATGTTCATAGCGAATAAAAACCTTATTTGCTAATGTGATTGGCCACATGGAGACGGAATACTTATTTTGATTCAAAATAAAGACTTTGTATCCTGTGCCATTAAAACAATATGAGAGAGTGATGATGATATCAAACCCTAAGGCAAGAATGAACCCCCCTAGAAAAACATGGACTTATTGAGAGAGAGGGTGACCTGCAGGTGTCAATACTACAGTATACATATGAAGCATGTTTTTTCATTTTTCTCATCATCATGGGATAGGTATTAATTCTCTCAGATGAGGAAATGGATTTAGGTGTAAGTATCTGACTACAGTTTCACAGTCAGTAATTGGTTTAGCAGTAATTCAGATCTATGGCACTTTTAAACTATAGTCACCCATAGCTTTACAAAGTGTTCACTAGTTCATATCTTTAACTCATATTTGAACTTGTAGTATTTGTTGGGCGTCATAGATACAAAGATGGGAAATTCAGACCGCTGTCTTTGAGTCATGATATGTATAAAAGTAATTGTCAGAAATGACACAAAGGGGGCTGGGGATGTAGCTCAGTTGGTAGAGTGCCTGCCTTGCAAGCACAAGGCCCTGGGTTCAATCCCCAGCACTGAAAAAAAAAAATACACAAAGGTGACACAAAGGAGAATATGGTCATTTATGCTTACATGTTTCAGTGGGACTGGGATGGGATGATTTTTCAGAAATGCTTCACCAAAAAGATCTTGTTGAATGAATATTCACTAGGCAGGTAAGGTGGACATCCCAGAAAGAGGAACAGTCTGTGCAAAAATAAGCAGTAACAGGGTAAGTTAGGGAAACTAAAGATAATACAGATTATATTATGAGGAATGGAAACAGCAAGAGATGATTTGGGAACATAGGGAGGTCCAGATCATGAGAGGAAAAGTGTTTTCACTTTCAGTACACCTCAGCAGAGGCTAGAAAGTAGCAGTTCTGTTGATCGCTAGTATCTTTGACCTTCACTGAGGTAAAGGCAGGCAGGCTCAGAACATCCTGGTGTCCCAGTAGATGTGATCATATTGCCTTAGATTACAAATCTTTTCTGAACATTTCTGAAATACTTTGAAGTTTAATATTCTGTTGTTTTTTCAGATTTTCTTTTCTGTTTGTTTTTAGGCAGAACGTGTTCATGAATTAAACGAAGAAATTGGTAAATTGTTAGCCAAGGTGGAACAACTAGGTGCTGAAGGCAATGTGGAAGAATCCCAGAAAGTAATGGATGAAGTAGAAAAAGCACGGGCAAAGAAAAGAGAAGCAGAGGTGAGTTCTTAATAGTAGTATAACTTTAGTGTCTGTTCATGTTGTATATTTGACTAGAAATTTTTCCAAAGTTTTTAAAAGGAATTTAAGCCAATTGAAAAGTATTTAAGTGGTCTGTGCTATGCTGTTGGGTTTTGCTTCAAAATTAATGGTTTTGGGGAATTTGGAATCATGGATCTATTGAAGTGTATAACTGTAGGTATATTAAATTAGCCAGTCACACACACTCAACAGTTATACACAGACACACATACACTTCGCCTATTCTTAGTTGCTCTGACACCCTGTCCCCCAATAACCCCCCATGCTATAGTATTCTTGGTTCTTTTCCCACCTCAGTCTAATCTCCTAATGCCTTAGGAGCCTTCTCTCATTCTTTTTTCTTCTTTTCTTGGTGGTGCTGGGGGTTGGACCTTAAGGCTTTATACATGCCCTGCTGCTGAGCTGCATCCCCGACCTCTTTCTTCTTTCTCAGCACAGGTCAAAATCTGATATTCTGCAAAGTTCTATTTTCATTGGTACATCTGATATATTTTAGGAATTCACATGTCTTTGGTAGGGATTATACTGTACTCTTTTGTCATAGTGTTCACTACTCCTAACTGATTACATCTGGTTTCCTTTATAGTAACCTGCATGGCTTCTATAGGTAGTCTGACTTGTTACCTACTTTGCAGGTTTTTTTGTTGTTGTTGTTGTTGTTTGTTTTTTTAATCAACCTTGGGCATCTTCTCCCAACCCCGATCTTTTTTTCCCCTTATACTTTTCACCAATATATTTTAGTTGTTAAAGAGGACAGGGTCTTTTGTGGCAATATAAAAAATGATGAAGAAAGCCCTGTCACTCAAACTGCTTTAGGGTGCCTGCTCTTTTTCCTTCTTTCCTTCTGTTCTGGTATCACTGATGGTCTTCAGACTGGAGAGGAAAGGCAGAATATAGGTAAGCCATTTTACTTATTAATTGAAAAAATTTTTGTGGTGCTGGGGATGGAACCTAGGCCTCACACATCCTAGGCAGATTACCACTGAGCCATATCCCTAACCCTAGGGAAGCTATTTTATTTTATTACCTCCTTTAGCATCTTTCCTTAACCTGCCTAGTTGCTGTTCAGCAAAGGAGGAAGGAAAGAATTGAGGGGAGGGAGGAGAAAAGGAAAAACTATGATCATTGCTCCTCATATTACAGTGAGCATCAAGAAAATATTACGTTCACTATTCCTTATTTATAAGAAAAATATTCCTTAGAGGAAGAGAAGGCACTAATATGTGTTAGATATTTTCCATAGAAAGGAGAGAGTTGAAGGAAAACTTACTATGCCCAGTATCTTATTCCCCAACTAGTCTTCAGTCTTTTTTGTTTTGTTTTGTGTTGTTGTGGGGATCAAACTTAGGGCCTTATTGCAAGCACTCTTAACACTGAGCTACACCCTGGCCCCTCTAGCCTGTCTTAATCACTTAAATGTAAACACTTTGTCTTTGGTTTGGTAACAATTTATAAAATGAGTTGGAAAATGTTTTTTCTTTTCCAAAAGCTTTTTTTCTTTCTAGGATTGGTAGTTTTTCCTTAAATGTTGGGGCAGAGTTTACCACAAACCATCTAGGACTGGAGTTTTCTTTGTGGAAGGAGTTTTTTGTTTGTTGCGCGCACGCATGTGTGTGTGTTACTGGGGATTTAGCCCAGTGGTAGTGCACTGGGTAGAACACCATAGGGGTATGTCCCCAGCCCTTTTTATTTTTCATTCTGAGACAAGATCTCACCAAGTAACCCAGGAAACTTGAAATTCTCCTGTTCTTCAGCCTCATGAGTAGGTGGGATTACAGGTGTGTGCCGCTATACACCCAGCTTTTCCGTTGCTTATTGAGAGAGAAGTGGGTAAGTTTCCAACTATAGTAATTGTGGATCTATCGTTTTTTCCCTTTTGTCAGTTTTTTCATAATCTGTTTTGAAACTCTATTATTAGGTGAATATACATTTAGAATTATGCCTTTTTGATGAATGGATCCCTTAATTATTTTCAAATATTCCCCCTTATCCATGGGAACATTCCTTGTTTTCAAATCTATTTGTCTAATATTTATATAGCTACTTCAGGTGTTTAAGTTTCTCTTAGTTATATATATATATAATAAGCCTTAGAGACAAATATTAGAGGTAAAAAAATGAGGTATAGCTAATAGTAGTAATAAAATAGAATTCTAAAAAAATACTCATTCTAAAAAAATAGGAGGAAAGGAACAAATAATGCGAATGACAAGTAGAAAATAAATTACAAGATGATAAATTTAGAACTAGTATATCAATAATTATATTAAATGTAAATGGTCTAAATATTCTGATTAAAAGGCAGAGGTTGTAAGACTGGATTTTTTTTTAAATTTTAAGCAAGACTCAGTTATATGCTGTTGATAACCATTTTAAATATAAAGACAAGTTCAATAATAGTAATAGGATGGAAGAAGATATACCATGTAAGCATTCTCTATAATTTATAATTAATTATAATTAGTTTCCTTAATATTTAGGATTTCTGTAAATGTAATTTTGTCAATCCAGAAAATAGCGAGCTTTTAAATGAAAAAGTACTTTATTAGCTGATTTATAACTAATTTCCTTGAAGACTCTTAATGAAGCCAGTGAACATTATTTCTTTTCCTTCAGTATAGTTTGCAGTTTTCATGAATCTTAATATAGCTTTACACAGTAACTTAACATCTTTAGCCTGTTATGCATATGTTACCATCAACTGGTTTTTTACTAAGGATAGCACTTTAAAAAATTTACTTGTCTATTATAGATGTGCTCAGTTCCATATAATAAAAAACCTAATTTGTGACTTAAAAGAAGGATTTTTTTTTTTTCTCAGCTAATATTTAGGATTAGGGAAACAGATGGGTACATAATTTGACCCCATAATGCCATCAACAAATAGACTATTTCTCGTTCTGTGTTTAGCCACCCTTCCTGTGTGGACTTATCTAAATGCTTATCAATTTGTGGTAGCAGTATGGTCTACTAAACCTAAAACCTTACCTCAAAGATAAGTAAAAAGATGAAGGCATAATAACAGAGTTGACATACCTTCGTGTATCTATCTGTACATGTATGTTTTAATTTAAAAATGTGTATTTTGATATTCACAAAAGTAAGAAATAGTACAAAGAATTCTCCTATATCCTTTAACCACATTCTCCATGTTAACATTTTACCACATTTGCTTATCATTTTCTTTCTGTGTATACGTGTGTGTGGTTAAACCGTGTCTTAGTATGTTGCAGATAAGATGCCTCTTGTCAGGCCAGTGGCTCACACCTATAATTCCAGCTACTCACAAATTCAAGACTAGTGTGGGCAACTTGTTGAGACCCTGTCTCATAATAAAATAATTTTTTTAAAAAAGGACTGCAGATATGGCTGAATGGTAAAGAGACCCTGGGTTCAATCCCCAGTACTGAGAAAAGGTGCTTCTTTATCCCTACATACTCTGTGTATTTCCTAAAAACAAGGATGCTTTATTATATAAGCACAGTACAATTATGAAAATCAAGAATTAGTATTTATACAAGGCTATTAAAGACTTATTGTCCCAATAATATTCTTTATTCTTAAAGAAAGAAAAATTTTTTTCTTAGATCCAGTCCAGGATCATATGTCTCATCTTGTTAGACCTCTTTAGTCTCCTTTAACCTGGAACTGTTCTAGTCTTTCTTCGAAGAATACAGCCTTAATAGTTTTGATAAATAGTTATTTTTGGAAAATGTCCTTTAGTTTGAGTTTGTCTTACCGTTTCCTCATGGTTAAATTTCTTTTTTCTTCCCTTTCTTGCTTTTCTTGTCTTGCCCTCTCTCCTTCCCTTCCTTTTTTCTGTCATGTACTGGGGGTTGAAAAAACAGGGTCTTATGCACATACTGAGCAAGTGCTCTACCACTGAACCACATGCCTAATCCCTCGTGATTAGATTTTTATGGGAATACCACTGTAGTGATATATCCTTTTGAGACACTTGTTAGTGGTTTTTCCCCTTTTTTGGTGATGGTACATATTTTTCCCCTGGGAAGTTACTGTATTTCCCTTTTGTAACTAGTAAATATCTTGGTATTGACAGTTTTAAACCTGCATAAATACTCTGTTTCTCATTCCTTTTTATCTGCAGGTTACATCAGCCATTGGTGTTTTTTGTCTGAAATTATTTATTCTCTTTTGGAGAACTTTCCTATAGATTCTATCCATCAGTTTCCACTGATATCTTAGCCAAAGTTCTGTGGAAGCTTGGAAAATGTAATATTTTTATCTGGGTGTGTTGCTGCCGCAAATAAAAGCCAGAGTCCTATTAGTAAAGAAAAAGAGGACAGTATGTAGGCAAACTCACCAATTTTTATTGTTTGAGTGAACTTCATACAGATGAAATGGGTGAGTAAAAGATAAGTTAATTTCAGGCCACACTTTATCTCTTATCTTAATAGAACTATTCCTTTTCTTGGGGATTCTTATCATTTGTAGGCCATATCTACATTTCCAAGGAAGGGAAAACAATCTTTAGGAAGGAGGGTGTGACAGTGTAGAAAACATGTACTCCTTTGCGTGCATAGGTGACTTCTGCTTCCTTGACCCTTCACTGATAGGCAGTTTAGAGGCTGACTATATCATATTTTTAACAAAAACTATCGAAAAGAGGAGACTCAGAGAAATGACAGGGAAGCGACAGATTACAACAGATTTGTGAGCTCAGCCAAGTACAGTGGTGGCAGGCCTAGTGGCTACAAAGAAGACATGGTTTAGACAGTACTCGTGTATGGGTAGAAAATACTCTAGGACTGTATTTGTGACTAATTGTATAACAGGTTATTTTAGTTTCTATTCTGTGGAAAGTGTAAAGTGTTCCAACAAAGGGTTTTTTTTTTTTTTTTTTTTTTTTTTGCACCCGTGCTGTTGAATGCTAAATGTAATAGTCTGATCATGATGCTGAATAAATGGCTTTAAAAAAAAAAAAAAAACTGTAGAAAAGATCACTGAGAAAATCTTTTTAGACTCTTGTATTCTATATCATGGTAGAATTGTTAGGGTAGTTTCTTGGCAGAAGGTGTTTGGGCCTGTGATCTCTGACCTCTAGCAAAGTAGTGTGGGACAGGATGCAGGGGACAAGAAGAAAAAGGAAAACCTTTACTTTTCATAACAGTCATGCTTTTATGTATTATATATTATAGCAAACATTTTGAGTACGATTGGTAGTATATTTTCTTGCGTGACTTTTCTTTGCAGAGCTAGGATTCAACCTCAGGGATTTGTGCATGTATACAAAACATTCCACCACTGAGCCACATGCTTGGCACTCTTTTTTTTTTTTTTTTTTTTGTGGTGCTGGGGATTGAACCCAGGGCCTTGTGCTTGACAGGCAAGCACTCTGCCAACCGAGCTATATCCCCAGCCCTGCTTAGCACTCTTGTTTGACTTTTTTCTTAAAATCATATCAGTTTTAATTTCTAGACAAGTAAATATCAGTCTCCATAACCCACAGAAGCAAAAGGCTTCTGCATCCATTCTTACTTTTTTTTTTGGTATCAGGAATTGAGCCCAAGGGTGCTTAACCACTCAGCCACATTCCCTATCCTTTTTATTTTGAGACAAGGTCTCGGTAAGTCGCTTAGGGCCTTGCTCAGTTACTAGGACTGGTCTTGAATTTGTAATCTTCCTACTTCAACTTCCAGAGTTGCTGGATTACAGGCATGGGCCACTGTGCCCACCTAGTCCTTTCTTATTCTTATTATGAAAGTCAAAAAGGTCCCAGAGGCCAAAAAGTGAGACAGGCACGGGGGTGACTGGGCCATTTCTTGCTGTAACCTCACAGGGAGCTATTGTGAGGGAATTTCAAACACTGGCTGTATAAAAGACTGACTGTTTTCATTCATAAGCACAGAAAACTTTTGGTGGTGGTGAGCTGTCAGACTCCCAGATATCGTGGTTGGTGGTTGTAGTGTTTTGGTGTTGTATTTTTAATTTGGGTTTTTTTTTTTTTTTTTTTTTTTGGTGTTTTGGTTGGTTGTTTTTTAAACTGGCATCCTTATTTGGTGTTCTGGTTTTATGTAGGAAAGGTAGTGAGAGTGGTATAGTGCTGCAGGGGATCAGGTTCTGAGGGCCATTGGGCAAGGTAGCTTCAACCAGGTGACACTAGCCTGCCATCTCCTCACTGAGACAGAGATGGCAATGAGAGTCATACCAGAGATAGAGTGGAACATTCCTGTCTTATCTGAACTTGATGTGATGATGGCCATGGACCACTGACCACTGAAATGTAATCTAGCTCTTTGAGATCATCGAAAATATTTACATTGTCATGGAGCATGACGTGGGAGATAGCTATGGCCCTGCATCCTGGAGTCTGGTGGTATGCTGGAGGAAGAGGCTTGAAGACTGTGCAGGCAGATCAGGTGTGTCCTGCAGTAATGCCACAAGAAGGGCAGTGCTCCTGGACCTAAATAGGAGAACATTCTGGTGCTTGCTTGAGGCAATTTCAAACTCATCGACATCAGCCACAGCACCAGATTCATGCCTGGGCAGAAGCTGAACAGGTTTGAGGGCACTCTTCCTGTACCTTATCCCTGAAGTCATCCAGTGAAAAGAATATGAGGGCCCCACAGTGGATGTCTAGAGCCTGGGTGTTATTCTGTATTTTATGCTTACAAGGAGATGCTGATTTATGACGACCACCGCTAAGCAACTGAAGAAGCGGATGGTACAGGCAAGGTACGACAATCCCCCATGCGTTTCCAAGGAAGCACAAAGCCTCATCAATCAAATACTAATGGTGGAACCCATGCAGAGGCCCACAGTGGAACAAATAAATAATGGGGCACCCATGGTTGAGTAAGGTTGAGGAATATTCACTCAGCTATTCTATTAAGCCTGGACCCAACAATATGGCAGTCATGCTTGAAGAGGGTTTTGAGCCCTGTAATACCTGGGTGCCCCTGGCAAATTGAAAATACAATGAGGCAATGGCTACATACCTGATATCCAGCACTAGATAACCCAGGGGGCAGGCTACACATTCCAGGTGAACCCTGTGTGTTGCAGGGTGGACCTTGCCAGGTCCTGTAGATCCTTTCAGTGTTCACCTAAAGAGGAGTGCCAGTGAGCCTGTCCTTCCTACCCTCTCCTATCCCTTTGGGCATCAGCTGCCTGAGAAGGCCAAGCATTCAGGGCAGAAAGTTGGTGGAGATGCCAGTGTGCTTGCTATTCTTCTCTTTCCTGCACATGAAGACTTCCAACGTATTTTCCTACCTCCTGTAGGATCCTCAGTAGCTGGGTCCCAGCAGATAGCAGCACATCCTCCCAAGGTATCTCTTCAGGGCAATCCATGACAACAGCAAGGGCTGGAAGGGGGTTACTAGGAGGATCACCACCTACATTCAGCAACTGTGTTGTTGCATGTCTTGCTTCTGCGGGCTGGCTTTCAGAAAAAAAAAGTGGCTTCAATGAGAAGAGGGCAGAATCGTACTATGTTTAGAAGCACAGTGGCTCCAGTGAAAATACAGAGCTGGGACAGACAAATCAGTGGATAGCGAGAAGACCCTGAGATCTGTGTATTCTGACATCATGGTGTGGGCACCACTGAGGCGTGGACTCCAGCAGCTGTGGGAATGTGTTGTGCATGCAAGCTGACTTAGGCTTCTCTGCGTGGATTCCATCCTGGAGCTCAGTTCCACCAGAAGTCTCCTCTGTCTCCACCTGCAAGGGACATTAGAGGCTCTTTTCCCTGGGACACTTCACCCTGCCCTGCTCTTCTCTGTACTTTTTCCCATATGTCTAGGAGAACAGAGATGGTTCTTAATAAATTTCTGTTTCTCAACACACTGTGTAATAAAATTGATGTTCCAAAGATTTTTAAAAAGGCAGATTAAAAAAAAAAAAAGAGAGGCTTCAGGGCAAGGGCTGTTGCCCAGCAGCCGTCCTCTCCGAGGCCTGGACCACTGTGCCTTCCTTTCCTGGTCAGTGTAGATAAGAGTCTTGCTCACCTTGAGCCAGTGTACACCGAACCAGTTTCAGCCGGTTGCTTAGCTCAGAAGGAATCCCTTTCTTGGTATTCAGGCCCTTCCCTGAGGTGTGAGGAGAGGGTGGGTGGCAGCTGTTGAAGAAGACACATCTGGCAAGGCCTCAGGACCCCCAGAGTGTTCTATGGTATTTTGTTTGCCTTCTAATGAAGTTTATGTGACTGTTTTTTTTTCCCCTCACTTTTTGTTTAGGAAGTTTATCGGAATTCTATGCCAGCTTCCAGTTTCCAACAGCAGAAACTTCGAGTCTGTGAAGTCTGCTCTGCCTATTTAGGTCTTCATGATAATGACAGACGACTGGCTGATCATTTTGGGGGTAAACTGCACCTGGGATTTATTGAAATAAGAGAGAAGCTTGAAGAATTAAAGGTACTTTGGTAAATTAATATTCCTGACTTTATCCTATTTTGCTACTTATTCTTTTTATCTGCTATTAGTTGTCTTTTGAACAGTATTCTTGATTGTGATTTATTCATAGTTAGTATCAGCAGTTCACACTGAATAGTATAGAATTATAAATGGAAATTCAGGCTGGTTTAATGGATGATGTCTGAGAAACAGGTTTTACAATATTATCCCATTATTCTGGGAGATATTTTAGTTGAATTAGTCATTTTAAACTGGTTTTTAAACTAACTCTTTCCTACAAAATCCCCTAAAATGTGTGTTGTTGTCCTTTTCAGTAAAATCAATAATTATATATTAATATAATATTTACAGGAAGATTGAGAAAATGAGCCCAGTATGTATTGAAATATTTTGAAGTTCTTTACTGAATACAGGCTTAGAGAACCTCTAGTTTTGTGTACCTTCCTCCATTTCAGGAAGGAATTAGGACAACCTATGAAGGAAGGACAGCCACTATTAGTTAAATATATGTGCTGTTAAAAAAAAGGCAGCATAGTTCTTACTCTTCTCCTCAGTGCTTTTGAGGGAATAAACAAATGCACACACAAAGAAGTGGGGTATTTTGAAGTGGTAAAAGGCAGAGTTGATAAATGTCATCAGTTTGCCTTTCAGTGGTCTGATGTGGCTGATTTTTTAAGATTTACAGTACTGTAGCCTTTTGTTTCAAGTTGAGGACTGGCCCAAATATTAGCAGCACTGGGGAGTTACTTTCCATGTAGTTGTATCAACTGGAACTGACCCAAGATCCATAGCTTGACTTTTCCAATAATGTGGAATCAGAAAACACCCAGGCAAACTGGGTCTGGTGGTACATATCTATAAACTCCTTTGATTGGTGACTGGAAAAGTTTGAGGTATCGCACATTTTCCACAAAAGGGGTAAAAATTATGGAAGGGACACTCATGAGCTTAATAATTATATCTGATGGAATGTCAAATTTTATTGTTTTTTTTTTTTCAACAGATTGTGAAGTTAATTGTACTATATTGGGAACCAGATATGGTAAAGATAATTAAAAATTGACCTAGTAAATATAGTCTTTATTGTTTTTAAGAGAGTTGTAGCTGAGAAGCAAGAGAAAAGAAACCAGGAGCGCCTGAAACGAAGAGAAGAAAGGGAGAGGGAAGAAAGGGAGAAGCTGAGGAGGTATGGTGGCCTGATAAGTAATCCAAATATTTGAAGTTAAATCTTCTTGTAAAAGAAACGTGATTGATACATGTTTTTAGATGACATTAAATCTGTTCTGGGACATGGAAATTACTGTTTACTTTTAAGAACTGTTAGACATGAAAGGCAGTTTCTATGCACACATACAGACTTGAGTACCCTTTCTCCAAAGTGCTTGGGACAAGAAGTGTTCTTGTGGGACTTTGAGAGTGGGAGTTCTTTTTTGGATTTGAAATGTCTGCATAAACCTTACCAGTTGAACATCCCTACTTCCAGATCTGAAATGCTCCCAAATGTTAAACTTTGTGAGAATCATATCTGTGCTGAAAAAGTTTCAAATTTCAGATTAGGGACACTCAATCTGTATTAACTTTTAGCCACTAAACTGAAGATGATTTCCAGAATGTTTAGAAGAGTGAATAAAATATGCTCTGTGTCTTTAGGTCTTGTAAGATTTATAACAAAATCCTTTTCTAGCTCTTTAGTTTTTCATATTGTTTTTGTTTGTTTTATTTTTGTTTTTGTTTTTGTTTTTTTAACTGGGGGTTTGAGCTTTGTGAATGTGAGCTAGATGCTTTGCCACTGAGCTCCATCCCAGTCCAAAAGTTTTTTTGTTTCATTGATTATTTTATGTTAAGCTTTGATTTTTTTTTTCACAATTTTAAGAGCCATAAATGATAAATTTCCATTAGTTTAATAGTAAGTTACATATGTACAGCTCTATTTAAATTAATATTCATTAATTGGTGACATCTATAATTCTTCATATTTAGAGTGTTTAAACATTCTTCTGAGTCATTGGCAACTAAAATTGCATAGCATCATTGTGGCAACTGTTTTGTGAGTTGTGTTCTTAGTTTCTTTCAATGAATTTGGGATGCACAGGCATGCCACAAGTGATTTACTTATTGTTGTAATATGTGATGTTTCCTTAGTCATAATGAGTATGATATCTCTGAAATTTTAACACCCTCAGAGTTAGTAGATGTACCTGACTTAATTAAGACACTTTATAGTATGTGAGTAGATCATGCTCACTGCTTCTAAGCTTTGAGCATATTAAAATTAAAGAAGTTTTAAACCGACTTCATTTGTGTTAAATGTCTTTTACCAGGTAACCTTTTTGCATTTTTAAGGACAAAATGGAATGGAGCTGTGTGGATGTTGTTTCTTTAGGGGAAGTGCTGTCAGTCTTCCCATTTCTCTCTTTCTCTGTGTGTATGTATATATATATACACACAAACACACAGCTAAGGATATGTATTTTTTTCATTTACCGTAAATTTTACCTCAGACCTTTATATCTTTGTTCTTTGGTGTACATTAAGTTCTAATGGAGATATTACCAAGTATTATAATATTTAGGATGTTATAAATAGCATTTTATGTAACATTGGAATTCTCAAGATTCAACCAAGACGATAGTAAAGAACAAAAATTTTTTGCAAGAATGTGCCTGCACATTTGTAAATAATGAGAAACTATCACCAACTCCTTTGGTTGCTGGGTGTTTTTTTTTTTTTTTTTTTTTTTTTTCCTCCTTTGACTATAAAATATACCCCTCTTTCAGCTGGGTGCAGTGATGCACACCTGTGATCCCAGTGATCTGGGAGGCCAAGCCAGAAAGATTGCAGTTTGAGGCCAGCCTTAGCAACTTAGTGAGGCCCTAAGCAACTTACCAAGACCCTGTCTCAAAATAAAAGATAAAAAGGGTTGGGGATGTAGCTCAATGGGAAGGTACCCTGGGGTTCAATTCCCAGTAACAAAAAATAAAAAAAAAAAAAAAGTACCTCTCTTTCAGAAATGTTAAGAATATTTTTCTCTATGACTTTGAGAGAAGTATTGTAATTAAGTATGGAAGATGAAATTAAATGCTAGTGTAAAAATTATACAAGATGAGATTCTGACTGGTACTAAAAGGACAACTAAAAAAAAAAAAAAAGTCCTTATCATTTACTGGGTCCTTACTGTATGCCACGTACTGTACCAAGAAATTCACTATACTGGGTCCAGGGCTGTGGCTCAGAGGTAGAGCACCTGCCTAGCATGCCCAAATCCCCAGCACTACAAAAAATAAAAGGGAGGCTTGCAGAAATTGACTGTACTAAGAAATTTGCTTAAATTGGTTTGCCTAATCCTCATATACACCTCCCAATGAAATTTTTATTATCCCTCTTTTCTCACTGACAGACTAAGTTAAGGGAGGATATATAACTTACCCAGCTTATATAGTTGGTGAGTGGTAGAGCCAGAATTAAAACTCATGTCTGCTGGACAGTGGTACACATCTATAATCCCAGTGATTTGGGAGGCTGAGGCAGGAGGATTGCAAGTTTGATGCCAGCCTGGGCAACTTACTGAGTGAGACCCTATCTCAAAGTTTAAAAAAAAAAAAAAAAAAAAAGGGGACCACCCAACTAGACCAATCTTAAATTCCTGACCCATAGAAAGTATGTGGAATAATAAATGTTTAAGTTGCAAAAAAAAAAATAATAAAAATAATAATAATAAAAATATAGGTCAGGGATGTAGCAAATTGGGTGAGTGCCTAATAAGCATGTGTGAGGCCATGAGTTCAGTCCTTAGCACCACAAAACACATAGAGACACACACACACAGTTGCTCACATTGTGTGTTAACAGTATGCTGGGTCATGTGAAGATATATAAAAAGGAGCTGGGTGTTTTAGGGATTATAATATGAGTTGTAGCCCCCAAAGGTATGTATTTAAATCATAGAAGTTTTATTCTGTTCCCAGAAGGGAGAAACAAAATGACAGAGGTATAAATAACATAATTTTTCCTAGGTTAGCAAATGGTTACCTAGGAATTAAGGAGTTGTAATATACTATTGTTTTAGTCTCCAGGAACATATTCTTTTTTTAAGAGCCATCCAGTTAAGAGATCCTGTATGGCAAGATGGGGAAATCTATAGTTGGTGGTGCATTTTGGAAAAAATGTGTGTGCATAAGTACACACTTTTATGTTTTTAAACTAAAAAAATTTAGGAATCAAGAAGAATAATTAATTTAACAGCACATCGCTCTGTTTGTTAATTTATAGTCACTTTTCTAAAAATAGATATTCTTTTTTTAGGTCCCGATCACATAGCAAGAATCCTAAAAGGTAGGTATTTATACAAGAATAGGTATAGATATAAGTAGCGAAGCTGTGTTTTTCAAAGGTAGTTTTATAAATTAACTATCTTATAAAAGTTAATGAGAGTTGTTAAATTATTACTGTTTCTTGGGTTCAGTTTTGAACATTTTCATTTTAGGAGAAACTGGTCAAAAGATACTCATGAGGGCTGGGGTTGTATCTCAGTGGTAGCACACTTTCTTTGCACATGTGAGGCACTGGGTTCCATCCTCAGCACCACATTAAAAAAATAAATGAAGATATTGTGTCCATCTACAACTAAAAAAAAATTCAAAAAAAAAATACTCAGGAATCATAAAGTTTATCAGAGTAGAATTATATATAGTACTCTGGAATTATAGGGGAAAGCTAAAAATATTCCTAAATATATCTTTAAAATGTTTTTCATGCTAAGTAAATATATAACTTTTTAAATATCAGTTTGAGTGGAGCTGGGGTTTTACTCAGTGGTAGAGTGCTTGCCTAGCACATGTGAGGCACTGGGTTTGATCCTCAGCACCACATAAAAATAAATAAAAGTATTGTGTCCAACTACAACTAAAAAAATTTTTTTGAAAAAAATCAGTGCGAGTGGTACATTTAAGAAACCGCATTTTAAGAGGTTGTACCTGTTGAAAATAGAAATAAGTCGATTAGATAAATTTTTGAATGAGATCCCTAGAAGGGAAAATAAACTGTTCAGTCTGTACCCCGTGCCCCATTTTGGTCTCTTGTAAGTTTATTGTTCTCCCCTTTGAACTGTGAGCACAAAAAAATTTGAGAGGGACACTTAACAGCCCTAAGGAGGAAGGGAACAGTTAATACTTACTTTGATTTTCTGTGGTGATATTTGGGGTGTTTTTTAAAAGTCTATAATTTTTTAGTTAACAGAAAAATATTTTGTCTGAGAAAGGTGGAGAAATGTGCTTTACTTCTTCATTCTCTCTTGGTTCTTGCCATGCTCATTTTGTCTTTGAACCTTTCCCACCTATAGTGCCCTTTCTCATTCTTTCCCAGATCCCACCATTTTTCTTATTCAGATTACATCAACTTTTTTTTAAATTGTTATTTGTTCTTTTTATACCTGACAATAGAATGTATTTTGGCATATCTTACATACATGGAGCATAACTTCCCATTCTTGTGGTTGTACGTGATGTAGAGTTACACTGGTTGTATATTCATATTGCATCACCTTTTGGAAACCTGCAAAGTCTTAAACTTCAGAGAGTAACTATTTTCCAAGAACTTTTTCCTAAAGAAGTGAAGCATTTGTTGCTGTGAAATAAAAACCTTATGTTTCTATTAGTTACCCTTTAGTACTTTTTAGAGCCTTTTAGTGGTATTTTTCCTTAAAACCCTAAAACAATCCAGGAATAGTTGTCCATCCCAGCTACTTGGTAGTGAAGTGGAAGGATCACAAATTCAAGGTCAGCTGGCCGTTTTTTGTCTCAAAAAGGTTGGGGGTGGGGCCAAGGATGTAACTCAGTGGACAGTGTGGATAATTACTAGCCTTAACATGCTGGGGGTGGGGTGGGGACCCAACACTAAACAAACAAACAAACAATGCACAGAAAGTCAAAAGATATTAATAAAGGAATCATTTGTATTAGCTAATTTATGATTTCCCAGATGCAAGATGATAAGTAGAAACATTAAGTTATGATCATGCTCTTGTTACTGGTTGATTGATAAAAACTAATCCCTTTGTTGAAAAGCTATCTAAAGTGTTTATTTATACACAGAACATCTTTAGATATTTGGGCTGTAAACTTAATTTCCACCACTGTAGTCCAAGCCTCCTCTAACCTTAGTATTACAGGAGTCCCTTAAGTGGTTGCCTCACTTCTGAATTTGCTCAGAACCCCTTCTCCACCTGAGTTTGTTTTTCAGACATCAGCCAGAATGAGCCTTTTAAAAAGAAATCTGTCAAATTTTCCAGAGGCTTGGAGGTGTAGCTCAGTGGTTGGTTGGTTAGTAGGTAGGTAGGTAGGTAGGTAGGTGGGTGGGTAGGTGGGTAGGTGGGTAGATGGGTAGATGACATAAGATCATCTAAAGATTTTCCATCTCATTCACAGAAGTAAAAGTTTTTACTACAGCCTTTAAGTTAGGGTGACTGTGAATAGTTATGTCTCAAGATATCTATTAATAACCCCCTTTATATAGTTGCATTCAGGGTCTCCTGGTTTAAATGATAAAGTATTTGGTCATCGTGCTTGTAAGACCCTGAAGTTACCCTTGCTTTACTTCATTCCAGCCAAACAGGTCTTTTCTGGTTCCTGCAGTATGCCAAGCCTTCTGCCACCTTAGGGTCTTTGCATCTGTGTGCTCTTCTCTGAGATGACTGATGTGCTTATTCCCTTCTTTCAGTCTTTCTTAAGTGCCATCCTATCAGAAAAGCCTCTCCATATTCTTTTTGTTTTGTTTTTGCTTGTTTAATAGTACTGGAGATCTAACCCAGGCCGGGCAAGTGTTCTGCCTCTGAGCTACACCCCAGCCCATCTGCCTTTTCTTTATAAAATAAAATATTACTACCCCATTTCTCTACCCACCTTTACCCTACTTTCTTTATACTAGACAGAGATCTATATAGCACTCTTTTTAGAGTATAAACTCTTAGAGGTCAAGGTCTTGCGGGGAGGGAGTTGTGTGGGTGTTTGTGTGTGTGAGTGAATATGTTTTGCAGTACCGGATTGAATCCCAGGGTGCTCTGCTGCTAAGCCATGTCCTCAGCCCGTTTTGCCTTTTCCCTCTTTCCTTTCTTCCTCTCTGTCTCCCCATCTACCTTCCTTCCCTCCCTCCATCCATCTCTCTCCCTCTCTTTCTCTCTCTCTCTCCCCCCTATCCTCTCCCCTCCCTCTCTCTCCCTCTCCCCCTCTCTCCCCTCCCCCTCTCCCCTCCCCCACTTTCCCCTTCCTTCTTTCCTTTTTTTTAGTAATAGGGGGTGAACTCAGGGGAGCTTTACCAGTGAGTTACATTCCCAACCCTTACTTATTTATTTATTGGGTACCGGGGATTGAACTCAGGGTCACTCAGCCACTGAGCCACATCTCTGGCCCTATTTTGTATTTTATTTAGCGTGAGGGTCTCAAAATAAAATTTAAAAGCCTCACTTTTGCTGAGGTTGGCTTTGAACTCACCATCCTCTTGACTCAGACCCCTGAGCTGCTGGGATTACAGGCGTGTACCACTGTGCCAGGCCCTTTTTTATTTTCTGAGACAGGTTCTCACTAAATCACTGAAGGCCTCACCAAGGTGCTGAGGCTAACCTTAAAGTTGTGGGCCTTCTTCCTTAGCCTCCAAGTCACTGGAGTTACCTGCATGTGTTACCATGCCCAGCCTCCCTTTTTACTTTGTTTGAGATAGGGTCTACTTAAGTTGCCAGGCTGACCTCAAACTGGGAATCCACCTGTCTCAGCCTTCTGAGTAGCTGGGTTTATAGTCATATGCTATTGCTTCTGACCTGGACTTATTTTAAAGTTTATAAAATTATGCATTGGAAGAAAAGAGTCGTACCTCCAAATGAGTAGTTAAACAAAGTGTTCTTTGATAAAACTTTTATTTAATGAATTTTATAATTCTTTCCCTATGTTCCTTTTTGGAAATACAATATTCAGTTGTGAGAATATTTTGTTCAGCTGTGGTTAATGCTAGGTCCACATTATTTACCGTTCTTTGATTATAATGACAGAAATGGAATGCTTTTGAACTTCATTTGTTATATAAAAATAATCATTTGAAAAGGAACACTGTAAAGTATATCATCTGAATAATTTGTGCTTTTCAATGTGGTATCAAAATAGGAGAAAACATCACATTCTTAAGGCAACTTTAAAAATTTAAACCACTGTATCATTGATATACCATAAGAATTACCCATTTTAAATTTGCATGTCAGTGATTTTTAGTAAATTTAAAACTATGCACCTTTCACCACATACTATTTAGAAGAGCTTCATCACTCTGAAAGCAACTTTTTTTAAAATTTATTTTTTATTTAAATTTTTTTTATTTTTACAGACTGCATTTTGAGTCATTGTACACAAATGGAGTATAACTTCATTTCTATGGTTGTACAATGTAGATTCACACCATTCATGTAATCATACATATATATATATATACATATATATAGGGTAATTCTGTCTGTCTCAGTCTACTATCTTTCTTCTCCCACTCCCTTCCGCCCCATTTTCCTCTACACCATCCAAAGATCCTTCATTCTTCTCTTCCCCCCACCACCCCACCTTGTAATATATCGTCGTCCTCTTACCAGAGAAAACATTTGGCCTTTGGTTTTTTGGGTTTAGCCTATTTCACTTAGCACGATATTTTCCAACTTCATTTACCACTAAATGCCATAATTTTATTCTTATTTATGGCTAATATTCCATTGTTTATATATGCCACAGTTTCTATATCCATTTATCAATTGAAGGGCATCTTGGTTGGTTCCACAATCTAACTATTGTGAATTGAGCTGCTGTGAACATTGATGTGGCTGCATCACTGTAGTATGCTGATTTTAAGTCCTTTGGGTATAAACCGAAGAGTGGGATAAATGGGTCAAATGATGGGTCCATTCCAAGTTTTCTGAGGAATCTCCATATTGCTTTCCAGAGTGGCTGCACCAATTTGCAACTCCACCAGCAATGTATGAGTATGCCTTTTTCCCCACATCCACACCAACACTTATTATTGCTTGTGTTCTTGAGAATAGCCATCCTAATTGGAGTTAGATGAAATCTTAGGGTGGTTTTAATTTGCATTTCTCTAATTACTAGGGATGATGAGCACTTTTTCATATATTTGTTGAGATTACCTGCATATCTTCTTCTGTGAAGTGTCTGCCCATTTCCTTAGCCCATTTATTGATTGGGTTCTTTGTATTTTTGGGTGTGAAGTTTTTTAAGTTCTTTATAAACTTTAGAGATGAGTGCTCTGTCTGAGGTGTGTGTGGGAAAGATTTTCTTCCACTCTGTAGGCTCTCTTTTCACATTATTGTTTCCTGTGCTGAGAAAAAACTTCTCAGTTTGAATCTATCCTACTTAATGATTTTTGCTTTGATTTCTTGCGCTGTGGGGGTCTTGTTAAGGAAGTCTGGTTAAGCCAACGTGATGGAGATTTGGGCCTACTTACTTTTTCTTCTATTTGGTGAAGGGTCTCAGAACTAATTCCTAGATCCTTGATCCCATTTGAGTTGAGTTTTTTACAGGGTGAGAGATAGGGGTTTAATTTCATTTTGTTGCGTGTGGATTTTGTTTTGCCAGCACCATTTGTTGAAGAGGCTATCTTTTCTTCATTATAAATTTTTGGCACCTTTGTCTAGTATGAGATAACTGTACTTATGTGGGTATGTCTCCATGTTTTCTATCCTTTACCATTGGTCTACCTGTCTATTTTGGTGCCAATACCATGCCGTTTTTGTTACTATAGCTCTATAGTAGAGTTTAAGGTCTGGTATTGTGCTATCTCCTGCATCACTCTTCCTGCCCAGGATTGCTTTGGCTCTTCTGGGTCTTTTGTTCTACCAGATGAATTTTCTGATTGCTTTCTCTATTTCTATGAGAAATGTCATTGGGATTTTAATTGGAATTGTGTTAAACTTATTTAGCACTTTTGGAAGTATGACCATTTTCATAATATTAATTCTGCCTGTTGGAGAACATGGGAGATCTTTCCATCTTCTAAGGTCTTCTTCAATTTTTCTTTCATGTTCTGTAGTTTTCGTTGTAGAGGTCTTTCACCTCTTTGGTTAGATTGATTCCCAAGTATTTTATTTTTTTCGGGGCTACTGTGAATGGAGTTGTTTTCCTCATTTCCCTTTCAGATGTTTCATCACTTATGAATAAAAATGCTTTAGATTGATGCTTGTTGATTTTATATCCTGCTAGTTTAGAACAACCCCATCACTCTGAAAGCAACATTTTAAATGAAACCACACACCTTTCTTTCCTCTTTGTTTTCCTCAAGTATTTCTGTTCTGGGCATGCCACCTCCACCCTTCCACACAAATTAGTGACCTGTTAGAGAATATGAAGTGTTTTCCTTCTACTCTTAAATACTTTTTAGTAACACTCCCTGCCCTCTCCTCCCAATTTAGGTAAAGTTCTCAAAGTGATTTTTTTTTTTTTTTCATGTTTTTTTCCCTCCCCAGTTATGTGCTACTTGAATAGAGAACTGTCTCACTGTTTTAATTACCTTGAGATTTGGTATACTGTGAGCATTTAAAACTTATTTCTGTGATTCTGTAACCTTTCTAATTCAGAGAGGCTAATTTATCCTGGATAGTATTCTTTCCCATGCCTCTCCTTCCTTTTGTCCATGTCCATCAGGTACATATTTAATTTCTAACATATTTCAAAAATTCTTAGTCTAAATGAAATTAAGTCCCTAAAGCATTTAGATAATATAATTCCTAGCAGGTAATAGTTGTAAAGATTGTAGCTTTCATTTTTTAAATATTCCTGATGTAAATTTACACAATACTGATTGACCTCTCAAAATTAGTATTTTATTTTGAAATTCTTATATGCAGTTGTTAACATATGGCAATTAATTTTGGTATAAATGGAGTTGATTGGGAATGAAATTGTCAGTAAGGACAGGCTACTAAGGAATAATTTCTCTTTAAAGAAAAGGTTTTAGAGGGTTGGGGATTTAGCTCAGTGGCAGGCCCTGAGTTCGGTCCTAAGCCCTGAGGAAAAAAAGAGAAAAGAAAAAAGGAAAGGGCTTTGGAGACTGGCATTGTGACTTAGTGGTATAACACTTGCCTCACACATTTGAGGTACTGGGTTTGATCCTCAGCACCACATAAAAATAAATAAAAATATTGTGTCCATCTAAACTAAGAAATTAAAAAAAAAAAAAAAAGGCATTAGGCGGGTGGGGGTATGGCCCAGTGGTAGAGTGCTTGCCTAGCATGCATGAGGCACTTTGTTCGATCCTGGGCACCACATAAAAATCAACAAATAAAGGTATTGTGTTCATCTACAATTAAAAAAAAAAAAAAAAGACTTTAGTAAATGCTAAATATTTGCTGACAACACTAAAAATGAAATAAAATCTTGTCTTTTTGTAGATCCAGGTCCAGAGAACACCGCAGACACCGGTCTCGCTCCATGTCGAGAGAACGCAAGAGGAGGACTCGGTCCAAGTCCCGGGAGAAACGCCATCGCCACAGATCCCGCTCCAGCAGCCGCAGCCGGAGCCGTAGTCACCAGAGAAGTCGTCACAGTTCTAGAGATAGGAGCAGAGAGCGATCCAAGAGGAGGTACTGAAGTGCCGATCAGAGGATATGGAGCTACCTTGATGGTTTAGCCTTTTGTTTACTTATGTTACTTATGTTTAGACTTTAGATTATCGGTTTGAAACTTGCACCTGGTGATATGTACACATTTGTGTGTGGGTGTATACATTTTTTTTCTGATTATATGGGTAGTTCAGAAAGACTTACATATGAGCCAGAGTAAGAAATTGAAACTGATATGTGCAGAGGTTATTGCTTTTCTCTGCTTAGTATGTCTTGAAAAAAACGTATTTTACAGGCAAATAATTTTAGATACTAATACTCTTCATTTTTTTCAGTATGTATTAACAAATTAGGGACTCTGAGAAGTCCTTTCATTAAAAGAGTTGTTTAGCTTTGTTTGACTTACTGTTTTCCAAACTTATTTGAGCTGGTATACTTTTTCAGAGCAGACACATTCTAGTATATTCTTGTTTAATCTAAAGTGTAGGCAATACATTGTTGTATACACTGTTGCTTGGTGCAGGGCAAATTTAGAATTTTAAGGAAGCTAACTTCTTGGTATAAATAAAAACAAGTCAAAAGGTGCAAGAAGGGCAGGCATATTTAAGGTATATTTAAGGACCTGAATATTTAGCAAGAGCAGACAAAGGATTAGAATGTGGTAGAGGAGTTTAGCACTCACAATCTGTATAGACTAAACTTCCAAAACCTCAGGTCATACAGCAGCCCTCAACCCAGGTAATTTCTATGGAATGTAATCTATACTGAAAATTTTTCTTTCTTTGTGTCTGTCTTTCTTTCTTTCTTTCTTTCTTTCTTTTTTTTTTTTTTTTTTTTTTTGACTTAACCATTCTTAAGTATATACAGGATGAATATTTTGTGTGTTCCTAGTTTACTTACTAATCTCACGTTTTCTATGGAGTACTCTTCATTAAAACCATACTGAACCATGGAAAGCTGTTAAAAATATTTCCCTTTGGTTTTTTTTGTTTGTTTGTTTGTTTCAACTACCCCTTCCTTGAAGTCACTCACAAGTTGAGTGATTAATCCGCTCTCAATCAATATTTTTATAATATTTCTGACCTTGTTCTAAGTAATCCTTAAGGTGACTTTAGTAAGAATTATTATATACTTTCTACTGCATTATGCTTAGTAAAAAATAATATAACATAGTTGAGCAACCATATTTAAGTTGCTCTAAGAAGTTTTCTGTGTGACAACACAGGATTGACATCTTTGACCACAGATTATAAAAGTGCTAACCTTGATATCATAGGGTGAGTCATCTAAGTTTAGATGAGGAAAATGCCAAAGTAATAAACAGCTTCAGGTAATCAAACTTGAATAAAGCAGATGTAATTTAAACAGATAGGAAAGTTACTTATAATAAGGCCACTTCTCTCACACTCTTGAAACTGGATTTCTTGGAGGCCACCCTCAGTGCAGTGTCTAGAAATAGGCTTTTAAAAAAAAACATTTCTCCACAAGTCTTAACCTGCACATGGAATTTTGAAAATCATGCAGCTAGGCAGTGGAAGATCTAGATAATTTCTTGTGTTGACCTGCCCAACTGTCATTGTTTCTGGTGTTTGTGAACTCTTAAATGTCCTTATTGGTGGTGGAGATGGGAGGGTTGGGTGTGAAGTCTCCTCCTCTGAGATTGTGTCATCTTAGTCCCTGATGCTTCCTGCATTTGTGAAGTTGTATAGGAAATTTTCCCCATACTACATGATACCCCTCACATCTAAGATTTTCAGCATGTTCATAAAGAGGCTTATTTTTGTAAAACTATTAAAAGTTTTGCTTTTCTCAAGAGAACTTCTCATCTTTGAATTCAAGTTACTCTTAAAAAGTTATTGGTTTTAACCCAAAATTTTCAGATAATTGCCCTTAAACCTACTTGTTATTACTTACAACATGAATTTATTACTACCAATGTGGATTTAATTTTTGAAGGTAAAAGTTCCCTTTAAAAGTCTTAGACATTGTGCTGTTTCCTTGCCCTGCTGTGAAGCTGTGAAGCACTGGTCTCTGTAGATTGTCTTTGTGATCTTTCCCTGGCAACATTTCCCATGGGTCAGCGAGGACCATTTGTAGCCTTCTGCTCTTGCTTTGTAGAAATGAACAATGTAGACTTCAGAGGCAGACTCTTGGGTCTGGGGCTTTGGCCAATACCTTAATTATCCCTTCTGTTTTTCCCCATCTCTTAAGTAGTGATAGTAAGTATTTATTTGCTTTATTAGGATTATTGGTAGTATGAATAAAGTAGTGTTTGGAAATTGCTCCTGTGTGGGACATTGTGATCTCTCAGAAAGCCTTAGTTGATGCTTACCTTCAGTTATTATCACTGACCTCTGGGATTTATCAACATCTAGTGTCCTTATTCTTAGGTATCATTTCTATCATCTCTTTTCATATTTCATTCTCCCCAGAGACTATGGATAAGACTTAAATTTGCAATCACTTGATTTGCATTCTGCGATTTTTTTTTTAACACATCATTTTGAAATTCAGCTGACTAAAACCTTCTTAAGTAGAATGTTCAATGTTGATATGATAGAATATTTCAACCTTTTTGTTTAAACCCTTCTTTACTGTATGTGTAAAACTGAGGATAGTAGTAGTTTTTCCCTGCCTTATGTCTTCCTGAAAGTCTCCTTACTTTGGGCTGGGGGTTTAGCTTGGCACCACAAGCTAAGCATACTCAAGGCCTTGGGTTCAAATGCCGGCACACCTGAAAAAAGTATTATCCAGATCTTGCCAATGCCTCAGAACCTAATTTTGAATATGGATTAGGTGAGGTAATTATGTAAAAGTTCTGCATCATCTGTAAAGGACCAAATAAGTAATATTTGTTACTGGTTGTTTTAGATTTTGAGAGTATAGAAGACTATTCCAATCCCATAATATCCTTCCATTTTTCTTCTGAATCTCTGATATGAACATATTTGTGACATATCTAACTGAGGATGGGGATGGGAAAGCAGAAGGTAATAAGAAACTTTATTATAGTGTGATCATCTTTTTATGTCTTCCATTCTGGTTTTAATGAGCTTACTCAGGAGGAATAAAGCAGATTTTTAAGTTAACTGATGGTTATTTAAAAGCCATATTATTGAGTAGTTCTCTTATCTAGGTGTCGGCAAACTGTTCCCTACAGGCCACATGAGGCCTGTGTCCTGGTTTTTGTACAGCCAGCAAGCTATGGATGGTTTTACATTCTTTAAAGGTAGATGTAAAGAAGGGGAAGAACACTACTACCACAGAGACTGTGTGTCACCTACAACAACACCTCAGATATTTACTGTCTGGCCAGACAGGAAACAAACAGATTTGCTGACCCCCATACCAAGTTACTGATTTCCATCCAGTTTGGAATCATGTTCTCTTATATATTTTTTTAAAATTTGGTAATACCTTTTACTTTTTAAAGCTATTATCAATGTATTATTTTTATATTAAATACTTTTTTATGAATTGGAGATGCTTTATGGTTGTCTCCAAGATACTGAGAATATCTTGTCATTTTAGCTTATGCTTTTTGACCCTAGCTTTTGTTGCCACCTGTCTTGTTTTAGAGCCCTTATCAATGACCATAGTGCTCTTTTCTGTCAGTAAACTGACTCCTGTGTCTTGGATGTATTCTAATATATTTCTTCAGCTTTATATTTATCCTATTCTTTAATTTGGATTTTGGGTTTCCCAACATATTTTGCTCCTCAAATTAATATTTTTCAGATCCTCAAAAGAAAGATTCAGAGACCAAGACTTAGCATCACGTGACAGAGACAGGAGTTCAAGAGACAGATCACCTCGTGACCGAGATCGAAAAGATAAGAAGCGGTCCTATGAGAGTGCTAATGGCAGATCAGAAGACAGGAGGAGCTCTGAAGAGCGCGAAGCAGGGGAGATCTAATTAGCTGTGTACATACCTTCAACCCTTAAGCTTCCTATGGAGTCACACACTATTGTTTAGTTTACAGCTGTTCAGGGCGACAGTGAGCAGTTCCAGACATTGATCCAGCCAGGCTAGATGTACAGCATCTAACTTGATCTGAACTGAACCTGTTTTCCTTGAGGAAGCCTAAAACTACATCCATAGTTTCTGGTGAACCTGTAATACAGTTCTGAGAGTGCAGTTTTATATAATAAGACATTGATCTCTTTATTCTTTCAAGTAGGAGTGATAGTGAATGAATTGTGTTACTTGCCTTGGGAGTTTTTGAACATTTGTAAGACGCTGTCTTCCTTTCTACTGCAAGCAGCAGCTTTGGGAATTTTTCTTTTTAATTCTTCTTTCTCTGACTTTTGTATCCCCTAATACCTGCACCCTCCAACTGTAAGAGAAAGGGTCAGGGAAGCAATATAACTTCTGTTCTAAGGTTCTCCTCCCATTATTAATTACTAGCTAATTACAGTTCAGAGCTTTTATACTGGAATGTGTGCTGGAGAAATTTAAAATACGGGGGTTTGTTGGATGGTGCCTATTTAGAGTTGGAAGTTGAACAGCTGTTGCATTACATACTTTTGCTTTTTTATTGAAATTTTGAAATCAGACTTGTCTTGATTTTTCTGTTCCATCAAATTGCTATGTTCAGGATGTTCTGAGGGGGGTGGGGGCAGGGACTCTTTCATAATAAGCACTTGTTTTATTTTGTGTGTGTGGAGTATAAAGGCTACACCCTTATTGTAAAAAATATTAATAATAAAATGAAAGAAACAATCATCACCACCTTCATTAAACTGTAACTTGTCTAGTAAATCGTCACTAGAACTATTTGCTGTGGGTATTTCCTCTATTCTGTTACATGGTTAACAGGACCTTACTGTGCAGGGAACCAAAAGAAGTCAATATACATTTGCGAAGATTGCAGAGGAAGTGTGAAAACCCTGCTTGTGCCCCTGCTGACTGTATTGCACTGCTCAGGGCTGTAGAGAAGGACTGGACCTGCAGGCACAATGGGGGAGTTCTTGTTTTCTTGTTTTTCTTATTCAATAAACCTGAATAAAACCAGTATGTAACCAACATAATGAAACCAACAGTTTCTGCATTAAAGAGCTGTGTACTGCCAGGTGTGGTGATGCATGCCTCAAACCCAGCTACTCAAGAGACTGAGGCAGGACCACTCCAAGTCTCAGGCAGCCTGGGCAACTTAGTTAGAGCCTGTCTCAGAGTAATATGTATATATATGTATTTTTTATTATTTTTTTTAAAGGCTGGGGATGTAGCTCAATGGTAGAGTGCTTGCCTAACGTGAGGCCCTGGGTTCAGTCTCCAACACTGCCTATAAATAGTGTACCCATTAGTGACTTAAACAGTAGTTGCCAGGTATCACTTGTAATTCTAGAAAGTATGAGGAACACAGGGACTGGGATTGTGGCTTCCCTAGCACATGTGAGGCTGAGGCACCACATAAAAAATAGTTTAAGGGAAGATAGAATTTAAAAGAAATAAAGAAGGAAGTATGAGGAACAAAATTCATTGGCCAAGGACTGGGGATATAGCTCAGTTGGTGGAATGCTTGCCTTGCATGCACAAGGCCCTGGGTTCAATCCCGAGTACCGCCAAAAAATAAAAAATAATTTAAAAAAATACATTAGCCAAAATTAGTGTCTGTGAGTATAATTAAGGTCACCTTTCAAGAACTGTTTCTGTGTAATGTTTGTTTTATTTGACAGGAATATGAATTTGAGAGAACAGGAAACTAAATTATGCCATTCTAAGTACTAATTAAAACTTTTATGTTAAAAAGGGACATTGACGTTCCAAGTTTACCAAGTGATGCCTCATTAACTAGAGGTTTCCTTCCATGTTTAAAATGTTCCAGATATATGGTTTGTACAGTTTACTCTGAGAGGCCTATCTACACTCATGACCCATTTTCCTTTTTTTACTTTAGGTTGCTCAGAAATTGTTTTGTGTCTACTTTGTACACACTTTGAATTTAGTGTCCTGGGGTATGGAATAAGATCAGAGGGATTAATTGGTAGTGCAAGGACGTCTGGGGCCTGACCTGTTGCAGTTAGTGATATATCTAGGGTTAGATATTGAATGCCTAAAGCATACTTCTAAAAAGTGTGTTTGCATCCTGTTTGTACTGCTGAAATCCAGTACTTGTAACACTCGTCTCTATTAGCAGCTGTTACTGCATTGTGATTTGGGGGGAGTCCAGGCCCCACAGTCAACAGCTACTGATGGCCAGTATGTACACCTCCACGGTGGATCACTTCAGCTACGTGGTGCTTCACACAAATGATCCCAGTTTAAAAAAATTCTTTTAGAATGACTCCGTTCTTTAGATACTGGCAGTATTTCAGCTTTAAGATGAGCAGTCTACATTTTAAGTAATCATCTTTGAGACAGGCCAGTCACTCTGAATTAGAAGAACCCTAAACTCAATATCTTCCCCCAACACACACACAATTAGGTACTCCTGTGGTAGCTGGTGGCTGAAGTAGAAAGGTTGAGTCCTATTTGACAAAAACCTGTGACCCTGTAGGATAAAGTAAAAACATGCTAAGTGGGTCCCTTCATTTCTCTGCTGTCTTGTATTCCCACAGAGCTCTTTGGCTGAGCTGTTAACAGCATCAACTGGAATGAAGGCAAAAAGCCTCCGTTGTTAAGTAGATTTTTTTTCCTAAGGTGTTTTACCTCTCTGAAACTAAGACTACAATCAAAGTTAACTTGTCTTTATCCTTTTCAAGTTCCTTTTTCCCCTCCAAGTTCCATTTTGAATATTTAGATAATAATAGTTTTCAGCCTTGGCCTATTGAGCTACACAAAGCCAAGCATGCATTGCCTTGCAATAAGTTCTTTCAATGTAGTTTTTGGGTAATGGGCCATCTATAATATGTAAGTTTTTTTTTTTTTTTTTTTTTTTTTTTTTTTTCCCAAATCAGTGCTAAAGATAATTACTAGAATAAGAAATGTTTAAAGGTTTTTTTTTTTTTTTTTTTTTTTTTTAACTTGAAAATCTGAGAAAATATAGCACAGTTCAAAAAATATGCATTCTCTTAACTGGAAATTCCATTGTTACGACTGTACTAGTTGTAAACCATTGAAACATGTCCCCTCAGCTGGTACTGTCCTGTTGTCCTGAATTTCTTGAGTGCCTCCCCCACCCTAGACCATCCTCCCGTCTCAAGAATAATGACTAGCACACCCTGGAACCTCCAGAACCTTGGTCTGCCACAACGTGCTGTACTAAAATGTTTTGAAAAACATCTATTTTTTTGTTCTGAGAAAGCAAGGCAGTGTACATCACGATTTTATTATACCTCAACTTCTGAGTATTAAAATTTCCTAGGGTATAAATAAGGCAACGTAAAATAGCCCTTTTAACATTTTTCATTTTCTTTGCCTGTTCTTATTTAAGGGGAGTCCCTGCCTTGGGAATTAGGAAAGACTGGAGAGGCCCACAGAACAGGGTTTTGTTGGCAGAGGCCAACACAGGGAGCAAGGAAAGGGTAGTGGCCTACCAGGGGAGTAGTGCTGGGGCCATAGGTGGCAGGGCCTTGCGGGGGGGTCTGGAATTACCAGGAGATGTTTCTGAGCTGTGAGGTGCACCTGCATTTCTTCAGGTAGAGTAGAAATAGCTATATTGGAGGTTTGGGGGCTCAAGCATGTTTGAGGATCAGTCAAGCTAATTACCAGCATAATAGGATTTAGGTTAAAAACAAGACATTGATTATGTGTAACCAGAAGAATGAGAAGTTATACTCCATATATGTATGATGTATCAAAATGTATTCTGTCACGTATAACTAATTCGGACAAATTAAAAACAAAGATAACATTGGGAAGTGCAGAACTAACAGGGCTCCAGGAGGTGGCACCAGCACCAGAGTCTGCTCTAACTCTAACTCTCCTTGGAGAGACTGATTCTCAGGTCCCAGTGCACTGCTGGCTGGCTAACAGAAAGCTGCATGTGCCACTTTTATCCATAGGCTAGCACCTGAACCACATAGCTATGTGAAGAAAACATTCCATTCTTCGTGTGTCTCTAGAGCAAGGCCATGCTGCAGGTATAGCTCGGGTGCTTCCTGAGCACTGCCAAAAACAAACGAAAAAACAAACAAACAAACAAAAAAAAAAAACAAGAGCAAGGCTACTTTCCTTCTTAGAAGACTCAGGCAGACTTTTCCCACATCTCTGGCACGGACACACACAACAGTGGATGCTCGATAAAAGTAGAATGAGTGAATGAAATGCTTCATCATTTCAAGTGTGTCCTCCCTCACCCAGATGATTTCATGTGATTGGCACAATATTTTGGTTGGTAGCAGGAACAGTATTCTGTCATTTACAGGTGTGATGGTTTTATTAAGGATAAAGCTGATCCATACCAAGTGACCAATGAGAAGTCATGATAGCCAGTCTCTTTTTGGTTCCGAGTCCAGGCATGTCCAGTCTGGCTGGGAGAGGCCAGAAAGGAACATCAGAAATGTCCAGATAGAAGAAAAGCCAACATGAATGAAGCAGAATAGCCATGTATAGTACTATCCTGTAGCCAAGACCCTTTGTTACAGTCTGACTTTACTTTTACATTCTCAAACTGAGAATGACAAATGAAAAGCCCATATTTATCCAGATTGGTATATTTGAGTTAATATATTTCAATTTGCTGAAAAAAAAATGTTTTCCCCTGAAAGTTTGATACAAATTACTGAAAAGCACTGAAATCTCTATCACAAAGTATTCCTGTCAAAAAATGTTTATATTGAATCTAAGCTTAGCTTCCAGTTTGCAAGGAATGAAAGAAATCCAGAATATGTGTCATTCTGTGAAGACAACTGACCTGGCCTCTTCAAAAAGTCAAAATTTGGGGTTAAAGGAGATTGAAGAGATAACCAATAACAGTTCTTGAACTCTGATTGGGTTCATTTGGAAGATAGCGGAATGAGTGGGAATCAGGTTATGGACAGAATATAAACTTAATTAATACTTAATTTTACTAAGTATGATGGTAGAATTACAGTTGCATCAAAGAAGCATTAGGAGATAACCTGCTAAAGTAGGGATGACATATCTTGATGTCTATAACTTCAAACGGTTCAGTTTTATAGAGTAAGCAGCAAAACGTTAACAATATTTAGATCTGGGTAGAGAGGCTGTGGGAATTCTTTTTTTCCCCTCAACTTTTCACTGTATAATGCTTTGTCCTGGCAGGAATGAATGTGAATGTCTTAGGGTTTCTTGTGAGCTGCTGGACCAGTCTGAGTCAGGCTGGGCTCAAAAGCTGCAAAGAAAGCCAGGGCTGATGGCAACATGTGGGTGTCAGGCAGTAGCCCCAGGCAATGCCCGTGGGAAGAGACCAGGCACGCTACTTGGAGGAACTTCATGTAGGCCGACCTGCTGTGTGCCTTCTCTGACCAGCTACGCCACTCCTCAGCATTTATCCTAAAGAATTAAAGACCTCATACTGTAGCAATAAATGCATTCCCATGTTTACAGCATCGCCATTCACAACAGCCAAACTATGGAATCAGTGTCAGTATCCATCGGTCATTGAATGGATAAAGAAAATGTGCTATATATACACAATAGAGTATTATTCAGCCATAAAGAAGAATGAAATTATGTCATTTACTGGAAAATGGATGGAACTTGAGAACATTGTGTTAAGTGAAATAAGCCAACTTCTCCTTTGCAGAAAGGGGAAGATACATTCTGAAGGAGAGGCTAAACCTTATGCGAATTTACCTCAGCATGCTTGCCTTCCTCCTAGAGCCCCTTGGATTCCATGCTGGCTTCTGGGCCCTTCTTGCGGCTTGGGTTTTGCCTTTCAAAACAGTCTTGCTGTGGCTCAGGAGACTGAGACCCTAAGCAACTTAGTTGAGACCCTGTCTAAAAATTAAAAAATGGAAAGGCAGATAGGGATGTTACTCAGGGGTTAAGTTCAATCCCTGGTACCAAAAAAGAAACAAATAAAAACAGTCTTGCAGCCTGCTTCTGCTTTCGTTTTGTTTGTTTGTTTGTTTGTTTGTTTGTTTTTTTATTTTTTCCTTTATGAAAGCAAATCTAAATCTGCTTTATAAAAGTGGAATATTATTTTTCTGGTATAAATGGTACCAGATACCCTTGTTTGCTGATCAGCACATTCTATTCTATAAGGAAAGCCACAAATTACCATTAGAAGTGTGCTGGAGGGCTGGAGATATGGCTCATGGTGGTGGAGTGCTTGCTTAGCCTGTGTGAGGCCCTGGGTTCCGTCCCAGCAAACCCCCCAAAAATGTGGGAAGCACAGAACTACTGCAAGGGCATGCTAGTGGGGCAGGGCAGCATGGTGCAGTGGCAGGAGCTAGCATTTAGGGGCTGACAGACTCAGTTTGAGCCCCAAATCTGCCATTTGCTAGCTGTGTAACTATGGGCAGTGAGGAGCCAGGCCAGAAGTCACAGCCTCAGCCTTGAGGAACTGCCCGCCTCATCTCCACCCATCACAACAACAAGCTGGAGCTGGATGTGCTACCATCCCCAACTTCACAGATAAGGTTGTTGAGGTTTAAAGGCATCAGAAAGCCACTCAGGGTATCTCAGTTATGCTGGGGGATTTGAATCTGGTTCTAAAGAACCGGTGCCAGCAACTCAGTTTTTTCCTGAGTTTATTCAGAAGCAAAACCTATAATAGAGATGCCTAAAAATGATAATGCCTGTCTCTATAAAAAGTAAAAAGTGGGGCTGGGGAGATAGCCCCTTGAGTTCAGGGCCCTGGGTTCAGTCCCCAGCACACACACAAAAAAAAGTAAAAAGCAACTGCTTTTTTGAGATAGAGTTTGCATATAATGAAATTCACCAATTTTGTGATGCCCTGTGTTTTGACAACTGTATCCCATCGTGTGACCCGCCCCCCGTAATTGTGATATAGATTAGTCCCACCTCCCCAAAAGTTCTCCCTCCCAACCCTTTCCTCAGACCCTGACTCCTGGTAACAGGGATCTGTCTGTGGAGCTCTGGTTCCATCTTCTCTAGAATATGACACAAATGGAACTGTCAAAATGCACTCCTGGCAGGCCCAGCACGGAGGTGCATGCCCGTAATCCCAACAGCACAGCGATGGCAAGTTCAGAGCCGGCCTCAGCAACTCAGCGAGACCCTGTCTCTAAATAACATGAAAAAAGGTTGGGGATGTGGCTCAGTGATTAAGTGCCCCTGGGTTCAATCCCAGGTACCAAAAACACCACCAACAACAACACACACTCCCGCTCTGGCTTCCTTCCTCCAGTGTGATGTTTATGAAGTTCATCCGTGTTAGGTCTCAGTAGTTGCTTTTTATATCTGCGTGGACTCCATTGTAGGGATTGTGCCACAGTTTTATCCATTATAATTTTTGCGTGTGTTTACTTGCGCTTGTGTATTTTCTTTGGTGAAGTATCCATTCTGATATCTTCCAGGGTCTGGCTCTGAAACCCTGTTGTACCCTGCAAACTTTATCTTCTTTGAATCTCATCTGTTGCCTGCACATAGGAACACAAGCATGGAAAATTCAAATGGCTTTCTCCACCCTTTACCTACTGTCCTTTTTGGGAAACTGACCCCCACAGTCATAGTATACTGCAATGGACAAGTTTTCCTTTTAATGACCGTGTGACTTCTCAGTAGTCCAGAATTGGCATCCTAGACTACTTAAGTTGATCAGAATCCCACCTTGCGACTAGGAGTTTCCAGCTCAGATTGGCTGTTCTCTTGAATTGAGGACTTGTAAGTTAAGAGCTCTTGATGGACAGGTGCCACCACATTGCTGAGGTACAGATAAAGTGGGCCACCAGTAGAAGGACTGCTGGGCACGGTGGCACATGCCTGTAATCCCAGCGACTCAGGAGGCTGAGGAAGGAGGATTGTAAGTTCAAGGCCAGTCTTGGCAATTTAGCAAGTTTCAGCAACTTGGCAAACAAAAGGGGCTGAGGAAGCACTCCTGGGTTCATTTCTCAATACAGTTTTAAAAAAGGAGAAAAAATGACAGATGAAGAGAAGTTGTCACTCTAGTCATTTCCCCTTTCTGCTTAGGCTCCTTCGTTTTGGACTCACACCTCAAGGAGTCCATTCTGACCGTTAATAGATCAGTGGGGGATTAAGTGTGCAAAGTGCTTACGCACACTACAGGGAACACAGCCAGGTTGCCAGAAGTGTAACTGTTGCATTACTGGGTGGATGATTTCAGCTGGAATTCCCAGGCATGGCTACCTGATGCCCCTGTCTACTTCTAGGTGTCCTTGGACTGCCACAGCCTCACTGGGGTTGAGTGGGGAAATGCCCTAGGGGGTCAGCACCAGCCTCTCTCCAAAGCAGAAAGTGCGCACTGCTGGTCAAGTTGATGTGACAGGGCTAAAGTACACCTCAAGACCCTGTGAAGTAAGAAATGAGATCTGGGACAGAGACCATTGTTCAGAATCATCCGTCTTCAGGATTTGGGGCCAATACTCCAAATTTCTTTTTATAAGAACATCAATCATATTGGGTCAGGGCCCACTCGAACGACCTTATTTCCAAAGGAGGTCACGTGACAGGCACTGGGCGGTAGGACTTCAGCATTTTGAGAGGTGACCCTGTTCCTCCCACAGGAGCAGGCTTGTCGCAATGCTCTCTTTATTTACAGGACTCACACTAGCTGTCTGTAAACTTCTCCACTGAATACCGTGCCGTGCGATTGCTTCTAAGGATATCGACATGTTTCTCTGTCGAGCAGAGCTGTCCTTTGCCTGCTGCTCCCTAAGCTGAAGCCTGGTTGGACAGGCTGAAGCACACAGTAGATGACTTCCAGTTTAGAAATGCCAGAAAAATGCGGCCTCCTCTGCTGCTCCTCCCCTCATGTGCCCACAAGCAGCTGGGAAAACAGGAGGAGAAACTCAGATGTTAGCGCGGATGAAACCAGGAGACCTCTGCGACCCCTAACCATAGAAGCTTGAGGAGAGGGTGCCGAACCATGTGTACTTCAAGTAGGTGTGCAAAGATGGCTGCAGGTATCAGGAAGCAGTGGAGCGGAAGTGTCCAAAGTCCCGCCACACCTAGACAGCAAGGCATGACAGGGTGCTGAGGAAGGTGCCTCCCAGTCCTGGGGGGTGGCTGGATGAGCACAGGCCATGAGACTGAATGGGGGAGGTCACGGCAAGCCCTCTGTGCAGGAAGTCTGTTGGGGAGGTCCGCTGGGGTGCAGGGCAGCAGTGCACCAGAAGCCTGCTCCTGGTAATCTCAGTTGGCAGTGGAGAAGTGAAACCAGAGGGCTTCACTTCCACAATCTTGGTGTTTTCTCAACGTCTGCCACCTGCAACACGCCCGAGGCCCTTTGCAACCATCAGCTTCTCACACGGGTGTCTAGAATCGCCTCATGCAAAGGTAACAGTTGGAGGGCTGGGGCACAGCCCAGTGGTAGAGCATGCCTAAGACCCTGGGTTCGATTCCCACCATTGCAAAATAAATTTAATAATACTAACACAATAATTGGAAAGGAGACAGGATGTCTGCAGGTCTTGCAATTGAAAGGAGAAAGAACATGGAAAAAGCAAATGCAGATACAGTATATGCCATTAGTAAAATGTTGAGAAAGAGATGGGAAGTTTTACCAACACGGCCATGGGGTCATGGCACTTAATGGAACAATCAACTCTTATGGAAAAGGGTGTTAAAGGCAGCCTCACCAGTTGTTAGGAATATGCAGATCACACCACACCCACAAGAATGGCTAAAAGGAAAAAATAGCAAGAGTCTGCAAGGATGGGGCAGCTGGAACGCTCACGACCTGCTCCCGCTCGTGGGGACACAGACTGGAACAACCAACTCCCAATGTTAAGTACGATTATTATGCACAAAAAAAATTTCAGCCTAATCCACATTTATCCTGTGGTCCACTCCTGTGTACATACCCAATAAAAATGTCAAGATATGTTCACCAAAAGACATGTTCAATATGTCACTGGAAACAAACCAAGTGTCCACCAGCAGTATAATGGGTATATAAGTTGTGGTAATTCCTACACTGAAATGCTGCTGTTCAGCAACAAAAGAGAAGCTAGATAGCATTCAGCAACAGGAAGGAGTCCTGAAAACGTTACATTGAATGAAAGAAGCCAGATACAAAAGAATTCGTACTACATCAGTCCATTTATACTACTCTTAAGAATATGCAAATCCTGCTGGGCATGTGCACACCTGTGGTCTCAGCTACTTGGGAGGCTGAGGCAGGAGAATCTCAAGTTTGAGGCCATCCTGGGCAACTTAACAAGATCCGGGTTAACATAGAAAGGGCTAGGAATACAGCCCAGTGGGAGACTGCTTGCCACGCATGTGGAAGGACCTGACTCCAAACCCCAGCAACACACACACACACACACGCAAGCACACACAGTATGGGCAAAATTAATCTGCAGAGTTCAGAATAACAGTATTCCTTGGGGTAAGGCAGAGGGAGAGTCTGCACGAGAAGAAGCTGCCAGGGCATGAGTTAGTTGTTGCTTAAAAGAAAAAAATAAGTGCTGGCAGATGTGCAAGATCTCAGAAGGGAGGCGGTGAGCCGAGGTTGGACGGGCCGGGCTGTGGCTCAGGGGAGCGCTTGTCCCACATGCAGGAGGCCCTGGGCTCCATCCCGGCAGCTAAGAGAGAGGTTAGGGACGGAAGTAAAGGAAGTAAAACTGTCACAGACATGCAAGCCCTCCAGATGCAGCCCACTGAAAACAGATAACCCTGAAATCAGCGAATGCAAGAGGGGAAGAAAACCATCAAGGGCGAAGAAAAGGGACAAAAATGGAAATTTGCCAGGGAAAGTTTAAGACATAGACACAAAGTGACAGACAAGAAGATAATACCAATGCAATTAGTATTCTTGGGGGAGAAAACTGAAGTAATGGGGAAAACATTTTTTTCAAGATTATTAAATTTTTACAGACAGCATTTTGATCCATTGTACACAAATGGGGTACGTCTTTTCGTTTCTATGGTTGTGCTCGATGTAGATTCACACCATTTGTGTATTGAAAAAAGAAAGCCAGGGAAACTTTCCAGAATAAATGACCAGGATCAACATCCTGGAAAGGCCCTGTGGGGTAAGAACAGCCCTTTCCCCTCTGCTTTCCCGCCACCATCCCCACGGGAGACTTCAGTGACCAAAAGGTGTGGGGTCCTCCCCAGCAGCAAGCGAGCGAGCAGTCCGTAGCGGACGCCAGCTGGGTGTCCTGGAATCCAGCTCAGCTCTGACTCCCTCTGCCCGGAGGCAGCGTGAGAGCCCCAGATTGAGGCCACAGTCCCCCAAGGCTGTCGCCCTTGGATGCCTGTTGCCATCCCCAGGTACTTGACCTCTGCTTCCCACTGGCTACAAAACGGGGATCTCACACCCCCTCCTGTTTCCTGAATTTACCAGAGTGGCTTGCAGATCCCGCAGATCCCGGGGAACCCTTGACCTTTCACAGGGTAAGGGAGAAGTGGTGCATTTATGCCCCCCAGGAACACGCCACCTTCAGGAAGCTCCGGGCAGGCAGCTCTCCGGCCGCTGACTACTGTGATTCATAAAAAAGGAGCGAAAAGATACTGTTTAAAGAAACGGGAAACGCAGAATTTCCTCTCTCTAGCATGCAAATAGGTGTGCTACAGATTGGATTCTGTTCTTCCCAAAATTCTTATGTTGAATTCCTACCCCCTGCCACAGGGATGGGATTTGAAGAGGGGACCTCTGCAGGTATTTAGGTCATGAGGTTGGGCCCTCATTGTGGGATCGGTGTCCTAATAAGGAGAGGCACCAGAGAGCTTGCTTTCTCTGTGTGAGAACAAGCAAGAAGACAGCAGCCTGGAAAGAGGGCGCTCTCCAGGAGCCCATCATAATGGCACCCTTATCTTGAACTTCCAGGCCCTGGAATTGAGAGGAAGTGCATTTTTGGTGTTTCAGCCCTCCATCTGTGGCATTTTGTTAGAGCAGCCTGAGCAGATTCTACCACCACATAAAAGGAATCACTATACAGTGACAAAGACTCCCGAACGGTAAGGCACGTCCCCTACAAAGCACGCGTGGACCAACTAGCGGAGTATTTTGGACATAAAATATGCAGACAGAGCTATAACCAGACATTTTCTCTTATCCTTAAATACAAATGGGTTAAATTCCCCTATTAAGTCTTGGATTGACTCATAAAACCAATACAAACTGTATAGAAGAGATAAGGGCCAGCCTGGCACAGTGGCATATACCTGTAATCCCAGCAGCTCAGAAGGCTGGTGCAGGAGGATTCCAAGTTCAAGGCCAACTTTGGCAAATTAGTGATACCCTCAGCAACTTAGTAAGACCCTGTCCCCCAAAATAAAAAAGGAGTAAATAGAAAGGCAACATGAAATGGCCTTGTCTGTTACCAGGCTCAGCCTTGCCAATTGCCAGGGTCACTGCAAACAGAGAGGGGAGCCATCCAGACGCGTTAAAAGTGCTCTTGTTGGAACAGGGGCTGTGGATTTGTGCTCATGTACAGGGATCCTGGGTGGCCTTGTGCAAGCTTCTGCTGTCTGAAAGCCAGACCTTGACCATGTGGGGCCAGCAGTGCTTGTGACTAATGTAGAGGACCTCACAAGCCAATCCCAGGGATCAAGGACCATGTTGCACAGACTCCCTAATCCAAGACCCGGCAGAAAAAGGGAATGACATGGCAATGACATCTGTCCTACAACCCAGGAGCAGGAGTTCAGAGGAAAAATGGCCTCCTAAAGGAATAATTTTTTTTTTTTTTTTTTTTTTTTTTTTTTTTTTTTGCACTGAGGGGTGCTTAACCACTAAGCCACATCCCCAGCCCTTTTTATTTTTTGAGGCAGGGTCTCGCTAACTTGCTTAAGGCCTTGCTAAATTGCTAAAGCTGGCCTCCAACTTGCCATCCTCCTGCCTCAGCCTCCCTAGTTACTGGGATTATAGGCATGCTGCACTGCACCCAGCCAAGTTAAGATCTTCACAGGATCCCCCCCACTTTGAAATGGGCTGTGGTTTTTTGTTTTGTTACTGGGGATCCAACCCAGAGCCCCAGGCAGGCTAAGTGCACGCTCTACCTCTGAGCTCTGCCCTAACCTGGGCTGTGGTTTGGACACTGCAGCTCCTCAGATGAGGCCTTTTTATGGAAAGAGAGTCTGCCTCTGACTATCCCTCTGGTCAGTCAGCAGGTCCTGTGACTGTGAAAGATATCGGACCTGCCTTCAGGCTAGACTCCGTTCTATGGAGAACACCCTGATTCTGTGTTCCCTTTGTCCCACAGTGTTTGGGCAGGGACCCTGAAAGGGGTTTTAGGAAAGGAATGTTGGACTAGATTGGCATTCTCTCTCCCCCCGGGTAGGAGCCCACTGGTGCTCTGTACCTGTACCCCACTCTCATTTCCAAGGAAGGACCTGGGGCAGGCAGTGTCCCCAGAGTGATGGGCACCACCATGGCACTAGCAGGGTAGCTCTCACAGCACTACCCGGGTAGAATCTACAACCCCTCCCACACTGGGGAGGCCTCTGTAGACCTGGAAGCTTCCCAGGACCACTGAGGTCACAGGGGGTGCCGGGGCTAACATCAGTTAACACCACAGAGTGTCTGAATTAGCGCCCCACGTGTTTTTCTTTTTCCCGTTGTTGATGGACCTTTATTTTATTCACTTATTTATATTAATAAATATAAATTTATATGATAAATATAAATTAATATTTGCAGTGCTGAGAATCGAACCCAGTGCCTCACACATGCTAGGCAAGCGCTCTAGACTGAACCACAATCCCAGCCGTTTTTTTTTTTTTTTTTTTGCAGTGCTGGGGATTGAACCCAGGGCCTGGAGCTTGCGAGGAAAGCACTCTACCGACTGAGCTATGTCCCCAGCCCACTTTTGTTTTATTTATTCAGTTATTTTTTCAGAGTCGGGGTTGAACCTGGGGCCTCCCCAACCCTCCCATTGTGTTTCTAAGAAACTTGTGTCTCTCCACTGTGAGCTCAGCCTGCCTCCTTCTGGGCTGCCAGGTTGTCCCCAGGAGTGCTTGGCTGTCCCTGGAGAATGTCTCCCCGGCCTGGGCCCAACACACAGCCACTAATTGCTGGGCGAGTGGAGTGGTCTTATCCCTTGACAGCCAAGGAGGGACTCCATGGCCACAACTGGATCTTGTGCAAACTGGATAACTGAACAGTCCACAGGAGCAGGCCCTTCAGATACCTGTGCACAATCGCACAATCGGAGTGATTGGGATGTGACACTGAGCAGCCCTGGATGAATGTATTTCCCTGAACGTGTCCTGCCAGGCTGGGCGTGGTGGCGCACACCTGTAACCCCTGCGGCTCAGGAGGCCGAGACAGGAGGATCGTGAGTACAAAGCCAGCCTCAGCAACTCAGCCAGACCCTAAGCAACTCAGCGAGACCCTGTCTTTAAGGTAAATAAAATAGAAAGAAGGACTGGGGATGTGACTCAGCAGTTAAGCATCCCTGTGTTCAATCCCTGGTACGAATCGCCCCCCCACCCCCAAAAAAAGAAAAAAAACAAAAAACAAAACCACATGACCTGAGGGAGACAGCCACCAAAGCCAGCACTGCTCTGAGGAGCACCACATCCACGGGGCGTGGTGCACACCTGTGATCCTGGGGACCTGGGAGGCTGATGCAGGTAGATCACAAGTTTGAGACCAGGCGCACTCATTTAGCAGGTTTCCGTCTCAAAAAAAAAGGATGGGGGATGTGGCTCGGGATGTGGGAGAGCACCCTGGGTTTAATCCCCAGACTCCAAAAAGTAAAAATAAAGAGCAACATGTTAGACAGCGGGGGTCACACTAGCAAGTCGGATGACCTTGTGTGGCCCACCCTATAGCACGGATGCTCTCCTGGCCGCAGACATGTTGGGAACAACATAACCACTCTAAAGAGACTCAGGTCAACACCTCCAGGGTCCAAGGCACCCTTCCAGCTGCCCAAGGCCAAGACCAAGGCACATTATGGGTTTGTCACACTGGGCTTGTAGGCCAGGAGTCTGTTAGGTTGCCCCAACTGTCACACGGTGACTGCGGGCTACCTCTGAGGGTGCCTTCCCCTTGGGTGGCTTGGATGGGGCCCTCCCCAGGGGCACCACGGATCTCTGAGCCATCCCAGTGGCCCTCAGTGAGCCCATGAAGAGGGTGCAGTGGAGCTGGGCTGTCTCTCCTGGTGAGGTCACTCACTGACTGCACCTGGGCCTCCAAAAGGCCCTGTCGACATCACAGAGAAGGCAGAAGCCTCTCCAATAATTCACCTCTGCAACTTTGATTCAAGAGACACCTGGTCATTGTGCAACCTGCAGTGCGTGAATATCCCAAAGAAGCTGCAGTTAACCAACTACTCCATCATTTGTAAAAGCAATGACAGCTCCTGTGGTCTACAATAAAACCATGGTTTGGGGGATGGGGTCCTTGGTGGAAAGTTCTAGTAATCCTTCTAAGAATGGGGGTTTTGTTTTTATTTTAATTTTTATTAATTTGGTTTGGTTTTCCGTGCTGCACACAACCCAGTGCCTTGAGTGTGCTGCACTCTACCTCTGAGCTACACCCTGAAGTTGTCTGGGGTCTTACACGGTGCACGTGCTGTTAGTGTTGTGGCTTTTCTTTGCAGTGTTCTATCAAGTTAGGGCACCAGACTGCCAGCAAGTCCGCCCTTTCCAGAGGTTCAGGGAACATTGTGGCAGAGGTGGTGTTACCGTCTAGGGCTGCTGGGTTTTTGTCTCTGTTCACAAAAGAATTGGAGAACAGGACACAGCACGCAAGAAGTAGGTTTATTGCAAAAGGGACAGAGACTTCTCTGGAGAGAAGGGGCCAACGAGCTAGGAATCCAGTGAGGGAGTTTAGGCCTGTTCTTTTCATGGTCTCTGGAATTTCCTCCTCTCCTTATCTCCTCCCACGTCCACACTAGTGGGGGCTGTTATTGACTGGCACACCCTCTGTCCATACGTTTTAGTTTTCTATTGGATCCCCTGCTTAGGAGCACGAGTACAGAAGTGTCTACATGATTGGATCCCCTGCTGGTGTCTGCGAGCACTTTCGTCAGGAAGTTGACCTCAGAAGGCCCTCTCCGTGCTCCTTTGTTCTGGCCCTGCCCCAGCCTCCTCACTCGCCATCTTGCCCTGGCTGCCCAGGCCCTTCTACATCCCCCTCAGTGGGAGTATGAGGTCATGAGAGCCAGTCAGAGGGGTGGACTGCAGGCCTTCCTCCAGTTCCCCGTCCTTGTTTTCTGTGTCCTAACTCAAAAAAAAAACAGAGTGCCTTGACAGCTCTGTGACCTGGTTGGCTGCATCTCTCCCACAGGCTTGCGCCCTAGCCTGGTCCTTGAACTTCCCAGGCCCTCCTAATAAGACTTCAGGATGATTCCAGAAACACTGAAAGAAACTGATTGGCCTTGAGTCCAGTTCCTTACCCCTTCCTAGAACTCCATCCCTCCCTTACCCCAGGGGACATACATATGTAGGTAGGATGCCCTTCTCATGCTGACCTCAGGAGGACTCTGTAAGTTCCCCCAATAGATTCTCCCACCAGCTGCCCTGGACTTCAGTGCTTCCTGCTCTGGGACCCCAGCAGGCCCCATCTTGGGCCAGTTTGTGGCACTCCCTTGTGGGAGCTCTCCTGCCTATGCTTTTGCAGTATCTATAGCTTTGGGTTCCATGGGACAAAACAAATCATAAGGGGACAAATGTAGATCAAAGTTTTTTTTTTTTAATTTTTTTTTTTTGTAGATGGACACAATACCTTTTATTTATTTTCACATGGTGCTCAGGATTGAACCCAGTGCCTCGCGCACACTAGGCAAAGCACTGTACCACGGAGCTGCAGCCCTGATCAAAGGTTCTTAACATTTTTGGTTCATGGATTCCTTTGGCAGTCTGGTGAAGTCTATAGATCCACTCTTAAAATAGTACTTCAAAATGCATGAAGTAAATTATGTAGGATTACAAAGGAAGCCAATTGTATTGATAAATGGTTATAAAAATTCATTAAAAATTTGTGATCCAGTTGATTGGTGTCCTGTTGTAACAAATGACTACAAGTGTAGTGGCTTAAAACACACACACACACACACACACACACACACACACACACACACACACACAATTTATATCTTCCTGCTGGAGAGGCCAGAAAGTCCAAAGTCAGTTTTCCCAAGTTATGATCAAGGTATTGGCAGCACCGTGTGCCTTCTGAAGGCGTAGCAAAGAACCTGTCCTTCATCCTTTCCAGCTTCTAGAAGCTGTGTCCCTTAGCTGCGGCCCTTCCTTTCATTGTCAAAGCTAGTAGCACGGCACCTTCAGGTGTCTCCCTCCTCTGATCTCTGCTTGCGGTAGCTAATGGCCTCTCTTATCTCTGACCCACCTGCTTCCCACGTGATTGTATTGGGGCCACTTGGAGAATCCATCTCTCTAAAACACAACAAACCAGGATAGGAGAAAAGGATTTTTTAAAAAGCAAAAGTTAATTAACAATTGATTTTAAAGGCACAGGCAGGTTTATTTAGAAAGTAGATACACATTCAAGGAGAATTCGGGTCCTCTCCACAGAGAGAGACAGCCAGCCAAATCTTAAAAGGAACAGCATACAGTCGGCACAAGCTCTTCAGTTTGGTCCTCAGTTCTTTGACATACCCTGGGACACAAGTTTCCTTGCTTGCCCTACCAGACACACCAGTGGTATTTAAACTACTCCAGAACTTAGACAAGGAAAAAAAAAAAAGTCCTTGATTCTATCAATGAAGTTGGCATAATGTTACAATTAAACCTTAATAAATCAGCATTAGAAAGAGAAAACCTCAGATCAAATACACTTAAAATATTTCCTAAAACTTTAACATGAAAATTGGCAGATAGATTCCAGCAACATACTTGAATTAAACACCATAATCAAAGGAGGTTTACTCCAGAAATACAAGGATGATTTAATTTTAGAAAATCTTTCATTATAGTCCATTGTATTAAAAGATCAAAAAAGGAGAAAGGGCCTGATCACTTAAAGAGATGCTGAAAAGATACCTGATAAAATCAAACTGCTCTGAACATTTGCAGCTTTGCTCATACAAAAGAGAACTCCCTAAAATAAGAGGAGAGTACTGAAAACCAGACAAGGAAGCACACAAAATAGTTCTTTTTAATTTTTCCCTTTTGCTCCCCCACCAGGTGAAACATTAGCTTAGTGAATTATGGGCCATTTCCATACTTACATGAGATGTGTGGTTTTGGACCAACACAAGGTTGGTCTGTTGAAACCCAGAACTTTGAGGGGTGACTTTCTCACCGAGAAAGGTGAGACCAGAAAATGGCACCCACAAGGAGGAGGACGAAGCTCATTGACCCCCTGCTTGGATTAAAAAAAAAGTTTCCACTGACATGATGCCGCAGGGCTGGGTCTCCTTTGGCACGGGATTGGGATTTGGACTACCTGCAGGGTCCAAAAACTTCCAAGCTGAGAAATAACCATCAAAATTGTCCCAGACTTGGTGTCATCTATGGAGCCCTTAGTATAAATCTATGCAAACCTGCACCGAAAGGGTAGTCTCATAACCGCTGGGCTAGAAATCCACATGGGATGGTAAGAACATGCTAAAGTTGAGTTTACAGGCCAGTGCAGTGGCACACACCTGTAATTCCAACAACGTGGGAGGCTGAGGTGGGAGGATCACAAGTTTAAGGCCAGCTTCAACAACTTAGTGAGACCTTGTCTCAAAATAAATAAAGTTAGGGCTGGGGCTGTAGCTCAGTGGTAGAGCATTTGCCTAGCATGTGTGAGGTGCTGGGTTGGATTCTCAGCACCACATATAAATAAATATAAAGGTCCACTGACAACTAAAAAAATTTTTTTTAAAAATAAAAAATTAAAGGACTAGGGATGTAGCTTGGTGACAAAGTGCCACTGTGTTCATTAATCCCCAGTGTCAAAAATAAATAAATACAGAAAAAGATGAGCCTAATATAAAGAAGATTAAAGACAGACAAATGCTGACATTTAGAAAAACACACTATAAAAAGAGGCCATTCAGAGTTTTAAAAGGACCAAACAGAATTTCTGCAAACAAAAGATGCAGTTTGGGCCTTAAAAACTGAGCAGGCAAGTTACATAAATTAGAAATAGTTGAAGAGAGTTACATGAACTAGAAGATAAACCTGAGGAAAATACTCAGAATGCATCAGAGATAAAGAAGAAATGCATGGACAAAAGATCCATCACATCTTCCATCAAATCTTTCATCAAACAGATTTTTGAGCTTTTCTGTGCCATAGATTCCTTTTTAGAATTATTTATGCATTTATTTAGAGGTACTGGGGATTGAATCTAGGGTTGTTTTACCACACAGCTACCTACATCCATGGTCCTTCCTAAGATTTTTAAATTTTGAGACAGGGTCTCACTAAGCTGTGGAGGCTGGCCTCAAACATGTGATCCTCCTGCCTCAGCCTCTGGAGTGCTGGGATTACAGGCAAGCAACATATAATGCCTGGTGCAGAATTATATTTTTATAAATAATAAAATAAACATAAGACTATGAAAAAAACAATTATGGTGAAGGTCCTATTATCAGTATGCTCCAAAATCAATCTATTTGAAGTACAAGTTATATACAATATATTCATTTTGAGTTTGGTCTGATGAGCTTTGACAACTATGTATAACCATGTAATTTCTACTAATCAAAGTTCCTGGACCCTTCTCATTCACCCCTAGAAGAGTCCCCACCAGGAAATTTTGATTTGCTTTGTCACCATATATTAGGGATATTTGTAACATCCTATTCATACAAGAACCAGGTGAGGTGGAATACCATGGCTTCTATAATTTTGGACCCAGAGACCTAGTATCTCCTGTGAGTACTCATTTTCTGATAGTCTTGAGTTTTCCAGATAATCATGCCATCTGCAAATAATGGTAATTTTACCTGTTGCTTTCCAGATTGTGCTCAAATTTCCTTCCACTTTTTAGCTGCCTTGACTTTTATCCTTGGGACAATATTAAATAATAGTGACCATGGTCAATGTCCTTTTTTTCCCTAATGGAAATAATTTTGTTTTCCAGTAACGCATGAAACTTGCCTTGGGTTTGCAGCGTGTGTGTGTGTGTGTGTGTGTGTGTGTGTGTGTGTGTGTCAGAGAGAGAGAGAGAGAGAGAGAGAGAGAGAGAGAGAGGTGTACCTCTGTATTTTAGGGATTTTTCTTTTCTGTAAGCAAAGCTGTGCATTAATAATTATCTGGTTGGATTCAAAAGTCCCACAAGGTTGAAAAGAAGTTTTTATTATGAACCAAAATTATCCAGTTTGGAGCCAGACACAGAACAAACCATGACAGGCCCACACACTTGGGCTGAGGAAATTTCTTTCTGATAAAAAGCAAGTCGAGGCTCCATTTTTATACCAAAGGATGGTGAGTATGGCCAAAAGTTTGTAGAGAGATGGAGCTCTTTTCAGCTTGAAGTTGACTGGCCTTTTTAAAATTTAGGTCAATAAAATATGGCCCATGGGACTCTGGGTGACTTCCACGGCTGCCCTCAGGAGATCTAGCTCATGCTGTCCCTTCTTGGGGAACAGTCCTTGGAGTTGCCACTCCAAGAGGAAGCCCAAGCAGCCTTGTGGAGGAGGTGCACGTGCAGGAGTGCCAAGGCCCCCACTAGGGGGCAGCACCATGCTTTAGCCAAGTGAGCAAGAACACTTTGGAACTTTTGGTCACACCAGGGCTTGAACCAATACCACCCAGAGCAAAACATAACAGAAGCAGTGGGTGAAATAACTCGGGACCCCCTTTCTCCCTCACTCCACCTGATGGCTTCCCCCTCAGTGGCCACTGGCATCTTGGTTTTCTCTATAGTGTGCTAGAGAGGCAGGAGTGTGCCCTTTGGTGTCCGACATACCTGGGTTTTATTCTAAACTTTCCACTTTCTGACTCAGCGAGCTGCCAGAATTTCCCAAGTGGCTGGGAAATTTCCACCATCCAAGACTCTCCGTCCCCTTCTCCCAGACAGCCCATAGCAGTTATTGGTCCAAATGCACAACAAAGGCTTTCCTGCCCGATGGTCTGACTTTAGGCAGAGAAGGCTGGTTTGCACAGCACGGTCGTTTCACTCATGTGGCTTTGAGACTCCAGTGGTTTGGAGAGGTGTGGACAGATTTGCAAGACTGCACACTCCCTTCCAGCCCAGCCTCTTGCTGTCCCGCTAGCCCAAAGGCCTTCACTGAACCTTAACATGTCTTCAGGTGGTCGTCCCCACAGCTGTGGAAGAGCTGTCCCCAACCTGCCCACAATTCTCTGAGTTCCCTCCTCACTTGGGCAACATGTGCCTACCAGGCCGGAAGCTCTCTCAGCCTCACCCACCCGGGTGGCCCATTGCTTCCTCCCAACCTTGGGCATTGGCTTGCTGGGGCCCCTGCCAGCCCCACGTGTGGGATCTCCAAGCAGACCCTTTCTGTCCACAAGTCCTTGGCCAGCTTGCAGGGGGGAAGGAGAGCTCCCCTGCCCTCCTCCAGGGCCACCTACATGTTTTCCTGTGCATTGTCCATAGAGGTGGCTGGTCACCTCAGTATACATCAGCTGCCTGGAAATGGAACCTGAGCCATGAGGCCAAGTCCCTCTGCCACAATACTTGCCAGACTCATTTCAGAGGGCTAGAGAGAACCCAGACTGGAATCACCTGTGGTTGTCAACCAGCTCCTTCCTCAGGTCTGGAAGAGTGGGTGGTATGAGGAAGCTGGTCAGGGAGAGAAGGGAAAGGGCCATTTTAATGAAGGGTAAACCAAGGCCCAGACGTGCTGAAAACCAGCCCCAGGTGATGGGACAGGTCAGCACCAGGAGCTGGAGACTAAATCGGCACTCAACCTGAGGCCTTGGCAAATCTCCCTCCCCTAAGTCCAGGTCTCTGGGTCTGAGGTGCAGAGGTGGCCCCAGCCCTCACCTTGGCCCCCACAGGCTGAGCACAGGTGGAACCCAAATCACTTGGTCTCCCTGGCACAGACCCAGGGTCTGGGCGAGCTGCAGTCCAGAGCCACAAGTTGGCCTTCCTCCAGGGCCCCGCAGCCGAGATCTGGGTTGTCCTCATCATTCTCTGGAAGCCTGGGAAGGGTGAGGGGAAAGAGGGAGGTGCTCAGGATACGAGGCCCCCTGGCCTGCACAGGCCCACCCCGCCATGTGCCCAGTCCCTCCGCTGGTCCAGACACTCTGTAAGTCACTGCACAGAGGCAGGGGGCTGTCTGGAGAGGACATGAGGATGTCCCCTAAGTCAGCTGTGTGGTGCTGGTGAACCACTGAGCTGCAGACCTCAATCTGTAACACGGAGTGACAGTCCTGCTTGGGTGAACACACTGGGGGACCCACATGAGGGGTGGAGAAAACCAGTGCCAGGGTCCTGGGCATGGGGTGGGGCGTAAGGAGGATCCTGAGCAGGAGGGGGAGGAAGCCCTCGGTCACTCACGGCTCGGGGGCCAAGGGGGCCCCATCAATCCAGTGCCAGCCCTGGGGGTCTCGCCGGGCCCCTACCCAGGAACGCCTGTTGACCAGGTGTCTGCTCAGGAAGTCCTGGGGAGGAAAGCAGACTGTCACTCTTCTCTGGCGTGGCCTGCGGGGCATTTGCTTCCGCCAGGATCCCCCAGGATCTCAGCCAGCCCACGCGCTGCCTGCAGGAATACCATGGTGGTGAAGGTTGAGCTGGATGCCTGGGTTGCCGGCCCTGTGCTGAGGCCTGGGGACTGGAAATGAGGGCATCCCATCTCCACCCTCAAGGGGATGTGAACTACAGTCACCACCAAGCAATGCGCCAAGAGTACAGAGTGGGCAGAAACAAAATTGCTCAGAGAGGAGGAGGCCGGCGTCAGGTTGGGAGGCTCCGCAGAAGGTCCAGGTAACAGCCATAGCCTGATGGGGCGGGAGGCATGGGCTGGCGATGGATTAGGCCCAAGGAGGCCACGGAGCAGATTGCTGCGACCAGAGCATAAATTACCTTGTACAGGTTCAGGGCAAGAGCGGTTAGGTCACTTAAAAAAACGGTGAGAAGGAAGGCCATGGAGGAAGAGGGGTATAGCACATGAAATGAGCGAGCTGAGTCAGCTGGGCACAGTGGTCCATGCCTGTAATCCCAGGGTCTTGAGAGGCTGAGGCAGGAGGATTGCAAATTCAAGGCCAGCCTCAGCCACTTTTAGCAAGATCACTGTCTCAAAATAAACAATAAAAATGGCTGGAGATATAACTTGGTGATAGGGCACCCTGGGTTCTATCAGTACTGCAAAACACACAAAACAAAAAACAGAATCAAAATTGTGGCATGACTATAACAATAAAAATGTGTACATGACATAGTCACGCAAAGAATCAGAGAAGCGGAAATGAGTATGTTAGTTAATAGAGGTGAGCTTTCCTTTTCTCTTGTCCTTGATGCATTATTAAACAGTGAATTAAAGCAAAAAAGGATAATGTTTAAAAAAAAACGAATATGAGTTTTTTTAACTGAGAAAAAAGTTTGTCCCAGGTGAGGACGTGGGGGTGGGGGCAGTGATGGTGGCACAGCCACAGCAGCGTCCTCCTGGAACGGAAGTCGGTGTGGCATAACACATGAGCAGCAGTGCCACCCCTGTGGCTCAGGTGGGTGACTCCACTTTGAGGAGCAAACCAAGAATAAAACGGAGACAAAGAACGTATTCGAAGGCAACACAGTGCTATCTACACCAAAAAGGAAAAAAAAGAAAAGAAAAGAAACCGCAGGTGCCCAGAAATCAGGACACAATTAGGCGATTATGAGTCGTCAACATGAGGGAGAGTCACAGTGCTGAACTGCTAACAGGACACCATGCCTGGGGGGCGCGGGGGAGCAGGGGCTGAGGGCGCAGCTCGGTCACAGAGCACTCGCCTGGCATGTGGGAGGCCCTGGTTTCCATCCACAGCACCATAAAACAGTCAAACAGAAGCCAGGTACCCAGTACCCCAGTGACTCCCGACCCTGAGGCAGGATTGCAAGTTCAAAGCCAGCCTCAGCAACTTAGCAAGACCCTGTCTCAAAATTTAAAAATAAAATAAAAAGGGCTGGGGCTGGGGCTCAGTGGTTAAGTGCCCCGGGTTCAATTCTCAGTGCCGAAAAGAAATGAATGAATGAATGAATGAGTGAATGAAACAGACCATACTAACAGACACACACCACTTAGGGCACTGTCCAGAGGCATATACTCACACTCATGAAGACTAGAAGTGGCCTAGTGTGACTCAGTTTAAGCACCTGAGTGACAGTTGTCCCCTTGGTGCTGCCACACTTCGAGTCTCAGGTTAGATCACTTCCTGTAGGGACACCAGGCTGACCTTCAAGGTGAGCTACCTTCAGAGTGTGCTCTGCTCCATTTTAATGGCTTGCTTATTTGCCAGCCTCATATTAGACAGTGAACTTGGTGAGAACCGGGAGCCTGTCTGTCTTACTGTTGTATGAGACCCAGCACACAGTAGGGCAGCTCAGCAAAACCGCCTCCCTGTGTTCACTGTCAACAATCAGCAGGGGCCACAGGTCACAAAGGCTATCAGGCCACTATGAGCCCCCCAGGGGTCAGTGCAAAGCCATCTTCCACCCCTTGGGGCTGGCCAGCACCAGCTGGTCATCAGCCAGGAGGGGAGCCAAAAGCAACTTCCAGGCTGAAGGTTCTAACCTTGCCCTTTAACCCCAAAGACCAGACTCCATGTGACAATGGGGAGCAGCCAGTGTCAGATCAGATAAAAGAGCTGCAGCCTCGGCTGCTCATTTCCTCTTCTGCTGGACTCCAGAGGCTGGGGATTGTGGGCAGGGACCCTGGAGAGGGCAAGGGCCCTGGCTGCACTGTGGTGTGAGTTGGGGCTGAGCAGTCCCAAAGCTTCTCCCTGCCTATTCACAGATCCACCAACTTCAGCCACTCACACTGTCCTCCTGGGTGGGAGAAGCAACTGTCCATTTGGGAAGCACGCCAGGGCTTGGTTGGTGCCTCTCCCAGGGCTCAGACTGGGGCCATTATTGTGCAGAGAACTCTGGTGCCAGGCTGCCTCGTCTTCAAAGTGCAGTCCCATGACTTGCAAGCCAGGTGACCTTGGGCAAGGTATCCAGCCTTTCGGAGCAGCAAGGTCCCCTGTAACCATGGGGATGCTGTGCTATGAGGTTGAACATGTAAATCTAAAGGCACATAGTACATACTCATTAAACACCCTTGCAGCCATGAAATCTGTCCTTGTGGTGGGAGGGCAAAACTTCGTCCCTGCCTCCAACAAATGTACCTTATTTGAAGTTTATAGTCACCCACGGGGGATCCTGCCCTGTTTTTTGTCCAAGTCCCAAACCATCTGGTTCTCCTCCCTTCCTCATTTTGCCGCCTGGGGAGACCTGTTCCCACCCCCTCCACTCCAACTCTTTTTCCTTGCTGTTCTGAGTCCTGTTTTCATTGTTAGCAAAGATTATGGTGCAGGAAAGGCATTGTCCTGAGTCAGAAATAAATTCCAGGAACCTGTGAGTAATGATGGCTTAAAGAACTGTACTCCCGAAGGTTGGACAGGTCCCGGGCCTCCAGGGCCTTGAGTTGCAGCTTCTCCAATTTTGGCCACAAATGTGGAGAGTGGGAATATGATCCTGAGCAGAATGGACTTGAAATCTGATGACTTACAGCTTTTTTTTGGTTTTCTTTTTTTATTTTTACAGAGATTCATATCTTAAAATGAAGATAAATCATCGGCGATGCCTTCTTATACTTCTTTTAAAATAGAAAAGTTACCATTTTAACCCTTTGTGTGTGTGTGTGTGTGTGTGATGCTGGAGATTGTACCCAGGGGCATGTGCATGCTAGACACACTCTACCGCTGGACCTGTCTCCTGGCCCCCATTTTAATCATGTTTTTTTTGGGAGGTGGTACCAGGGATTGAACTCAGGGTTAATCACGGAGCCACATCCTCAGTCCTTTTTGTATTTATTTAGAGACAGGGTCTCGCCAAGTTGCTTAAGCCCTCGCTAAGTTGCTGAGGCTGGCTTTGAACTCAGGATCCTCCTGCCTCAGGCTCCTGAGCTGCTGGGATTGTGCGTGTGTGTGTTGGGAGAAATTCTAGTTCTTGGCTCGCAGCAGTTTATGTCTCAAGTGTGTAAACTTGCAGAGAGGAGCATTCCCTTCTGGCCACCTAGGAAAGTAAACAACTACCCCAAATTGACCTAGTGTTACCAAGGGAACCTGGTGGTCTGATCCCCTGTGGCCTGTTGTGATTGGGCAAGAAACCTATAAAATGTATGGCTATTCCCGCAAGAAACAAGTTTGCAGGCTGCTTGCCACAAGCTTGCTTTCACCCAACTCCCGGAGTCTGGGGTCTTGCCTCCGCGGCCCTTGCCTGAGCCTGAGCTAGCCCGGCACCCCTACAGGTGTGTGCCACCGTACCTGACTTTTTTTTTTTTTTTTTTTTTTTGTGGTGCTGGGGATTGAACCCAGGGTCTTGGACATGTGAGGCAAGCACTCTACCAACTGAGCCATATCCCCAGCCCTGTACCTGGCCGTTTTAATCATGTTTAAGTGTACAGCCCAGTTGCACTAAGTACAATCACACGACTGTGCAGCCACCCCACTGGTCATCTCCAGACTTTCTTATCCTCCTAAACTGAAGCTCTTCACCCACTAGACCCTGACTTTCCATTCTGCCTTGCCCTGGCTCCTGGCAGCCACCCTTCACTTTCTGTCTTCAGAGCTCGCCGTGTAGTATGCACAGATATTATTCAAATGTTCAAGACTACTGAGTTTCCTTAATTCTGAGATGAGTACATCTGCATGGTTTAATCCTTCTGAAAATTGAGACATGGCTTCCATTTGGTGTCACTGCTGACCTGGCGTCCTCCCTCCCCCGCCCTGCAGAACACCTGCCATCAAGCCACAGGTGAGCGAGCGAGCGAATGAGCGATGGCACAGGCAGCACTGCATTTTCTCCTTTTTTCTGACTCTGAGCACAGTCGGTTCTTAGGGAAGGCGAACTCTTTAGCCTGCAGCTGTGCGGACCCCCGACAGCCTGCTGTGTCCCTGGGGTTTGTGCACCCACTTACGCTGTTCTCCTGCCACACACACCTCCCAGAGGTTCTGGAACTTGGAAGGATCCCAGATTGTTAACTGCCTGGATCGTGAATCTTAGCTTCAGTCTTTTTGCAGGGAAGGAGTTTATCTGGAGTCTGTTTTCTGCATATTTACTTGTGCTTCAAATGATTGATCCTGTAAACTCAAATCTCAAGCTGTTTTGATCTCCCCCATTGCAGATCCACCAGTAGGAGCCTGGTTCAGTCAAGGTCCAAGGTCATTCTGGGTAGAACCTGCCTGATAGGAGGCTGCGGGGAAGAGGCCCTGCTTTACTGGCTTCCTGGTGGCACCTGCAGCACTCAATGGGTCTGTTTTAGGAGACAGAAAAAATATGCTGAGCTGCTAAATCCCCACTGGCTTGGCCCAGCACCCATTCCAGATAACCATAGGGACCTACTTTGGGACCCCACATTCCCACTGGCCTTCGTTTTGCAGATGCAACCAGCCTGGGACAGTTTGTCTACACAGACTGTTTTTACCTAAACTCTAATTATTGGCCTGGCTCAGGCCCTGGGCAGAAACTGCCATGCTAAGCTCCTTTGGCCTAGTGGGTTTCCTTTCCTCTAGCATCTTCCTCCAATCCCAGCAGGTTTTATTTGTAGAATTCTTACAAAATAGGTTTTTGTTTGTTTTTTGTACTGGGTATTGAACCCAGGGGCACTTTACCACTGAACCACATCCCCAGTCCTTTTATTTTTTATTTCGAGACAGGGTTTCACTAGGTTGCTTAGGGCCTTACTAAATTGCTGAGGCTGGCCTAGAACTTGTAATCCTCCTGCCTCAGCCTCTCGAGTCCCTGGGATTACAGGTGTGTCCACCATGCCTGGCTAGAAAACAAAGCTTTAAAGAAGAAGATAAAATTAGTCATAATCTACCTCCTGGTGGTGACCACTATTAAAATATTAGTATATTTTTAAATCTTCTTTTCAGTCTTTTTCCTATGCATATCCTATTTACCATATTAAGATCATGTAGGGAGCAGAAAAAAATTTCAAAAACACTACAATTAAGATCCACAATTGGGCTGGGGTTATAGCTCAGTTGGTAAAGTGCTTGCCTTGCAAGCACAGGGCCCTGGATTCGATCCCCAGCACCGCAAAAAAAATAAATAAATAAATAAAGATCCACAATAAAGGGCTGGGGATATAGCTTAGCTGGTAGAGGGCTTGCCTGGCATGCACAAGGCCCTGCACCAAAAGCAAACAACAAAAAAAAGATCCACAATAGGCCGGGTGCAGGGGCGCATGCCTATAATCCCAGCAGCTCGGGAGGCTGAGGCAGGAGGCTCAAGTTCAAAGCCAGCCTCAGCAAAGGCGAGGCACTAAGCAACTCAGTGAGACCATCTGTAAATAAAATACAAGATAGGGCTGGGGAAGTGGCTCAATGGTCGAGTGCTCCTGAGTTCAATCCCCAGGGGCCCCCCCCTCAAAAAAAAGGATCCACAATAAAACAAGATATTGCATCCATGAAACAGGAAGAGAACATCATAAAAATGGAAACATCTAGGGGCTGGGCTTGTAGGTCAGCGGTACAGAGCATGCATAGCATGCGTGAGGCACTCGGTTCAATCCTCAGCGCCACATAAAGATAAATAAAATAAAGGCATGTGTCCATCTACAACTAAAAAATTTAAAAAACAGAAACAAAATGGGAACATTTGAAGGACCAAAAAAAGTCTTAAAATTGGAAATAAGGCAGCAGAAACAAAAAGGAAGGAAAAAAACCTATAATGGAATGTTACTGTTAAATTTCGGAACACCAAGAGGAGGGAAGATTCTGAAATGTTTCAAAGAAGAAAAACAAACCGAGTTACATACAAAGGACTAGGGATCAGAGTGGGTTGAGCTTCTTAGTCACAAGACTAAGAGCTGGAAACAGCAAGGCCTGCGTCCTTCCACGAGAAGACCACTTCCAACATGGATTTCCAGACCCACCAAATTATCAACCGAATGAGAAGTTAGAATTAAAGTATCTTTTACCTCTTATGCACTTTTCCAACCCCCTAGGACGTTTATGGATTGTATGCTCCACCAGGAAAAGGTGGATATGGGATTTATTTATTCATTTATTTTTGCAGGCTAGGGATGGAACCCAGGGCCTCCGGCATGCTGGGCAAGTGCTCTACCACTGAGCTACACCTCCAGCCCAAAGATCTGGGATTTAGAACCAGAGGATCCTACACAGGGAAGAGGCAGAAGTCATACATACAGAGAATGCAGGTGAACAGAGGTTCCAAGACAATGGTTCCAAGTAGGCTGAGAACCAGATTGGAGCAGGGAACGGAAGAGTCCAGGAGGCCGTCTGGTCAAGTCTCACCAACCCTTTTTAAAGCTTTGTTTTCTGGCAGGCTCATGCTGCCTCACCTACCTCGACCTTCGGGTCACATCCTCCTGTTACACACTCTCAGTGCTGTGCACCTTCCCGTCTTGGCACAGGCCCGTGTCCAACCCAAACCTCCACACCAGGCAGACATCTGCCTCACTCACTGCTCTCTCCGCCTCGTGAAGGGGGAGCTTGTTGATTCCAGCTCATCACTGAGGCCCCAGGGCCAAGCACAGAGCAGGTGCTCAGGGAATATTCATTAAAGCATTGACTGAAGGAATGCTACATTTTCACCTGCCCTCGGTCAAGAAAGGTCGAGCCAAGGATTGTTAGGAATGTAAAATGGCAGCTTCTGTGGGAAATAATAAGACAGTTCCTCAAAAAATTAACATAGAACTACCATATGATCCAGCAATTCCACTGCTGAGCATAAACCCCAAAGAACTGAAATGGTGTCTTGAAGGAGTGAGGAGCATTATTCACAATAGCCAGGAGGAAACCCAAGTGTTCACTGACAAACGAATAAGCAAAGTGTGGAGTATACATACAATGGAACGTTATTCAGACTTGAAAAGTTAGAAATGCTGACCCATTCTGTGACATGGATGAAGGCTAGGACAGTATGCTAAGCAAAACAAGCCAGTCGCCAAAAGACAGACACTGGATTAGTCAAACTCAGAGACAGAAAATGCAATGGTGGTTACCTTGCCAGGGGCTGAGGAGGGGACATGAAGAGGTGTGTTTCCATGTACTAGATGAAGAATTTGGGGGAGGTATGGTGGAGATAGTGGCATCATTAAGACTGTATTTAATACTAGTGAACTGTACACTTAGAATGGTTAAGGTAGTAAATTTGGTTATGTGTATTCTAACACAATTAAAAAAATAGAAAAATATTAAGCCAAGGACTAGATCCAGTTTATTGGTCTGGTTGTAGCCCTTCTCAAACCCACTGACTGGACACTAAGCAGCAAATATTTCCTCCTCCCCCTCCCCCAAGGGATGGACTAAACGACCCTGCCCCTTTGATCCTGGCCTTAGCCACGCTATTGCTTTGGTCAATGGAACGTTCAGAGCTAGGTCATGAGCGGCGGTGGCCTTTTTAAATGACGCTTGCAGTTGCCTTATTTCTCGTACTTCCGCCATTTTTCTTATAAGAAGTTTCTCTCGGGGGAAGGATGAGACTCATAGGGCAAACACAAACCCAACTTGCAACCCGAGACCTGACGTGTGGTGCCGCTGCATGTCTCTACTCCTCTGGGCCTTGGTGACTTCTGTGATGTAGAAGGACTCTATCTACAGATTCTTTCTGGTGCTAGGGTTCTGGGATCTGGGATGATAGGCACATCCCTCTCTGGGTCGCCCATCTCACCTGGGTGTGGCTCAGCAGGGGCAGGGTGGCATGGTGGGCCAAGCAGAAAGCCCGGCTGGCCTCCCAGTCCTGTGCTTCCGAAGAGAGGTAGTAACAGTGCTCCTCCGACCACATCCAGCCCTGCGGGCACGGCCGGCACCTGGCTCCTGCAAGCAAGAGACGCTGGTGAGTCCCAGGGTAACTATGAAGAATGAAACGTGTACACCGGGAAGAGAACACCTGGCCATGACCTTGACTGAGGGGAGAATCTAGAGGGCCGGAGCTCGTAAATCCTGGGGTGGCAAGTGGGGTGAGCGGGGCCCAAGGAAGGCTGCACAGTCTGTGAAGTATACAAAGTCCCCCAGAAGGACTCATCACCCATCAGGGTACAAGCCATGTCCGTGAGAAGATAGGGAATGCTTTTCTTATCCCTGCTCTTGTCTTCATGCTGCGTCTCCCCGTGGAACGTCTCATTCTAATTCTCTGTAAGGGATGGAGACTGCCCTGGAGTCCGAGCAGAGGGGAGCAGGGACACCGTACGTACCCGCTCTAGAGGCCAGGGCCACAATGGCCACCGTGGAGCCCGCCAGGAGCACCGCCATGACTGCCAGGGCCCAGCGCAGAGACTTCATGTACATAGGCAGCCCTGGGGGTGGGGCAAGCAGAAGAGATGTGAGGCGACACCGCCAACCGCAGCCCCCCCAGAACCTCGCCAACTCGTGACACCAGTGTCAGGGCCTCCTTGGCCCAAACCCAGCTTAGGTGACTGGGGGGAAAGATGCCAGAAGATGTTCTTTTCGCAAATCATTAGAAGATGTAAGATTCTATAAAAGAGAGGGAACGGATGAGGTCAACAGCCGTTTATCCAGCACAGCGCATTCGACCCAAGAACAAGCACCCCACATAACTGGGCCAAGCCCCGCGCCCACAGAGGACACGGCACCCTCGGAGGACACTGCCAACGGAGAGGAACAGGGCTCGACTGGAGTTCCCAGGCCTTGGCGCAAGGCCTGGCTCCATGGGTCCCTCACCCAAATCTGTCACCTCCTCACTCCCTCTAGGGGACAGAAGCTGAGTCTCAGCACGGAAGGCAGCGCAGCAGGAGGCGTGGCAGGTGGCAAGAGCAGCACAGCGAGGGCGCAGAGGCATGGCATACCCTGAAGTGCTACTGCCCCGTTAAAGGAGTAACTGGGGAAGCCAGAGGGGGACCTTGAGGGTACAGGATCACTGCTGAATCACAGCCCTGGATCTGGACACCCACGCCCCTTCCAAGGAGCTGAGCACTCCTGAATTTGGGCTCTCTCAGGACACAGCTTGAAATCGACGTAGCAAGACGAGAGTTCTCCTCTCCCAGAGCCTCTGCTGCAAGGGCCCTAGCAGTCACTCGAGCCTCAGCAAGGAGGACCAGCCATTGTCACATCTCCCACAGTCTGAAAACAGGCCGAGGTGATTCTGCAGAGGTATTTTACCATTCTGCATTAGAACCCACGTGTAGACGCAGCACGTACAGATGGACACACCGCCAAGGTATTTAATACATCATCATTCATCTCTAAAGGCATAGGCACTTTTGAAATCCCTGTGTTTTCATTTGCTTTGGAAAAAAAACCGGCTTCAGAGGTCAGAAAAGGAAGGGTATCATATTGCTACATGAAAAGTTGACAGTGAAGACCTGTCACCTTGTTTTGTTTTAGTTTTTGAACTGGGGATTGAACCCAGGGATGCTTAATCACTGAGCCACATCCCCAGCCATTTTTACTTTTTATTTTGAGGCAGGGTCATATTAAGTTGCTAAGGCTAGCTTTGAATCTGAGATCCTCCTGCCTCAGCCTCTAGAACTGCTGGGATTATAGGCATGCACCACTGCGTCCAGCAATTTTTCTTTTCCTTTTTAATTCTGGAAATTGAACCCAGACCCTTGAGCATGTTAAATATGCACTTTAGCACTGAGCTACACCCTTAGTCCTGCATTTAAAACAAGAATAATGAAAAGCCATGCATACAATTTGCTTCTTTAAGGGATCTGACCCACCTTTCCACCAACACATCAACAAATAAACAAGATAAGTTATGCCATATCATAGAATAGTATTCAGCCCTAAAAAAGAAAGGAAGTACTGATACTTGCTACAACATGGATAAACCTTGAAAACATTAAGGGAAAGAAGTCAGACACAAAAGGATACATATTACTTTAGTCCATTCATATGAAAGGTCCAGACAAAGTCTAGATTGGTGGGGTCTGGCCTGTGGGGTGAGGGTTGAAGAGTGGTTTCTTTGGGGATGATGAAAAGAATCTTAAAGTTGACTGTGGTGATGGTTGTGCAATTTTGAGAATATACTACAAACCATTGAACTTTAGATTGGTGAATTTTATGATATGAACTACCTCTCAATAAAGCTCTACTTAAACAAGGAAGAATCTGGAAATGCTTGCTCTAAAAGCTACACATAAAAAGGGAGTCTTAAAAAAAAAAGGAAGTTTTAAAATAATAAAAGCAGAACAAAAAAGCTTGGAGAAGACAAGGAAAATAAATCAACCAATCACCTAGGTAACTAATTATTGTGGCTGAACACTACATTTAGCTCTGACCTTTGTAGAAAACAAAGGGGTAAAGAAATTCAGTAGGTGACAAGCTTCTCCCACACCAGGAAGGAGGACCCACATCATTCCAAGCTGCCCCCTGCAGAGCCAAAGCATATGTCCCAAACCCGCCCTTCTTCAGAAAGCAATTCTTGATTTTTTTTTTTTTTAAGGTACTGGGGATTGAACTCAGGGGCACTTGACCACTGAGCCACACCCCCAGTTGTATTTTGTATTTTATTTAGAGACAGGGTCTCACTGAGTTGCTTAGCACCTCACTTTTTGCTGAGGCTGGTTTTGAACTCACCATCCTCCTGCCTCAGCCTCCTGAGCCACTGCGATCACAGGTGTGCATCACTACGCCTGGCCAGAAAGCAATTCTTTTTTTTTTTTTAACATTAAAAAAAAAAATATATATATATATATATTTATATTTATATTTTAGTTGTAGTTGGACGCAATTCCTTTATTTATTTTTATGTGGTCCTGAGGATTGAACCCAGTACCTCGCACATGCTAGGCGAGTGCTCTACCACTGAGCCACAACCCCAGTCCAGAAAGCAATTCTTAACACAAACTCACCTTCCTTGCAACAAAAACACAGATGAAGCTAAATGCTCTTGAATGTATTTTCTCCCTTCTCCCAATCCTGGAACTTCTCGGCTTTAAATCTAATTCTGCTTGATTTCCAATCAATACTTCCTGATGGCCAAGGGACTCAGGATGGTCCCATGAGAGAACAATCACAATATGACCATAACGATGTGTGTCTCTTCCTCTCTAGCACCTTCCCGCAGGCCCATTCTCTAGTTTCCAACTGATTTTGATTGCTGATTCAGTTGAGGACTAACACCTCTGCATCCTTTCTCACGGTTGTTCCCACCTGCATCTTCTACATTTGACACACCATCCTCTTCCACCTAGTAACACACCATGACTGGGGACCCAGGTCTTATGGAATTCAAGTTTATTCAATTTGGGGCCATCTTTGTTGCTTTATTTATGTATTTATTTATGGCACTGAAGACTAAACCTAGAGGAGCTTAACCCCTAAGCCACATCCCCAGCCCTTTTTATTTTTTATTTTGAGACACAGTCTTGCTAAGTTCCTGAGGCTGGTCTCGAACTTTCAATCCTCCTGTCTCAGCCTCTCAAGTCACTGGGATTACAGGCATGTGCCACCAGGCCCAGCTGACAGCCATCTTTAAATATTATACAAACTTCCAAATACTAAGGGGCCCAAAGGGGTCATGCCAGTGAGACAGATGCCTGCTTTTCGTCATGGACTTTGGGTAAGCGTCTGCTTTTCTCCACCTGGGGACATCAGTGTCCTCCTGTCTCGATTTCCTCCGTGCACTGAACACAGAGCACATTCTTGCTTCCTGTCGCCGTCACCTCTGGAGTTCCTTATGCTGTTCCACTTCTTTGGAACACCCCTCATCCCTGCCACCTCTGCTCCCTTATCAACTCCGACAGTCTCTACCCCTCTCGGCTACACCCAGACTGCCTTGTGCTTTTGCTGTATGAAAATTTTCCCCCTGCCTGGATGAGGGACTTCATGTCCTCCTCCCCTTGATATGCCAAGTCCATGACAACCACTGAGATCAAACTCCCTCTCCTCTTTCCCCAGAGAGGGCCAGGGACTAAGAAGTTCTGCCATGAACTGATGCCCTGAGCAGACACTGTGGTGCTAGGAGTTGGAGACCCAGGGCCAGCCTGCCTGCCACCCTGCATGACCCCAAGGGAATACTTACAAGAAGGCGACCCTAAGCTGAATGAAGAATGCTGCTTTGGGAAGCTCAAGGACCCCTGAGAGTATGCAATTGGTATACTTAAGCTGGCCTTGGGGCATAGAAGGTGACTCCAAACCAAGAAGGAAGGATATTCGTTATCTGAAAATCTAGCTCTTTCTTCACTTTGAGGCTTTGCAAACTCTCCTCTCTCCTGCCAGCTGCCTGCAGGCTAAGGGCTGCCAATCAGAATACCAGAGTGTGTGGTCCCTCTGCTTACACCTGAACAGTTCCTTTGGGACACCTGCCAAATAAGTGAGGGATGAGACCAAGTAGTGACATCCCCAACCCTCTTAAGGGTGACTGTTCCCTCTTAAGTTCATGAGGGAATGAGCAGCGGCCGGGTTGGGGCATCACCACACAGCTTGGGTAAGTCATGGAGCCTTGCCCTGGTTTATCCTTCTTGTTGAGGTCACCAGTTTGCTCCCACAGGCAGAAACCACTCAGCAGAACTCCGCATCCAAGAAGAATCCTGCAGACTAAGCTTCAGCCCTGCACTGGGCAACCCAGGGTTCGTTAACCCCACGTTTCCCAGAAAACAAAACCGAAGCACCAGGAATGGCATCTACTTGGCAGTATGTTCTGTCTGGCACCTCACCCTGCCATTCACTCTGTTTCACACCTCTCTGGTTATTGGGTTAGTCCCCTGACCACTGTCTGGGGTAACTCCTCCTAATCATCCGGCCCAGAATCTGCCTCTTCCATTAAGCCTCGCTCCACATTCGACACTACTGGATGCACTCTTCCATAAACTCCCTCTTTTCTCTCTGTGCCTGATTTCCCTTCTATACATCCACTCCCCCATCTCTGTGGCTAGCTCCACTTCCCTTAAATGACACTTCTGCTGGGAGGTGGCTAAGGCATTTTCTCATTTATTTCCCCAACACCTCTTCCAGTGTTCATTGTGGAAGGATACACAATCCGTTACCTAGTTACCAGAAACATGGGAGACATCTCGACTCACCCCCTTAGCCTTACCTTCACCTGCTCACTGGTCTAGCCTGTGAATTCAGCCTCTCCAGCTCTCCCTCCTGCCCCTGCCATAGATCAAACCTCATCACCTTTGGTTGAATCACTGCTATTACCTCCTAACTGCTTCCCCTCCCTCAATCTCATCCCTGCCCCAGCCTTCCTCCATAATGCTATCAGAGCTCACTTTCAGTGTGTGTGTGTGTGTGTGTGTGTGTGTGTGTGTGTGTGTTGAGGGGGGCATGGTTACTGGGTATGGAACCCAGGGCCTTGAATAGGCTAGACAGGCCTATACCACTAAGCTACATCCCCAACCCGATCAGAGCTCATTTTCTAGAAAAAAAATCCAACCATGTCACTTCTCACTGGCTCTTCACTTCCCTATCAGTCACAGCTTTTTTTAAAGAATCTGAAAGAAAGTTATAGACTAATATTATTGTAGACAGAATAATGCCTTCCCAAAGATGTCCATGTCCTTATCCCTGGAACCTGTGAATATGTTGGGTTACATGACAAAGGGAGATCAAGATCGATAATCAACTAACCTAAAGAAAGGGAGATTGTCCTGGGTTATCTGGGTGAGCCCAATGTGATCATGAGGGTCCTTATAAATGGAAGAGGGAGGCAGAAGAATGTCTGAGTCAGAGAGGTGGCAACAGGAGAAGGATTTGGCCTAACACAGCTGGATTTGAATATAGAGAGGTATAGAGAGGGCCCTGAGTGAAAGACATGCTGGCCCCTAGAAGCTGTAAAAGCAAGGAAAGAGAATCTCCCCTGGAGCCCCCTGAAGGGAACATGGCCCTGCCAGCGCCTTGACTTTAGACTGGTCAGCTTGCATCAGACTTCCCACCTACAGAACTGTAAGCAAATAAATTTGTCATTTAAAGTCACTAAGTACATGAAAATTTGTTACAACAGCAACAGAAAACAGTATTCCTTCATGTAGAAAATATGCTCATATCAAAGGCTGCAAAAGCTCCTGAGTGAATCAAGTCTGGAACCCTTCTCATATTTGAGAACACCAGAACCCCTTGGGATTTGGTGCCTGACTAGCTGCCTCCTCCTCTCTCTATCTCAGATCTTTAGGGCTTTCAGCAGGTTGCCTGCTGGGCAGGGCTCTAACCCCTTAGGCAGGTATTCCTGCAGGTCTGGCCCTAGAAGGGGCCCCTCCCATCTCAGCTCCCCAGACAACTGGCGACTGCTTCAGCAAAGCTTGCTGGTGCCAGGTTCACCACCACTCCCCGACGGTTCCTTATCCAGGGTTGTTTACATCAATCCCGGGCTGTTCCCATTTTTGTGCCAAGCTCTCCTCACCTCCACAAAAACACACAGGCCCACACCCTAGCAGTCTGGTCCGTGGTCCCCACTCAGTACGTGCTGAATGGATGAGAGGGGGCCCACGCTCCTCAATATGGTGGACAGAAAAGAGCCTGTACCTTGGAGGTCCATCCACCTCAGGGTAGTGGGCTTCGGGCCGGGCTGGAACGTGTTCCTGCCCTGGCCACCACCACCCCCCTCACCACGTGATCCTGAATCACTTCCCTTCATCCGAAACTCCTACCACCTCTCCTGGAAGATGGTGCTTTTGCACACTATGAAGGAATGCGAAAGTTCTCCGGGGGTGGGGAGGGATAGTGGTTTTATTCTTTTACCGCCAACATTTTGATTTACATTTAGGTAGACCAAAATGTCATTAATTTTAAGGCAGAGGGACCAGATGGGGTCGCGACATCAGGACTGCCTTCCGAGCGCACAAGTCCCTCCATTGCAGTGTTCTGGTGCGCGCGCGTCTCACCGACCCCTACCTGGCGCCAGGGAGCACTTACCTATGAGTGTGATTGCCCGGGGCAGTTTTTTGCCATCTATCCCAGCGCGCTGCAGCAGCGCTGCATCCTCCCTTTCCAGTCCTCGCTCCTGGCAGCGGCAACGGCACGTTGGAGAGCCCGGGGAGCCCGGGGAGCCCGAGCGCCCTCCGGCTGCGTTGTCTTGGCCCTCCACGTGGTGGTCACGCTCGGTCTGGGCTGCTGCCAGCGGCGAGCAGCGGCCTAACGTGCCTCCCGGAGACGAAGCTCGCTGCAGGGTGCAGGAGCGGCGGGAGAAGGCAGGCGACTCCGGGACCGGCACTGTGAGGAAGCGCGTGGAGGGCGCCGGGGAGGGCGCGCGACTGCCGGTGGCCGCGCCCACCGACTTCACGCGCACGTCCACCTGCAGTTCCATCGGCGCCCAAGTGCCGGGCGTCTGCTCGCCAGGGGCGGACCAGGGCAACAACTCGGGTCCTGCTGCCTCGCCGTCCGGGGGCTGTTCGGCCGAGGAGGGGCCCGGCGACGGCGGCTCCCGGCTGGCTGACCCCAGGCGGCGGAAGGCACCGTAGCCCAGGCTGAGTGGCGGCACCCTCAGGGGCCCGGGGCGAGGGGGAGGCAGCTTCCTCCCGTCTGGGAGGTCCTGGCCCGCGCCCGCCGCCTCCTTCACGGCCCGGGTCGGTCTCGGGCTGCTTTCGGGACGCTCGGCCTGTTGCGCCTCCACCGGGACCTGCGGCTGATCTAGCCCCGGGATCTGGCTTCCCGAGAGCTCCTTTGGGATGTCAGCCTCGGCTTGACCTCCTCCCGAGGCCTCCTGCGTCCACTCCATCCTGCCCTCGGAGCCACCCGGAGAGGCAGAGCGGACCGCACCTGGGCCCAGGTAGAAAGAGCTTTGCCCCCCTTGGGTGGGGATTGGTCGGGTCGCGAAGCTGAAGTCGTCGGCCACGCCCCTCTCATAAGGACCTCGCTGTGATTGGCTGTGACTAAGTTCTGTTGGCCCCGCTCCTTCAGGACACCCGCCTCGCCTCTGCAGTTTAGGGAACTGGGAGGAGCGCGGGGCCGGGCCCACAGGGCAGGGCGGACTCTTCAGAAAGGGCCGCCGCGGCGTGTGGGAGGGAACCCTGCGCCGCGCCCGGTTCCTCCAGCGTCTTTGTCTCGTGCTCCACCCACTTCCCCCTCCGGCCCTCGGCCACACTGTTGATTTTCAGTTACTGCCTGGGCGGGGAACCAGTAGCCCATCAGGATCCCGAGACCTCAGGAAAATCCGTGAGCCCAAGGAAAAATGGGCGGCCGGCGGAACAGTGGCAGAAAGTCACTGGCTGTCCCCACATGTAGGGGGAGGAAAGGGCGCCAAGCTTGAGTATATTCCCTCTGTCTGCAGTCGGGGGCACAGCAGCTCTGGAGGCTGGCTAAGCGCCAGCAGCCCCCACCAGCTTGGCGAGGCAGACTGATCAGAAGGCAGGCTTTAAAAATACAGGTTTCGTGACTGGGGAACGTAACTCAGTAATAAAGCACTTGTCTAGCATCTGCGAGGCCCAAGGTCCCCGGCGCCACAAACAGAAACCAGATTTTGGGCTGGGCCCCTGCCAGACCTACTGAATCATGCCTACTGATGAGGCCTCTGGTATTTTTAACAAAAGTCCAAGTCCCAAGGTTGGCAGATAAATACAGGCCACTCAGTTAAATTTGAATTTCAGATAAATAAAGGATGGTTTTCAGTATAAATAGGTTCCAAGTGTTGAACCTCTGTTCCAGAGACTTCTGCTGGAGTGATTTTAGGGACAGTATTTGAAGGAAGGGGAATGGAATTTATGGGAGTAGTGTTAAACGGCCCTGCACCCTTGGGTCAGGTCTTTACTCCCATCCGCTCAAGAGGCTGAGGCAGGAGGATGGCAAGTTTGAGACTAGCTTGGGCAATTTAGCAAGTCCCAGTCTCAAAATAGACAAATAAATAAAAATTGCTGGGACTCACATGGGTGGTGCAGGAGGATCAGAGTTCAAAGCCAGCCTCAGCAATTTAGCCAGACCCTAAGCAACTGAGGGAGACTCTGTCTCTAAATAAAATATAAAAAGGACTGGGGATGTGGCTTAGTGATTAAGTGCCCTCCTGGGTTTACTTGCCGATACCAGGGGGGGGGACATTGCTGGGGATGTAGCATAGTGGAACAATCACCAGTACAAAAAAAGAGGAGAGTCAAAACTCTTCGTAAGGATGTGTGCTCTGTACTAGTCAGGATTCTCTAGAGAAACAGAATCAACAGGAAGTATGGGGCTGGGGAGATAGCTCAGCTGGTAGAGTGCTTGCCTCCCAAGCACAGGCCCTGAGTTCGATCCCCAGTACTGCCAAAAAAAAAAAAAAAAAAAAAAAAAAAAAAAAAAGAATGCCAGGAAACAGGAAGTATGATTATAAAAAGGGATTTATTAGATTGGCTTACACGACCAGAAGCTGGATAGTCCACAATGGCTGTCTGCAGACTAGAGAGCTGGAAGAACCAAGTAGCTGTGCAGTCCAAGAGGTGGAAGCCCCGGAACAAGAACGATCAACAGTGCTGCCCCAGTTCAAGACCAAGGATTCTGGAAACCTGGACAATCACTGGCAGAGTCCACTCTGGAAGAGTGAAGAAGCAAGAGTCTGACATCCTTAGACAACTGAAGCAGTGATCAAGAACATTTTCAAGAAGAGTAGAGCTTGCATCTGCATCTGCTTCCTTGTTCTTCCAACTTTTATTCCATCCTATTGGGTGGTGCTACCCACGCAGAGGGAGGGGCTACACTTCACTTCACTATCCCACATGCCAATCATTCCTAGACATGCCCTCATGGACACACCCTGAAGTCTCTTAATCATTGACATCTCTTAATCCAATCAAGTTGACAATTCGAATTAACCATTACATGCTCCATGAAGAAAAATAATGGAGAGGAAAAGTGTAACACAAGTGCTATATGAAAACATTTTACGTTTAATTCCTTTAAATGCCAAGACTGAGTATTTGATGTGGAGATTACATATATGCATTTTAGAACTATGGAATGCTTCATACCAAACTGAGAAGTAGTGAATTTTGTTGTAAATTGTTTGGAGAGTGGGGAGGGCAGGGGAGGATGGTTTAAGAGACTTGAAACTCATCTATAATGTTTCTGCTTTTTATTTATGGATATTCTTAAGTTAAAATTCAATTTTTAAGAAGATTGTATATTGTGATTGTAAAGCTAATAGTTTATTATAAAAACGAAAAATATTCAAAACATAATAAGTCCATACAATATATAGGAAAGGTCTCTACCCTTCCTCCTATTTCACCTTAGAGCTAACTGCTGTCCCCTTTGAGAGTTGACTACTTGTCCATTTTGGGGGTCTTCCATGGCTGACAGATGAACATCCTGACCATGATTTTTGTACTTAAATATCCTCTTGGGATGATGATTATCAGTTTATAAAGTCAAGAACCTCTTAGCTCCCAGGTGTTCTGGGTCAGAGAACGTCAGTGTGAAAAGTTCAGTGTGTCCCTTTCTTGCATGCTCCTAGGATCCCATGGGAAACACCCAAGGCCTGGCTTCCCGGGCCACAGCCAACCATCTTGAGCTCAGCTTCCGACTCAGAGGTGCCCAGGGGCATCCTAAATTCTGTCCTACATTTGAACTATGGGGAACAGTGCCTGTGGAGTGTCAGTTGTGGTCCTGAGAGGTCATGAAGAGGCCAGAAGGCTGGCAGCCATATTGGGCCGTATACAAGAAGAGTGGCCAGCAGAAGTTAGAGTGGACTGAGTATGGGGCCCTGGCCAGTTCCTCTGCCTGTCTTCTGGATTGTATCCTGGCCTGCCTACAGTGATGCCTCTATTTCACAAGTATTTATTGAGTAGCTCTTCTGTGCCTGGCACCTTCTTGGGAGCTTGCACCATGACTTTTTCTGTCCTTCCTCCTCTCCTCTGCTCTGCTCTCCTGTCCTCTCCTCCTCCTGCTCCTTCCTTCCTTCCTTCCTTCCTTCCTTCCTTCCTTCCTTCCTTCCTTCCTTCCTTCCGTCCTTCTTTTTCAGTACTAGGGATTGAACCAGGGATACTTTATTACTGAGCTACCTCTCCAGCCCTTATTTTGAGACAGGGTCTTGCTAAGTCATAAGGCTGACCTCGAACTTATGATTCTCTTGCCTCAGTCTCCTGTGTAGCTGGGAATACAGATGTGGATCACCACACCCAGCCATCTATCTTTTATCTTTCCCTTTTCCTGGTTCTTTCCCATCATCATTAAACATGCTCAAGGTTTTTGGTTTTTTTTCCCCCTTTTCTTTGTGTGTGTGTGTGTGTGTGTGTGTGTGTGTGTGTGTGTGTGTTTTGGCAACACTGAGCATATAACCTGAGGCTTCAAACATGCACACATTCTAGGTGAATACTGAGCTACATCCCAGCACCAAACAGGCTCACGTTTTAAATGCCTACTGCCCAAGGTCCTCCTCCAGCTGAGACCCTACCTATTTCTTCCTTGTCACAACTAACATTTTAAACAAGAGACTTGTCCTCCTGTTCCTCTTTCTGTTTCATCATGTCCCAAGCACACTTTAAACCACTACAGTGGTTCCTGCCCCTCCTTGTCAAAATTCTCCTTGCAGAGGGCACCACAAAATCCAGCAGAAGCTCTTTCCTGCTTGTCGTGTTGATACATTTCTGCTCTTTGAAGCCCACTCATCTGTGGCTTTCCTAACACCACACTCTGCTGGTTTCCTCCCATCTCCCTGGTTCTTCCTAAAGTCAGCCGCCAGAGGTTTCTGACCCCTGTCAGTGAGACCAGTGGCCCAGAACTTTCTCCTGAACTGAGCTATAACATTTATGGTGTGAGCTTAATCATGCCCCCCACATCCCAACAAATTCCTCTGTTGAATTCCTCACTCCCAGTCCCTCAGAATGTGCCCTTACTTGCAAATAGGGTCACTGCAGATGCACTCAGTTGAGACAGGTCATACTGGGTTAGAGTGGACCCCGAATCCAATACGACTGGTATTGACACAAAAAGAAGTGATTTGCACATGGAGAAACACGTACAGGGAAAAAGCTAGGCAGACATGAAGGCAGAGATTGGGATGGGTGCCTAAACCAAGAAATGCCAAAGATTGCCAGCGACCCATTAGAGCTCGGAGAGGGGCACAGAATAGACCCTCCCTCCAGGCAATCAGAAAGAACCAGCTCTGCAGCCAGCTCTGCCTGGTCTTGAACTTCTGGCACCATAACTGGGAGAGCACACTTCCATTGCTTAAGACACCCAGTCTGTGGTGCTGGGCTACAGCAGCCCTAAGAAACCAGTTCTTCCCCCGAGGTAACTTGTACTAATTCCAAAGGTTGCCATCCCCCTGGGAGGACTCTGAGGACTGTACTAGGTGCCTCTGCCACCCTTCCCCATGGCTCACTCAGCTGCCCAATCAGATTCTCCTTCTCAGCAGTTTGGCACTTGATCTAAGAGCCCAGAGCTGGGAGTATCAGAACTCCCAAAGGGGCAGCTCTAGGGAGATGGTTCACAAACTCAGCTCAGATCCCCGGAGTTCCTTTGGTCGAGCCCACCCTCTGGCTTGTTTGTTCGATTCTATGGGTTCCCTGAGAAACCCAGTGTCCTTCCCATAACTCCCCCATCTTTTGCCTCACGTTAGTATATATTTATGACTCAGTCTCAGATGGCAGAAAACCCAAGTCCCACCACAGACTTCTTGGAGTTCCTTTGGGGTGGGAGTAGCCTCCGGCACTGTCTTCGTGGGCCTTTGGTAGCCTGGCCACAGCAGCCCCCATGCCAGAAGGCCTTTTTCAATTGCTATGGTGGGACTCCCTGGGATAGGTAAATTATCCAAATGTTTCAAGGGGTAGGGGTCACATGTGAGTGACCCCCCCCCCCCAAATATCTACGGCAGTCCTTCCTTCCTTCCATTCTTTTTCTTTCCCTCACTTAAAAAATCCTGTTTTCTGCTTGAAGCAGCAATACCTGCTTATGGTTTAACAGGTAAATACTACAGAAATACAGAGTATAGAAAATTAAACACCTCACTATTTCACACCCTAGAGATCTCCATTATTAGCATTTAATATCTAGTCTACTGGAGTCTTAAAAATGTATACACTAGCCTATATTGTTATTTTATCTACATATATCTTTATTTCCAAAACTTCACTCCTATTAAATATATACCTATACATAATTTATTTAAGCAGTCTCCTGTGGATGGACATTTGAGGTGTTTCCAGGCAGGTGACATAATTACAGTGGTGCTGTAAATGTTATAAATTTGGGCATCTGTGTACACTGTTTGTTTTTTTTTTTTTAAACTCGTCTCTGATGATCCTTCAGAATAGGTTCATTGAACTGAAATTGCTAAAAATAGGAAAAGAATAAGTCAAATTATCACTGTTGGCAGATGATATGATCCTATATTTAGAATATCCAAAAAGTTCCACCAGAATACTGCTAGAGCTAATAAACAAATTCAGCAAAGTAGCGGGTTACAAAGTCAACATACAAAAATCAATAGCTTTTGTATACACCTGTAATGAATCTGCTGAGAAAGAAATCAGGAAAAAAATTCCTTTCACAATAGCCTAAAAAACAAAAAACAAAACAAAAAAAAACCCTGGGAATAAATCTAACCAAGGAGGTGAAAGACCTCTACAATGGAAACTACAGAACACTGAAGAAAGAAATTGAAAAAGACACAAGAAGATGGAAAGACCGCTCATGTCCAAGGACAGACAGAATTAATATTGTTAAAATGGTCATACTATCAAAAGCAATATACAAATTCAAAGGAATCTCCATGAAAATACCAATGACAGTTCTTCACAAAATTAGAAAAAAGAGTGCTAAAATTCATTTGGAACAATAAAAAGACCCAAACCAGTCGAAGCAATTCTAAGCCAAAAGAGCAATGCTGGAGGCTGGGCTGGGGAGATAGCTCAGCTGGTAGAGTGCTTGCCTCGCAAGCACAAGGCACTGAGTTTGATCCCCAGCACCCCCCCTCCCCCCTCCCCCCAAAAAAGCAATGCTTGAGGCTTCACAATACCTGATTTCAAATTATCCTACAGAGGTTAAGTAGCAAAACCTGCATGGTACTGGCAGAAAAACAGACACAGAGACAAACCCACACAGACACAGTCACCTGATCCTTGAGAAAGGTGACAAAAACACACATTGAAGGAAAGACAATCTTTTCATAAAATGTTGCTGGGAAAACTGGCTATCCATATATAGAAGAACGAAACTGCACCCTGATCTCTCACCCTGCACAAAAGTCAGCTCAAGATGGATCAAAGACGGAGGAATTAGGTCAGAAACTATGCAACTCCTAGAAGAAAACTTAGGGTCAGCACTCCAACATGTAGGCACAGGCACTGATATCCTCAATAGGATCTCTAAAGCTCAGGAAATAATGCCAAGAACTAATAAATGGGATGACTTCAAATTAAAAGGTTTATGCACAGCAAAGGAAACAATTAAGAATGTAAAGCAAGAACCTATAGAACAGGAGAAAATATTTGCTAGCTACTCTTCGGACAGAGGATTAATATCTAGACTATATAAAGAACTCAAAACACACCAAAAATCAACTAACTCAATTAATAAATGGGCAAATGAACTAAATAGATGCTTCTCAAAGGAGAAAATACAAAAGATCAATAAATATATGAAAAAATGTTTAACATCATTAGCAGTTAGGAAAATGCAAATCAAAACTACACTGAGATTTTATCACACTCCAGTTAGAATGGCAACCATCAAGAATACAAACAATAATAAATGTGGGAGAGGATGTGAAGAAAAGGGAACACTTTTTCACTATTGGAGGGATTATAAATTAGTACGACCACTATGGAAATCAGTATGGAGATTGCTCAAAAGACTTGGCAAGGACCCACTATATGACCCACCACATGACCCAGTTGTGCCACTTTTCGGTATTTATCCTAAAGAATTAAAGTCCTCATACTATAGTCATACGTGTGTACCTATGTTTATAGCAGCACAATTCACAATAGCCAAATAACAGAACCAGCCAAGGTGTCCTTCAATGGAATGGATAAATAAAATGTGTGGATACACACAACAGAGTGGATAAATAAAATGTGTATATATACACAATGGAATTTAATTCAGCCATAAAGAAGAACAAAATTCTGTGATTTGCAGGAAAATGAATGGAACTTGCAAATATTATGTTAAGTGAAATAAGCCAAACTCAGAAAGTCAAGGGTCTTATATTTTCTCTCATATGTGGAAGCTAGAGAGAAAAATGGGGGTACTGGGCTCTCATGAAAGCTGAAGGGAAAGTAGAGAGGAGGAAAGGGACCAGGGCGAGGGAGGAAGGAAGGGAAAGGGGGAAATCACAGTGGATGATATTGACCACATTATATTGTTTTATCATGTACATGTGTGAGGATATGACAACAACTCCTACCATTTTGTGTAGTTATAATGCACCCATAAAAATATGGGCAAAAAGGAAATGACATTGCTGAGTTAGAGGTGGTCATAGTTGGATGGAGGGTGCCAGATTGCCCGCAGGAGGCTGAGCAAGCAGTGCATGAGAGGGCTGTTCACAGGGCCTCACCTCGTATCAGTCTTCTTAGTCTTACCTATCCGATAGGTGGAAATAGTGAATTTCATCTTGCATGTCTTTAGTTCTGAATGAGGTTGAATATCTTTTCATCTGCTAATGGTGTTCCTGAGTGTGTCTTGGACTAACTCATGACCCTGGTGGAGGGCCACTGAGATTTCCTCCAATGCCAGTTCCAGGTCACTGGCCGGTTCCAGGAAATGGCCCAGAAGAAACCCTTGTCCTCCTGCTCCAGCACCATGCGGTTCGCTGGTCAAGGAAGGCAGATGGTATCTGACCTGTCTGGTCAGACTGAAGAGCCGTGACAGCATAAGTTAAGCCCAGCTTCATTCCCCAGAGAGGAACAAACATGCCCACTCTTGGTTCTTGTCTGCTGTCATCCCCTCCCCCATGGCACCCTGGACCCTTCTAGGGCCCCTGGCCGCACGGTGAGGAGAGGTGGGGGGTCTCTGCACAACCAGCTCCCTGGCACAGCGCCTCCTCAGCCCACGTGCCACCTGCTCAGAGGGTCGGCTCCAAGCCAGTGTGACCCCCCCACACCCACCCCAGGGTGCTCCGGCTCTCATCTCAGGACCATCTTCATAGCACTGAGCACTGTCACCACTTTCACGTTTGCTTTATCATTTAGTGCTCATCTCTGGCCCTCGAGAAACCCTTGCTGTGTCCCCAGGTCAGTGTCTGACATGCCCATCTCTGGTTCTGGGCTGAAGTCGTCCCCAAGGCTTAGCATATTTTGATTGAGTAAATAGTGCCAAACAGGGCATTGTGCAGGGTGCTTGACATTCCTTGGCCAACTTATACTTTCTCCTCCAAATTATAAACATTAAGAAAAATGAAAAGACAAAAGCCGATCACATGGATGCGCTCCACCTGGATTCAGCACCGCGTGTTTCAGGGTTCCTGCTTTCCCCGTCTCCATGCAAACACGCTTTCTGTTGTTGTTGGACCCTTTGATCGTGAGCCCGAGACCTGATGAAACACACCCCCGCCCTTTTTCAGGTGCTGGTGATTGAACTCAGGGTGCTCTACCACTGAGCTACCTCCTCGACCCTTTTTATTTTTATTTTGAGTCCAGGTCTCTCTAAGTTGCCCTGGATGACCTTGAACTTGTGATCCTTCGGCTTCAGCTTCCCGAGAGTCCTTTGATGCTTCAGCACAATCTCCGAAGAGTACAAGCATTTTCCTTTGTTAGTATGCTACTCTTCTCACATCAAAGAAACAATCTCACTACACTAGATGATATTCTAGAGACCAATTTAAATTGCTCTAATTATTTTTTTCAAACCAGATCCCCATCAATGGCCACCCATTAACTTTTTTTTCTTCATGCTAGGGATCAAACCTAGGGTGTTATGCATGCTAAGCATGCACTGTACCGCTGAGCTACACCCTCAGCAAGGGTCATGCATTGTATTCTGACATATATTCATTTACTCTTTGTAATAACTCTGGGATGAAGGCCCGAGCTGTGGTTTGAATGTGTCCCCCTGTGTTAGTCAGCTTCATGTTGCTGTGACCAAAATACTTGACAAGAACAATTTAGAGCCAGGTGCTGTGGTGCATGCCTGTAATCCCAGTGGCTGGGAGGAGGATTCCAAGTTCAAAGCCAGTCTCAGCAGCAGTGAGGCACTAAGCAACTCAGTGAGACCCTGTCTCTAAATCAAATACAAAATAGGACTCGGGATGTGACTCAGTGATGGAGTGCCCCTGAGTTCAATCCCTAGTACCCCTCCCCCACAAAATAAAAAAGACTTGGAGATGTGGCTGAGTGGTTAAGCACCTCTGGGTACAAAAAGAAAAAGAAAAAAAAAAAAAAAAGAAAGAAAAAAGAAAAAGAAACAAACTTAGAGGAAGAAGGGTTTATTTTGGCTTACAGTTTCAGAGGTTCATTCCATGGTCAGCTGGCTCCATTACTCTGAGCCTAAGATGAGGCAGAACATCATGGCAGAAGGGCATGGCGGAGGAAAGCTGCTCATGGTCACTGAGAGAGAGAGAGAGAGAGAGAGAGAGAGAGAGAGAGAGAGCACAAGCATGCTCTTCTCGCCAGGGTCAAAACTTAAATTTCAAAGGTACAACCCCCAGTGACCTATTTCCTCCAGCCATGCCTCACCTGCCTACAGTTATCACTCAGAGTAGCCGTTTCCAGTTATTAATCCATTGAATGGAACAATCTACTGATAGATTGTCCTCGTAATCTAATAATTTCGCCTCGTAATCTAATAATTTCGCCTCTGAACATTTCTGCATTTACAGATTCACTTTGGTGGGTGGGGGGCACTTCATATCTAAACCATAATATCCCTAAATTCATGTTTGGTAACTCAATCCCAAATTCCTATGTTCATGGTGTTTGGAGGTGAGACCTTTGGGAGGTGACTGGGTTGTGAAGGCTCTGCCCTCAAGAAGAATCCTCCCATGGATGAATGGGTCACCATGGCAGCAGCTTCATTATAGAAGGGAGCTCTTGCCGGCATGCTCGCTCCGTCTTGCCACATGATGCCCTCTGCCATGTTATGATGCAGCAAGAAGGCCTTCACCAGATGCAAAGCAGATGCATGTTCTTGAAGTTCCCAGCTTCCAGAACCTGAGCCAAATAAACTTCTTTATAAATTATGAGGTGTCCAGTTTTTTGTCACAGTCACAGAAAATGGACAAAGACATCTCTAAAAGTTTTTCTTTTTATAGGTGAGGAAACATATTCAGAGAGGTTGAGGAACATGCCCAGTGTCCCAGTGACTCCTAAGGAGGAAAGCTTACATGGCAGGGAACATCTTTGGTTTTGAAACACATCGTTTCTCCCTTTTGTGGCTCTGCCTAGTCCTCTTGGTTCCCAACCTGGCTGATCTGGTCCAGAAGGCCATGGGCCAGGGCACAGTGGAGGTGCTGACCCAGTTATTAAGCAGACTAAGTCTCACTTTGGATTCCTCCAGCCTTCTCTTTCGTAACTCTCTGAGGCATAAGCTCTCAGTTGGGAGCCAAAGGCAGTTCTTTTTTGATAGAGGATCCACTTGAAAGTAGGCTGGGCCAAGAAGAGACAAAAGGTGGCTTTCCATCAGGTGTGTAGGTGAGGCAGACCTGGGATGGGAGAACATTCCAGCTGGATGTACACACACTCCCTGCAGAAGACTTGGAGAAGAGCCATAACATGGAAGCAAAAACTTCTCCCTGAGTCACCTGCATGTAGGAACAAAGGTTCTCCCTTTCTGGAAGCTCCACCTCCCAGAATCCTTAATGCATCCCTTGTGGGACAAACTGATGGGTGGGAACAGCCAACTCTGACTCAGTGATATTTGGAGCAGACCTCACTTGCTTGTTGATTAGCATCTCCAGATGTAACTGATCTCTCTGAATTTGAGGCTCAGCACTTGGGAAGACCTGGATGGGGGCAGGTGGAAGGGCCAGGAGACCCAGGGGAAGAAAAGGAGTGCAGTTGGGCCAGAAGGACACAGGACCGGTTGTAGAAGACTTTCCCGCAGTCTGGGCAGGATGCCTGGTGCCAGAGTCTAAGGGCACAATGGGAGGAGACAGATTTGGGAATTCAGTTATCCTCTTCTTCTCTGAGCTGAGCCAGCCACTGAGGGTGAGAGTTTCTGGTCCAGGAGTCTTTAGGAAGATGATAACTCCCAAATCACATGGGCCTGCCAAGATCCAACAGAAGGGCTACCAGCGCATCACCCATCAGTCAGGACTAAAGGTAGAAATCCAGAGTCTAATCAAATAAGTAGCAGTTGTAAAATATGTTTTTCAGGACAAAGGTGGTAATTAATTATAAAATCAGGAAAAAAACCATGAAGCAAACATTTGCAGGGATAAGAGGTGGCAGTGCTGGTAGAGAAAAGAGTGGAATATAAGAGAAGATCTCTCAGATACAATAATTTGCAAGTTTTTCCAATACGGCCCCGATGCAAACACCAGATATTTCAGTTCCCTAAGATATGGGGACCCTGCCTGCCCACCCCACCTGCTGACATGTTCCTGAACCAGTGTAGGAGTGTTGGGTCTGTCCCCCCTGATAAGCAGGTGCTGAAAAGTCTCTTGGCTTCCCTGTCCACCCCCGGTGCCCAGCTGATAGGCTGTTCTGCCTGCCTTTGCTGAGGTCCTAGGTTCTACTTCTCATCTATGTCCTTGTGAGTTCTTCAGTTTCATAACGAAGCTTGGGCCCAATGTCAGTCCTCTTGGTTCCTGGCTCCCAACGCCCCAGACTTGGGACAGCTGAACCCTTTAGTCTGTGGTGAACCTGCCTTTGAATACCATTCACTCCCCTTGGTCCCTCAGATGGGGTCCTGTCTGGTGGGTCTAGAGCTTTCTGTTTTTCGGTGGTCTCAGTGAGTGGCCTCACCACTAGGTTCCTCTCATCTATCCTGATTGCCTAATCTGGATTCCTTATTTCCTTCAGGAAGCTTCCTGCACATATAGGAGGAAGGGTCATGTTGACAGGACTTTCCCCATCTATATGAACAGTCCTGTACTCTAGTCCCTGTGTGATTTGGTGGCCATCTGCTCAGTTTTCAAGTGAGAGCTGAGTTATCTCCAGGTTCAGCTACTGTGTTTGGGGACCTCGGCCATCCCAGAGGTCCACCTCGCTTTCTTTAGAACCCAGCCCTTTACCTTAGGGAATAGCTCTGGTCACAAACTCTTCCTAGTTGAGTCTTATCAACCTGCTTTCTTACGTCTGCACCGCCTTTTCTCCTTAGATGGACAGAGTTCCTAACAGTTGGTAATGGGCACTTATGTGCTTCTGGACATTCAGGTACAACAAATGTCACCTTTCTTTATTTCCCTAAGTCATATTCACCCAATTCTGATGAAGGTGTATGAGGATTCCACTATGAATCCATTTCCAGGGAGCCCTCTGCCCAGGAAATTTAACAAGAACTCCAGGGCTTATCAGTGTCCTGAAAGAGGTCACTCATTCTTGTGTCACAGGTTGCCAGTTTGCTTCTTCTGTCTGATGCATATGCATTCCCACACAGTGGTCTTCTCCATGGCCCTCAAGCCCTTCCCCCTTTAAGTGTGGACATGGACAGCCCCTGTCCCTACCTGCCCTTTCAAAGCCATCCCCCTCAGAGGCCACAGAAATCCATTCAGGCCTTCTTCTGTCTAGTGGTTGCCATCTCCCCTGACTCTTTGGGAACACCTGTCCCCACCCAGCTTACTCTACCCTTGGGCTATTTTGGAGACCAAGTACATGATCTTCCTCCATCTCAAATCTCCTGTTTTATTATTTTATGAGTCCAGGCTTTTGGAAACAAAACTTTCAACTTTCCCCAGTGACTAGGCACACTTTCCGTTTTTAGGCCAAAAGTCCAACTTAAGGAAGCAGAAAGTATCTCTTTTGGGGTTAATGTGTCTACAGGAAAGGCGGATGGCTAAATTTATGTAGGTATTTATTTTCAGTGCTGGGGGCTGAACCCACAGATGGCTAATTTTAAACCAGGATACTTCTACCTGTGTGCTGGGTATTTCATCAGTGCTGTCAGGAAGCAGGGATATGGAGTCACTCAGGTCCAAAGTGCCAGTCATTCAGAGCAGACAAAGTGCATGCACTGGCTGGGCCCAGCAGCCTGGTCAAGGGTCCCTTTTCAGGAATCCATACCTGGACCCCACTGGGAGACTGAACCACAGGGGAGATGGAGTGGGGTCTCCCAGCAAGACCTAACTACCTGCTCTAGGCCAGCCTGTGGAGCCACCAGTGAGGACAAAGGGACTGAGTTCGTTTTAAACCCAGAAGATTCTGGTTGCACTTGGCTTTATAAGACTGGTTCTCCCTGGCAGTCGGGCTACTTCAGCAAGGCTGAATGCAAGACTAGACAGCAGGGTTGAAGGTAGCAGGTGGCCCTGGGCTGCTCAGGGCAAAAGGTCAGACTCAGATTTGAGGTTTCCACAGCTCCTAGGGTGCCTGGGGGTTCATCTTCCCTGACTTCCTTGGACTTTGGATGTGGCTCTCTCAAAATGGAACTGACCTGGCTGCCTCTGCCTGTCCCAGGCATGGAGTCCCCTGCTGCCCACGTCCTGCTCCATCTCAGTCCTGTCCTGGCTGTGTGATGGCTCACTCTCCGCCCATTCTCAGTCTTCTCTGCCCACCTCCAGGACAGGTGGACATGTTCCCAAGACCTGTTCCAGGTATTAAAAGGGCCCCAAATGCTCAAGGACTTGTCTAAGTGAAAGAGAGTCTCAAATGACCTCGGTGACTCATCAGGGACACTGGAATCCAGAGAGCCCCCACACTCTGCTTCCAAATCCAACAGCTAGTGAAGAATGGACGTCTGATGAGGAAGCTATGGAATACCTCTGCCGTGAAGCAAATCTATTTAAGAAATAGTTTAAACTAGGGGCTGGGGTGTAGCTCAGTGGTGAAGTACTTGCCTAACATGTGCAAGGCCTTGAGTTCAATCCCCAGCACTGCAATAGACAAACAAAATAGAACTATTTGCTAACATTTCCTATTTATTTCTATAAACATCAATATCTGGCTGTCCTTTTAACAATGTAGACTGAAAACTTTTTTCTATTGGAGATTTCATTGTTTGAATGCTATCCAGACTATGTTGCCACTTGTACATGCTCCAAATGACTGTTTAGTTTTTCAGCAGGCAAAGTTGTCCTTTGCTGCATTCTAAGTAGGCAGGATTATTTTAATGGTTGAAGTTGTCTGCCATCGCCCTCCTCTTGCTGAAGTAAACAAAATTCTCTACTGAGGCAAAAATCTGATGGACGAGTCTAACGGCCCTAACAGTCTTGAGACCAAGTCCATGGAATTCATCCACATCCATCCTTCTCCATAAGAGAGCAGACGTTTTTTGCTAACGGGAACCCACTAGAGACTCCAGGCCCCAGGGGACTGTACCATATGCTGTTCTGTGATCACAAGAGCCTAGATTAGATTTTCCAGATTATTGACCCACATTCAGAACCTTGGCAGGAATTTCAAGGCCCAGTTTGGGAGATTAACCAGTGTCAAGCTTAGAGGTTTTGCTCTCACTGCTAATAATTCCAGTTTTATGCTAAGCTTTCTATACTTTAGGGGGAATCGAATTTATCATTTTACCACGAAGACTCATGTGGGGAATGAGAGTTTAAGATAATAACTGGTTTGTATGTAGATTTCTTTGAGATATCAGTGAAAATTGAGAACACTCTAATAGGACACACACACACACACACACACACACTTGCCACTTCTTCAGTTTAGGGGATCTCATATTCCCTGAAGCCCATCCATGAACAGCAATATAAGGACACCAGCTCACAGGCAGAGACTAACCAGGAAGCTCATGGATTCCATTGTACTTTTGCCCATGAAGCTTTCATAGGTCTTTGGAGGTTATTTTCCACCTGTCTCATCAGAGCCCCAAACGGAAATTATGGATGACTTTTATCTGTGACCAGATTTGAACATCATGACTCAGACAGCAGGAGTGCCAGGCGAGAGCTGGAGAATTAATACTGTGATTTTGAGCCGGGATGATGGCATTTCTGCAGGCAAGATACATCAACTAAGATAGACACTTAAGTGATCGTTGATTTTAAAGACAGCTTCAGAATGACGACTGCTCGAGCTTATTTCAAAAGCCAAAGGGACCACCTCCCTAGGGTATGACAACCTGTGCAACCCTGCCCAGGTCTGCCCAGCCAGCCTTCGATGGACCTATGTTTTTCTTGCCACTAAAGATAACTCAGGATCTGTTTTGATATTGGAACCTCTCCCCACTGTGGTCTGGGGACATGGTAATAAGGGGTTGTCTGACTGATCCTCTGTTTTACTGGTTATCTGGGGGTCAAACACAATCATGATTTCAAACGTGATGCACAAGGGGAAGTTTCTTTTAGGTTTGACAAGCTGAACATGTTTCCTCCAATCACTCCGGTCACCATGGCAATAGGTAGGTGATGAGGGTTTTAGTGCCACCTTATCTGGGTGTCTTCTTATTAAGAATTAAAATTGTGTTTTAATTAGGCACAGTGGCACACTCTTGTAATGCTGGTGACTCAGGAGGCTGAGTCAAGAGGATGGTATGTTCCAGGTCAGCCTCAGCATCTTAGGGAGACATAAAAATAAAAAGGGCTGGGGATATGGCTTAGTGGTGAAGCATCCCTGGGCTTAAAACCCAATACCAAAAAAAAAAAAAAAAAAAAAAAAAAAAAAAAAAAGAGAGAAAAGAAAGAAAAAAGAAAAAAAGTTCAATTGTATCTTTGCCCATTTCAAATTCATGGGTTGACTCTAACTGCCGGTACCTCAGAATGTGACCTTGTTTGGAAATCAGATCAAGGCAGATGGAATTAGTTGAGGTAAGGTTATTAGGGTAGGTGGTAATCTAACATCGCTGGGTTCTTATGTAAGGGGGACATTTGGACACAGACACATGCAAGAATGGAGGTGAATCCTCATTCCTGATCTGACCTCTGAGTATTTTGCACGTACAAACCCCTTCCACCAGCATCACCCTCTTCTTTATTCTAAATGTCTGCCCTTCCTTATTGCATTTATGCTTTAGCCCAGTGTCTTCTCCTACTCTAAGACCTAATTGGACTCACCCCCATACCTATTTCCATAGCCCTCCTGAAGACAGTCTTCCTTACAGTTCTTTAACAAGTGTCATAAATAAATTTTCTTTAATACTTCTGCAAAACTCTTGATACTCTTATACATGACTAAAAAAAATGCAGGTGAAGATGACAGTAGAGATTGGGATTATGCATCTGTAAGCCCACGAAGAGCAAAGATCACCAGATATCACCAGAAGCTACTGAAACATGCTCCCTCATGGTTCTCAGAAGAAGCCAACCTAGCCACACTTTGACCTCAGGCCTCCTGAACTGTGAGACAACCAAGTTCCATTGTTTAAGCCACTTAGTTTGTGGTACTTATTGCAGTCACCAGAGGAAGCAAATGGGCCTACCTAGTCCTTTGACAGGAAACATATCACTGTCCCATTTAGAGCTTCAAACAATGCTAAACCATGCAGACAGATGGAGGACACTTATACCTACACTTGCCCCCAGCTTGGTCTTTGTCCACTGGAACTGTAAGGACCCGTCAGTCCAGAGGTGTGCTTGTGTATCTGAGGCATCCTGCAAGCAAGACAAATGAGCCTGGCTGTTCAAATTTGGCATGAGAAGCCAGGCTAGCAATGGCAGGAGGGTGGCAAATACACATTATTGTCTGAAAACCTTTACAATTGATACTAGGCTTTTGCAAGAATGTTGACATTATTTGCCCAGCAGTGTACCTGATGGAGACCAAAAGCTCTGGACAAGGTTTGCCCCTTGAGCAGGTTGACTAAACACCTCAGAGGAATTTCTCCCTGTGGCAGGAGGAAGGGAGTGGCCCACATGGCCAGGAATCCTGAGCTGAGGCTCCATTCAGAAGCCTTGTCCCAGGAGCACCCTACAAGTCCCCAAGGGCTGCAGATGGCTCCTTCTTGTGCCTTTGTGTTAGGAAAAGGGAATCCCCAGCAGCAGCCACGGCCTGCAGGGGTGGTTCTGCTCAGGGAGAGCAGGCGCGTTAGAGAATGGCACCCCTCCTCCCGGCAGACACAGTTCCTTGCCAGGAGGCCAGCTCTGTAATCAGGTGAGGAACTGAATTCCACTTGAATTCCCAGGGGCTCCCAGGTAAGGGGCCATTATGCAGCCACAGGTTCTCCCTGGTCCTCCGCTCGCACCTACTGCTATTAACGTGCTTCCCCCAAGTGGATGGGGGATGACCCCAAATTGTGGATAAGAGGAGCTGAGGACCCCAGTTCTAAGTCCACGGATCCCTGCAGTCAAGTCAGAGCTCTCCACGGAAGTTCTCTTTCCCGCTCTTTGTTCCAATTCCCAAGAAACCCAGGGGAGAAAGGTCATCATCCTTCACAAATGTAGGGTTTGTGGAAAGATGCTCTTCTCTTCAAGGAGTCTGGTATTTCCCTCCTGAAAGCCAGAAAATCCCTGGTAAAAACCAAGGAGGGCGTCTCTGGGGAAGGAGCCGCTGTCTGGCTCCTGCCTGAATATTTGCGGGTGCAGGATGCCGTTCCTACGTGTGCGCCTGGGACAAGAGGGAGTGGGGGGGGGGGGGGCCCAGATCCAGGGACAATGAATTCTGCCCTTCCGTCGTCAATCTGGAGCGGACGTGCACACTGAAGGGCCAGAGCAGGACCTTCAGACACTGGTGGAGGCTCTCTGGGGCCTCTGTCTCCCCAGCCTCAACAGAACGGGGCGTCCTCCGCCTGAACTACTTCCCGACAGGTCCTGTGTGGGGCGCGGGCTCTGCAAGGCGATGCTCAGTGGGGCGCAGTCCCGCCCGGCTCCGCTCCAGTATTTGGACCTCCCAGCCTGGCTTCTGGGGAGCTGGCCCCAGGAGATGGCAAGCCTTCCCGTCAGAACGCAGTCGTGCGTCCTCGGGGTCACTAGAGGGCGACCTTGTGCAAAAGGAAAGCAGCGAGCGGCTGGGACAGCGCGTAGCCGGGCAGGTCGGGCCAGGCTTTCGAAGGCGGGGTCCCTCGAGGGCATCAGGGCCACGCCGCCCGAGACCGCAGCGCCCGCCAGCCTCTCGGGCAGGGTCCCCGGGCACTCTCGCAGGGGACCTGGGGACCCCGGGCCAGCCCCCAGGGTGCCCAGAGCTGTGCGCAGAGAAGTGGCGATTGGTGGCGCGGGACTCCTGATTTACCCCAGGCCGACTTTGGCGGGAGCGCTATCTCAGAGGGAGACAGGACGCCCTGGCAGGGTGCGGCCTCCCGAGCTCAAGGTCACTGCCACGGGGCCCCGCGCCTGGGCGGCGCAGGAGCCAGGCCATCCAGAGGCAATAGCAGAGTGCACTGAGTAACAGTGGAAATTCCGTCGTCGTCGTCGTCACGGTGGTGATCGTGGCTCTGCTCGTGTTTGGAAGCCTAACGTGAATTCATTCCGCCCAGGGAACCGGCCTCACAGTTTTTTGGCATCGGTTCATGACTCTTCCAGGGTCTAGACCCCTCCGGCCATTGGTGTCACCTGTGAGTTAACAAACAATAAAGAATGAAGGATGGGATGGAACTTCAGAAAAGCTTTGACATGTTGTTTCCAAGGTGAAACCAGGGAAAATAAAAGAATTAAAGGCTATATTTTTGCCCAATTCAAAATGGAAAAAAATTTTTTTTTTCAGTGCTAGGGATTGAACCCAGGGGCACTCTACCACCGAGCTTTGTCTCCAGTGTCATCCTCTCCTCTCCCCTTTAAAATCTGTTTCCAAATAGAGTCTTGCTAAGTTGCTGAGGCTGGCCTCAAACTTTCAATCCTCCTTCCTGGTTCTCCGGAGTCACTTGGATTATCGGCATGCACTACTGCAGGTGGATGAAAATAGTTTTAGCACCATAGAAAACAGTGCTTATCTTACAACTTTGGATACCTACTTAATGGAATCTAGACTTGTTATGAGAAAAAAATCTAAGCTACTTTTTTGCTTGTCACCTGTTAATTAATGTCTGGGCCTATTTGGAAAATAGTAACCTGCACACAGTTTTCTAATCTTTGCTCCTGGCTTAGTCAACTTTCTGTCCCTGTGGCAAAATACCTGAGATAATCAACTTAAAAGGAGGAAAGGTTCCAGTGACTCAAGATTGCAACTTTGAGGCCAGCTTCAGCAACTTTTTGGGAGCCTGTCTCAAAATAAAAAGTTAAAAGGGCTGGAGTTGTAGCTCAGTGGTACAGTGCACCTGGGTTTAAGTTCAGTACAAACAAACACAAAAATAAGGAGGAAGGGTTTGTTTTGGTTCATGGTTTCAGAGATTTCAGTAAATGGTTGGCTGAGTCACTTGCTTTTGGGAGTAAGGCAGAACATCATGGTGGGGCCTGTGGAATGGAGCAAAACTTCACCTCATCGCAGAGCAGAGAAGCAAGGAGAGGGACAGAGAAGAGCCAGGGTCGCAATACCCCTTCAAGGGCACATCCCCAATGACCTAACTTCCTCCCATTAGGCTCCACCTTTTAAAGGTCCTACTACCTCCTAATAGTGCCACACACTGGAGACCAAGCCTTTAAACACATGGGCCTTTGAGGGACATTTCAGACCCAAACTATAGCAGTGCCTTACATTTAACCCACAATATTTGGGTTAAACATATTATTTCATTTCACCCTGAAACAACTCCTTACAGTAGCGAGGAAACTGAGACTTAGAGTAGGAGGATAACTTACTCAAGGTCATTTGGAAAATAAAAGCACAGCTAGTGCTGAAATTACTTTGTGCCATTCTGTGTGAAGACTACTTGTGTACCAGGCACTGTGTAAGACTCAGGGGATCCAGAGCTCACTGAGGTGCTTGGTGGTCATTCTCTCTCTCTCTCTCTTTTTTTTTTTTTTTTTTTAATATTTTTTATTTTTACAGACTGCATTTTATTTATTTATTTATTTTTATTGTAAACAAATGGGATACACGTTGTTTCTGTTTGTACACGGAGTAACAGCATACCATTCACGTAATCATACATTTACATAGGGTAATGATGTTTGATTCATTCTGTTATTTTTTCCTTCCCCCCCACCCCTACCACCCGTCTTTCCCCTCTATACAGTCCCTCCTTCCTCCATTCTTGACCCCCTCCCAACCCCCATTATGTGTCATCAAGCGCTTATCAGCAAGATCATTCGTTCTTTGGTTTTTTGAGATTGGCTTATCTCACTTAGCATGATATTCTCCAATTTCATCCATTTGCCTGCAAATGCCATAATTTTATCATTCTTTATGGCTGAGTAATATTCCATGTGTATGTATGTGTGTGTGTATATATATATATCTCACAGTTTCTTTATCCATTCATCAATTGAAGGACATCTAGGTTGGTTCCATAGACTGGCTATTGTGAATTGAGCAGCTATGAATATTGATGTGGCTGTATCTCTGTAGTATGCTGATTTTAAGTCCTTTGGGTATAGGCCGAGGAGTGGGATAGCTGGGTCAAATGGTGGTTCCATTCCAAGTTTTCTAAGGAATCTCCTACAGACTGCATTTTGATTCATTGTACACAAATTGTACAACCATAGAAACTTTTCATTTCTATGGTTGTACACAATGGAGATTCACACCATTCATGTAATCATACATATACATAGAATAAATCTGTCTGTCTCAGTCTACTATCTTTCTTCTCCCACTCCCTTCTGCCCCATTTTCCTCTACACCATCCAAAGCTCCTTCATTCTTCTCTTCCCCCTGCCCCCGCAACATTATATACTGTCATGCACTTATCAGAGAAAACATTTGGCCTTTGGTTTTCTGGGCTTGGCCTATTTCACTTAGCATGATATTTTCCAACTTCATCCACTTACCAGCAAATGCAATAATTTTATTCTTCTATATGGCTGAGTAACATTCCATTATGTATATACCACCGTTCCTTTATCCATTTGTCATTTGAAGGGCATCTTGGTTGGTTCCACAATCTAGTTATTGTGAATTGAACTGATGTGAACATCGATGTGGCTGCGTCACTGTAGTATGCTGATTTTAAGTCCTTTGGTTATAAACCGAAGAGTGGGATAAATGGGTCAAATGATGGGTCCATTCCAAGTTTTCTGAGGAATCTCCATATTGCTTTCCAGAGTGGTGCACCAATTTGCAACTCCACCAGCAATGTATGAGTGTGTCTTTTTCCCCACATCCACACCAACACTTATTATTATTATTATTTGGTGGTGCTGGGGATTGAACCCAGGGCCTTGTGTCTGCTAGGCAAGCACTCTACCAACTGAGCTATATCCCCAGCCCTGACACTTATTATAATAGCCATTCTAATTGGAGTTAGATGAAATCTTAGGGTGGTTTTAACTTGCATTTCTCTAATTACTAGGGATGATGAGCACTTTTTCATATATTTGTTGAGATTACCTGCATATCTTCTTCTGTGAAGTGTCTGTCCATTTCCTTAGCCCATTTATTGACTGGGTTCTTTGTATTTTTGGTGTAAAGTTTTTTAAGTTCTTTATAAATTTTGAAGATGAGTGGTCTGTCTGAGGTGTGTGTGGAAAAGATTTTCTCCCACTCTGTAGGCTCTCTTTTCACATCATTGATTGTTTCCTGTGCTGAGAAAAAACTTTTCAGTTTGAATCTATCCTATTTACTGATTTTTGCTTTGATTTCTTGTGCTATGGGGGTCTTGTTAAGGAAGTCTGGTTAAGCCAACGTGATGGAGATTTGGGCCTACTTACTTTTTCTTCTATTTGCTGAAGGGTCTCCGGAATAATTCCTAGATCCTTGATCCATTTTGAGTTGAGTTTTTTACAGGGTGAGAGATAGGGGTTTAATTTCATTTTGTTGCATGTGGATTTTGTTTTGCCAGCACCATTTGTTGAAGAGGCTATCTTTTCTCCATTGTAAGTTTTTGGCACCTTTGTCTAGTATGAGAACTGTATTTATGTGGATAAGTCTCCGTGTCTTCTATCCTGTACCATTGATCTACCTGTCTATTTTGGTGCCAACACCATGCCGTTTTTGTTACTATAGGTCTATAGTAGAGTTTAAGGTCTGGTATTGTGATATCTCCTGCATCACTCTTCCTTCCCCAGGACTGCTTTGGCTCTTCTGGGTCTTTTGTTCTTCCAGATGAATTTCATGATTGCTTTTTCTGTTTCTATGAGACATGTCATAGGGATTTTTTTTTTTTTTAATATTTTAACCCAGACCCCCAAAGGTAGGAGGTTTTATTTTATTTTTATTTTTTAATTTATTTTTTGTGGTGCTGGGGATTGAACTCAAGGCCTTGTGCTTTCAAGGCAAGTGCTCTACAAACTGAGCTATATCCCCAGCCCTGTCATAGGGTTTTTAATTGGAATTGTGTTAAATCTGTATAACGCCTTTGGAAGTATGGCCATTTTGATAATATAAATCTTTCCATGTTCTAAGGTCTTCTTCAATTTCTTTCTTTAATGTTCTGTAGTTTTCATTGTAGAGATCTTTCACCTCTTTGGTTAGATTGATTCCCAAGTATTTTACTTTTTTGAGGCTATTGCAAACAGAGTTGTTTTCCTCATTTCCCTTTCAGATGTTTCATCACTTATGAATAAAAATGCTTTAGATTTACGCTTGTTGATTTTATATCCTGCTATTTTGCTGAATTCATTTGTGAGGTCTAGAAGCTTTCTGGTGAAGTTTTTTGGCTCCTCTAAATAGAGAATCATGTCATCAGCAAATAGTGGCAACTTGAGTTCCTCTTTTCCTATTCGTATCCCTTTAATTTCTTTAGTCTGTCTAATTGCTCTGGCTAGTATTTCAAGGATGATGTTGAATAGAAATGGTGAAAGAGGACATCCCTGTCTTGTTCCAGTTTTTAAAGGGAATGCTTTCAGTTTTTCTCCATTAAGAATGATGTTGGCCGTGGGCTTAGCATAGATAGCCTTTACAATGTTGAGGTGTGTTCCTACTATCCCTATTTTTTCTAGTGTTTTGAGCATGAAGGATGTTGTATTTTGTTGAATGCTTTCTCTGCAATTGAAATAATCATATGATTCTTAGCTTTAAGTCTATTGATGTGATGAATTACATTTTTTGATTTCTGAATGTTGAATCAACCTTGCATTCCCGTTGGTGGTCTCTTTCAGGTTGAAAGTCATCCAGAGAGGTGATGGTACCTGACTGCCCCCATCTAAAATATACCCCACAATCATTGCCCTGTATTTACCTTCCACCTGTTCTGCTTATTGCTTATCTTTCTCCTCCCACGATAGTATGAGCTCCAGGGCAGATGCTCAGAGTGTTTGTGAAATGCACGAAGATGGTTGCAATTATCTAACATGGCCCTCTCCTCTGCTCATGGTCTCCCTTTCTTAATCTGCTTGGGCAGGGCAGCCTGGAGCATCGTTTCCTGGCAGGGTTGCCAACTCTCACCCACTGCTCCAGGGATGCTCCTAGCGTGGGCCTCTTTCCCAGTCACTCCTCTTCCCTGCTGGCTCCACCCCCTGCCCCTTGATGTTGGAATCCAGGCTTCTGACCTGAAAGAAGGAACAGGGAACATGCCTAATAATAATTACTAGAGCTCCAAAATGGTTCCTAGGGTTGGAGGCAGTTGCCTGGCCCCCAGGAGAACTATTTCTCAAGACCTTCTGGAATCTCTAAACATTGCGATCCAGCAATGGTTCTAGAGACAAGTTTGTTTGTTGCATTGGGAGTGGGGCTTTCCGCTGGCACCTAGTGGGTAGACACCAGAGATGCTGCTCACCAGTCTACAGTGCACAGGACAGCACCCACGACAAAGCAGTATCTGTTCCAAAATTGCAAAAGTGTGGGAGCTGAGAAACCCTGGAGGCAGGGATGTGTATTTGGCTTCTGAGTGACTTCTGTAAAAATCGAGGCCCGGGTCGCTGTGTGCCTGCCCTCGTGCTGCAAGTTAACCGCCTGGTCCACTTCTACTGGTGCTTTACTTCTTACCTTGTGACCCTGCGTCCGTCCGACAACTGAGCCAGTTCCTGTCACTTTAGAAGCATCTCTGGGGATTCAGGAATGCAGGGCGATGGAAGCCTACAGTGAGAAGTGAATGCTGCAAACTCACCGTCCCCTCTCTGGGCCTCTGGTCACTCACAGAGCAAGGACACTCATCACTAAGCTCACCCAGTCTCATTGTGTCATCCATTATTTAAGAAGAGGTTTAGACAGCAAATATTTGCTGGGCGAGTTTAAGAATAAGTGGGAAATTGACCCGCAGCTTATGGTCTAAGCTGGATCCGCCTGGTCTGGGAGGACAGGCACAGACATCCAAACGCCTCTTGGGGGCGCTGTTCTCTCCTCAGAACAGCCCCTGCGAGTCCCCGACTTCTTCCTCAGCCCAACAGTGACCAGCTCATGGCCCCAAAGGTGTGTTCATTCGGTAATTTATCCTGATGTTCCCATCAAAAGCCTTGACGAGTTCCTGTCGCTGGGGACCGGGATCACTAAGCCAAGGATTTTCTCTGCGGATTTCCTGTTCTAAGGAGAAAACAGTGATTGGATCACTTCTGAGCAGGTCAGCCTAATGGCAAAAAGTGTGCCCTTAGGCACGTTTTCCAGTCCCCCATGAATAATTAATCGTGTGGATTATTTACGCCTCTCTGGTCTGCAGACGGTTTGCTTCCATGGTGTTCTTCACCTCAAAGTCAAGTTCAAGCATTTCGGAGAACTTCTGACCTATTTCACTTCTAGCAGGAACACTTCCACAAGGGCACAAAAGTTGTGTTGGGATGTTCACTGCAACGTTGGGTACTAGTGAAAAATTAAAAAATTCAAATGTCCTTCAACAGGGGAAAAAATGAAGTAATACTAGTTGGGGTAACTCCTTATTATGAAATTCTATATAAGAAATGTTATAGAGCTATGTGAAATGACACAAGAAGGAAGTTGCAGAGTGTATTGAATAATCCCACTTTTGTAAAAAAGATTTTTGTATTTATTTTACATATATTAAAAAGGACTTAGAAGCACCTAAGTAGTATGCTAAATTCTAAAGCAAAGCAATTTTAAAAAATTATGTATTTACATGAAAACAGCCTATTTATGTATTAGTTTCATAATAAGAAAATCTGCTTTTGTTTCCATCGTTTCAGAAAAAAAAATCCTATCATATTTGGTTTTGTCCTCGCTGATGTGAGTTGTTTACTGTCACTGGCGGGTTCCTGTTACCCTCCAGGGAGAAGGCTAATGCATTGGCGGTGGTTTTTGGCAGGATTATTACTGAAGGCACTGTTCTCATCCCAAAGTCAATCTTTTGGTGAGGACTAGCTTTTCTTCTTCTTCTCCTTTTTCTTCTCTTTTGGGACCAGAGATTGAACCCAGGAGCACTTAACCACGGAACCATGTCCTCAGACCTTATTTTGAGACAGGGTCTTCCTAAATTGCTTAGGCCCTCACTAAGTTGCTGAGGCTGGCTTCTAACTTGTGATCCTCCTGCCTCAGCCTCCTGAGCTGCTGGGATCACAGGCATGCACCGCCGTGCAGGTGAGGACTAGCTTTACTTGACTGCAGATTTTGGTTCCATCAGGAAATGCTAACCATAGGTCCCCTCTCATTCACAGAGTGGGTCCCCAGGGCCCACCCTTGTGATGGTCTCTTGGTCAAGAACTTTTAAGGCAAGGAGAATCCACCAGGAGACCCAGCTGTGGTTGCAACTGGGGCCTCATTCACCTCTGTATTCCCAGGGCCAAGCACAGGGCATGGTGGGTAGTTGATGCTCAGCAATTGCTGAACAAATTTGTCAAAGGAAAAAGAAACCTTTGAGCCCTGCCAGCGTGGTTTCCATGAAACTTTGGGAAATGGGGTGTCTGAGAAGATGGCCTGAAGTTCCTGGGTGACGGATCCAGAGCTGAACTAGTAGAGCTTTTCACTTTGTCACGTTGTGGGCAGGCAGTCCTGCCACCCAACAGCACCTATGGTGGCTTAGCCTGCAGGAGCAGATGCCACCCTGAGCCCAACACAGTGACAAGGAGTTGATCTGCAGGGATTTTTTTTTTTTTTTTTGGTGGTGCTGAGGATTTGAACTCAGGGTCTTGTGCTTGTGAGGCAAGCACTCTACCAAATGAGCTATATCCCCAGCCCAATTTTCAGGGATTTGCAGAATCCTTCTGCTGTGCAATAGCCAGGCCTAAACATTAATCACCTCCCGTAAATAACAAACAGGAAGTGGTGTCAACGGCCAAAATAATACCAAGATCTTCTGAGACAGCTTTGGGACCAGGCCAAGAGGGGCCTAAGTAGGCTTGCAGCTGCTCTGAGGTCCTCCAAGGGCCCCAAATCTAGGCCCACCCGGAGGCTGACCCTTTCTGTGTTTTTCTTTTTTCTTTTTTTTTTTTTTTAAACCAAACACATTTCCATTTAGTGCCAGGAATTTAAGCAGAGTCCTGAAGTGGAACTAGCCAACTCATACAGTAGTAAATAGAAAGGAGAGCAATGATCTTGGCTTCAGGTGTCTGGTTCAGTGGTCTGTTGGAATGTCATACATAAGTCAAACTGCAAACAACTGCTTTATGGCTGTTGTCACTGGCTGTCACTTCTATCACAGAACCATACTGGGAATGGAAAAAATGAGCACCATTTCTCACCATGTTCTGCCTCCTGCTCCCAGTTTCTCTGTGCTCCCCCATATGCAGCACAGACTACCCCATCAACTGGTTCAAGAAGACCAACAGGAAGGCGCCAGTCATTGTTCAAATACAGCCAGGCACTCACCTCTACAGCAGTACTGTGGCTTTAGCCTGGACTCCTACAAAGGAGCTCTAGCAGTGGCAGCTGGGGAGGGTAAATAGACTTCCTGCTGAATGAAGGAAGTTAGGTGAAATGAATGGGTGGGCCTCAAGGGTCACTTGCAAAGGGATTAGAAGCAGTAAGGAAAGAAACTCATTCAGGCAGCTGCTTTTGACCTGGAACTCCCAAACCTGCTTGCTGCGTTCCCATGGAAGTCAGTGGGGTGGGAGGCCATATTCTCACTATCGAGTCTTTTCAGGAGCCAGAGCTTCAAGGCACAAAGCTCCTGGTTCCTTATTCTCTCAACCACCCCCATCTCTCTTTTCTACTCTCATTCCTTGTGCTTCTTCTTATGCTTTTTCTTCTTTTTCTTCTTTTTTGCCGCCTTGCTATCTTTTGATGTGTGCTTTGCTTTCTTGCCTGTATCATTCTCAGAGTCTGAGCTGTCAGAGTCAGACGACTTCCTGTCTCTATGTTTCTTTTTCTTCTTTTCCTTCTTTCTTTTCCGGGAAGAATTCCTCAAAGGATCAGGTTTCTCAAATTCTGCTGACTTTGTCTCTTCTTTCTCCTCTTCCTCATCAGGTATCAAAGAATATCTGGTCCCACCTGGCTGCATGAAGCAATCTTTTGCAAAGTGGCCTTTACAGCCGCACTTTTTGCAGGTCGTGTTCAGCACAGCCTCAAGGGTGATCTTCTGTCCAGTGTAATCCTGGAAGGACCGCCTCCGCCTCTCTTCTTGCTCAATGATAACGTTGTTGGGATCAAGGTCTTTCCCAGTCCCTTGGTTGACAACTTTCATGGAGAGGGATACTTTTATTCTACCATTTTTCATCTCTCGGCCAATCAGTTTCACCCACACTTTGTCTCCGACATCTACTATCTCAGAAGGCTTGTCCACCCGACAGGAGGACATGTGAGTTCGATGGACCAGACCTCTCCTTGGAAAATAGTGTAGAGAGCAGGCAAGTTTTCCATGGTCTCAGGTCTTCCTGAATTCATCCTTAATGTTCTACGGCTCCTCCATTTCTCTTCTGCTAAAGCTAACTCAAGTATCTTAGCGTCAGCTCCTGCTCTCCCCGCCGCCGTATTGCCCGAAACGCCGCTGTGTTTTTCGAAAAGGAAAAAAAAAAACCTCAGCCTTCAGCTCTCCTAGCTGGGCCCCAAGATCCCCTTTCCCATTGAAGTTGTCCCCTGCCCTAAACAAACATGGCAGGTGACTCTGCTTTGTGTCTGCAGCCCCTGCTCTTGGCCCCTGGGCCTTGCTACCACAGGCCCATTGCCCCTCTGTCAAAATCTTTTGATAGAGAAAACAAAAATAAATGAGTCTTCATTCCACCCTACGTCTCCATGCCTATAGGAGCGCACACTCAAACGCACATGCTTGTCTCTTGGCAGACATAAATTGGGCACACGCTATACATACTCTTTTGCACCCTCTTTTCTTCTAACTTATTTTATCTTGGGGATTGTTCCCAATTGGTACTTACACATATGCCTTATTTTCCAAAACTAGTTGTACTGTTCTGCTGTATACAGATAATTGCCTGTTTAGGATGGTTCGACTTAAGATTTTATAATGTTGTGAAAGCAGACCTGTACAACAATTTTGTTTTCCATTGTCAGGATAGTATTTAATACATTTTGTGAGTCAGCCATGGTGGTGCATACCTGCAATCCCAGCACCTGGGGAGGTTGAGGCAGGAGGATCGCAATTTCAAGGCCAGCCTCAGTAATGTAGTGAGACCCTGTCTCAAAAAAAAAAAAAAAAAAAAAGAAAGCAAAAAAGGTTGGGTCCAGTACCCATGGGTTCGATCCCCAGTACTGTAAGAAGTGAATAAATTACTTGAAATGCTCAAGACTTTATTATAAAATAGGTTTTGTGTTATATGATTTTTGCCCAACTGTAGGCCTAATAAGTATCCTGAGCGTGTTTAAGGCTGGCTAGGCTAAGCAGAGAAGTTCAGTGGCTTGGGTGTGTTAAGTGCATTTTAACTTTTTATTATTTTTAACTTAAAATGGAGTCATGTGCTTATAAAGCCATTGTAATCTGAAGAGCATCTGCATATGGCAGACAGCTGTTGTCTTCCTCACCCAGCAGACTTTCCCTTCTTGTAACAAGTGTAGCTACAGCTACATTTTCTTCCTCCCTCCTTCCTTCTCTCTGTCTTTCGCGTTGCTGGGGATGGAACCCAGGGCCTCGCGCATGCTTGGCAAGCGCTCTACCACTGAGCTGTGCCCTCAGCCCGGTGACCTGGGTTTTGTCTGAGGTCTCCTTTCTTCTTCACTTTCAGCCTCGTGATTTGGGTGGAGTGGCTCTGACCCCTGCCCCGGGGTTGGGCCTGTGACCCAGACCTAACCTTGGCGACTGGTTCAGAGGGGGTCATCTGAGCCGTGATGCTGGGGCCATCTGAGGCGTTGAGGAAGGGGAGCTGTCCTTCTCTGCTGGCTCTGCATTGGGGAAAGTTCAGGCCGGGAGTCCTGCGGCCACTTCCCACTGTGTGGAGTCTGAAAACGAAGCCAGCACAGAGAACAGGGCCAACTGGCGGAGGCAGCTGGTGCTGGTGAGGAGGCCCGGGTCTGGTGGAGGCAGCTCCAGCCCTCCCTCGCCCGCCTCCACCCGGAGCCCTCACTCCCGTTGCCTGAGCTAATGTGGGCTGGGCTGTCTGTTGCTTGCCCTGGAAAGCATCCACATAACACAAGGTGGCATAAAGAACGGGGCCTGGGCACAGTGGCAGATGCTTGTAATCCCAGCAGTTTGAGAGGCTGAGGCAGGAGGACCCTGAGTTCAAAGCCCGCCCCAGCAACAGCGAGGCGCTAAGCAACTCAGTGAGACCCTGTCTCTGAATAAATACAGAACAGGGCTGGGGATGTGGCTCAGTGGTCGAGTGACCCTGAGTTCAATCCCCGGGACCCCTCCCCCTGCCCCCCAAAAAAAGAAAAAACAAAAAAAGAAGAATGAAGAATTGCAAGTGACCTGAAAATATAGAGTTGTCCGAGTCAAAGCAAGAAGACCCTTCTCTCGGCTGGCAAGTGGGCCATTCATGATACGTGGTGATGAGCAAACCGGTGAAGCTGCTGCTCTCAGCCGGGTGTTCACCTACTGGGCACCTTGGGGGCTACGTCGATGGACTCTTCTTGCGGCTTTGCAGTAAGATAGCATGTGAAAGAAACAAACCTGAAGGGAGTCCTGACACATGCCACCATATACGTGACCCTCAGAATGTCGTCAGTGAAATAAGGTGGTCCCAGAAGGAGAGCTGCTGCCCAGCTCCGTGTACATACAGGTAGCACGCGGAGAGGGCAGCTTCTCAGACGCAGGGAGTAGAATTGTGGCCAGGCCCAGAGCTGGGGACGTTTAGCGGTGCATATGCCGAACGCCACGGGGCCTTAGCACTGGGGTGGCGGGTCTGTGTCAGGTGTATTCTACCACCATGCACAAAAAGCATGCACAGAAGGAGGAACTGGGCTCTGTTAGGGGAGGCCTTTCCTGTGCCCTTCCTGCCCTTGGTGCAACCCAACATGACTGAACCTCGGGGCAGCCACGTCAGACAAGCTGAGTTATCTGCAACCAGCTGAAGTTACTGTGAGCAAAGGCAGGAGGCAGAGAACAGAGCAAGAGATGAGGCCGGGAGGGCACGGTGGCACACACTGGTAATCCTGGCAACTGGGAGGCTGAGGCAGGAGGATCCCAAGTTCAAGGCCAGCCTCAGCAACTTAGTGAAGCCCTGAGCAACTTAGAGAGGTCCTGTCTCAAGATGAAAAATCAAAAGGGCTGGGGATGTGGCTCAGTGGGAAATGGGCTTCTGAGGAAGGGGCGTCTGGCCCACAAAGGCTGGGGTTTGCCGCCCGCCTGGGGGCCTCCAGCCCTGGGCAGATGGGAGTGTTCCTCTCCGTCGAGGCCTCTCCTCACTCTCACCTCCTTTGACTCCCAGGGACTCCCCTCCTTCTGGAGAACAGTCTCTGGAGCAAAATTCAAACTTGCAAAATTATCTGCTGCTCCAAATCCTTGTGATATGCTCACAGCCAGGAACCCACTGAACCCAGGCTCATTTCCTGGGCCACGATGTTACGGGTAACAGACAGTCGCAGCCGGCCCTGGGATCTGAAGACCTCCTGGGCCAGTCTGGGCTCTCCCCTTTCCACCCTGGACAGTCTGTTCGCGTGCACTACCTGGGTTGCACCTAGAGGCCGTGTGTCAGGATTAGGTGAAGCATGACAAGGACTGTGAGCCATCACCTGGCCTGGGAGGAGGGTGGCAGGAATGAGTTGAGGAAGGGTCACATCACAGGGAACTTGTGGCAGAGGACAACACAGAGGCACGGTCCTTACACTAGGGAGAATTGTTCTGTCAAGATGAGCCACAGTCTAGAAAACTCCCCACAGGTGTGGGCTTGTCCCAGTGTAGAGGCATTTCCTGTTCCATAAGGAGAACGATGTCTGCCTGAAGTCAGGAAAGGGGGACCTTGCAGACTGACCCTGGCCAGGCTGAGTGGTGAAGTCAGACAACGAAACTCAAGACTTGGCAATGGGAATTTGATCATTTAAAAAAATTGCTTTTTTTGATACCAGGGTCTCACCAGGCAAGAGCCATACCACTGAGCTGCATCCCCAACCCTTTTTATTTTGAGACAGGGTGTCCCTAAATTGCCCAGGCTGACCTTGAACTTGAGATCCATCTTTCTCAGCTTCCTGAGTAGCTAGGAGACCTGCATCATCATGCATGGATCTAAAAGGTTTTTAAAAATTATAAATTGACATATGATAGTCATATATATTTATGGTGATCTTATGAGATATATATAAACATACACACACATACACAATGTGCAACGATCAAGCTAATTAGTGTGTCTATCAACTCAAATATTTATTTTTTGGTGGTGAAATTTATTATCTTAGCAATTCTGGAATATACAACAAATTATTAATCATTATAGTTATATATAATTATTATAATTATAAATTATTAATATATATTACAAATATATATTATATATTATAATTATTAATAATGTGCCTGTAATCCCAGAGACTTGGGAGACTGAGACAGGAGGATCACAAGTCTGAGGCTGGCTTGGACAACTTAGAGACTCTGTTTCAAAATTAAAATAAAAAGGACTGGGGTAAGCTAAGTGGTAAGGGGCTTCTGGGTTCAAGTTTCAAAAAACTTGAACTTTGGTTTTGGTTCAAGTACCAAAACCAAAAATAAACAAACAAAAAAATCAAATAAACCATAGCTACCATGCTGTGCAAGAAATCTCAAAACACTTCCTTTTTTCTAACTGAAACTTCATACCTGTAACCAACAACTCTCATTTTCCCAACCCCTGAGTGTATGATTGTTAATAACCAAGAATAGACCCTGTGAAGGAGAATGTACCAAAACAACCAAGTCATAAAACATCTTCTGCTACCTGTACTTTGTATTCTTCTCCTTGTTTCAGTTTTGTCATTTTTTTTTTCTTGGTTAATTTATGGACACTACAAGGAATTTCTTATTTGGGTGTGTTATTGCGAATGGTCTGTTTCTGGCCCCCTTTCTGCCAAGAGCTGAGGCCTCCTTGAGATTCCATGGAAGTGTGGGGAGAAGGCAAGGGTGGCCTGGTGCAGATGGTAGGTGGCTTCGCTGGCTTTTGACCTGCACCCTCACTGCAGGAAAAGGAAGTGACTTCTCCAGTGCAGTCCAGGGGCCATGTAGGGCCTGTAGTCTATGTGCAGCTAGGTCCTCACTCGGTGCAAATGCTCCTCCCCATGTCCTCCTGGATTGCCACATCCTCATCAGCACGACAACCCACTCCTTATGCTCACGTAACAAACAGTGAGGAAGTTCCTTTCCAGATGGGAGAGAGTGTGGCCCTTCCTAAGTAGAGGGATTTGTCTTGGGTGGGGGTTGTCTCACGCAGTCACCATTTTCCTAGAAGAAAATGACATTTGTGCTATACAGGGTCCCTAACGCCTGGACATTGAGTGTACTGCTTAAATCAGAAATTATGAACTGGCACCTCAGGGGCTGAATCAATCCTGCACGTATTTTTCTCTTTATACAGTGTTCTATATTAAAAATACGAATTATTCGTTAGCATTAAGGATTGTGAAGTCTCAGGTAAGTACTATTTCCCAGATCCTTTGGAAAACTGGGAAGTCTGGTGCCTGCTTGGTAAGGACCCTGTGGCCTGAGTGCCCCAGCTGGTGGGCTTCACTCCTTCCCATGATCTGTCTGGCCTTGGAGATTAGGGTTTTGCAGATCTGTGGTCTCCACGGTTCAGTAAACACCAACATTCCAGAAATGCTCAGGGCCCAAGGGGAAGGGACAAAGGATCAGGTCTCACAAGCAAACTGGCAGGCGGCAGGATAATCTATTGAAATAAAAGCTTTATTTGTCTATATGTTTATTTATTATCGGCAATTCCACAGTCTATACCACCTTGCCTAAAAGAATTTAAATTTAATTAAAAAAATTTTTTTTTCAGTACAAGGGATTGAACCCAGGGTCTTGTGCATTGCTAGGCAAGTGTTCTGCCACTGAGCTCTGTCCCCAGCCCTTTTCATTTTATTTTGAGATAGGGTCTCAGTAAGTTGCTGAGGCTGGCCTCAAACTTGTGATCCTCTTGCCTTAGTCTCCTCAGTAGGCGGGAGTACAGGGATGTGCCACCACATTCAGCTCACCTAAAAGGTTTAGTGGGCAGCCTGAGAATAAGCCTGATCTTTACTAAAAATGTAAGGCTGCTGATGGGATTATGGGGGTGTCCTAGAGAGGGAGGGGACAAGAGAGAGAGTCTTAGAGGAGAGTTGAGGTGGGAAAGGTGGAGAGGCTTGGGGGCTCCACAGAGCAGCAGGGCCCACCTGCCACTCAGTGATAGTTTCTTGGAGGTGGCCAGTAGCAGGGTGGCCAGGGGAACAAGGACTCTGGTTCCCACACCAACCCCTATGTCTTGTGCAGGCCATGAATCAGGGAGAGTGAGCTTCACGGGACAACGGATGTCAGGCAGAACCATGGCTGACCTTCTCTCATAAGCCTTGGGGATTTGGGGATTCAGAAGCAGCTTGGAAGGATGACAGGCCCTTGAAACTGGCTGAGAAGGAAAGAAATGAAGGATGGACGGAGGCAGTGGTGCTGACTCTTGGAGCCACCATGCCACTTGTGAGAAGCTGTCAGGAGACCACACGTTGTAGGATTCCACTGAGACGGAATTCCAGAAGACGGACGGCTGAGTGTGGTTGCCGGGGTCTGGGGGAAGGCCAAAGGGGGAGTGATGGGTGTGAGGATTCCTTTCAAGACTGTGAGAATGTTCTAGAATTAGGGGCGATGGTGGCATATCACTGGGAATATATTAAGGACACGGAATTGTAGACTTGAAATATGGCAAATTTCATATTATGTCCATTTTAGCTCAATGAAAACACTTCTACAAAGCTGAGATGGAATTTCCCTGCACCCCAGCGGGATGGTGATCTGAAGTGACAATTTAGTTGATTTAAAAGAAGAAAAGGAAATGCCCCTCCCAAACTTTGAGTTTGCGGGTCAGGATTCTTACTGATTATATAAGGCTAGGAAATGGAGACTGAGGCGATACCCTGAGATACAGGCGAACGTGGAGTCCCCGGGACAAAGCCATCCAGAGACAGGGACTGACAATTGGTCAGAGAGCAAGAAACACCCTGTCCTGGGGGACGGGAGAGGGGTGCGGCCAGGGCAAGTCTGAAACAGTCCCAGACCTCTGTATCCTAAGCCCACCCCAGTTCCCATCGAGCACCTTGATCAACATGTGACGATCCTGCCACGGGTGACGCTGATGAGGGGCTTCCCTGGGGAGCTGAGGTGTTCAGTGCAGGAATGTCTGATCGGAGGGCATTTGGTTAGTTAGCACCTGCTCCTCCTGGGTGGGATGGCGTGGATCCCCTGCCAACAAGCAGTGACAGTCCTGCTGGCTCCTCGGGGGCCGAAGCAGAAGGGTCTCATGTGGCTCCAGGTTCTCTGCCCCTGACCACTGCTTGTCAGCAGGCAGGCCCTGTCTGCTACGTTTGAGCTCCTCAGGCAGTAGTAGGCCAGCAGCTGAAGGGACCCTGGCCAGAACCTCTTCCTCAGCCCTGACTGCAGCAGCCCCTTCAGGGTCTCTAATTAAGGCAGCCTCAGGGTCATCGTCTTAGTTCGGATTCCCCACAGCAGACCCTGACACAGGACTTGGGTGCGAGGAGTTTGGGGAGGTGGCCCCAGGAAGCCTCCGGAGGGAAGCAGGGCAGCCCAGGAGAGGACCTGGGGACTCGGGCGGCTCATTCCCTGTCTTTGATGGATGCTGCAGGCTTCTGAGGTCAGCCCCACTGCTGTGCTTCGCTAGATCACCTGGTGATTCCTTTTGATCTCAACTCTTTATTGCAAGAGCCTCTTCACTGAGCCCCCTGCACCCAAACCGCCTGGCATCTGCTGCGGAGGTGAATTTTGCTACAGCTGTGATCATGACCTTTCCCTGGTCCAGATCTTCAACGCTTCCTTGTGCCTATAGATGAAGTCTGAAGCTTTGAGCCAGGGGTTCAAAGAGGTACTGCCCTAGCAGCTGTCCCTGCCCCACACAGATGACCCCAACTGGTTGGGAACCAAGCAATGACAACAGAGAGAAAGCGGGTGGAGGCAGGTGGGGACGCTGACAGTTGGCCGTGCATGTGATCCAATCTCCTCTTCTCAACAGAGCTCCTGCTTACTGAGACTGGCAGTTCCTTCAGCTACATACCACCATACTCTTCAGATTTCCTTGAAGACAGAAGTGGTCAGTGGGAGGAAGTGGAAGTCATTGGCATTTCCAGAAAAGCTCTTTAAAGGTTCTTGATTCAGTGAGAACATATGCTCTTTCCCCTTTGATCCTTTGTATTTCCTACAATCTGGTACACAGTGTGATGGCTGGAACTACAGTGTTCACGTTGTCACTATGAGGAGATCTTGAATATGGATACTACATGTTTTGGACAGTATATAAAGGAAAGAGAGAAGGCGCCTGCGTCCCTGATGACGTCAGAGCTCTCAATCTAGCCCCTGGCTCCAGTCTTCTTTTATGTGTCCTTCTAGTTTAGGCCACGGCTGCTTATAGCCTGCTGAACCAAATCTGAATGAATGCAGTATCTTGAGAATGTACAATCTGAAGCATATGCAGAAATGAGATGGGCAAATGGGGACAAAAGGGGGCCACAGGGAGGGGCTAGAACCACGAAGTGTGTTCTAGGCAGGGGGAGAGAGAATATCCCAAGGCCTCCAGGAAGGAGACAGAGTTGGCGATGTCTGGGGCCAGCAGAGCAGGGTGGGACAGGAGCAGGACTTAGACCTTGAAGAACTTGCAGTCTTGAAAATGACTAGGCTTCACCCAGAGGGAGGGGAGGCCTGAAGGAATGGTGAGGTTTGCATTTTAGGGAGACCCTGTTGTGCTGAGAGGTGGGGACTGGATGGGAGGGAGCTGGGACTGTGAGTGGACATGAATTGGGACTACCTTGGCCTTGGCCAGCAGCTGGAGGAATGGAGAGAAAAGGGTCGATGGAGATTTTTTATTATTCTTAGTAGTAGATGGGCACAATACCTTTATTTTACATTTAATTTTACGTGGTGCTGAGGATCCAACCGTGCCTCACACATGCAAGCGCTCTGCCACTGAGCCCCAGCCTAGCCCATAGGCTGAGATTTTAAAGGAAACATTCCCAAGAGCTGGTGTCCGGGTTGCTGCAGGGGGCGGGTGGGGGGAGTAAGAGTGGTGAATAACACAGACTGAGGTGGAGTTGGGTCTGGGGAGGTAAGAGGTTCATGGCCAAGGGTTGAGGCTGAGTCAGAGGTAACCTAGGTCAACCCAGGAAAGAGCCGAGGCCGGAGCAGGCCATGATGGTGACCTTGACTTGGGAGGCAGTTATGGGCCACCCTAAGAAACACCCTTGACGTTAGTTGCAATTCTCCACCTACACTGGGGGTGTTGTCAGCTACTGTCTGCGAAAGTCTCTGAGCTTAGCAGGTGCTCAGTAAGTGCTAGTTGAATCTGCAGCCTTGCTCCACGCTGTAGCCTCAGACCCTGGCTCTGTGGATGCCCACGGGTTGGACGTTTCTCTCATTTGTCAAGAATCTGGGGCCACTTCACAGCCCCTATCTCTCTGCTCGGCCTTCAGGGCGGTCCAGAAGAAAGCCCCCATCTTCCTTGTGGCCCATGGCATTGTCCCGGGAAAGTTTATTCCCATTTTTAGGGATGACAAGCAGGAGGCTGGGAGGCGGAGCCAGATTACAACCGCGTTTCCTGGCGCGGAGACCGCGCAGCCCGCTCTGCTCTGCGGCATCCAGCCTCCTGCCCAGCGAGCGGGTGGCGGGGCCGGGGACGCGGGCTGTCCGGGCTCCTCGGCGCCTCCTCCCTGCGGGCCACCGGTCCGGGTCCCGGGCTCCCGCGCGCCTCCTCGCGCTCCTCCCCCGCGCGGGCTCTGCGCGCAGGTTGCGGCGAGGCCCCGGCAGGCGCTGCGCGCACGGCGGCGGCGGCGGCGACCGGCGCAGCGGCTCGGGCGCGGGGAGCCGGGGTCAGCCCGGGGCTGCGAGCGCCGCGGCCCTTGCCCCTCCGAGGCCGGCCTGGGGGGCCCGCAGGGCGCGCGGAGCGCCGAGTGCGCGTGCGGCTGGGGCCCGCACCCCGGGGCAGGAGCGCGGGCGCGGCGCGGCGGAGCGCCCGGCATGGAGCCCGCCCGGGAGCCGGTCCGCGAGCCCCCCGCGCGGACCCGGCCGCCGCCGCCGCCCGCCGCGCGCCCCGCCCCCGCCCCCGCCGCGCCCAGGCCGCGCTCGCCCGCGGAGGCGGAGGGCCGCGGCCCCGAGGCGCTGCTGCGGCGGTCGGGCTCGGGCTACGAGGGCAGCACCAGCTGGAAGGCGGCCTTGGAGGGTAAGCGCGCAGCCCTCCAGCAGCCCGGGGACCCCGAGGCGGCGGAGTCACCTTGGCCGCCGTCGCGGAGGGAGGGCGGGGAGCGCAGCTGGGCCGGCAGGCAGAGGGGGGCGGGGGAGGGGCCCTGGGGACCACCTCTGGCCGCGGCCGGCCCCCGCCCCCCCTGCGCGCTCACTCTCTGACCTTGGGAGCAAGCGCTGCTCCAGCCTTAGCTTCCCCCGCGCGGAGAGGTCGCCTCCTGCCCGGCGCGCACCTGACCGGCTTCTCGAAAGGGCGGCCTGAATCGGTAGTAAAGATGTTCTGCAGAGTGAGACGCCCAGAGGTGGCGCCGGCACCCTGTGGGGGTGGGAGGGGGCGCTGGTGGTGATGGGCCCTGTCGAGAAGGATCCCTAGGGCGCTTCATTTCAAGGTCGCAGGTCCCACCTACCCCTTCCAATTAGACTGGCTCAGGGAGTGACCCTGGCTGCGAGAGGGTAGTAACCAAGTGGGAAACAGATGTCAAGTTCAGAGTTCTTTTAGGAAACTTGTGTTGGATGCCCCTGGAGATGCTGGACGTGGCAAGAGAGAGGTCCGGACCTCCAGATGTCTCTCGGGTGCCCTTAAGGCCCCTAGTCCAAGGGCCAAGGAGGAGCTGGCAGCATGAACTAGGAAGGGGGCGTCAGAAAAGGAGGGCCCCCTGGAGTAGGTGACCTCTTAGGGGATATGGAGAGGACAGAGAAGGGAGCACTGGGTTAAGGAGGGACAAGTTCAGGAGCTGGTGGCTGGAGCTAGTCTGACAGGTGTGGAGAACTGAGTCCTAGCACCTGGAGCCCACGGGGTGAGGAGAGGAACCTGCAGGGCCAGATGGGAAGACTGCCCAGGTCTTGCCAAGGAGTCTGGGCTTTGTTCTGAAAGAGTGGTTGAGGGGTCGTCATGGTGGGTTTGCTCTTGGAAGACTGCAGCTGGCCCTGAGAGTGGGACCCAGCCAGGCTAGAGGTCAGTGAGGAGGGATGGAGGGCCCGGTGGGGAGGGGACGTAGCCAACCCTGCCCAGGCAGGTTGTGGGGCTGCGGAGCAGCAGGCCCGTGTGGCTGGAAGGCTATGGGCAGGGCCTGTGGGCTATCTGTGGAGGGCTGTGCAGACCCTGGAGGGGAAGCCTGGTGGTGGTTAGGGACAAAGCAGCAAAGGTGTCGTGCCCTAGGTGGGAGGGCCAGTACAGAGGAGGCTGGCCCTGTAAGGGTTGGGTAGAATGAAGGCCCCTCTCTTTGCTGTGCATCTCCTGGTTATTGCATTTGCCTGTGGCCAGGCTTCCCTCACACCCAAGTTCTTTCTTTCTTTTTCTTTTCTTTTTTTCTTTCTTTCTTTCTTTCTTTCTTTCTTTCTTTCTTTCTTTCTTTCTTTCTTTCTTTCTTTCTTTCTTTCTTTCTTTCTCTCTCTCTCTCTCTCTCTCTCTCTCTCTCTCTCTCTCTCTCTCTCTCTCTTTCTTTCTTTCTTTCTTTCTTTCTTTCTTTCTTACCAGGGATTGAACCCAGGGGTGCTTTACCACTGAGCCACATCCCCAGCCCTCTTTTTGTATTTTATTTAGAGTCAGGGTCTTGCTGAATTGCTTAGGGCCTCACTCAATTGCTGAGGCTGGCTTTGAACTCCTGATCCTCCTGCCTCAGCCTCCGGAGCTGCTGGGATCACAGGCACGCGCCACCATGCCTGGCCAAGTTGTTTCTCGAAGCTGCTTCTTCCCCTTGCCTGTATTTCTTTATTCCTTCTTTTGTTACCATGTCTGAAGGGCCTACCTGCCAACCTTAACCTAATCCCGTCTGGTTACTTAGGGGTGGTGTGGCCTCTTTTAGTGCCTTCTGCTGGCTGGTTCCCATCTCACCTCCCACCCTGACCTTGACTTTGGCCTCTTGTGCTTCCTACTGCCCACTGTGGCTGGCTGACCCCAGCAGGTCACTGAGGAAGAGCCAGCACAGTGGACAGAGGTTGTCCCTGGGCCTGAGTCCCGCCCACTCCTGTGTGTGGCACCTACCTTTGGTCCAGCCTTCTCTCAGCTGTCCTGGCACGCCTCCCTGTTGGCCTTGCTCTGTGACTCATGCCACCTGTGTCCCTCCCTTCCGCCCCCTGGTGCACCCAGGAGCAGTGCCATCCCTGGGAGCCTGTGGTGTGTGGGTGTTCAGCGTCTGAGCCTGTTGCCTCTCTCCCTAGGACTTTCAGGGTCTGGAATCTGACTCCCTGCCAGTCTCTGCTGGTGCCCTGAGGGTCTCCTGGGTGTTCTTCGGGTGCTCCCCATCTCCTATCAGAAGAGGGGAGCAGGTGGGGTAGGCCCTCCTCTCCACTGGCCTTGCCGCTGCTTCCCAAGTTCCCTCATCCTTTCTGAGTGGCCGGGCACTGTTCTGCACCTTTCTGCCCTCGCAGAGACCCCAGGATAGGGGCAGAGGCGGTGTGAGGTACCAAAAGCACAGTGTCCGGAAGACTCGAGTCAGACCCTTCCGTCATCTCAGGCGGGCAGGCCGGCCTGAGGTTTTCAAACTTGTTTGAGCCTCGGTTTCCTCATCTGCTGAGTGTGGTTCTGTTGTGGTGACCCCTCTCCCCAGCTCCCTGGAGGTGGCACCCTGTAGCCTGAATGGGAGAACCCAGGGAAGGTGGGTGTCCTACTGTCATCTGAAGTCCTTGATACTGGTCTGCCAACTTTGAGTCTGCTGCAGTTCACATAGTGACACACTATTGGTGGAAGGAGGGAATCTGGGGACTCAGGGGTTTCTAGACTCTGCTTAGCCAAACGTTTGGAGAGAAAGGGGAGACTTTTTTTTTTTTTTTTTTTTTTGGCACTAGGAATTGAACCCAAGGGTGCCCCACCACTGAGCTACATTCCCAGTCCATTTAATTTCTTTTTTTTGCGGTGCTGGGGATCGAACTCAGGGCCTTGTGCTTGTGAGGCGAGCACTCTATCAACTGAGCTATCTCCCCAGCCCCCATTTAATTTCTAATTTTGAGACCGGCTCTTGCTAAGTTGCTGAGGCTGGCTTCAAACTTGCAATCCTCCTGCCTCGGCCTCCTGAGTCACTGGGATCATAGGTGTGCATCACTGAACCCAGCTAAGGGGAGATTTCTTGATTACGCCATGCTGAGCCCCCAGAGACGCCTGTGCCCTGCTACCGCTATGTGCCAAACCAGTTATCAGGCGCCTGCTCTGTGTGGGAACCTATGCTGGGGCTCCACAATAGTTACCCCATTTAATCCTTCCCCCTGCCCTTGAGGGGTGTTGGTAGGCGCTGTCTCTGTTTTATAAGTGAGGACAGGAGACTGAGAATGTGAGTGTCCGGCCCAAGGACAGACCTTGGGGACTAACACTGGAAACTCCGGTGGGGTTGCCTCAGACGTGGAGGCCTTGCCTCTCCTGTGTGACTGGGATTGCAGGCTCAGAGAGGCGGATTGGAGATCATCAAATTGCGCTTGCTGGGCACTCGGCATGTCCCCTTCCTCCTCAGACGAGCCTGCCACCTCCAGGGTGGGTGGCTGTTCCTCCTCTGGGGTTAAGTGAGTTACAGAGATGCTTCGGTCAGAAGGCCGAGCGGGAGCCCTGCTCTTGGAGACTTTCACAGATGAACTGTTAGTTCTATAAATAGAAAACCAGACCAAAGTTCCCTGGGTTCGGGTTCTCTCCTCGCGGCTGCGCACCTTGCCTTCCACCCCAGGCTCAAGGAAGGTGCCAGAAAGGGGCCCCGGAGCTCCTACCTGGGTCGCTGGGAGGGCGGGGATGTTTTGGTGTTGGGGGTGGAGTGGGGCCAAGCGGCCTGGGGTAAAGGAGAGGGGACACCGTGATCTGCGTACCTCAGCCTATGGATTTTCCAGCGCACACTGATTCTGAATTTTTAATGTTGAAAGTTTCTTGATTAGGCATAAACCCGCAACTTCCTGATCAAAACCACACACATACATTTAGCAGAACCTCTTAAACATTTAATAGTTACCAAGCTCCACATTTAATACTTTTGAATAGTCAAGATTTTCCTGGCCAGGCTGTGCCCTGGTGACGTGGAGCCATTGGCCCTGGGCCTTTTTTGGGGTGCGGGCGTGAGTCTGGGGGGAGGTTGGTCTGGGTGGAGCCAGACTTCCTCAGCCGTTCCTCCTAATATTAGGCGAGATCCTCCACAGGAGACCCCAGCAGACCTCGGCAGGCTGCGGCTCATCCGGGCTGCTGCCCAGGAGGAACGATCTCTGAATCAGACACTCAGTCGTGTCCCCACCAGAAAAGAGGTGTTGAGGTCCCAAGCCCCACGCCTGGAGGTGACCTTGTGTGGAGAGAGAGGCAGATGTAATTATTAAGGTCAGGCTGGGCCCTAACCCAACATGACCTTGTGTCCTCAGAAGGAGTCAGAGACACACAGGGGGAGCCCCTGTGACCTCGAAGGCAGAGGCTACAGTGACACAGCTGCAGGCCAAGGATTCTGAGGACGTTCAGCAAACCACCAGGAGCTATGATGAGGCAGGAGGGTTCCCTACAGATTTCAGAGGGAGCATGGCCATGGTGACACCCCAACTTTTAACTTCTGGCCCCCAAAACTATGAGTGTGCTGATGTTTTTGAAGGCACCAGTTCGTCTGTTTTGCTATGGCAGCCCTAGGAAACCAATCCGGGGTTGATTTGGATTGTCCAGCCACACTGGTGTCCTCTGGGAGGGCAGACGGTGAACAGGCGCTGGGCTCCGTGACCTCTCAGTCCGCAGGGCCGTGGTGCAGAGCCAGCCCTCTGGGGGAGTGAAGAGGCATCCCAATCCTGGCGGCGATGGAGACGCATGCGCACATCCCCTAGTCCCCCGAGTTCCTGCAGACTCAGCTGAATTTAAGGCTGACAGGGGATTCTATCATTCAGTGTAGTTAAGTCCCCTCATATTTTTTGAGTCCCAGTGGTGTTGCTCTGGAACATCCAAGGTAATGGCCAAGTCCTGCTTGAGGGAATCCAAGGAGGACTACGCGATCCTTTCCCCAAAGGAGCCCAGGACAGGTCATCGCATCCTAGGGATGGCTGGCTCACAGTGACATAGAGCGTACCAAGCCCGTCACAGCACTAAGCACTATACGGCTGTCCTTTGGTATCCACAGGGGGTTGGTTCCAGGAAGCCCCTGGGATGCCAAAATCCATGTGTGCTCAAGTCCCTTTTATAGCCAGGCCCTGTGGCATGCCTGAAATGCCTGCAGCTGGGGAGGCTGAGACAAGAGGATCTGGGGTTCAAAGCCAGTCTCAGCAACTTAGTGAGGTCTTAAGCAATGCAATGAGACCCTGTCTCTAAATAAAATATTAAAGAAGGACTGTAGATGTGGTTCAGTGATTAAGTGCCCCTGGGTTCAATCCCAGGAACCACAAAAAAAAAAAAAAAAAAAAAAAAAAAAAAATCCCTTTTATAAAATGGTGCAGTATTTGCAGAGAACCTGCAGACATCCTGCTGGGTGTTTTAAATCATCTGTTGATTGTTTAAGGTACTGAATCAATGTACTGCTGTGTGAATAGTTCTACGTATCATCAGGGAGTAAGGACAAGAAAGAGCTCTGTCCACAGTCAGTACAGATGCCATTTTTTTCTGAGTAAGTACTTCAGTCTATGTTGGTTGAACCCAGGGATGTGGCGCCTTCGGGCCTGGAGAGCTGAGTGCTCCTGCCTCTTAAGGGTTGAGAGCAGATGCCATCACAGCCTCATTTCAGAAACGGCGAAGCAGAACAGAGGCAGAGTGACTTGGCGGGAGCACTCGCCCAGAGCACAGAGCCACACTGCAGGTGCCACCCCCACCCCAACTCAGAGAAGAGGACGGCGGCGAGAGGAGGGAGAGGGAGGCCACCCAGCGCGCTGGCCAGGAGCACATCCTGCAGCCCTGGGGACGTGGCCTGTGTCCACCATCACCACGGACAGCGAGGCAGGGATGGAGAAGCCTCGTCCTCCAGGGCAGGCAGACCCTGCCCGAGCCCCCACCCCACTCCTGGTGGAGTTCAAGGACTTGCCAGTCGAGATGGCAGCCTGTGTGCACCCACCTCTTCCCTTCAGAAGCCCATCAGTACCACAGTAAAGGGACATTTTAAAGACCACACACAAGAGGAGCAGGAGGGACCAGAGCAACAAATTTGGGAGCTTGGGGGCAAATGGATGTAACTAATGTCGTCCCCTTGAGAAGGTCCAGAAATCAGGGGCGCCACTGAGTCCCATGTGATGGCCCCCAAGTCTAAGAGATGGGGCTGTGGAGGCAGACGGGCTGAAAACAGGAGGACTGGGGGAAAACTTTCAGGAGGGGTTAAGTTCCATTTGACACAGTCTCTCCCCCACCCTGGTAAGAACCCAAGGTGGAATCTCTCAGGACAGAGGCCCTTGAGACCCCACCACACTGAGAGCAAGCAGGGGGGTCCATGGTCACATGTGGAGTGCTGAGAACAGCCTCCCAGCCTTCCTGGGAGGAGCCCTTGCCAAGTGTACACCCTCAAGGAGGAAAAACAGAAGAGACTTCCCCAGGAACTCTGATCCACCCCTCCGCCAGAGCTTGGCAGTCATCCCTGAGGGTCGTTCCTGAAGGTCATCCCTGAGGGTCGTTCCTGAAGGTCAGCCCAGTCAGATCCCTCTGTCTGTTCCTCAGTTACCAGGACCCTGCAGGGACTCCAAGGCTCTGCGGAACTCTAGTCTTTCCGTCTTGATCATGAACAAACAGCCAAAGTTCTCAGCCACTGTAGGAAATTACAAATGAGCAAGGAATAATCAATTTGGAAGAAACAGAGATTGCCCTCCCCACAACTATCAGTAATATCTTCAGAAAGAAGAGAAAAGTGAAAATACTGCATCATTAAGATAGGAGTAGGATGCTTTAAGAGGGGATCGTCCATAGAACACAATGAAATGAAAAACCATGGAAATTAAAAACACAATCAAGATGTAAAGCTCAGCAGAAAAGTAGGAATATAGAGTTGAGAAGTTCTTCCAGGAAACAGAGCAAAAGATAAAGGGATAATGAATAAGAGGGAAAAAAGGATACATTTGGAAGGCCAGTCCAAGAGATCCAACATTTGAATAATATGACCTCCAGGAAGAAAATGAAAAGTAGAGGAGAGGAAATCATCAACGATATAATTAAAGAAAATTTCCTGGGACTTAAGGACTCGACTTTCCAGATTTCAAGAGCCCAGTGATTGCCCACAGAATAGACGCACCAGACCCAAGCCAAGGCATGGTGTGCAAGATGAGCAGGGAGAGGTAAGGAAAAGACACAGCTTCCAGATAGAAAACAATTAAGCAATTGAAATCTAAAAGATCATCGATGAGAATGGATCTAGATTTTTCAAAAGCAACACAGGAGCTAGAAGACAGTTACAGAATACCTGCAGGGATCTGGACTACAGCTCAGTGTTAGAATCCTTGCTTAGCATGAATGAGGCCCTGGGTGCAGTCTCCAGCACTATACAATAACAACAATAACAACAACAACAACAAAACAACAATAATGCCTTCAAGATTCTCAAGAATTATTTCCAACCTACAATTCTCAGGTCCCTGAGTTCACAGTGCCAGGGGCTCCACTCACAGTGGGAAGTCTTGCTTCTTGGAGTGGCACAGCTGCACAGTGGCTCTGGATTGGATGCCCTTTCTCAGAGAGTCATTGGAAGATGTGCCCCACCAGGACAAGGGAGTGAGCCAAGACAGAGGAAAGCACAGGACAGGAGGAGCCGGAGGCCAACAGAGGAGAAGGCAGGGAATCTGCAGCCTGCTGGTGCAGAGAGACCCCAATGTGGCAGGTGGGTTTCAGAGACAACCGGTCAGATTGGAGCAGGTCAGAAAGTTCCAGGGGCTACTTCCTGGAGAAGGGTGTTTTAGGCTGGATGTTAGTTTCCTCCCCAAATTCATATGTTGAATTCCTAACCACATTACTGTGAGGCACAACAATGTAACTAACTGTACATTTATGGAAAAGTTGGTAACAAAAAAGTCCAAACCAAAAAAAATTTTTAAGGGAATTCATGCCTAATTAAAAACAAAAAAATAATGAGTGTTGGTAAGAATGTAGAGAAACTGGAACCCTCATACACTGCTGGTAGAGATGTAAAATGGTAATAAGTTACTGTGGAAAACAGCTTGGAAGTTCCTCAAAAATCGAAACAGAATTACCATATGACTCAGCAATTCTACTCCTAGGTATATATCCAAAGGAAGTGAAATTAGAGACTCAGATATTTGTACTAAATGTTCATGGCAGCATTATTTGCAATAGCCACAAGGTGGACATAACCCAACTGTTCTTCAACAAATGAATGGATCAAAAATTTGGTATGTCCATACAATGGAATAGTATTAAACTATTAAAAGGAATAAAGTTCTGACACATATTTAAACATGAATGGGCCTTGAAAACATTACACTAAGTGAAATGGACCAGACACTGAAGGTCAAATATTGTATGATCCCACTTATGTGAAATATTGAAAATAGGCAAATCCATAGAGACAGAATGTAGAGTAATGGTTTCTTGGGGTGGGGAGGATATGGGGGGTTAATATTGAATGGCAACAGAGCCTCTGTTTAGGAAAACAAAAGGACTTTGCAAACAAACAAGTGATGGGTGCACAGTTGTGAATGTACTTGATGTCATTAACTCAACAATGGAAAATAGTTAAAGTGGCAAATTATATGTTACATTTTGTCACAATGAAAGACTTTAAAAATGTGTGTCTAAAGTCTAAAAGCCTTGCTTTGTTAACTATAAAATAAAAATGTTAAGTGATAGAGAGAGAGAGAGAGAGAGAGAGAGAGAGAGAGAGAGAGAGAGAGAGAGAGAGAGAGAGAGAACGAACCTAGAGAATCAGATCAGGAAGAGGGCAGATGGTGTTTGCGGTGGCAGGATTTCAAGAGGTGGAGGTGGAGGAGGAGAACTTCCTGGGCAGGGACACCACTTCAGACTGTGAGGGTTGAGTGGGATTTCTGAGGCGCCTGCTTGGCTGAACCTTGGGACAGGGTGGAGAAGCAGCAGAAGATCCAGGTTGGGGAGCTCGGGCTGCGGCGGGAGTGTGCGGGCAGTGGGGGGCAACAGGGAGGGTTCGTGAGCAGGGGAATGGCAGGATTGGAACAGTGGGCCCTAATTCCCTGGCATCAGAGTCACCTGGCGCAGCCCACAGCAGAGGCTGCCGGCTTTGCCCTCGTTTCTGTTGGGACTTGGGGCTGCTGGCGGGGTTGGCGAGGGTGGGGTATGGGTCCTGACCCCTGTCTCTTCTCCTCAGACACCACCACGCGGCTCCTGCTGGGGGCCATCGCCGTCCTTCTGTTCGCCATCCTGGTGGTGATGAGCATCCTGGGTAAGCTCGCATGTCAGTGCACGCGGGTAATTCAGCTTTCAGGCTCCATGTCGCAAGCACATCTAAATAGGTACAGAGAGCGTCCTGACCTCAGGGATTGGGGGTGACGGACCCAGTAGATCTAAAATGGCGTTGGCTGGTGCGGCTTCAGCCTAGGCCGAGGCCCGCACCGCACGGTGGGCTGTGCACGTCCTGTTGGTGCACTTCGGGAAGAGGGTGGCTCAGAGGCTTGTGCACCCTGTCAACAGAGTCAGGAGGTTTGGACTCAAAGGGATATAAATCGTGGGAAAGGGACTAGTGCGTTCGAGAACTAAGGGAAGATGAAGGCTCTCTTGGTGAGGTCTGTTTGTGCACACTCGTCTTGGTGTTTGATGGTGCCTTGTACTTCTCTCCTGGCTTAGGATGGGAGGGGTGTGTGTGTGTAAGGGGGGAGGGGAGGGAGAGAGAGAACCTTCCACAAGGGAAGTTTATGCCCTGCTTTAGGCAGGGGAGGGCAGAGAACTGTCTGCCCCTGTGGATCTCTAGTTACCTGCAGCTCAAAATAATTCTCAAGCCAAAATGGCATATTTAGGGTGGTACATTCTGGACCCCATCGAAGGGAAGAGAACATTCTAAGGGGGAGAAGCCCAGAGTGTCGTGCAGGACCGAAGAGGTCAAAGAAATGAAACGGAGCGGGTGAGGTTCTGTGAACAGGGAATTTGGCTACTCTTGAGGGATTTCAGTCAGAGCGAGTCGTGGCCTCAGTAGGATACGCGAGACGATTCCCGGGCTCCTTCTCGAATTGTCGGGAGGTGCTGCAAGAGCAGGGACAGCCTCCTTAAAGTGGGGAGAGGCCACCCACAGAATGGATCCCTGCCAAATTCTCCCCTGCGCGCTGGATGCTAGGAGGAGGGCGAGAGCATGGTGATGGATTCCGTGTCACCGGCAGCACCTTGGATTTACCCAGAATAATTACTGCAGGTCAAGCCACTTTCTTTCCCATCCTGTTGCTGGTTGGGGGCCCAGGGCACCGTGTGGCCATCACACAGAACGGTTTCGGCGCGGCACCAGCACTCAGCGGAGCCCGTGGTGGGCGGCTGACGTGCGGCCCTCAGGCCTCTGCGCCCACGTGGACCTGCGACTCACTGCACAGGTGTCCGTGTCCATGTGGCTGTGGGTCCCCGGGGGCTCCCTGCGTGCATCTTGACTGTGTCCTGCTCCCCTCTTATGAAAACCGACAAGCCCGTACTTCTGGAACGTGCAGTTGACACAGTGCCAAGACAAAGCACCACGTGACAGAAGGGGTGAAATGTCGAGATTGAAAATGTACCTTTATAAATTCAAATGATGGGATTAATGGGGGAAGAAAAGTGGTTGGGTTTGGACTTTAAAGGTGAGCTACACGTTTGAGACACTGGGAGACCTGGCTTGGACAAAGGTGCTCCAAAAACTCTGTAAGGACGCGGCGGGACTCCTCTGCAGGGGGCCTTTCTAGTCTGGTGGGAGCGCTGAGCATCCTTCCCAGAGAGGCGCACATCTGCAGACCGCAGGGCATGGCAACTGGGGACGCTGCTCCTGGTCCTGGTGGCAGGTTTCAGTGGTGATGCGGGGTCACCGTGATAGCAGGTGGGCCGAGGAGCTGCCCTGCCGGAGTCAGGGAGGACACAGTCTCTGTGAGAGCCAGGACCAGGGCAGGCCGAGGTCCTCCTTCAAGCAGGAGGAAGAAGATGGAACAGGTCTGCTCTGGTCCCCCAGCAGGCAGAGCCTGGACTTGTAGTTCTAGGTCTAGGTCGCAGAGGGCAGGCTGAGCCTCAGTATTTAAAAAGAACTTGCTAGCAGCCCAGGGGTGGACAGAGCTGCCTTGCTAGATAGGAGGGCTGAGGGCTGAAGGAGAGTGGCCCTCCATCCTGCGGATGATTCCCCCGCAGCCAGCTGCAGAGAGAACGTGGAGAGCCTCCCCAGGGCTACCTGCTGTCACTGATCCTGGGCCACCTGCCCCAGTTCCCTTTCTTATTCACTTAGCCACTGACCTTTTACCTCCAGGCACTGTGACATCAGCGCTGCCTCTGAAGGGCTCCGAATCAAGGTGGAGCTGGGTGGGCAGTGAACTGGGCTCCTGGGGGTAAGGTGGTGGCCAGGTGGGTGCAGCACTTGCCGACCGGCCCTCTGCCCGCAGCTTCCAAGGGCTGTGTCAAGTGCGAGGCGCCCTGCCCCGAGGACTGGCTGCTCTACGGGAGGAAGTGCTACTTCTTTTCGGAGGAGCCCAGAGACTGGAATACAGGCCGACAGTACTGCCACACCCATGAGGCGGCGCTGGCCGTGATTCAGAGCCAGAAGGAGCTGGTGAGTGCTCTGGGGTCACGGGGAGGGCCTCCCAGGGCCCCCACCCTGACTCCCAGGGGAGGGCCACACCCCAAGATGCAGTGTCCCCAACAGGTCTCCAGGGCCACCAGTCAGGGCACAGCCCCAGGTGTGCAGGCCACCCCCCACCCCGGGTCTAAACAGGTCCCCACCCCCATGCAAGGCCACTTCCTCCAATCCAAGGCTGGTTGGTTGAACTAAACTCGGCATAGGAATCACAAATGACGAGCACTTGTGAAAAGTGAAAACGCACCGTCACTTTCTTCTGATCCAACTCAGGACGCGCCCTTACTTAATATCCAGAACAGCCTTAGCAGGAGAAATACGGAAGAAACAGCTGAGTTTCTCGGTCCTGGTGGCGCGCGCGCCTCAGCCAGGCGCCTTTTCACCTCGGCCCTCGGGAGTCCGGCTCCTGTCGCCGGCTCCTGGCTCTGGGCGGCTGACCTCATCCCGCCAGGATCCGTCCAGCCGGGAGCCAGTGCCTCTGCAGCGAGGTTTGTCGTGGGAGGTGCCGCAGTCAGGAGGCTGCCTCTGACCCCAGGTTTCCCTCTTTCCTGTGCAGGAATTCATGTTCAAGTTCACGCGGAGGGAGCCCTGGATTGGCCTGCGCAGAGTCGGGGATGAATTCCACTGGGTCAACGGGGACCCGTTTGACCCCGACACGTGAGCCCAGGCTTCATCTTCTAGAAGACCGAGCTTAGGCGGGGAGGGCCTCACCCCCAGACCCAGCTTCCCGAGAGGGGTTTTATGATAGCTAGAGATGCGAGTCCCTAGGGCCAGAGGCCATCATGAGAACGGCTTCCGGCCTCTCCCTGCAGGTCCGGCCTAGTCCGGTGGCCACACAGCCATCAGAGCTGCGTGGAGTCGGGCCAGCCTCACTCTGTGGGGAGGGGAGAGGGAGGGGAGGGTGGGGGAGGGGGAGGGGGGCCCTGGACGTCCTCCATCCATTGGCCAGCACGGAGTCACTTGACCACACCTGGCTGCAAGGGAAGATGGGAGTTGGAATCTCAGTTCTGGCCAGCCGCGTGCCACGCATGCGTTGTCACTGGAGGAAGGGCCTCGACGGCGGTGGCCACGTCTTAGGCGTGCTCCTTCCCACGGAGGGTGCTGCTGAGATGGTGGCAGCACGTTCAGCAGTGGTGTTACCTGTGTGGGCCAAGCAGTGTAGACGTGGGTATGGGGGGCCAGGCGTGCTGTGTGGTGTGCGGGTGCTGGTGGCGGAGGTATGGGCGGTGGGCCTGTCGGCCTGGTTGTGGCAACAGGGTGGTGGTAGGGTAGATACCAGGGGACAGTCTGGGCTGGGGAGACGGGAGGACACGTAGGGCCACAAGCACCTCTGCTCCCAGTCCAGGCCCTGCAGCTGGAGGAATAGGCCTGGCGCCTGCTGGAGGGCGCCCAGCTGCGGTGATGAGGGCACCCCAGCGTCAGGGCAGGCCTCATGCACAAGGGGAGGGAGACCCTCAGACCCTCCTGGCGGCCAGAGCTGGTGACGAGCTGCCTTCCCATCTGAGCTGGCTTAGGGCCCACAGTCCTGGCAGCCTGCAAGGGCGCAGGGCTTGGGGACAGCTCTCGTGCCCTTCCCTCTCGCCTCCTGTGCATTTCCGCTCACCCGCGTCTTGGTCCTCAGTGCCTCTTCACTTCTGCCTGTGTTCCCTGCCCCCATCTCAGTCTGGGAGAGCCCTGAAGGCTGAGGACACAGGGCTGAAGACCCGGCAAGGATCTCACCCTCTGGGCTCTTCTGATGTCCTCTGGGGTGGGAGCCCGGATGCCGGGGATCAGAGACCTGGGTGAACAAATGAGGTTCCTCCTTAACATGCACAGGTCCACACATGGTGTCAGTGAATTCCTGTGCGACAGTTTCAACAGTCTGACCTTGGGGCTTCCTGATCTGCCCCTGGCCTGCCAGGAGAGTTTAATTCAGCCTGTCTCTCCTGAGCTCTTGCTGTGCGCTGGACACCAGGCAATTCCAGATGAGAGCTGCACAGCCTTGCTGGAGACAGCAGCTGTGGTGCAGGCAGGAAGGGCGGAGGGTGGTCCTGAGTGGGGCACTTTGGAGCATGGGACATGGAGCTGACCCTGGAAGGACAGGGAAGCAAGATAGGGAAGGGCGGGGTGAGGCCAGCGGTTCACGGGAAGCCCAGGTGGCTGGAGCCCCATGCAGGGGGACAGAGGGAGGGCACGTTTGACAGGTGAGCCGGGCTGTTCCGGGAGGGCAGGCTTGGTGTGCCCATTCTGAGTGCCTGTCCCTTTTCTCCTGGTTGCAGGTTTACCATCGCTGGCCCTGGGGAGTGTGTCTTCGTAGAGCCCACCAGGCTGGTGTCCACGGAGTGTCTGATGACCCGGCCCTGGGTGTGCAGCAAGATGGCCTACACCACCTGAGGAGGACCAGGACAGAGGCGGCCCCACCTAGGTCAGGGGAGGCCGCCCCTCCAAGTCCTGCCTCCAATGGGAGCCTCCTGCCCTCTCCAAGCAGAAGCAGCGTGGAGGGTGGTCTCTGCCTTCGTCTCCTCTCTGGGCTCCAGAGCTCTGAGCCCCTGGTTCCTCGTTTCCCTTGTCCCCAGGCAGGTCCTGCGGCTGAGCAGTAAATCCCCTTTGCTAAGTAGCGTAGCCATCTTCCCACCTTACACGCACATGCACACGCACACGCCCCTTCTCAGTGGTCTGTCCTGAGTCCCCCGCAGCCTGTCCCTGGAAGCTTCCTTCCTGGCGGCAGCCCTGGTGCTCCGGGGAATGCGGGGGCGACACAGATGTGTGACCGCGCAGCAGGCGGCCTCTCCCAGTGGCTCCTCTCCGGGCAGCTGTGGGAGGAGGCAGGCGAGTCCTCCCTGTCACCTTGGCCAGCCCAGCCCAAGGTCCGGAGGCCCCTGCCCCTGCCCTCTTTGCCTCCTGGGGTCCCCAGGCTGGGCCCCTGCTGTGCCGTGGTGCTGTTGTACGGTCACTAATGGAATAAAGAGATGACTGGCATACAGAGGAGTCGGCTGCCATTTGTTCCAGGGTCACAACTTGGGGTGGGGGAAGGAGAGGGGGTCAGTGCTGGGTCCACCACAGAGACAGACGTGCTCTGCTGTGGCAGGCGGTGGCGTGTGGGAATGAGGGTGGAAAACACCTGTGCACAGACGCAGACGCACCTGCGCACATACACTCAGTGCTGTCTTGTCCAGGCTGTGTCACACATTTTATGGCCTCAGGACCTTATTTAACTTTGGGAGGCTACTAAGTTATTCTTCGCTGTCTGGGGGTGTGCTGCATTCTGGCTCATTCATTAGTCTTCAGTGCCATGTGACAAATGTTTATTCACTTACATAAGCCAGAGGACCCACAGCCTTATCCCCTAAGGAGCACACAGGGAGCAGAGGAAAGAGAAAGCACCAGAGTGTTCTAGAACACTGTGGAGGGATGGTCTATTCTGCCTTGGGAGAGGATGGGGGGCCGAGTGGGAGGATGAGGTGGTGTTCATCTAGAGCTGAGTCAGAGCTTGCCTGAGGCTTCTGGCCTCTTCCTGGATACCCCGTGGCGTACCTGAGAGGAGGCGAGCCTGTGGAGGTTCTGACTGTCCCCTGCACCCCACGTCGGAGGCCCTGGCTTAGCCGACCTCCTGCCAGTGCCCCTGGCAGGTGGGCAGTGTCTGCCTGCCTGGGAGCCTCGTGCTGGCATTTGGGTCCTGACCCATTTTCAGAAAATAGGTCTGAGAAAACCGGGTTCCGCTGGGCTCTGCCCAGTCCTGTCACTGAACCTACAGTTTTCAGACAAAGCTGCCATCTTGGTTTTGCTGACTTTTCTACATGCTTTCCAGGCATTTGTCAAATGGGGTAGTTTGTGGCTTTGTGTTTGTCCTTGTTGGGGAGCCACACTTGGATGCAAGGTACATTGTTAAGGGAATTTGGGGGATCCCTTCCCCTCCATGTGTGGGGAAGCATGTGGAAGGGCTGGGGGCTGAGGAACTGGGGGGCTTCCCGCCCCCTGTGCTCAGTCCTGTCCAGGCTCTTGGCCAGGGTCCCACCCCCAAAGGCAGCAGGGCTCACAGCGCTCAGAACCCTGCTCGACGCGGGCACCCCACCGGTCCTACAGAAGGCTCCTCAGGCAGGAGAACGGTTAGTACATTGCCTTGCAGGGTCCCAGCGGGGAGCTGAGCGTGGTGGAGCCCCGGGCTTCAGGGCCCTGCCTCCGTCTTCCTGCGGGCTGGGCTGGGGCCGGGTGTGAGGACCGGGAACAGGGATCCTTCCCGTCTTATTTCTTCTTAAACATCCAGATCCTGCTGCTGGAGGCTTCAAGGCCCCCTGGCAAGTAAGCTCGCCTAACCTCGGGTTTATCCAGGGACCACAAAACCATCGGAAGTCAGTTGGCAAAGCAGGTACCTTGAGCCAGGGTCGCGTTTGGAGACTCTCCTTATCTGCTCCTGCCCAGGAAGGAAACGCAAGATAAAAACAAAGCACGGCCACCTCCAGAGAAGTTGGGATGCTTTCAAAGGCTAGAAACCAGCCAGGCTGCCACCCTGCCCGGGATCAGATTGCTGGCTGTGGCTCCCTGTGCTGTGCTCTTCGGGACCAGAGGGGGCAGCACTGAGAACAGACCCCAGAGCTTGTGACTCTGTCTCAAGGATTGCCCGTAGGACTGTCCCTCTCCAGTCCCCCTTCTCATGCCCTCAGCTGATCTTTCCAGAGCTGGGGCCAAGGCTCCCTAGGCAGATTCAAACCCAAATCTCAGCCGGCCCTCGGTGTAACCCCTGGAGCAGGCAGGGCCTCTGCAGAAGCTGGGTCACACGTCAGGTGCCCCTCAGGCACGCTTTGGGATGCCCAGGGAGGACGTCAAAGCAGTTATGGGCATTGTTGGTGCCGCCCTGTGGGCCAGCCAGTGCTTTTGTATCCTTCCTCTCAATTCTCCAGGTCAGTGTTGTCAGGCTATTCTAACAGATGAGGGAAGGCTCAGAGAGGTTAGGGGGTTGCTTCACGCTGCACAGCCAGAGGTACAGCCAGGATTCGAACCCACCCCCATTCCCACGGGGTCCATGGGAGGCTCACCATGTGGCAGGTATGCTCCCTGCCCAGGGCCTGCTCTGAGGAGGGGGCGGGAAGGCGCCTGTGCGTCAGTGAGTGGGCGGGGCCTCCCTGGGAAAGGACAGCGAGTGCTCACAGGCGATTCTTTTTCTGCACCCCTTTATCCTCCTCACTTGATTTTCACATGAATGACCCACAGAATGGGGGATGTGAGGAATGACTTCTGTCTTCTGCCAGGCTCAGCTCCAGCCTCCTGGGGACAACTTCTCAAGCAACAGCTGTCACCAGAAGTGGAAACCTTCCAAACTCTGCTTTGAACTTTAAAAACAAATTTTCTGTCTGCCTTCCACCTCTCTCGCCAGTATATACCAGATCAGGGCAGGACAATTGCGGAAGTGACTCCCATTTAGAAGCCACTGCCTTAGAGCAACTCTGGAATCCCCCCGCCGTGTGGTGCAATGCAGCCCCCTGGCTGGGGAGGTGGGTGGAGAAGCTTCCGTCCTAGTCTCCCTCTCGTTGATGGGGGAGGAATTCCTTTGCTCCTTCTTAGACTATACAGTCTGGCCCTGGCCACCCTCTGAGAGGTTCTTCCCTGTTCCTTTAGCCTCCTTGGCCACAGTGGTGGCCGGTTTTTGTCAGTTGTGTGTTGTTAGCCAACTGTTACCTGCCCAAGATTTGTCTGATGGCTTTCAGAACAGTTAGGAAATTTTCTACATTATTGTACTAGTTTGCCAATCCAATTTTCTCAAAAATGTAATATATTTCAGATTTATTTGCGCCCCATAGTTATTTTCTGACCAAGTTCTCAAGGTTGCCTAATTGCTATTTTCACTGACCTTGCGTCTTCCTCTCTGTTGATGGCAACTGTCTTGAGGTATTGGAGAGGATATGAGGGCAGCCATGTCCCCTATCTCATTTCTGCTACAGGCCAAGCCAATTTGTTCAACCAAGTTTTAGTGGGATTTTCTTGCTTAAGCCACTTGATCAATCTTACTTCAAAGTGATCGGACTGCTTCGCTTCTTCAGCTTTCTAAGTTTTGAATTTCGTTTTTATTCTGACTGCAAATGCACTCGTTCCTTCGGAAGGTCCTCTCTTCCGTGTGAATCCTGCTGATGGAAGCTGCTTTCGCCACACATGATGACCCTACCACTTCTCTGAGTGACGGGGTCAGTTGGGATGCTGTCTGCTTTCCAGCTTTTTCCTGTTAACCCCCGGCTTTCCTAAAGCATGACATGGGTCCTCATCTTCCCAGCCCCTGAAATCAGTTTCTTTATTTCTCTGTTTAGGTGCTAGGCCATGCCATGTATTTTATTTTGGATTTTTGTTATAGGAGTACTTCACTTTCAGGAACCAATATCCATATTGGGATTGTCTAATTGCCATTATAAACAAGCCTAAACATTCAGCAGCTTAAATGTAATAAAAAGGTTATTTTCTTGCTTTTTTGTGGCTTTGTCCACGTGGTTTTTATGGGGCATGATGTCATCTGGGGACCTAGGCTGATTCTTTCCCAGGGCCCCACCATTCTTTGGTGTCTCAGAATTCTTTCCTCGATCTTCCACATCTGACCAAAAGCTGAGGGAGGAGAGTGAGGATCACGGTTCATGAGTTTTTTTATGGGTCAGATCTGGCTGTATTTATCTGCAAAGAAAGCTGGGAAATACATTGAGCTGTGTGCTAAGGAAGGAGAGGTAGCAGGTTTGGGTTTGGGAAATGTCCATCCAGTCAGTCGCTCGCTACATGCTGTATTACTCCCATTTTGCAGATTGGATACCTGAGACCTTGGAGGGTTAGTAAATTCCCAGTATTAAGCAACAGAGCCTGGAACTGAATTCAAATATGAATGACTCCAAAGCCATGTTCTGAATCACCAGGCCACCCAGATCATCTTCTCTTCCCTGCCTCACTCACCTGTGACATCTTAACACCCATGACAGGCGCCAGCGCTGCGCCTCTGCTCCTGGCCTCTTATCAACGGTTAGCCAGCCCTCTTACAAGCAGCCCTGGTCCGTGGACTAGTCTGCCCGTGGAGGAAGAGTCCGAGAGCCACAGCAACAGCTTAGGACACCATTGAACAGAACACGAAAACACGTAAACGTAAAATTAAGTGGTTCCTTTACAAAGGCACTTGCTGATTTTGGAAGAAGGTCAAGCTCCTAGCTCTCCCTTTCTTCCTTACAGGGTGAGGATAAGGATTGTTGTTGATCACGGGAATCTTTTCATCCTCAAGTAGTGTCAGACCGTGACACCATGTTTCACTGTGACCAAGATACCTGCCTATAAAAACTTAGAGGGGGGAAAGGTTTATTTTGGGCTCATGGTTTTGGAGGTTCAGTCCATGGTCAGCAGACTCTGTTGCTCTGGGCCTGAGGGGAGACAGATATGGTAGCAGAGAGCACGGCAGAGGGAAGCTGCTCAGCTCACAGCAGCCAGAAAGCAGGGGGGCCGGGAGGAGCTAGGGACAAGATATAATCCCCACCCGATGAATTAATGAGCAAATGAATTAAACACACACTTGTCAAAAGAAGAAATGCAAATGGTCAACAAATACATGAAAAAATGTTCAACATCATCAGCAATTAGGGAAATGAAAATCAAAACGTCACTGAGATTTTCACACCAGTCAGAATGGCAGCCATCAAGAATACAAAAATAACAAAAGTTGGAGAAAATGTGTCGGAACACTTTTATACTGTTGGTGGGATTGTAAAGTAGTTTAATCACTAGGGACATCACTATGGAGTTTCCTCAAAAGATGAGGCAGGGAACCACCATGTGACCCAGGTAGACCACGTCTTGGTATTTATCCTGAAGGATTAAAGTCATCTCACCACAGGGATGTGTGTGTGCCCATTTTTACAGCAGCACAATTCACCATAGCCGAACTCTGAAGCCAGCCTCGGTGTCCATCAACAGATGAACGGATAAAGAAAATGTGCTACATATACACAATGGAGGTTTATTCAGCCATAAAAAATGTAATTATGTCATTTGTGGGAAAATGGAGAGAACCTCATGTTAAGCGAAATAAGTTCAACTCAGAAGCTCAAGGGTTGTATGTTTTCTCTCATATGTGGAAGCTAGAGAGGAAAAAGGAAAAGGTGGGGAATCTCATGAAAATGAAAGGGAGATCAGTAGAGGGAAAGGAGCAGAGCGCAGGAGGGAGGAGGGAGGAGAAGGGCTTGGGAATGATATTGGCCACATTATATTGTTGTTAGGTTGTGTGCATGTGTGACTATGTAACAACAAATCCCATCATTATGTATAACTATAGTGCATTAGTAAAATCATGTGGGAAAAAAAGCTGTAATTCCCCAGGGCTCATCCCGAGTGACTTACTTCCTCCGCCATGCCCACCTGCCTGCAGTTACCACCCAGCGTCCATTCGAATCATCAATCCACCAAATAGATCGATTCACTGCTGAAGTTACAGCTCTCATAATCTGATCATTTCACCCATGAACGTTCCTGCACTGCCAAGCACCATCTCCTTGGGGGACATCTCCTGTCAAGACCATAACTTCATAGAGGACCTAAGTTTCCCAGGAGTCATCCTGCGGGACCCACGTTGGCTATAAGGGGTATGAGGAGGGTGAGAGTAAGATCCGAGACTTCCTCCATGACAACTGGCAAAGGGAGGAACCGGAAATGGAAGTTGAGAGATCCTGAGAAACCAAAAGTCTTGTGTTACGTCTACATGTTGTTCTGCTTTATAGGAATTTAATATTTGCTTAAGCTCTGCTATTCCGGTAAAGGTTAAAAAAAATGCATAAGCCTGACCCTCACCAAACCCCCTGGCATCTGGCTGTTTGGAAACAGATTAGGGCATGACCTTTGCCACCCAGCAACTTGCCCTAAAAGCCAGGGGGCTTTGTGATGTGGGAGCATCTCCCTCTGAAGCCAAAGACCCCTTGGGGTTGTGACAGCTGACCCCTAAGTGAGAGGCTATCCTGTTTAACTGTTAGGTCGGCCTTTCTCTGGGTCTCCTCCTCAACCGGGAAATGGTCTTGTTATGGAAGCCTGGAGTTCTGCTTCTTGTTCATGGTCCAAATGAGCCCCTCACCACTTTTATTACCCCAATATTGAGCATGCTTGAGGGAAAGACTTGCAGTAGTAAGTTGTCTTTTTACTTTGGATTTAAATCACCTCCCAGGGACACTGGTGGCAACCTGCTTATTCACAGTTACCATTGTTCCCGTGATATGTTCTCATCCCCTGTGGCCTATGGGGTTGGTTTCCCTCCTCACTCCCACAGATAGGATCCCTGGCTGTGTATTTAATTAAAAAAACTAAAATGTGTGGTGGAAGAGTACTGAAGTTCTGTCAAGATCTTTCTGTGAATTTTTACGTAATTAGAATTTTGGCTGAGTTTGGTTAGATTCTGGGTTTTGTTGGATGGTATTGCTGGATCTGGGAGACACTGAATTTTCAGAGTGAAAAGGTGGGTTGGTGGGGAATGGAGGCGGGCTGAGTAGTTTGCTCATTCATCCAGATATTTACTGGCCACCCACTCTGGGCCCGGCATTGGAACAGATGCCTGGAAACAGTGATGAAAGACAAATCTTGAACTGCAAGGCTCTTATGACTTTTCGGGGACAGAAAATAACAACTATGCACAGGGCTGGGGAATCTAGACCAAAGCCGGGAGCTTCGGTGCAAGCTTCCCAGAGGAGATGACCTGGGCTGCTTCTCAAGGACATTAAGGAGACGCATGAAGCTCCAAAGAGGGAGGGGATGCTTGAAGGAGAAGGAGATCTGGGGAGTGAGCAAAACATGCCGCGGAACCCAGGGTCCTTCTTCCCCAGCAACTCAACACTATGAGGAGGCTGCCAATCCACCAGGGTTGGGAGGAGGTGGCCGGGTTGCTCTGGATCACCCCGGAGGGTAGGGGGTGGAGGAGAGTCAGTACAGGAGATGCTGGTTTCTGATTAGCCACAGGAGCTGATGAGCACAGAAGGCCACTGGCATGGGCTGGAAGTCTGTTCCAGCAGCTCTCGGGAGCAGGGAAGGTAGACGACTGAGTGGATCTCTGCAGGTGAGCATGGCTGAAGCAAGAGGGTCTGGGGGAGTTAGAGACCATGGACTCTGGGCTGGCAAAGGAGCCTGGAGGTTCCATTTCCCTGGAGATGGAAGCCAGGACAAGAGTGGTGGGCAGCCGGGAGAAACTGGAGCCCTGCGCATGGCTGGTGGGAGTGTGGAAAGCACAGCGGCCGTGGAGAAGAGTGTGACGGTTCCTCAGGAGGTTAGCTCAGGCTCACCATGTGACCCAGGGGCTACACTTCTGTGTGTGCATCCAAAAGCAACAAGCAGGGATTTGAAGGTGCTTGTCCACCAAGGGCCGCATTATTTACTTGGTCTGAAAGCAAACCAAGTGCTTATCAGCAGACTGGACAAGCAAAATGTAGTCATTCATACCATGAAGGATTATTCAACTTCAAAAGGAAGGGAATTCTGTCACGCGCTGTAACATGGACGAAATTTACCAATATTGTGTGGAGTTAAATAAGCCAGACACCAAAGGACAAATAGCATATGATCCCACTTACATGGAATGCCTAGAATAGGCAAACTTACAGGGATGGCGAATCAAAGGGTGGGTGCCAGGGGCTGGGGAGGGGGCTGGGGAGTTATGTTTAATGGGTATAGAGCTTCAGTTTGGGGGGATGAGAAAGTTCTGGAGTTGGATAGTGGCAATGATGGTCCAACAGTGGGAATGTAATTAATGCCACTAATTGTACACTTAAAATGGTTAAAAAAAAAAAAAGAAAAGAAAAGAAAAAAAAAGGTTAAAATGGTAAATTTTATGTTAGGGTATTTTGTCATAATTAAAATCCAAAAAAAGATCACTGGGAGGGGAGCCGTGATGAGAGGAGCCAATCTTTTGGGCCTCCTGAGTCGGAGCAGTAGGGGTAGACTTGGAGAGGGCTGTGGGGCACCCGGCCCCACTGGGGACCGCAGGGCCCTGCTCACGAGGTTGCTGACAGGATGACCGTGGAGAGCGCAGGGCAGGGGTGCCAATCCCAGACCTGGAATAAGGCCAGCAAGCTAACAGGTCAGCAGGTGACCACAGTGCCTTGAGCAGATGGGGCTGGAATGGGAGCTAGGCCACACTCGCCCCGCCACATGGGCCTTGGTCAAAAAATGACCTTAGGCCCCCTCTCCAGTCACACCGTCATCTCTGTAAATTTGGAAGGTGGTGGCAGGCTCTGAACATTTTCAGAGGTATTTAATAATTTCTGAAGGGCTAAATAATCTCAGAAAGACGTTACTTGCGACTACTTCTTTGCTTTTAGCTGGTGTGGTGTCGGGATAAATAAGCGTGCCAGGCGGGTGTACAGTGATTCCAAACAGTTTAATGTAATTCCAAGACAAAGTGTGATTACATTTCTACACATATACAATATGCATATGTGAGTTTACAAATTTTAATTAATAACTCGTTTCACCTCAGAGACCGAAAAAATGATCAAAAAAGAAACTGTGAGTAACAAGCTATAACATAGTTCACCACAACGGGACCCCCCCTTCTCACCCTACAGTTAGTAATATTACAATTAAAATAACTATATTCTTCTATAATTTTTTTCTGTTAAAATCATCTCATAAATTTACAATGCTATTATTAGTTTCCAAGACTAATATAAATTCACTCCATTTTTCTACAACGAAAATGATTATTAATTTAGAAGCACACGACGTCATGATGAAAAACACAAGCATTTTAGTAGCAAGGACTCGATCAGTTAAGAATTAGTTTTCTTGTAAAACATTCTAAAGCCAAGTAAAATATCCATTCTTATAACATACCTATAATATGAGACTAAGGAATAGGTTACATAGAGGTCTACAACACATTGGGTTGTCTTTAAAAAAAAAAGTAGACGTTTATAAATAAAAAAGAGAAGAGGGACAATTCACAGAGGAAAAGAGGTACACGAGAAAATACCGTTGCACGCAATAATTTTCACACAGATTAACATGGATTAACACTTTTTATTACAGAAACCGTACAGTGAAGGAACACAACGGACCAGGGCTTTATGGGGTTATTGAGATTGAGCTGAGATGACCCGGTAGAGAATGGTCTTGGCGAGATGACCTTGGGGAGGGAGCCATGTTCCTTGGACTGGGGACTGAGTGTCGCCAGGTCTCCTCTTCCCTGTTATTCTGGGGAGTGTGTTTTTCTATCCAGTGTCCTGAATTCATGGGCAGTTGAAAGGTAAACATTTCTACAGATCTGTTCTCTTCCATCTTAATGGATACCATTTTTGGAAACGTGATATAATATCAGGCTGCAGCTCAATACATGTGGTCAAAGCAAAACGGGATGGAAAATTCCAGTCATTCTGATCTATTGGCCCCCTCACCCATCGATGCCCTTTATGCTGGGGACCCTGAGAGAGCAGCAGCACCCTCGGGGTCCCTGGCTCCGCTGTGGCGAGGTGGATGACAGGGCCGTGCGCTCCTTGGACACACCATGGCTGGCTCCAACCTCTAAAGGGCTCCTCTTCTCCTCTTCTGTAAAGCTATACTTTTCCTATCAGAAATTTGGTTTGATATATATACACAAACATATATATCAACATCTCTATCTATACAGTGATTCTACTAAACTAGTTCTGCTGCCCCCGAGGATGCCTTTCTTGTCTACTTCATTTGGTTAAAAAATGCACACAAAGAGGGTGAAGAGATGCTCTGGGGCCCAGAGGCGACTGTGCCCTGGAAAACCCACGGAGGAAGAAAGCTTTCAAAGAGCAGGGATGGAAGTGAGGGGTGTGGGAGGGCGGGGAGCCGTGGACTTGGAGGCAGGGCAAACAGGGACATCTGCTTTGAAGGGTGGGGTTGCGGGGACGCTTCAGGCTCCATTTGGAGGTCGCAGAGAACTACAAAAGATGGCACAGTCTGATCACTCTCCACTTCCCACGTTCTTCCTCATCACCTGAGCCGGACTCTTTGAACAACAATAGCACATCCACTGTCCTCAGCAGCAAGTGGCTGGCAGGGATGCATGACTGCCACTCTTAAGGCCGAGCGGGCCCTTATAGCTGACTCTTGACTTTCTGGAGTCCTGGGTGCCTGGGCACAGGGTTGTGGTGACAGCAGGGCAGAGACAGGAGGCCACAGGGACAGTGACCCAAAACAAGGAAGCAGGGGAAGGGGTGCCAGGAGAGATTTGTTTGGAGACTGAGTGAAAGGAAACTGGAGAGCGCAATGGGAGCCCTTTTTCAGATACAATGTACTTTTTCAACAAACGAAAATAAAGGTCAATTTCTCTATCACCTCTAGTTTTAAAAAATGTGCGTAAGCCCCAAAGACAAAGACACAGAATTCATTTGGTTAATTAGTGCAAAGGAAAACGCACAAACTGAACCGTGGGAGTGTGGTTAAAAGAGGGGTGAGATGACAAGATTCTGCACTGACCACTCTAACGAAGCCACAGGAAAAGGCCCTGTCGACGCGTGCTGTGAAGAGTCCCTGGTCCCAGGTGGCCTGCGGTTGTCGAGGTTTCTGCTGCTAGAGGAATGGATCTCCACCTGGGCCGCAGTGGGCACTCCACAGTTCGGTGGTGGCACGAGAGAAAATGGAAATCAAACGAGGCTCTCGGGGGAACTGGTAGCTCCTGTCTGACCGGGGGGCCTGCTCCTGTGTCTGAAGCCTCCCTCCCCCTTCCGCACCCGCTCCACGCAGACTGGGTCTCAGGGAAGGCCGGGAGTGGCCCCTGTCCCCAGCTCCTTCGGCTGAGCAGCATGCGCAGTTGGAGCGGACTCTCAAGCCCCTCCCCCAGTCCGGCTTCACATCTCAGCTTGACATCAGCAAAATGGACACGTGTCCTTTTACAAGGATTTTGTTTTAAAAGAGAAAATGAATACAAGACAGCAGTTATACACAAGTCCCAGTCAGTGAACCGGGCCACAGGGCCACACGGTTCCCCCTTGCAAAACACTGACGGGGATACCACTGGGGCCCTGGAGTGAGCAGTGGTGCCTTCAGGGTCCCCCCAATCCCAGTGTCTTCTACTGCCTAGTGAGTGGAAGTGAGTGGCTCTATAATAAGTTAAATATTCAAATCAAGACAAAAACCAAGGACCCAGGGACCAGTTCTCACTGCCTCTTCCAAGGTGTCAAGGACGAGGCCTTGACAAGTGCTGACACAAGGTGTGGACTCCGCGTCTGCCCAGGCTGGGGACACGCCCTCCCACTCCTGCTGGACTTCCTTTCACATTCTCTCAAGTTCACTTGGAAACCAACGCTATGGAGGAAAATGCACATATTGGGTGACAGAACAGAATGGGCAAAAGACACCTGCCTTTGGGAGACATGGCCTCCAACCTAAAGAGGGAAACCATCGCGGGGGTTGAAGAAGTCAGTTATAAACAGAAAGTTTCTTTAAAAAGTACCAGTTTAAATGTAAACTATAAAACACTTTAACTATAAAATGTAGCCAGAGATATGCTTAAGTATCCACAGCCAATTATTTAGTTTACTCCTTTAAAATGAGACTCTCTTGATAGAAAGCTAATAGTATTTTACAGTAGCTAGAAACGTACATGTTCCACGTGTTTGAACATCATATTTGATTATAACACACAAAGAATAATCTCTTCCTTGGTTTCATTCTTGTTGTAAAGATGAACGATTTTCAGAATTCACTTAAGCAATGATGACCAGGGTGTGTATCAATCATTATTTTTAGGCCACACAAATTCATAGTCTTTTAAACCCCAAGATCAAGCTGGCTACATGATTTCAAAAAGGCTAAACCCAGGATGAATGCCCACGTTTGAGGTAATTATTGCCATTAGGTCACAGTTTGTGTAAGATAATGTATCTAGAACCTTCTAAAAAAATCTTTAGGTGTTCTATCAGAATTCCAGGATACCTGTTGACACAACCAGGATTTTGGATTCTGACCAGTTGGGTTTACTTCCAATGAAGTTAAAGTTCTAAAAGATTCTAGAACTTGTGTAAACTACCTAAGAATTTAGGCAAACAAGCCTGGAGCCAGTCAACCAAGAAGTTTCTAAAGGAAACGAGAAACAAGAAACCCACCCCAAAACAGCTGAACAGATACTTCATAGCACATGATGACAGATTGTTAGAAAATTAAAAATCTAGTCTCAAAGCATATCTAATTCTTTCCACCTTCAACCAAAGTGAAAATGGATCTGTTAATCTCATACTTGGGCCAGAGACACTTCTTTAATTCCTGAAAATTGTCTCCTTTTTCTCAGTTTACACACTGTTGCTTTCTATTTCTTTGAGAGGGATGCCTCTCTTGAAAGAAAGCTTAATTTTGTTCCTCTTTCTATAAGTCATCTTGTCTTTCTTCTTTTTTTTTTCCTTTTTTCTTTTTTTTTCTTTTTTTTTTTTTTTTTTACAGAAAGAAAAACGTTCCTGGATAGTAGACCCACATGTGGTATTTACAAATTTGGTGTGAACCCCGCATCTGGTTCTGCCCAGAGCTGAAGAGTGGATCTGTTACAGAGATCAGAGCTGTCATGATATTTATCAAGTGCAGTAAAAAATAGCATTTTGAAAAAAATATATACCTTTAGTATTGCCTTTCTAGAATTAACTATAAGCAAGAAAAATTATTTTTTTAATGAAGAAAAGAACACTTTTTTTTTTTCCTTCACTCTCATAAGAGTTAGCAGCATTACTAAAGCTAGTTGGTACACTGGAAAAAAATCTAAAAGGAATTCTAGGAATCAAAAGAAACTCCCCAGATATTTTTCTAAAAAGTCAAAGTAATTTTGCCCTTCTGCCTGCATCCAGCATGGGACACCCTCTTTTCACCTGCTGAGTTCCACGGTGCTGGCAGGGCACGGGGTGACAATTCCTGAAGGCCTCTCTTTGCAACATACACACAGGAGCTGAGTCTGGTGGCTGAGCTCAGTTCTGAGGCCAGGCAGACCCTGGCTTCCCCCTCACCAGCTGGGTGGTCCCAAGAAGGTTACTAGTTCTGCAAGCCCAATGCCTCCTCTGTAAAGAGATGGATATTGCCAATCTTGCAGGGTTAGTGTGAAGACTACATGAAACAAGACCAATGGGCAATTCCTAGCACAGTGTTTGGCACGAAGGAAATGGGCATATCATTAAATGGTTCATCAGAAATATGAGGTCATACAATTGCTGTTCGTGAAAAAAGTGAAATAAAATCACATCTCAGTAAAGATCTGATTGATAACAAATAGACGGGAAACTTGGGGATTCTGGACCACCACTGTGTTTTCTTTAACACATGCCACTTTCTCAGAGTGTCAGCATCCTCACCTGTCAGTGTGTGTGTGTGTGTGTGGGTGTGTGTGTGGGGACTATCCTTTTCCTAAGGGGACGGCTATAGTGGTGCCACAAGATGATGCTCACAAAGGCACTGGGCCTGGAGTACTGAAAGCGTTAACAAATGTTGGCTCGTCCATATTTGAGGAATATTGCTAGTTTGAACAAAGAGGCCATGGTATAGTATTCTACTGCAGGGATCTGAGAGGAGGAACTCGCCAAGGCATCGGGAACCCTCTCTGTGCTGGGGTTCTGCGGCAGGGGTCACTTCTCCATAAGCTCTCCCCGAGTCTGAAGGGAAGAATCAGTGTGGAGCTTGCTTGCTCTCTCAAACTTTGGAAAGCTACCCCAAAGCCCAGAAACCTCCACTCGATTGGCCCATTACCCTGAGCTGCAGTGCCAGAAGCCTTGTAGAGGCTTCTTTTTCGTTCAAATGCCACTTTGCCATCTCCTCTTCCCTAGTGACCTGGCTGAGACTTGACTATCTGTGGAGGTCAGGAGTAAGTCCTGAGGCAGGGGAGTGGGAAGGAGCTGCCAAGCCCATGGAGTCTAGCACCCTAAGCCTCAAGGCTGCAGACTGCCCAGCAGGTCTGCTTGCTCGGGGCTGGGAGGTAGGCCCGTGCCTTGGAGCAAGACCTCAGTGTCCCAGTAGCAGCAACATTTAGGGTCACTACTGCTCTTAAAAGATGAGTGCAGTTTTGAAATAAATGCAATTAAAACAAAGAAGTCAGGATAGAGGGAAGAGCAGGTTACAAATGGAACTGCTTCACTGATGATGTCATTATTGCCCAGAAAGGGAAGAGAGGAACGCCGCTTTGTCCATCTCCGGAGGTGCCTTTGAGAAGGGTTCTTTGGCTACAGAAAGGAACAGTTTCACCTTCCTTCCTAATTTGGTAAGGACAATTTGGCCTGCTCAATTTTGAGGCTTCCCCTTTGAGGTTCTGTAAAGTAGCAGGAAGAAAAGACACACAGGAAGAAAGGAGCCTGCAAGTTCCAGACCGGAATGTGTCCTGGAAGCAGGGCTCCTGCCAGGCTGGGCTGGCGGAAGGAACCCTCACCTCTCGGTTGAGTTCTCTCTGCTGGGTGAGAGCACCGAGCTATTTTCTTCGTTCTGTTTTCTGTCCTTCAGCTGCCTGGCAGGCCAGCAGGAGCAAATGCCCTACCGCATCCTACCCTGCCCTCGGTCAACAGGAAGCTGGCAGGAGAGTGGGGGAGGGGCGGGGACCCACGTCGTTCTCGAGACCATGAACCATCAGTAATACTTCCTTAAGCCTCCTCATCTCCTCGCTCCAGTTTCCAATAATGTTTGCTCCACTCACTCACAGGCACACGCGCACATGACCCAAATCCTCCACCAAAGCTTGTTCGGAGCTTGGGAGTGTTTGCGACTCCCAGGATCTAGTCCAGGGAAGTCATCCTGTCATTTGTGCTGACCTCCCCTCCCTGACCTTCCATCTGAAACCATGGCGTCTGGGCAGGTTTGAGTCCCCCAGGGTGAAGAGGACAAAGCCCAGCTGGCTTCCACAGCCCACAGACAACCCAGCTACCAGGAAGGCGAGAAATGCGAACGCTGTCCAGGAGACTCATGGCACCGGGCTCCGCCCTTCTTCCTCTGAATTACCCTGACCACCTGCTCCACCTCACAGTCTTAACTGACATCGACACTGGACTCGCACACCACTGGCCTGCTCGCCCTTTCTCTTGGGGACATCCCAAATATCACCAAGAGGCACTAAGCACAGAGACGTGGGTGCTAACCGCCGGATGGGTAAGAACCCTGTGGGAAGCAGACTGACCTGAGGTTCATAAGGTTCCAATTACACACTTCTTAGTGACTTGTCCTTCTCCATCCTCCCCTCTCTGAGCCATGTTTCTTCACTAAGGAAGGATGGAGCCAATCCAAGGCTTGGCGATGCCCTGGGGGATTTGTGGTCTACCTGAAGACGAGGAGGGCATCCCCCGACTCGAGGGCTTGGTCCCAGGGATGGCATTCTTTGATGCAGACTCTGCCAAGGGGGCATAGTGCTGGAGTACCTGGGGTGCGGGACCTGGGCAAGGATGCTAATGAGCATGCTGGGGTCTCCTTATGTGGCTTCTGATGCAACAGTTTTGTCCTTGGGACAGAGGACTAGGGTGGACATGAATAACTGCTGAGTGTCAGAGGGGCTGTTCACTGCCGACAGCTTGCTTCCCTTCAGGGAAATTGGTCACTTTCACCCTTACTTCAATGGGGGGCTAGCAGTTTCTGGGTTTGGTGGGCAGTATGTGAGCACCCCTCACTCACAGCACAGGGCACTGAGGGCACAGGAAGAGCCAGGAAAGGTGGCGAGGTCCTGCTGTGTTCCCTCACTGGCAAAGATATCGGGGGGCATGTGGCAATGTCTGAGTGGCTTCACTCAGGGTTCTCTGGCTTCCTCCCCATTCTGCCACCTTTTCTTTTCTTTTCTTTTTTTTTTTTGGCTTGATAGAATTGTGTGTTGGGAGGATGTATCCAGGGGGAAGGGACAGTGAGTGGAAGGAGGGAAAGTGAGGCTGAAGCATCCTGGCGAAGGCACCAGCTGCCCATCACTCTTACTTCAGCTCATCACACCTACTGGCTTCCCTGGAGGGTGGGGAGCAACTGCCTGTGCATTGAAGGACATAAGCCACGCTCTGGGTGGGCCGATGGGAAGGGTGAAGGTTTAGAAAAGGGGTTGGGTGAGCTCTGGGAAGAGGAGCTTTTCTGCTTAATAACAGATGTGAGGCAGGCTAAGAATTGTTAGCAGATTATGGATGAACAGGAGAGCACAGAAGGAATGGGGGAGAAGCTAAGGATTCCAGGGTTGGTGCACTGGCATCCCTGAGCCCAAAGCTGCTTCCTCAGGTGGCCTCCCAGGCCAAAAAAAAATACATCATCAATGGTGACCATGCTGTCCAGAGCCTCAGCTAGGTTGTACAGAGGAAAAGGCCTTGACTTTCCACACTTTGCTCTGTTGTGGGTCTTCCTTGGTGGCTCTTTGTGGAACAGATGACAGAAACAATCTTCCTAATTCCCAGGTCTTTCTTTCTTTCTTTTTTTTTTTTGTCTGACAAAATTGGACATCTGTATGTCCCTCCAGTCTTCTCCTATACTCACAGATAGAGTAAGTTTAAATATTAAAGAGAAAACACAAAGATACTTGGAATAAATGTGCATTTAAAACCCTGACTAAAACAGCAACATGATGATAATGAACATAATTACAATGGCAATAACAAAAAAATCAGCACAATAACATTAACTTTATGAGCAGCATGAAACTTTCATTCCTGATCTGGAAGGAGAAAAGGAAAGAAAACATCAGGTGAAAGAGTGAGAAACTTCAATTTAAGCAGACAAAAGGAAATGGAAAGAACACTGTAAGTTGTCTTTCCCCCTAGAAGATCCGATCTAGAAAGGGCTGGAACTGCACTGTGCCAGGAGTCCAGAGCGCTGCTCGGTAAGGCAGACTGAGGCTCATTTGCAGCCAAGACTAGATGCCTTGTAACTGTAGGAGAGGATCTGGTGGGACTTTGTGGCCATCTGCCTGCAGAAAGTCCAAACAGAAGGGATTTTCAGGCTGGTGCGGCTGCGGCTCAGGCGACCTCTGAAGGCCTTGCTCCCCTCGCCCTCTCTCAGCTGGCCTCTTCCTGTTGACTCAGGACAGGTGCTTCCCCATCTCCGGTGAAGTCATATTGGTCAGGGGCCCAGAGGAGAGCGGCTCCTGCAGATCCGCTGCGGCCCTGCCTCGGGCGGGTGGTGCCATGGAGCGTGTCCGGCCTTGCACAGGTGCTGTGTCCTTCCTTCTGGGCAAGGCCGGCACTTCGTCATCCCCAGTCCAGGGACCTATTTCTTTATAAGAATTAATGTTCGGGGAGGGGGAAGTTTCCAGAGTTCTTTCACAGCTAAGAGCTAAGTACCGACTTCATTACTGAATGAGGGCGGCTATCACTACGAAAACCCCCTTCACAGTAGGTGGCTAGGGCCTGCAGTTGAGGCAGCACAGGCAAGAAGGAGAGGCTCGGACCCAGAAGACCTCTGTGCACCTGGAAACCTGGTTGAGGGGTCAGGTAAGGACTCTGTTAGGATCAAACAATTGGAGCCACCTGTCAAGCCCCATCCTCGACCAGAGAGCTTCTCCAGTGTCCACCTGCTTCCGAGTTGTTCCCTAAGAGCAGAGAGAACTCCCCACCCATCCCTACCTGCTGTGTCCAAAGCCTGAGAAAACTTCCAGAATGGAGCCGTAGTATACAGAGGGTGCAGGGCAGATTTCTTTGGAGACTCAATCATCTGTGTTTTCTCAAGTGCAGCATAGAACCCCTGTCACCCTCCTCAGCGTCCCTCCAACCTTCGGCCCACCAGACCCCTCAAATGCCAAGACCAAAATCATGTCTTGGGCAGACCTGGGTAATCCAAGGAAAGACTTCAACAACAAATGGGTTGGTGGTTGTCTACAGACCGGGGGGGATCTGGCCAAATCAACAGAGCAAAGCAGCGCCCAGGAGCTGTGGAGCTGGTGGAGAGAGAAGCGTGAGGCAGGGCTGAGGACACCAGGCTTCTTGTGGGAGGGACGGACGGGGCGCAGCCGGGGTGCATAGAGCCTCCCAGCCTCCCTGCAGTCGGCTATAGGAAGGTGGTGGTGGGCCTGGAGGCTGCTGCCCAGCAAAGCTGACATTCCTAAAATCCCTGGTAGCACTAATGCCAGACAGAGCTGGTCTGATGGGCAGAGCTGGGCAGGGTAAGGGTTGAAGGGTGGGGGGTCTCCCTGGGTGTTGGCTCTTGAAGTAAAACTCAACACAAAGCATTCCGGTGGTCAGATGTGCCCTCCCACCATACAGCCCTGTCACTCTCAAGATCCACTCCTTGAAGCCCTGCCAGAGAAAGACAACGGGTATGGAAGAAAAAAAAAAAAAAAAAAACAGAAAAAGGAAAGACCCGAGTGAAATGTTCCAACAGCACAACAGAGGAGCCGAGGCGGCCGGATGAGCCCAGCTGCTTCCCGGAGCGCCAGTGGGAGCCTGCCTGCACCACGGCTGTCTGTTGTTCCGTAAGGCACTAGGAGGGAATGATGCAAACGCAAGGCCGCGAGGGCTGGGACGCGGCGCGGGGACACAGGGAGGGTGGCATCTGTGCTCACACCCACGCGCTGGCCACACGCGCTCGCTCACCGGGACCACCACACTGGTTACACGCCTGTGTTATATCACTTTGTTTTGTGCAATCACACGGGAACAGTCTATCGCTGGAGCTGAACGCAAGGTAGGCAGCACGGGGCGGGCTGCATTCCACTAGGGACCTCGACGGCGCCGGCCTGCACTACGGACAGGGTGGTCAAGGGAAAACAGATCTTCAGAAAAGAAAGACCTCAAGTTTGCAACACACATTATTAATGACATCTGAGGAACAACATTGCTTAGGGATTTATCCAGAGTGCTCAGAAAGAGAAACCCGCCCCTCCCAGGGAGTCTCCGGTCAGCCTGGCTGGTTCCATCATTCCCGATAAATGAGCCAGGGCTGGGCTTCGCCAGCGCCCCCAAACCCCCAAATCAGCCTCTTCAGGCCACAGCCTGACTGTGGAGGGGTATTGACTCTTTAGCGTTCTGGAAAAATCCCTAATTCTTATGTTTAATTAATTAAAAATCTATTGGATTTCCATATCAGGTGTCCCTGACAGCAAATTCTTCAATGTCATTTGCTGCCATATGAAAATAATCTTTTGAAAAGTTCATAGATAAAGTTCTTCAAAAACTGGGGCCCCTCGCTTCTGGAATCTTCCTGTGGCTCTCTTCTTCTCCTTTCCAGTTTGGTGCAGAATGGGTTTGTGAACTTTTTTTTTTCTTTTTTTTTCTGACATTTTCTTTTTTTTTCTTTTTCTTTTTAAAAAATAAAAAGCATAGATTTCCCCCTCCTTAATCCCTTCCTTTTAAAATGTTCTCTTCTCTGCTCTAAGTACTCCCACTTCCTAGTTCAAGTTTCACTGGTGTCCCGTCCCTGTCCCCTGCCCCCCTCCCCTGCCCCGTTTGCATTGTTTGTGTGCGGCACCTCAGTATAAAAAGCGGCTCCCCAGGGTCCCAGGAGCAGCCTCCCTCACCTCCCCTCCCCAGGCCCCGAGGTTATATGTAAGGGTACTGGTTGACCTTGGCAGGGCTCAGTGGGTATCCAGTGTAGACTGTGGAGGCTGGCGAGGCGCTGATGTAGGTCTGGTGGGCAAACTGGGCTGGATACTGACTCGGGTGGATGGTGGGCGAGGGCAGGACCCGGGGGCCCATGCTCACGGGGACCTGGTGGACGATGCTGGCCGGGTAGGCAGTGTGCTGCACGGTGTGGCGTGCCGAGCCTTGGGAGGCCACCAGGTGGGCCACGGTGCCAGTGGAGCCCAGGGCCGCAGGCGCCGTGTAGGTGTAGAGGTGAGGCTGGGCAGGGAGGTGGGCGGCGGCGGCAGCCAGGTGGGGGTGGACAGTGCCGTGGCTGGGGCTGTTGTGTGGGAAGGTGTATGGAGCCTGAGCCATGGTGGGGGTGATGTAGGCCTGCTGCCGTCGGTGGCTCCCAGTGCGGTCTGCGGCCATGTGCTGCTGGGCCTGAGAAGAAGCAGCGAGAGAGGGGCTGTATTAGGGGAGGAGGGGTAGTGGGTGGGGAGGAGGGAGAGGGTGGAGAGGAGGGGCGGCAGGAGAGACAGCAGATGCTTTCCTTTGTATGCTGACAGTAAAAATAAGTTTAGACTGAGAAAGGGACACCTGGCCGGCCATTTGCCAGGCTAGGATGACATAGGTAAGGGCAGGGCAGAGCCAGCGGGACATACTGTAGCTGTGAGGTGTCAAAAGACCCCTTTTTGAGTGGCAGCTGCTTTCTACGCACTGCGAAATCTCAGTCTTTAAAATCACAGGCTATTAAAACAGCTCTCTTTGAAATCCCGTCAGTCCAACAAATAGCCCTCTCTCTCCTGGAGAACCTAAGCCACCAGACGCACGTGCAGATCCTAGGACATTCTTCTCCTTGGTCTATGGCGTAGGTGTGAGGTTTCCTTCCCTGCAGTGAGGGATGGCAGGGCTGTCCCTGCTGGCCCAGGCTGATGGGCAGGACACCTCTGCTGGGTTGAGACAGCACCATATGGGGCCTCTTGTGCTATAAGTGCTTATCACATCGGACAAGTCACTTTGCTTTGGGCTGGCTCTCTGTGGTCCTACAGTACCAACTTCACCACAGATGATCCAGGGTGGAAAGAGTCACTGAGGTCTCTCAGGAAACTTCCTGCCACCACTGGGGGAACCACAGCCCCAGGAAGAGGCGAGGGCTGCCTCCATGACCTTCTCTGCAGTTGAAGAATGAGAAACTGAGGCGATGGGTCTGAATGGGGCTTACCTGACTGAGATTAAGGGGCTGCTGCTGCTGGAAATGGGGGCCTGGTCGCTGCTGCCGGTAGGCGATGGCTCCCGACGAGCTCCCTGAAGAATGACCGCTGGTGGAGGTCACATTGCTGGAGGACTTGGACTTGAAGGAGGACGAGTGGTGACTGGTGTTTACTGTGGTGGGAGAGGCACAGGTCACATTCAGTGGCAGGTTCTGGGTTGCCCGGAAAATGCTCTCACTTCAGGTTACGGTGTTCCTGAGGACATGTTCCTGAGGCTGGCCAGGGCACAAATCAGCCTCAGCCCCACACTCAGTCTTGTCTGAGTGGCGGCTGTGGAGTGGCGGCTGGGCTTGGGCTTGCTCCCTTGGTTAAGAGAGGGATCGGGGGGCGGGGTGAGGGAGATGGGATGAGGCAAAGGCGAACAGAAAAGGTACAGGGGCGGCAAGGCAGCAGGGCCAGGCTGGGCCTCACATTGGTCCTCCTGGAGGTGCTGCTGCCTGTATATCTGGGAGATGCATGATGGATCCCTGCCTGGTCCCCTCATAGGAGGCTATAAGGATCAGATGTGACTGCCTGCAGAGGGACCTAACGAACAAGCAGGACATCAGAAGAGCAGAAGCTGAAACAACCCCATGGGAGTCACATGGTTTGGTCCCCTGCCCTGGGTAGGATGAGATGAATTCACTCAGGGAGTTGAACATGGTCAATTAGTTTCCCCCTACTGACAAGGGGGCTGCAAAGATGCAGGAACTCTACCTCACCAGCAGGTGGCGCCACACCTTGGGAAATGTGATTCTGGTCCAGCAACTCAAGGAGGGCAGAGAATCTGCATTTTAACCAGCCTTGAGGTGCTGCTACTGCTGGTAGGTGGCCCCACGCTCCAGGGGCTCTAGGAGTGGTAGGCTGTCATCCCGGTAGGATGGCTTTGGATGCCACCAGAGGGAGCCAAGGAGCCTCTTCAGAGACCAGCTGTCTTTACCCAGACAACAAGTATTTTTGAGCTCCTGCTTGGGCCCAGGACTGTGACTATGTGCCACCCGGAATGGATGGGGTGAGAGCAGGCATGAGGAGGAGGTGTCACAGATCATGGACTAAGAGCACAGATGATAGAGCACGAATTAGAGAGTTAATTGAGGCTATCTGAGATGGTAAGGGACAATAAGAGCAGGCCAGCCAGGAAGAGATCTGAAACTGGAGTGGGGCTGGGGCCTGTCTGGCTTCCCCAAAGACATCCCTGCTGGTGGGACAGGTGCACAAAGGCCATGCTGATCCTCAGTCTAAGAACAGGAATTGGCTCTGTCAAGGGAAAAGAGGGTACATTCTAGGAGAGAAGGCAACATGTTTCAACGTTCTGTGTGTGTTTGAGCACTTCATGCTTGTGACTCATACTTAGTGACTGAGTTTTCTTGATTAAGTTTCTGGAATATGATTAAAATACTTTTACTATCTTGACTTTCTATGGAGGACAGGTGTCTTTCTGTGATTTATATATTCTGCAAACCTTGCTGCTCTCAGAATTACTATCTGGTAACCCTGGAAAGAATAAGGAGGGTCTAAGAGAAAAGAGGAGGAGAGATCCGGTCAGGTCTTCAGTGTCCTGTGCTGCTGGTGGGGAGCTGAGAGAGACAAGCAGGGACAAGAGGAAACAGATAACTGAGTCTCAAAAGACAGGACCACATGCCCTAGAGGAAAATTATTAGAATGAACTGACGAGTGCAAAATATTTCTATGAAATAACTCATTTTTGTCAGTTTGAGTGTTGAGCAATCTATGAACACCAGCTCCCAGCAGGCAGCACAGTAAAGTGCAGGTGAGGACTGCCATGCATAGGTGCTGAACTTGGTGGAGAAGAGCCAGTGCTGCTTGCCTGCTCCTCAGCATGTCTCTGGAAACCAATCAGAAGCTGTCTACGGCAGATGCGTGAACATCAAGATGCACCAGTCGACAGTGCAGGGGATCCAGGCAGCCACCCAAACACTTCTCCTTGGGCAGACTCCCCAGCTCTAAAACAGTCCATTTGGGGGAAGATGCCCCAGGTTGGTGTTCAAGAGAACCATGTAAAGCATCTAACACGAGGGAAGAAGTGGCCAGGGTGTCGAAAATCAGTTTTACATCTCAAGCTGGGTGGCGAGAAGAATCCAGGAAACTTTTTGTTGGGGCCTGAGCATCTTAGGCCAAAACAGAAGCCTATTATTGTCTCAGCCAGGTATCCTGTGGCAGCTGGTATAAAACTGGTGAATCTGGTCATTCCTGGAGGAGGGGGTGCTAAATATTAATGAACCACACATATAAAGTTCAGGTCCTTGACTGAATTAGGTTGGACAATTCTGTGATAAAATCCAGAGTGATGAAATCAAAGTCAAAGGCACAAGAATGCTGATCAACTGTTGATGAAGAGAGAAGAGTACCTTCAAAGGTCTTGGCTTCAGAAGGGCAAAGGGGAACTGGAAACCCAGGGGCATGACACACACTGAACCAGAGAGGAGCTTCCCACCACTCAACACAGACACCAGAGAGAAAGGAGAGAAGCTTCAGTAGTGTGGGAGGTGGTGGATCCTAAACAGACCCCAAATCCAACTGCATCAGAGTCCTTTGGGTGGGTGCCTGGGAATTGGCATGTTAAGCTTCCCAGCAGTCCAGAGCCAGCCTGGCCCCACGGAGCAGACCTGCATTTGGGAATCAGGTCTGGAGACCCAATACTGTGCCCCATTCAAACCCAGTTACACTCTCAAAGGACCCAAAATTGCAGGGGAATAAGAGGTTTTGTGAACCCAAAGTAGGGTCAAAAATGGAAGGCTGTGAATGCTGGCTACCAGGAGGGCTTGCTTCTCTCCTCCCCTCAGCTGGATGGCTGTCCACCTCCTTCCCTCTCTGTAGCAGATCATAGACTAGGCTTGCTGCTGGGCCCAGCTGTGGACTATCTTCCGCTCCTGTTCCAGCTTCCTGGCATCTTGTGGTTAATACATCTGAGGACAAACAATGAGCTGGAGGGATTTCCAGCCTGAGTCTGCCAGTGACAAGGTTACAGAGCCTGGCATGTGCCTGCTATCATCATTGTGGGAACAGGAGATGGGGGCTGGGTCAGAGCTGGTCAAGCTGTCAAAGCAGAGAGCTCTGGATAAAGGAGGGGTCCTGAAGAGACAGTCTGAGAGCGTCTCAGAAGGACACTCTGTGAGGAAACAGATAGTTAACAAACAGTATTCATCCTGGTCTGAGTAGGCTTGGGGAACTCTGGACCCTCTAATGCTGGGGAGCTCCAGCCAGGGGTGGGGGCTGCAGCTGGGGTGTACCCTGGCCTGTGCAGGCCTCCTGAGGACCACAAAGCTGAGGAAGGCTGCTTTCCAGGCTTTTCTAAGGATGACATGGATTTAGAGCCAGGCACAGTGGCACATGCCTGTAATTCCAGCAGCTCTGGAGGCTGAGGCTGGAGAGTTCAAAGCCAGCCTCAGCAACTGAGCAAAACCCTAAGCAACTCAGCAAGAGCCTGTCTCTAAATAAAAATACAAAAAAAGGGTTGGGGATGTGGCTTAGTGGTTAAGTACCACAGGATTCAAACCCCGGTAACAAAAAACAGAAAACATATATTTAGAGAATTAAATAATGATACAATGGGGCTGGGATTGTGGCTCAGCGGGAGAGCACTTGCCTAGCAGGTGTGAGGCATTGGGTTCGATCCTCAGCACTACATTTAAAAAAAAAAAAAAAAAAAAACTTAATAAGATTATTATGTCTGTCTACAACTAAAAATATTTGAAAAAATGACATAATATGCACTGTGACAGAAATCATGTCATTTTCAAATACTTAACCTTAAAAATGTGTGCTGGGTATAGTTTTAAACAACCATTTAGGGGACATCCGGGCAGAACAGTGAGCAGGCCTCTGCCACGAGGAAGTCTGTGTCCCACAGGGAACCTCTCTGCCTCACAGGTCCCTTTGGTGATCACTACAGAATGTTTCTTCCTGCATGGTTTCCACCAAACTATCTGCCTGAGTAGAAGAGAGTTTTTGGAGAGATGTCTTTGTGGCCTCAGGGAGGGTCAGCCTTGTTTTGTTTCCTCGTGGAGTGCCGAGTCTGGGGGCTCTGGACTGGTTTCCAGGCTCCAGATCACCAGGAGCTGGCAGTCAGTAAAGATGGGTCCTGTAAGCCAGAGGCATGCTCTCCTAGTTCCCTGAAGGCAAGGACTCCCGCTTCCAGGGCATCACCTTCCTGGGCAGGTCTCCCTCCCTCTCAAGTGGCCTGGCAGCCCCAATTTACTGTTCAGCCTGGCCCCAGGATCACCAACCCACTCTGCCTCTGGCCCTGGAGGGGCCTCTAGGAGCTTGCGCTGTCTCCACGGTCTGCAGGGAGCAGCTCTGGCGGGGTGCAGGGGTGGCTGTTTACCAAGTGCTCCTTCTGAGGAAAGCAGCTGGGGTAGCCCTGAAGTGAAGGCCTGACAGGCTGCCATTCCCGAGCCCTTGGGTTGGGATGCAGATTCTGAAGGGGAAAGAAACCTGAGGCTGCCTCCGTTTCCCCTCCAAGCGGAGCTTCTTGGTGTAAGAAGGGCCCTGATGCAGGCTTCACTATGGTTCTGTGAGGGTGTCCTGGATCCCTGGCCCACATACGCAGACTAGCCTGGGGCAGCAACCTACAAAAGCCCTAAAGGCCCACCCTGAATCTTGCTCTGTGCTCTCAGTGGCAGCACCTGAATGGCCTGTACCTCCCAGGCATCACACATAGTGACCACCCCAGGAAGCTTCCCTGTCTCCAGTGCAATGGTGACAGAGAGGTGGTCCCTCCTGTAGAACAGCAGCTTCCCACATCTAAACACATCTTGGCAGTGTGTGTCCCTTCCCCTCTAAATAGTGCCATCATGAAGGTCACCAAAGGGACCTGTGAGGCAGAGAGGTTCCCTGCGGGACACAGGCTTCCTCACGGCAGAGGCCTGCTCACTGTTCTGCCCGGGAAACCCCTAAATGGTTGTTTAAAACTACCCAGCACACATTTTTAAGGTTAAATATTTGAAAAGGACGTGATTTCTGTCATGGTGTACATTATATCATTATTTAATTCTCTGCCACAGCCTGACTGAGGCTGGTGAAGGCAAGTGGCAGAAATGCGGATCATGCAGATTTTCTTTGGTTTAGTCCCCAAATTCTTCCACAGTGAGCATGAGCCAGGGAAAGGCTGAATAAACGCTATTCAATAAGTGTGCAGTGAGCTGCTCAGCTGATGAGAGGGTTGATTCCCAGGCCTGTGCCTGGGCCCAGTTCTCAGGACGAGCCGTCTCAGGATGGTAATTCTTTCAATAAAGCCGAGAAATACACTTGGGAGATTTCTCCTCCCAAGGGGGAGTATGGAGGAGGGGCTCAGAGGAGCCTGAATCTTGGAGAAAGTTCTTCCTACAGGGGACACATGAGTGGCCAGCAGAGGCTCCTGGCAGGGAGCAGTGCTTGACCTCGGTTAGGAATGCCCCAAACCAGGCACCGCTGCAGACAGGGGTACAGAGTGGGGGCTTTCACTTCTCACTTACCAGCCTTGTGAAAGCAGAGCCACTGTGAGCGTGGCACGGTATTAATCACGGAATCAAAAAAGGAGAACGCTGCTTATGCAACGTGAGGTTACAGACTCTGACCTCGGCCACTTGGACAAATTTGTGAATAAGGATCATGTGCAATAACGGGCACCTTCTCTTTTACTAGTGTTCACATTTCTAGTTCTTAAAAAACACGAAAAGCAATCTCCAGAGAGCTGTTTCTGCTGCCCTGGTCCCAGGTTACCTGGCCCCAAGCTGTCGCATTCCACTAACACTTCGCTGGCCTGGGTCTTCAAGGGGGGCACGATGATGGTTCGTGGGTTGCCAGTGCAATGATTCTCCAGGGACCCCTTGCTGTCGAAGGCGTTGGTGGTGTTGTGCCCGGCACGCTGCTGCACAGAGTAGGGGCTGGTGTTGCTGGAGGAGTCGGAGTAGGGCGAGTCATGGACTGTGACGCAGCTGATGACGTTTTTCCTTTGCTTGGAGACAGTGCTGTGAGGCAAAGGGAGGAGCAGGACTGTGAGAAGGCTGTGAGGCGAGATGCCCTCCCAGCCGTTCAGACAACCCACCGTGTGAGGCCCCTCACTGTCCTGGGCACACAAATGTCACCCATCTAACCACCGCATGGCATGTGTGAAGAAGGAGGAAGAAGTTTCTGCTGGGCTCATTGGTGCTTCTGGAAACTGGGGAGTGAGACGTTTCTGGGTGACCATGGGCTTTCGCCCTGGGTAGCAGGCTCAGTGGAGCTGTGTGACAATCCCTCTGGGCCACCAGAATGGGATATCTGAGTAAGGAGAGAGAACCTGAAAGAACTGGCAACCTGAGGCCTAGCCTGGGAGAACAACAGCACTGAAGGGAGAATGGTCGAAGCTTAGGCAAGGGCTGTGAGAACAAGGGAATGAGCACTCCAGGGACCAGGATGCAGCCAGCAGCACAAGCGAGGCTCTGAGGATGACCCACAGCACAGCTCAGAAGTGCTGAGAAAGGCCGATGAGAACTGATCTGATGCCCTCTGCTCTGTGGGGTGGCTCAGTGTGCAGGCCACTGGGACCTCCTGGAGTCCCCTTCCTAGGGGAGATCTGCCTATCCTATGGCTTCCCCATTGCCTGGGCCAAGATCAGGGAGGAGACGGTACTGGCCTGTGGCCTAGTAGAAAGACTCCTGCATGCTGATAACAGGAGGAAGCCACCCTCAATCCCTGGTCATCTATCTGGAACTTCATCCGATGACAGGGCGGAGCTGGCGTGGGATGGCTCTTGGCCAGCACCTTCTCTTCAGAAATGTTTACGTTACTGTGGTTACTCTGGGAATCAGTCCTGTCTGCCTCCCAACTTAGTGAGAGGATGCAAGGATGATTGATGTGGAATTTATTGCTTATTGTGCAAGGTTTTATAAATGGATGTTCTATTTTTACATATTGATCATTTGTTTTTCAGGAATAATTGCCAAAGCAAGGTGATCAGTTTCTGGTACTTATAGAGTCTGATGAACCCTCAATGACCCCTCAAGGGGTCTTGCCCAACATCACAGAGTGAGGCCAGATCAATCTCTTTTCAAGAGTGATCTCTGTCACTTGAGGGGCAGCATGGAAGGGGGCACACTCAAGGGCCCTGGGGAATCCAAGCAGAAGGCAAGTGTTAGGACAGAATGAGGGTTCTGACCTACAGGAGGCTAAAAGGACTGGTGCTGTAAAGGCCAGGGGCAGGCCTGGTCCCTGCTCCTGATACCCAGCATGACTGACATCTGGTTTGGATGATTCCTCCAGAGGCTGCACACTCTGTCCTCTCTGGTGGTGAGCAGAAGGTCCCTAACTGGGTCTATGGGTAAGAACATGGGCCAGATTTCTAACTTTGGCATGTGCTGAGCAGGGACTCGGTAGCTATCCAACCTCTCAGGGATTCATCTGCCTCCTCAGTAAAACCTGGGTGAGAACAGTATCTATGCGGGGGCTGTGGCTCAGTGGCAGAGTGCTTGCCTTGCACGTGTGAGGCACTGGGTTCGATCCTTGGCACCACAGAAAAATAAATAAATAAAATAAAGGTAGTGTGTTCCATCTACAACTAAAAATATACATATAAAAAAACAAGTAGCTATGCCACAGATTTGTTCTGAGAACTAAGTGAGAAAATAGAAGTAAAGTGCTTAGAATAGTGCATGTGCATGACGCTGGTAAGTATTCCGTGAAGCCAAAACTTGTGGAGTGCGGATATGATGTCCCAAGTGGAAAATCTAACACCTGATCTCGGGTCTCATTCAAAATACTAAAACTATTGTATAAAATTATATTTAGGTCATGTGTATCAAGTATATATGAAACACAAAAGAATTGTGTGTTTAGACTTCGCTCCCCACCGCAAGATATCTCATTATGTATATGCAAATATTCCATAAACTGAAAAAATCTGAAATCCACTCTGGTCCTAAGCATTTTGGATAAGGGATCCTCAGTTGTGCTATTTTAATCAGGTTTACAAAAAACGTATCTAGGCAAAGAGAATTCTAGTAGGGTAAGGACTTGCTGGAAAAGTTGCTTCTTTTCTAGTCTATGCATAAGCCAGAAGGTTGATAAGAAAGACAGTGAGAAGTCACCAGTTAAGAATTTTTGAGACCCATGCTGGGTGTACAGGGAATAAGTGTACAAAGAAATATAAGACATGTCTCTGTCCTCAAGATTAAAATCTCAGTGGGAGATTGTATAACAACATGACAAGTTAAACAGTGAAAGCTTTAAAATAACCAGTTAAAGAGAATAATGGATGTCACAAAGTCTTCTGTGATTAACTGTCAAATGAGTCGCACAGATGATAATTGTTAAGAAATCAAAAAAGGTGAGGAATGAATTGGTTGCATACATTATAGTATTTCCCTTTAACTTAGATAAAATAGATACATTTTTATTAACAAAGACCCACATTTCTCACTTGTAACAGTCCAAACACTTGACTCTCCCAAAAACTAAACATAAAGTGAATATGTGACCCAGCAATTCCATTTCTAGGAATTGCTGTGCCTGAAGGGAGTGAAAGATGAACTCAGAGAAGTATCTATGCCAGCGTTCACAGCAGTGTTATTCACAATAGTCAAAATGTTCATCAACAGGTGAGGTGACAGACAAAATGTGGCATGTCCACACAACAGAACACTCTTCAGTCAAGGTTGGATGAAGTTCTGATACATGCTGCACTGTGGATGCAACTTGGAAACATTAAGTGAAAGAAACCAGAAACAAATACTGTATAACTCCACATATATGAGATATCTAAAAGAGACAAATCCATACAGACAGAAAATAGACTAGAGGCACCAAAGACTTGGGCTGGGGGGCAGAGAGAAATGGGGAGTTATTGCTTCTGAGTACAGAATTTTTGATTGTGGTAATAAAAAAGCTTTAGAAATAGATACTGGTGATGGCTGCACAATATGGTGAATATAACTGATGTCATCAAATTGTTCACTTAAAATGGTTAAAATGATAAATCTTAGATTCTACATTTCACCATATTAAAAAATTAATATATAAACCACCACTGAATGTTAATGTACATGTAAATGAGTGAATTATAAAGTATGTGAATTATGCCTCAATTGAAAAAGGCCATGGGCTCATTCAGAAACAAGAAAGCAAATGGGATCCAGGGTCTTGGCACCTGGGGTTGGACAGTGCAGCAGGGCTCATTATAGACAGTTGGGGGGAAGGGGAACTGACATCCGGCACAAGATTAGGAGATGGGGCTCCTTCTAGGAAAGGGTCCCTGAGTCTAGGAAGTAGGAAGAAGAACTGGAGAGCAGTAAGGTGTGCTGGAAGGTGGAGGAGGAACACCAGAAGGAAGAGGGACAGGAGGAGAGCTGCCACAAAAAGACAAGGCCCAGAGAAGGCGCAGCTGGGCCGTGGGGGCGGGGGAGGGAAGCTGCTGGTCTATGAGTACTGTTTTGTGACAGGCTGTCACCCAAGGGAGCCCTTCCCCCTGCACAGTTACACAGTATGCCCAAGCCCAGGGAAGCACTAGGGGCCATGGCTCCAGCATTCCCAATGCTCAAGCGGATGCAGAGCTACCCTGCCTGCCCTTAACTCTGGACTCTGGTCACAATCACTTCTGTGTGAGTAAGAAACCCAAACACATGGTGGCTCCTCTGGCCATGGCATGAAAAGTGGATGTGTTCTATTGTAGGTGCATACTCTGGGTGGAGGACACTTCAAGACAAAGGCTGGCTCCCAATGTGTCCTTGTCCTGTGACCCTGGACATCCAGTCACCTCCAACCCGCTCTGAAATCTATTAGAGAGGGTGGGAGAGATTACGTGTGGCATTAAAGGATCCACTGTGGAGGAACCTTCAGGATTTATTATGAAAGACATTTAAAATACGATTTGGTCTACTACTCATTTGGGGAGAAAACCAATTTCCGCAGTGAGTGCACCTCACTTGTAAACCTAGACCTGGCTGATTTCTGCTGATCCTATCTTCCCTAGGCACTGAGCAGTTTAGGAGATAAGCAAGCAAACAAGCAAAACATACACACAACATTAATTTTGGCCAACTATAATCCCTCAAATAAAATTCAATCTGGGCACATCTGGAATTCTTTGTTCAAATTTGAAAACTGTGAAGGAGCTTCAGCTTAATTTCAGCAAGAACTGTCTAGTGACTAGAACTTTCTGAAGGTACAATGGGCCACTTTGTCAATCAGTCAACTTCTTGGCAATTAGGATGGCTTTCTAGCAAGTCTTGTAAGAGTCAGCAGCTTGGCCCAGACAACCGGTGAGACTTCAGGGCCTACTCCTCAATGAAAATCAGCAGGTAGTGAGCCTCCCATGAACAGGGCCAAGGGAACCTGCCTATCAGCATGTGGTGGTCCACCAAGGAGTGTGCAATAAATCTTCCATCAATTTTTGAAGGGTTACTGGGGATGATGCCCATGGAATGTCAACCACTGAGCTATATCCCCAGTTCTTTCCATTTTGCGATGAATGTTGCCTAGGCTGGCCTCAAACTTGGCCCTCCTGCCTCAGCCTCCTGAGTATCTGGGGTAACAGCAGTGTGCTACTTGGCCTCTATAAACTCTTCATGGGTACCATTCCTGTTTGTAACTGAGAGTCCTATGTAAATATGAAAAACACAGTTTAATGTTGATTTACTTGTGTTTTTGAATTTATATGTGATAGGTTTGGGAAAGGTGAATTAATTTGACTGTTCTTTCTAATCTCTTCTATTGTTAGAAATCTCTGTGTTCTACCTAAATATACTGTGCAGATTAGAGAACAATGGGAAGCTGCTAAATGAGTCACTTTAAAAATGAGCACACATTTGAGATGCTACTGTGGATTCTTTAGGCTCATACGTTTTGATACTACTGGGATTCATTCCACTATTCATTCCACTATTGAGTCTAATTATTATTGATAGCTTATCAATCCCATTACGAGTTGGTTAATGGAAGCAGGAGAGATTGATAGGAGTACAAGGAGAAATGAAATATTTGCTCAAATGGCCTTGACAGACATCACTTCTGAATAAGGAGCAAAGCTGTAAGAGTGCATGATTGCATTGTGTTGTCATGGCAATAGATGATTTTCATCATTTTAAAATGATGAAAAGAAATAAGGAACTAAGAAGTAAGAAATCAGCCCCAATGGAGAAAACACTGCCAGAGGATCAGGTACAAACCTGTGACCCCATCTCTGCAGGGCCCTGCCTGGAATGCGTTCTGATTTCTATTTGCTATTATCAGTCAATTTCATCCTTCAAGACCAGGGTCAAAACTCATCTCCTCCAGTAAACTTTCCATGACTTCTTTCACTCTGACTTCACGGGCGACACTAGATATGGAAAAATACTCCTCTTCTATTACCACGATGATTACTAAGTATAGGTAACATTTATTGGATGCAGACCAACTACCATTCAAAGTGCTGTTTAAATATTATCTCCTTTAGTCCTCATGGCAAGAGGGTGCAGCAGAGAATATGATTATTTTCATTTTAAAGACAATAAACTGCAGACATGGCAAGCCTGGGTCACTTGCTTGCCTAAGGTCATAGAGCTGGCAGGGGCAGAGTCAGGATTGAAGGCAGCACCTGCTCTCTCAGCCATGATGCTCTACATCCCTCCGCCCCCCCCCCCCCCAAGAAGTATGCAGCAAACACCTACAATGTAAAACGATGAAAACTCCTTTTTCTGGTTCCTCCAGGGCCATATCGCAAGACAGTGGTCTTCTCTGAGCATGGGACCTGGGGTGGTTTGCACAGAGATCTTCCCAGCTGATGGAAACGCGAGGCGTGGACCTCAGTCATCTCCGTTGTGCTGTTCCCATGCCCGTTCTATTTTAAATCCACGGCTGATTACTTTTAACCTGACCTTGTGTGAGGAGAGGAACCACTGCCTTCAGGCCAGCATGCTCCTTCTGATGTTAGGTAGTTCTTGATTTAAAGTCACTTAATATGGCACATACACTCCATCCAATCAGATTGTCTGCATACTTATATCAAATATCAGCATTAAGGTCATTCTTCACAAAACTACTTTAGAGATATCAGAAATAAGGGCCTGGAAGGAGTAGCGAGAAGCTACCCCATCTGCACCCACTGGATGGTGCGGAAGGAGGAGTCTTTTTCTCTCATTTTCTTCTGTAGCCCTGTCCCCTCTTCCTACAGCAGCCAGCAGCTTGACTTGCCTTTCCTCATCATGGCAGGCTGTCCACTCCTGCCTGACATATCCACTCCTCCCTGTCCCCGCCTCCCTCTTCACAGTGGAAGGCAAGGAGCTAGCCAGGAGGTTGCCACACACCAGTGACAGTTCTGTAATGTGCCAAAGTGTTATGACAAGCTGCTGGGGACAGACACAGGACATTTCTTCAAAATGCAGTCCCTAAGCCACTCCACTCCACCCAGTCAAGTGTTCTGAAGGGGCCCTGTAATGAAGATGCTGGAGTTGCTGGACCAAAGGCCTTTCATTGCTCAACACGCGTCACATGACCAAAACATCTTTCAATTCCACAAGTGTGTTGTAACTTAACACTGACAAGCAACAAAGTCCCTTCAAATGATCCTGTGTCTCTGGTTCCTTTGCTTCTTCACTCTAGCTGGAACTGGATGTCCCTGTGACTGCAAGATTTGGGGCATCTTAACCAACACCGGGCAGTGGTGAGCTACTGGGCTGTGGATGGCAACGGAGACGAACTCCACTTTAGGTTGATTTTTGTTCAGGTGGTAATAAATGAGGGGTTTTGCACTCCTTTGTATTTTTCAGGTCAAAGTCTTTTGAGCAGCAGTTTATCAGTTTCCCATCAGCAAACCAGTTTCTCTGGTTTTACAATTTAGTATAAAGAAAGAAATGTTTTGGGTCAAAATTTTTTTATATGTAAATATTTTAAGAGTGACTTAGATGATTGTCTTTATACCTAAAAAACTGAGCAGTGTTTATGAACCATTTTTTTTAAACCTTACATTTTTGTTCTGTTGGCTGTAACAATCTTTGCATGCAATGCGAAGAGTAGAACGAAGCAGAGCTGGGTGACCCAAGTACAACAACCTACCTGCCAGGGCCATCTAAGCAATGTATGGATGAATATGAGAGTGGGTAATGCCAAAAGACAAGCAGCCGAAGCACTGAAGGTTACCGTCCTCACACTGGAAGGTCACAGACTGTGCCTCTACATGGCAGTTTCGGCACAAGGCAAGGTTGGCAGGAGGTCTGGATGAATCAGGCATGTACCTGCAAACTCTGTCCGAGGAAATTCTTGGTGAGAAAAGAGGGCTTGCTCAGCACAGGGAGACAGTTAAATGCTTCTCTAATCTAACCAAAAATATTTTAAGTAAGGCTGGTTCTACTACTTAATCCTGGGGGTGGGGCACAGAAAAACATATCTATTATTTAGTTTATCTGTTTTGACACCAATTCTCTAAATATGATCAAAGAAACCCCTACTCCAAAAAGTGACCCACTGAAAAAGAGGAATCCATTGGCTCTTCTCCAGTCTGCCCACTAAAATCTCAAAGAATTAAAAGAGCTGACTTCTGTCCCTCTCCTGAGATGACTCCGGATTACTGATGGATGCCTAGCACCCAGTGGGGCTCAGTGAACAAAACCCTGATCCCCCCACAGCCCTGGGTTGGTGCCCTGCACACAGTAGGTCCTACCAGGACATAGTGGTAGTCATAGGAGGATGCAGGGCAGAATTATAGGGTTAATGACTGAAGAGAAATCAGTAATTTTTGCCACTAATTAAGCTTGCCATTTCTTCAGGGCACTTAATCCTAATTCTGCTATTTAAAACCTTAATTAGTTTGGGTAAGCATGGGCTTCTTCATCTTTTTCTTCTTCATCTTCATCTATGGGAAAAGAAAATGTGACCTCTATACCCCACAGGTGACAAATAGACGGTGCTAACGAAAGCACTTGATAACCCCTTGAGTTCCTCTTCTCCCAGGCTGCCTCCTGCACTCTGAAATTCTCCTTACAAGTTGGGTTTGTGACACTCCAACTAAAAGTGCCACATAAATGGTGTCAGGAATAGTGGTTTTAATTTGCAACTCTTAGGAACTCTAGGCGATGTCACCCAGTCTTGGAGACTTACTGACTGTACCCGACATTTGCCTCGCACTGGTGCAGAGACACTGGTGACGGGGCACTGTCATTCTCATGGGTGTCACTGGCTCCTGAGCTCTGGCTGTCATGTTGAGGCTGACCCACATGAGGGGAAGGAGCCAGCATTCCAGGCAGTTACAGCACTAGCACTAGAACTAGAAATGCTAGAATCAGTACAAGTAGAAAAATGGAAAAAAGAGGTTGGGAACACAGAAGATCAGAACCAAGATGCTCACGGCATAGGAGAGATCCGGTTTGGGGACAAGGATGATCAGGGTTAAGGAGGGAAGGTCTCCATTGTTCAAATCAAGAAACCCAGAAGGGCAAGGGACATCATCCAATGGGAGAGTGGCCCAGTGGCCCTCTACTTGGCAGCAATGGGGGTGATCCTTGTTTTCCCAGGACCAATGTGTCCCTTAGCATCTCTTAACAAAGCATACCATTCCTATTTAAGAGGAGACCCCTTAACAACCTCTTGTACCCTGAAATCTCCTTGCTCTGTGTGTTTGCTTTCTCTCAGAGAAGCTTCCTGACTAGGACCCCTCCTATCTGCCTGCCTTTGTGGCTCTGCCCCATAAAGTACCTCACTGGAATATGCAACCCCATCTCTAGTTTGTGTACAACTGCTTAGACCTTTGACCTTGAGAAGTCCCCCTCCCCTGCTATCTCCGTAAGCTATACTCCCTCAGATCCCTTTAGTACTTTGCTAGTTTTTTTGGAACGATGTTCTGCTTTGTGTTATACTGATTTGTATGTATCTTATCTTGTTTATTACCTTGTGTACTTCATGAGGACAGAGACCAGCTCTCTTATTTATGTAACACCTGCAGCATCCAGTATCTTACACTGGCAGGGCCAATAAATATTTACTGTGTTAAATTTTACAATATTCTGATTTCTAAGAATGAGTAATTGTATTTTCCCCCACATTTTTCTCATTCCTAAATATAGTCATAATAATGTGATCACAATTACACATTGGTTTCTCTATAAATAAGACAGCTACTGACTTCTTTTTTATTCTATGTATACTCAGAGTCAAACATACTTTCCTTTCTGGGTCCTAAACCATTTTCTAAGGCAACTGCCATTTATCTTTCCAGAAAACATTGCTATCACATCTTCTATGAGCTGCCAGTCACAGATATGGGTGTCTGAGACCCTTCAAGATCACTCAGGTCTTGATCTGCAGCTTGCTGTTTTGGTGGAATATCCCTGGCACATTTTCATTATCCTGGGCAGGCAGGCAATCCCCTATTCTTTGCAGTATATGAAGCCCACTGCCACCATCTTTGGTGGTTTCCCATAGGTTATCTGCCCATCAGCTGCTGCCTGCTTGGAGTCTCTCAGACATTTTTGCTAAGGTCTTCATGAACCATCACACATGTCAGTTCTGTTGCTCTTTGGGGGCCTGAGAGGGCTAGGGAAGTAGGTATGTGCTTCAGCTTTGCTGTCTGCTCCCTGACTGGTAGAGAGAACCTTCATCTTCCTTGTTCTCAGACACTATTCAATTCTTTCCTGAGCACTTATATATCCAGAGTCTGGGTCAACTTAAATCTCAGACTTCAAAATCATATTCCAATCTAGTTGATTACTAGATTTAAAATTACTTTTGCTTTTTTCCCAGCTGTATGCAAGGTTGTTTGGGCTTTCTTATGACAATGCTACAAATGTATACAAGCTGCCCCAGGCAAATGTCCAGTTTGGGGCTGGGAAGAGCCTTTCTCCTTGTGAAGGGGCCACTGAGCCCATGTGAAGACTGAACTCACTGTATTGTTGGGTAGGAGGATGAGGCACTGGGAAGGGTGGAATACTGACTCGACTTGGGACTGTGATCATAAGGGTCACTGAGACCAGTCCTGAATCAGCAGATGGTGAGTAAAGCAATACTGGTCTGCAAATGTGTGCCTAGTCTCACTGACCTCCCCTCTGGTACCTGGCAAAAGACAGGATCAGAAATGCTCCACTATATTCTTCTCTGAAATATACTGAAGATCAGGCTGAGCCACTCAATGGGAAAAAAGAATGAAAAATATGCTCTCCTTATCAAGAAAAATAGACTCAAACTACTGAACTTCATTATAAAGATGGGAAGGAATGCCCCATGCAGGAACAGCTATAATGAGAACGTTTTAATCAGTCTATCTGTACATTTTGTAATGATTTCAAGCATAAGAATTTATTATCTAATCAAAAGGATTCGTGATTACTAATTAGTTACATTGTATCCAATCAGGAATTAATGCTTTGGGCCTAATTACAAATGTTGAGCTTTGTACCCAGTTGTGGGATGCGTGCCGACTGGCAATGCTGGGCTGGGGAGTGGCAGGTCTTCCCCGACCCTCGGTCCTACAGCAAAGGCACCAGCAGGGTGGGGTTGTAAGACTTTGGGTTCTACGAGGCCCTGAGGCCCCTAGGGGTGCAGAAGGCCAAGGTTTACGAGGCTGTACCACCTGAGCCAAGCAAGCTGAAAGCACATTTTATTGGAGTCTGGCTGCAAAGCATAGAAAAAGAGGCTCTGGTGCCAGGGTTAATATTGTGCAAATATAATAAATATTTCTTCCCTCTCTCCAGGAAGCACACAGAGAGTAAAATGAATTATTACTACTTTGGAATAAACAGTAATACTCTCTGGGTGAAGAGCCAACTGGCAGTTTGAAAGATTGGGTTAATCAGACCCAGGGAAATTTCTGATTAATTGGACAATTACTTGAAATTCTGAATAAGCCAAGGCAGTAGTATTAGAGAAATGTCCCAACCAACTGGGAGTAAATTCAGTAGCCTGAGGTAGAGATTCTGAAGCTTATGGAGGCTGAAATACACTGGCATTGTGGCCTGATTTTATGGTCTCATGTTTGCCAAATGTGTAGGGTCTGCAACTATATTTTAAGACCAAAGTGACTCAAAATTATTTTGGTTTTGAACAATTATGGCAAACCTGTTTGACATTCCCTTGAAATCAATAAGTCTAAGACCCAAGGACATGGCAAAACCAAAATTTAGGGGTCAGCAGGGAGAGATCACTATGTTTGATAATGATACATGACCCAGATTCAGGAATAAGGGCATGTGAGTCGGTGACACATGCAACATTCCTCCAGGCTCCTTCGTTAGAGTCTAAAGAAGCCACACCTCACCTGGTGGGGGCATGTTTTTGTTCCTCCTCTTCATCTGTGTCACTGCTGATGGTGATGACGCTAACTGTGGGGCTAGGGGTGTCAGGGATGACAATTGTTTGTCGCTGCCGCTCTCTGGTGGTGCTGGAGGCCACGTCGCCCCACCCACATGTGACAGAGGTACTGCAGGCTGGGCTGCTGTGCACCATGGCGCAGCGGGGAGGTGTGTTCTCCTTGACACGTTTGGATCGCTGAGGAGAGCTGATGGCCTGGGAGGAGGACACTTCACAGGTAGAGACGTTTCTGTAATGACAAAACCACACGTACAGGGAAGATCAGGCCTGGCAACTCCTTCCAGAGAGCCCACTGTCTAGAAATACCAGCTTTGCCAAATGTTAATTTAAAAAAAAAAAAAATCCAAGGACTGGGCCAATTAGACTCAATTTGTAAAGTGGTTGCCTTTAAAGACCTTTCAGGTAGGGACAGCAGCCTGGCCTTCCCAGGGCTCTGGTTTGGATCCCTGTACCTGCTCCAAGTAGGCTGGTCTTGTAGCGGCAGAAATCCTGACCAGATGTCAGCTGTGTCTGCTTCAGTGTGGCCTTCATCTTGCTTTCTGGGCTCCATCCTGTCACCCCCCCTCCCCAGTGGTACTTATGTCTTGTTTGGGGTGGTGAGAGAAATGGGGTTGGCCTCATAAAGCTTTGTTTCTTTGCTAATAGTTGTTCTACCATTTATTATAGTAAAATACTTGTTCTTTAAAGAGTTTCTGGATACACAGGACCTAACTTTGGTGACCTTAAAGTTTAGCTTTCCCTCCTTCCTTCTCTGGAAAAGGATGTGGTCACTGAAGTATTTGTGTATATGTATTAAAGGAAAAAAAAAAAAAAAAACCCAAACCCCCAAATGATTTTTCTGGATTTTGACCCCTGAGCCTCATGGGAAGCTTGCTAGTCTATTTGAATTGTAATGAAAAATTAGGAAAAGTACAAGAGTAAAAAGCATGCTTAAAAAGGAGCCTTTTAATTTGGTTTTGATTGAACTGAAATTCCTTATTGAGTCAAAGTAGTTTCTGGTAACTTTAGGGAAAAGATACCTTTTCCCCTTCCCATCTAACCTTTGCTGATCCTGGTAGTATCTATACAGTGAGAGACCAAAGCCAAAGTATAATAAATCTTTGGCTCCTATATGTCCTTAAAGGACCATTTAGCTAAAGGAATGGCAGTGAAATGAAAATTATCCAGTAAAGATAGACATTTAATTTTCTATCTAGCTAGTTTCAAATACACTGCTTATTCCTTTTTAGGGGCTGGTAATAAGTTTTACTGATAAGATTGTTTCAGTGTTTTTACTTATCATAAACCTATGTATTTGTTATTGCTAATATATTATTTTGAGATTATATTTTTAGTATTCTATCAACTGTGGTAACTCCACTTAGCAGTGTTAAAGAAAAGCAGGCCTGGTCATCCCATGTGACAAGTGAGAGCCTTCTTTATGGTCTCTCAGAGTTGTTTTGTCTAAGGTATTGACCTTAAAAATAAGCAAATAAATAGCTTGGACTATACTTGCACTGATCTTGAACTGCACAGGTAGTGAGCTTTCATGAGGCCAGCCAGGCGGTGAGAAGGTAGGGAGGGGCTTGATAAACAGGTGGTGAGGCCAAGGGTTCTGACTGTTCCTACTTGGCCAGTGTGAGCCACAGGGATGACATGCACAGTTCTGTGTCTGACCAGCACTCTGTGTGACTCCATGAGTGACTGGGCATGATAGTTCCTGAGGATCAAGATGGCTTTTGTGGCCTGAGTCTAATAATGACATGGGTATGCTGTCACAGGGCTGCCAGACAGAAGTGTTCTGGAGGGCTGCCACTGATCTGAGTTTCCCTGAGTTGTCAGAAACACCCAAATAAGGACTCTTGAAGGACAACAACTTGCAGGAAGTTGTCTCTTGGTTTGACCTTTGAGAATGAAAAAAGACAGGACTAGTTTCTGGTGCTTAGCTATATGAGGAAGCAGAAAAACAAAAATCACTAAACATCGTGTATACTGGACTTTTCTCAATCAACCTATTCCAAATAAGCAACTGAGTACCTCCAAGTCAGTGCCACTAGGAATAAATGTAAGAACAATTCTGTGGTTGCATAATCTGAATCTATTTGGCTATATTTTTTTTTTTTTTTTTTTTTTGAGGATGGGGCATGGAAATCTCTGTTTTTTAAGAGGTCCACTGAGGTATAGTTGACATACGTAAAATTCCCTCTTCTAAAGCATTTGATGAGTTTTAACAAATGAACAGTCATAAACCGCAACCACAATCCAGACAAGGAATTTTTTCAGCACCTGAAAAGTCCCCTCATGTTCCTTCCTAGGCAATCCCCTCCTATCCCACAGTCTCTGTCAACCCCTAATCATACAGCATGTAACTGTTTGTCCTTCTAGACTGTTCAGGAATTCACTGAGATGAGACTAGAGTTAAAGGGAATGGGAAAGATTAGTGTCACATTGTTAGTGTATGGGATCAATCACAATTAATTGCTTGTATTTAAGGAAGCAGCTAAATGAGTTAAATTTCTGAACTCAGATTTCAAAGGAAGTACAATTCTCTAGGATTTTTGATTTTTGTTTCTTTTTTTGAGATGCTAAGACCAAACTCTATTATTTTTGAAAAAGTTATGGTAAATTATTTCCAGAGTGAAACTTCAGAGGCAAGGTTCTTTTCTAGAGAAGTGACAAAAATTTTTTGCTTGGCCAAACTTTAGTCAGGCTCTAAATCTTCTCCTAGGCCCACTTGTGCACTTCCTTTAAAATCCAGTCTTAGAAAAGAGCCCTGCTAAGTCAATTTACCCAGAGCCTGTCATCCTTGATAACAGATCAAGGTACCCTATCCTTTACTGTCCCCCAGGTAATGTCCAATTACCTTGGCCTGCATTCAGCAAGAATTCTGAGGTTGGTTTAGCCAGAACCACTCTTAGGCCTCATGTTTCCTCTTAGTAATTTTCAATCCTCTGACCCCAACACTTCCCTTTGGCTATAAATTCCCACTTACTTATGCTGTATGCAGAGCTCAGCCCAATCTCTCCCCACCTGCAAGATCCTAGTTCAACATCCCTGAACCTACTTCCATGGTATTGAATAAAATCTTCCTTCCTGCACTTTAACAAGTATCAGTGAATAATATTTTTTTCCTGAACAAAAGGGGCTAAAGCACCCAAGGTGCTAAATGTGCTATGATTCTGGGCCCCCGCCCTCAAGGTGCCAGCAGGGCTGTTACCAGGGGGAGGCAAAAGGCAGGCTGCACTCTTACAGAGCCGAGCGCTTGTGACTGCACAACCTAGGCCAGGCCGTGAGGGACGCCATTCTGCTGGCTTCTGCAGGAGGAGCTGCTCCCCTCCCATGCCAGCGTGCTGACGTCCCCCAGTCCTGAGCGGCCCCCTCAGCATTGCGACCCCAGGGGTTCCCGTCCTCCAGGGCGGGTCTCGCCACCTACCTCACTGATGACTGGTGCTGCTTACTCTTCCGGGAGGAGGTGGTGCTGGTTGGCTGTTGCCGCATCACGTGGGCCACGCCCACATTTAAGGGCTGGGCTGCTGGGAGGGTCACATGACCAGTCAATAGCGCGGGCTGCTGCATGATGGGATTGTAATGGCTGCCGTGAGCATGCGTGTTCCTGAAAAGGAAAAATGAAGCGATTTTTATGGAAGCGGTGTCTTTTTTCAATTTTTACAGACTGCATTTTGATTCACTGTACACAAATGGGGTACGACTTTTGGTTTCTATGGTTGTGCACGATGTAGATTCACACCATTTGTGAAATCATACATGTACAGCAGAGTGTCTTTATAGGATGAAATTATCTCCCAATTAAAAGCTGACCATGGCTGGGGATGTGGCTCAGTGGTTAAGCACCCTTGGGTCCAATCCCTGTTACAAAAAAAAAAAAAAAAAAGAAAGAAAGAAAAAAAAAAAAAAAAAAAAAAGCCGACCACTTTGGCGATGTGGCTATGTCGGGTCGAGGTCCCAGATGACGGAACCAGGTGGGCTTCCTGGTATATTGGGGCTGCAGCCCTATTCTGAAGGGGTGGGAGGAACCTAACTGGTTGGTGAGAACCAGAACCTTATAAGTGGGAGGAAGGCCAAGTGTGCAGGCTGTGTTTTTAAGTTCTGGGGTCTGGGTATAAATATTCCCTCCAACTTTTAAAGTCCTTGAACAGGTGATTATGCTGAACAATAATGTGTATTTTATTTTTGAATTTACAAAGTGCCTTCAATGGATTCTTTCATTCCACTCTGTGAGGTACACAGGATATCTTGATAAAACCATTTTATTAATGAGGAAATTGTAGTTAATGTGAAAAACTTTGAAGACTGGGACCTATATGTTTTTGGCATTAGGAAGTGTTAATGTTCTTTTGAATTCCCTCAGTGGCTAGTACAATGCTCAGGCCTGTAGCAGCTGATCAGTTAATTACACGCTTGCTGAATGAACAATTAGATTTATGGAAGGTTGACTTGACCATGTGTAGAACTTAATACTAAATAAAAATAAAAAGCAGTCAGACACATATTGATAGAAATACTGGCAGCCTGCATCCTGAAAATGGGTTACATTTCAAAGTTCTTATAATTTGGGTTGTATGGAGATTAGCACCTTAATTCCCCACAAAAATGTTAAAAGTGGTGATTAATTCAGAGATTTCCTAATAAAAGCTTATTTAGCATATAATTAAAACTAAAGAAGAATTTATTTGACTTTTTAAAATAATCAAATTCTATCTTTGCAACTTGGGGGAATGGATGAATAAGGAGAAAAAAAGGATCAGATGAACACTTTTGTAGAAAGTTTGATAGTCTGTTAGGCATTTACATGGACTTTAGAAACTGATATTTTGGCTTCTTTATTTTGTTGTTGCTCTTCCCCTATAGAAATGTAGTGTTCTTTTCCCTTTGAAACAAGTCCAGCATTTGTGGTGATCTTTTGTTTATTAAGTCAAGATCACAGATGTTCTTTGGTCCACATGTAAAATAGGAGAAAATGGGAAGAAAGTACATTGCCTATGGATGTTGTTGGTGATTGCTAGGTAAGGGATAGAAAAGAGAGAGGGAGGAGGGCTAAGAAAATATGCATGAATAAGTGCATGATATTACTGAAATTAAATGAGCTAGAAATACCGAAATACAAAGGAGTAAAGGAGTATGGCATGTGTGTGGTCTTTTAGGAGAAAAAGGGGTGAGAGGGAAAAACAACAATTGGTCAGACCGCTTTCCACTTGGTTGCTGTTCCTAATGAGCTAGAGGAAGAAAGGCAGTCTTGCTGAGCATGAACTGCTGTGAATGGGCAAAGGGAAGATGACAGGCTTATTTATTGACTGTCATGTTCAGGCACTGCTGGGTGCATGTTAAATACAGGCCAAGTGCTTTTGTTTTGTCTTAATTTAAACCATCCAACAATCCTATGATGTAAGCATCATTATCCCCACTTTGCTGAAGATGAAACCAAGGCTCATAAAGGTTAAGTAACCTGCCCTGGTCACAGAAAGCTGGAATGGAAGTCTGTTATATCTGATTTGAAAGTGCTTCTAATGAATGCAGGTAGGTGTGGTGAGTGAGAGGGACTGTGGGGACAGACATGCACTTGCTTCTTTTTACTAGTCAGTTAAAGGGAAGGTGGAGGAAGCTGTAGTAAAGGCTTGACTGGGAGCTTATATCTCTACCTGTGTTCCTCTTCCAGAGAGCTCTTTATCTACAATAGCCTTTTAGGTCAGAAAAGGGACTATGAGTGACTTCGAGGTGGGATGGAGACTCTCAGAGGGTTGAGGGGACTGACCAGCCCTGATGTTTATGCGGAAAGAGAGACAGCCCAAAGGGCCATGAGGAGTTGGGAACAACTTGGGAGTTGCCATCTGGCTCCAAAGAGGTGCTGTGGTGGTGGTGGTGGTGGGAGGAGGTTTGCGGAAAAGTGTCAAGTGGCCATGAAAACCGCAGAGCAGCAAGTCCATGAGGAAGTCATGGAGGGGTGGAGTTCATGCCAGAGTTTGCCTTTCAAACAAACCCCATTCTGTCAAGCCTTCCCTGGGGATGGCATATAGACTCCAGGGTGCCTATGTCTCCAAACATCCTGAGAACACTTTCTAGAATTGCTAAAGGCTTTGGGGACTGTCTACTGTGTTCTTTCCCTGGTGACAGACCCTTCTTTTTTAAGAGTGGAATTTAATTCTGAGAAAAATAAAAAATCATGCAGAGCTGAGTCTGGTGAATACCATTGATGATTAAATGATGCACCTTAATTTTGGGTAGAAAATGACAGATAATCATGAATTAATAAATCTAATTTTCTTATATCCTGGTACATTATTTAAAAATAACCTCCCATAATCTCTGCATCAGTGGTGGACATGTCCCATCCCAGACACAGTGCTCACTCTAGAAGAGTTTCCTGCTTACCTCCAGTCGGCCAACTGCTGGGTGCCTGCCATGGTCTCAGGAATCACAGTCGCATGCTGCACTGATGTGTGGGTGGCTACTCCAGTCAGCTGCTGCCATGCTGGAGGAAGCAGGATCTGCTGGGTCCCACTCGGCCAGGCCTGCTGTGGGACAGAGGACATATATAGTCACCACATTTGTTAATCACATAATTGGCACGAACTCAACACTTATTCTGTGCCTGGGGTTGTGCTAGACCCTGTGATGGGTGTGAAGGTAGAGAGCTGGTCTCTGGTCTCAAAAATTATGTTAAGGGGAAGCAGTACTAACACATATGAACTAAATAGAAGATAAGTGCAGGGACACAGAGTTGTATGGAAGAGATTCATTCATGTTGAAAAATGATTTATTTGTGGATTTGCTCTAATGAGTAATGCTTGAAGTTTCTAAAAGTATTCACTGACTTTTCTGCCACATAGTGATGAGGGAGTTGAGTTGGGATGACTCTTTGCCCTCAGGAAGCTTTCTATCTAGCGTCCTCCATTTGATACTTTACCTTTGGTTGATTATTTAGTACCTACAGGTCTAACTTGTGTTATCTTCTGAATTTAAGTTTACACCACTCTGAGATGAACAAGTATTTGGTGTTGGCCTACACCGTGGATTAAAGAGTATGAAGTGACATTCTTATCTGGAACCTTCAACCTAATTGAGAATCACCCTAACTCCTCAAAGTAAAAATGAGATTGTTAGGAAGTTATTGCTTCCATCTTCAAAAGACTAAGATTTTCCTAAGAAATCTAAAATGAACTTTGGTGATTCCTCCTTGAATATTGTGTTTGAAGCTCTTCATATTCTTCATCACTATTCTTGCCTTTGGTCACTAAATAATCCAGACTGAACATGACTCTTTAAAGTTGGACACCTAAAGGACCACCACTAAGGTAAAATACCTCTTGGGTAGGTCAAGGATTTAAGTTTTTGATATCTTAGTTATATCTCTCTTTCCATCTGGCTCTACATGACCAACATTGGTAATTCATCTCATGTGGTTCTCTACAAACTGAGCATGTGCTTAACATGTGTTTTGACTCTCATATATAGACCAGCACTTCTGGAATGGATAGCATTTTGGATCAAGGTTTAAAAAACAGTGATGCTTATAAAAATGGTATAACCACACTTTAGAGTTGTCCTGCTTCTCCTGTTCTCTTACTCTTATGTTGCTAATGAAACCTATGAGATTACTTCTACTTTTTGATATTGCTTGCTACTGATTTGTTTTGCTATAGGCAGAAAGTTTAGAGGCCACAGATACTACTATAGGTGCTTCATAAATATCTGTTGATAAATGAAGAAGCCACTCTACCAAGTATGTTATCTATAGTTAGTATTAGTTTAGGTTTACCAAATGCATAATAAGAAGAAAAATAAATTGGTTAAGACAGTTGTCAACTCAAAATATTAAGTGAATCATAATTTCATTGGCTGTAAGATCTTTACTGCTTAGTCTTCTGGAACTCATTTCAGATTTCATGAAAAGCATGAGTTTTGACTAATATTAAAAATATCTTGATATAAAGCTAAGGTCATCATTTTTTTATTTCTCTCAAATAGATAGTAACATTTTACTTCAAAGAGATGATACAAAAGGCTATTTTTGACCTCTTCAACTGATACACTCAGCCATTTCAGATGACCCTTCATAGACATTTCTATAATTTACTATTATTACTAAGAATAGAGCTAATATTTCTTTTTCTTTTCTTTTCTTTTTTTTTTTTTGTGGTACTGGGGATCGAAGTCAGGGCCTTGTGCTTGCAAGGCAAGCACTCTACGAGCTGAGCTATCTCCCCAGCCCTAGAGCTAATATTTCTTGGTGCATGTTTTGTGCCAAGCACAGAGTTAAGTCCTAAGTAGACTTTCTGACTTCTGAATACCAGTTCTGGAGTTCCGGGGGTGGGGGCGGCTATTATTTCCTTCCATTTCTCAGATGAACAGAGAGGTTAAACTTCCTCAGAACCATGTTACACTAAACCTATGTGTTTATTATTCTTTCTAAACAAACTAAAATGGTAATGAAGGAATAAAAAATATGAATTAATAAGAGTAAGAGAATAGAGGAAAGACAATAACAGCTAGCAAAACTTAAGGAGCAGGATAATGGATGGATAATTACCAAGTGGGTCAGCAGATGGAAGGAATCTAAGGTAAGTCTGCATGTTAAACCCTTCATTTCCCAGATCCCTGGTGTGCAGGTTTATACCTCCCCCAAAGTTGGAGCTGGATGATTCTCTCTAAGGAAACTGAAAAGAACTACAAAAGAAAAGAGTCACAGATCCGACATTTGAGGATCAGGGGTCTGTGGTGAACATTCTGGGCTCGTCCCTTATCTGCCTAAAGAGAAGCCCACATTCAGTAGTCCTCCTCTCATCTGCCAGCCTTTTGAGAAAATTTTGAGTGTTACAATTAAATATGCATTGACAGCCAAGGATAACCAGACACTACAGGAAGCTTCCAGCATGAAAGAGTTCAAGATAAACAAAAAAGAAGCAAGACAATGTAGAAATCAGAACAAAATATCCAAAGATTTATAATTAATGTCCATACAGAGTTAAAAAAAACATGAAATAAGATCATATAGAGAATTATATATTTATATGCCAATATTTATATTCAGTGAACAAGAAAGCACTCTTAAACATGAGAACTATGGTGGGCATAGAGGTGCACGGCTAAAATCCCAGCGGCTTAGGAGGCTGAGGCAGGAGGATCGCAAGTTCAAAGCCAGCCTCAGCAAAAGCAAGGTGCTAAACAACTCATCCTGACCCTGTCTTAAATAAAATATAAAATAGGGCTGGAAATGTGGGTCAGTGGTTAAGCACCCCTGGGTTCAATCCCTGGTACCACCACCATCATCACCATTATCAACAACAACAACAGGGGATCCATAAAGATTACTCCTATGTCACTGACATGAGAGGGTGGGATCACCACAACAAAAACAAAAACAAAACAAAACAAAACAAAACAAAACAACAAATACCACAAAAACAAAAACTTCCCCAAAGTCATATAGCCAGTCAGTGGGGGTCTGAAAATTTAACATGGGTTGTCTTAATTTCCATGTTGTCAGCCAATATCCTGTCTTCATTTATGGAGATAACACAAAAATGATCACCCCTATTTGGGATTAGGCATTGGTGGTAACTGTATACATGTGGCACAAACAAGTCTTTCCTCATTCATTAATAATATCAGGGGATGGGGTTGTAGCTCAGTGGTAGAGTGCTTGCCTAGCATGTGTGAGGCACTGGGTTCGATCTTTAGTAACACATAAAAATAAACATATAAACTAAAGGCATCCTGTCCATCTACAACTACAAATTAAAAATAATAATAATAATACCAGTGCCCAGCAAGACAGAAACAGATAGTAAGACAATAATTGGACAGACTGGTTGCTGAAAATGTTCTCAGTGGAGGTTTTAAATGAGAAGCATTGAAGTTTGATATTTTGGACAGTTTATATAGTTCAAGCTAACATCTTGTCCTCAGGAAAACATTTAAAGGGATTCAGGTGATATGAGTGAGTTGGAAGAATGCAAAAAACTTCTGCACAGAATGGTGGAGTCTATGAGGATCTGGCATTTCTGATTTTTGATACAGCCATGCTAGTCAAAGGGGGTTTTGGAGCCTACCACTTGACAAATGAGATAAATTCAATATTTTATCCATCTAAAGACTCTCTTTCCCATCTTTCCACCTTTACTTGATCATTCAAAATTTCTATTGATGGTCGAGATGCTAACCGTGGCTCAGGCCTGGGAAGATGGAGATGACAACTCCTTTTGAAAATATTTAACCAGTTTTCTTTGTTAGAGGACCCATAAAGGTCACTCCTATGTCACTGACATGAGAGGGTGGGATCACACCTCCTGCTGCCATGCTTACATCCTCAGGGTATCCTACAGAGGCTTGTTTCCCTATAAGGATTATTATGGGGAGGAAAAGATCAAAGAAAATGAAAATAACATGAGGAATAGATTCAAAGATTCCATCTCTAAACCTTCCCAAATGAAGTCCTTGAAAGGTTTTGCCAACTTTTTGGATATATTGAAGGTAAATAATAGTATTTGGAATGTCTCTGTTTGATATCTAGAAATTTACTCATAGAAAAATGAAGACTTTGGTTCAAATGTTTAATTATTGCTATAAAAAACAGCCACCATACTAGTTTTGCAAGTTATTATTATTTTTGTCCTTTGAAAGGATTACTTAAAAATATCTAGGAGAGAACCCCATCTTAACAGGCTAACATATTGGCATGAATTAAGTGATAAGCAGTAAGAAATAGAAAAGGCAACCAACAAACAAAAAGATACCAGTATAATACTGGGTAGGGCAGTTTTTTTTTTTTTTTAAAGAATATATCTTTGAAGTCTTTACATGTCAAGGCACATAGGTCTACAATGTCCTTTTTAATGGTTACATGGTGTTCCATTTTATGCATTCATCTATTGATTTAACAAATCCCCTACTGATGAACATTGAATTCGCTTCCAGCAGTTCCCTGTTATAAATGCTGTCGTAATTAAAACCCTTGTACCAACATTTTTGTTCACTTTTCCCAATTACAGATTTAGGTTAAATCAACTTGGAGATTTACAATACTCTAGAGACTCTTTTTCAAGTAACCATAAGGTAAAGCTCTACCCTGCTATGATTAAAGGACTGAAACAAATTTAGAAGTGCTGAGCCTGTTGGTTCCACCAAACTGAACAATGCAGAATATCTATTTTAGCTAAGAAGAGATACTGTTTATTTTTTTAAGAGACAGTTCCTGGCTTACTCCGGTTAAGTGTGCAAACACAAAAGGGTCTATAATCACCCTTTAAAGTAAGCTTGTAATCTCTAGACTTTGACTCACAGAAGAGGAGCACTAGGACACTGGGCTGAATTTTTACTCAGATGAAGTATAAACAAGTTTCTTTGTCCCTGGACTAAGTCGTAGTTTTTTCCCTTGCTCTATCATGGTCTTTTCTGAACTCCCCATCATTAACCTATGGAAACAAAAGGAAGCTACAAGGATAGGCCTGCTCTAAATATATAAGGTTCTCTTTTGACAACCCTTCAACAGAAAACATTTTGTGTGACCAGTTGGTGTTAGTGGTCGCTTGAACAGTGTCAATTTGGGCATAAGAATGGGGAGACAAAGAAATAGTTAATGTCAATATTAACTAAACTGTTCCAGAAAACAGAAGAGGTAGTAATATCCAATATATTTTATGAAACTTATAATCTTATATTCAAATCAAGTAAGGATTCTATAAGGTAGTAAAATTATACACCATTCCTAACTGAAGAACACAGATGCAAAAACACTAAATATACTATTTACAAACAGAAACCAGTATCAAAAAGTATTCCACCATGTCAAACACAACATGATCAAATAAAGTTTATGTCATAAATAAAAAGATAGATTTCAAAATCTATTAATGTAATTTTTAGATTAACAGATTAAGGAAGAAAGATCACATGACTATTCCAATAAAGACAAAAAGAATATTTGATACAATTCAATAGTCATTAAAAAACTTAAACAAGATAAAATATCTCTATCAAATATTTGTATTAAATAAAATACCCAAGGGGAAATAGAAGAATTTCCTTTAAAGTTAGGTAGAAGTTAAGGATGTCCAATATGACCACAGTTATTACATATTGTTTTGGAGGTCCTGGTCAGCCCAGTGATAGGTGAACAATAAATAAAAAGTGTAAGGATTGAAAAGTAAGAAAACAGTATCTTTTACAAATAAAAAGCTTATCTACACAGCAAATCACAAAAGCAGGATTGCTAGATCATAAACTCAATAGACCCAAACCATTTATATTTCTATAAAACAAACAAAAATTCTAAAATTTGATTAATTAAATAAACAGTAACAAAAATTGTAAAAACTTGTAGTTTTTCCTACAAGGAAAAACTTTATTGACAGTAATAATAAATAGAGTTGTACCATGTTCATGGATAAGATGTCAATATTATAAAGATGTCAGTGGTTCTTAAAGTGACTATAAATTCAATGCAATCAATAAATATAAGTCAGGTTTTATTTGTTTCTGAAGCTAACCTTCTATGGAAGAGTGATGTAAGAATTCATATGGAAAAGAGACAAGACTAAACAAGGAAATTTTGAAGAATTATATGGGAACAAGGCTTTCTATACCAGATACCAAGACATATATTAAAGTTATGATGATTAAGACAGCAGGATATTAGAGAATCCAGTGTACTACAAGAAAACCCAGAACAGATCTATGCAATTTGACTACATAAAAATTAAAACAACAAAAACAAAACCCAAACCAACTTCTAACAGGACAACAAAAGTAAAGTATCTTTGGGAACACTTTGGGAAAAGCCTTTGGGAACCTATGTTATCTAAAAATAAACATGATTTTAAACAGCATTTAGGTCAAACTGTTCTTGACACCAACAGTAAAAATGATAATACTGAAGTAGCATAGCACAGTGGTTAAAAAACAGATGCTAGCAGGAGACCTCTTGAGTTTGTGTTCTCATTGTCATCTTGTTGCTGTGTGACTTTAAGGCAGTAATTAGTTATTGTATAGACAGCTTCTCTATTTATCAAACGGAGACAAAATATCTTATTGTATTGTTGTAGGGATTAAATAAATTAGCAACTGTAAACTGTGTGGCATAATGAGGATACATTCATTGTTGAGGTTCGAGTGTCACCAAGAATTGATTACTGTTATCACTGTGTCACTACTGTTACCTTAGATTTTAAGAACACTTTATAAATTTTCAACCCCTTTTCATCTCTGTGGTCTCATTCATTAGAGTACCTATGTGACGAGATGAGGAAGGTTCCACCTCACAGCTTCTGTGAGTTCCTTCTTCAACTATAAAATGAGGGGATAATCTCTAGGGCTCCTTTTGGCTCCAAAAAAATCATTTCTATTTTACAAGAAAGAGAAAGAGATTTGAGGCAAAGAGATGTTAACTGACTTGCCTTAGGTCATGAGAGTTACTAGTGGATTTAGGATTAAAACCTAGGACTCCTAGGATTAATTTGCATTTCAAAGATACAATAATAATTTCCCTATACTCTCTGTATCTAAATTTCTTAGAATTGTAAGCAGATACTTAGGAAGGTAATTCACTTGGGGATCATTTAGAACATTAGAGATATATTCCTATGACTGGAAACACCTACCTCATTACTGGGAAGGGAGTTAGTGGAGATATACCTCTTTTGTGCACAATAGTAATATGGAGAATGGTACTGAGTAATAATGTGGGAGAAAGGATTACCTGGGCAAGCAGACCTGGCTGGATCTGGAGAGGCTGAGCTCCTGGGGCTTGAGTGACAATGGGCACTGCATTTTCCATTCGCACTGAGTAGCCAGCGTGCTTAGAGGGGGAGGCCTGCAAGCCTATTCAGGAGGATAGAGGAAGGAGAGAAGAGTTAGTTGACAGGAAACAGCTGGATGGGGAGAACCTTCTTAGCCAACTGTCATCTTTTATCTTCAAGTCCCAACCCATCAGCCAGATATTGCCTGGGCCTTGGGAAGTTTCCCCTTTAGTTTCTAACTTAAATTAAAAACAAAAAATCCTCCCGAAATCTTGAATGTTTCCCAGTTAAAGAATCTGTATTGTTAAAAGGTGGACAGTTATGTTGACAAATTACAACAGGACAACAAGGGCTTCTGACCATCAAGGTATGCCTATGTAGGTCACTGCAAAGGGGTCAGAGAGAGAATGAATGGATCTGTTTTGGAATCACATTGACCGAACCTAAGCAACCACAACCTAAGCTTACACGTGGGCTTTGCAGGAATAAAATTTTGAGCTTCGGTGTAAATTGTAACAAGGTACACAGTCGTCTCTAGCTTTGGAGAGTCTACAGAAGAGTACTGTGTCTTGGCCAAAGAATGGTTTGGGGGAGGCAGCCCCAGGGGGTACTTTACGGTATTTTTCGGATTTCTATTCTCCATGTGAGCTGGGCCTATATTGGCTGTCAGAGACGGGCAGTCTACAGATACAGCACACAGAGGATATTTCATGTGAGGGAGCAGGAGCTGACATCAGCATTACAATGGCAGCACAGACAATGTGCTTATTTACAGGCAGCTGGCCAGGGACACAATCCCTGGCAGGTGGTGAGAATAGCAACAAATTGACTTGGGGCTGAAGCACAAGTCCTATTGTTTCTAGGTTGGTCTCAGTAGGAGAGGAGGCCCCAAGCCCAGTGATACCAGAGCTCTTACTGAAGGAAACCAAGAGGGCTTTCTTCCATGAAAGTGAGCAGCCAGAAAACTGCAGGTGTCAGACCCTAGAGGTGGTCCTTAGAGAAGCCGAGGAGGGGCTGGCTCTGCCATCCTCACCTTGGAAGCCGGGGGGACACACGATGAGAGCTTGCTGGAAGGGGTCAGGCCGGGCGCAAATCTGGGCTGTTCCCGTCTGCAGGGGCATGCTCCGCTGGGCCACTGCAGCCATGGATGCCGCTGAGGGCTGGTAGAGTGTAGATTGGTAGTTTAGTATGGAGACTTCGGGATTGGCTAAGGAAAGAGTGGCACTGGTGGAGGTGGGAGCCTAAAGGAATGATGGGGATCAAACAAAAATAAACACAAATAAAAAACGAGGGCGGTGGTATGTTGGGAGACATGAGTCTAAATCAAATAAATGAACTCAAGGAAGAGCAAAACAACAAAACCAAGAGCAAAAAAAAGCAAAAGGTAGAGAGGAGCAGAAGTTTTGTTGAAAGCCTCAGGGCAAGGAAGGCAGGGAAGCTGCAGGAGAAACACCCCCCTTTGACTTTGACCACCATTTGTGTGGCCCAGGCCTAATACAAAGGAACATCTGTGCACCACATATCTAAGTACTGAAGAGTTAAAAGCTAGGCTGGAAAACTGTGATGAACTGTCTGCCCTTCCACTTTGACAAATACACCTTCCTAGCAACCTGGGCGACCAGGTTAGGGGAGGGAATTTGGATTCCTTGGATTTTGCCCTGGACCAAGGTGATGGGGTGGGGCTGGTGGGCAGCTGAACCCTGTTTTCTTTCTCCCTGCCTTGGTTCAATCCCACCAACTGGAGGGGCTTTGTGTGCATGTCTTATCCTCTAGTCCACACATCTAAGCTCTGCCCACACCCACTTCCCTTGGACCTGTGGTGTGGTCCACATAGAAGCCCCTAGGCGCTGAAGACCTTGGATCTGAGCATGGAAGCCCACACACCCACAGGTACACCAGAGTGGGGCTCTGCAAGGAGCCCTCCTGCTCAGTTCTAAGGGCACTACTGTTCACAGAGACCCTTAGATGGCTGCAGAGCACAGCGACTGGAAAGCTGTGTGCTGGAAACGCCCACAGGGGAGAAAGATTAGAGGCTGGCTCTCTTGTCTGAGCTCCATGCACTTGGGATTCAGTTACTATGGCTGGAGGCAGAGGCTGGTAAGTCCAGAGAATTTAAATGGAGGTGGTTTGACAAGTGCAAGCCATTGCAACGACGTCCTTTCTCTTTCAGAAAGAGATGTCATTAGAGATTGGACTTCTGTGAAGCCAGGCTACAGAAGGAAGACAACAGTAAACTGGGAATTCTCCAGCTTCTCCCCTTGGTGTTGTCACACTGGTCCTTCGGAAAGACAGGCAGAGGTTGCTGATGGCTGCAAGTTCAACATTGTCTACAGGAAGTTTTCCAGAAGTTTCAAGGACTAAGGAACGAAGAGGAAAAGAACCAGAAGGATATCTTGGACACATAATACACAGAGCATTTCAAGTGGAATGTGTATATATGTCAAATTTGATAAAAAAGACTACATCTCATTTTATGTTTTTTATATTTGGATTTTATGCTCAAGTTTTAGTGCAAAGCAAATTACTTTGCAAATCATTGCTAACTTCTATGGTGTGCACATCTGGCTTTCAGGGCACGTATTTTAAAACACGCACACGTGTTTGCACTGCCACATGGCCCACCTCTCTACCTCCAGGTCGTGGGGTGGACACGTGCGTACATGTGGCCAGCATTTGCAATCTTGTTACTGAGGACACGATCTGTGTTTCCTCTTTGTCCTCCCCACATCGCCCTCTCTCCTGAGATGGTGGCTTTTCCACAGACGCTTTCCCACTGTCTGCTGATACCTGGGCTCTCCTCGGCCATAGCCTGAGTGTCTCCCTGCTTGGGGCCTAGCACAGTGTCCTCTAGGTTTCCAAGCTTATGTCGGGCTATCTCACCCTCCAGTCATTGCTGCTCTGTCTCCTCAATGTCCCTGGAACCCACTAACTCTTTTCAGTTGCTTCTTTCTAGTGCCTGGGACCTATAGGGCCCTAACAGAAGAGGTCCTGGCCTCTACTTCTCCTCCTCCAATTTTTGGGCACACAGCCTAGATGGTTCTTTCCAAGACTCCCTTGAGTGTGTCAGCACCCTGCTCACAAATTCCCAATGACTACAGTACTAACACGCAGTACGTGCACCTTGGCCCGTTTCCCACACCGTGGCCAACCTTCCCCTTCCCTTCTGAGTGTTTCTTTCTTCACTCTCCATGCTCTGGGGGCAGGGCGGGTTAGTCTGTTCTTTGTTTCCGAGGCCACCATAAGCACAGGTCTTTGTCTCACACAGATCCTTGGACCCACAGGGGCCCTCCAAGTCCCTGAACTTCAGGACCTAGCCTGGGGCCTGTGCTCTATGGCGGAACCCTCCTGACTGTCAGCAGAGGCTCCTGTCCTTGCTCTCACCAGGACAGTGCAGCTGTCTGCCCAGCTCCTGTGGGTTTGCCTGGCAGTACTGTTGTCTCCAGACTGATGCCTCTGGGGAGGAGGGGCGGCTCCACCGGTGCCACCCTGCAGCCAGCAGTGGCTCTCTCCCACAGTTCTCCCACAGTCTTGTTTTCCCAGGCCCTGTGCATGTCCAATCTGCATTTGGATTTGTCTGTTTTTGCTTATAGCTTGTCTTGTCATGCAAACCACGGGATCCTTAGTGCTTGACTCTTCCAGCTCTTTGTAGATTCAAGAACAAGTGGAATTTTTATCCCAATATGGGCTCCAGTCCCCACTATGACCATTAGGCATGCGGAAGGTTTCCCTCAGTTTCTAATCCTGTGTAAGGATAAGATGAAGGAGCATGTCTGCGGGGACAGTGTTTTCTAATACTCTGTATCCTCAGTGGTTCTGAGAAAGGCAACTAGCCTGTCACCTGAGTGAAAAGAGCACAGAAAGGACCAAGGAGCTCTTGCAACTAACAAATGGAAAATAATAAGAAAATGCAAGTTTCCTGGTGACGTGGGCTTTTCAAAAATCGGAGAAATGATTCTTGAAAGCAGTATATGTTTAAATGGTCTGATGTGCAAAACAAAGGGGTCTGAGCTTGGTCTGTACACCCAAATTAAAACCCTTGGTAGATGGCTAGGTCCAAAGGAGTGTTAGAGAAGTGGCTGATCCGTAGAGTCAGACCACAAATATCCAAGACAAGACTCTTTATTCAATATGTTCCTTTTGGACAACCTAATGGTTTTAGGAAGTATTTTGTGAAGAAAGCCTTTTGGTTTTCAGAAAGTCAGTTTCCTTGAGAATTATAGCTTGGTGACCCCAATTCCTTAAGACATAAAGGATCATAGATTAGTGACCATATGGAAAAATGTCTGTTGACTAGTCTACTGGGCATGTTAAGGGGAACACGGAACTGTTTCGTAGCTCAATATCCTACTTCTGACAAAACTATGGATATAACTTATTGCCTCTTAGTATCTGAACCGGCAGAAAAACTTGAAGGAATTCATGTAGAAAGCAAGCCACCAGGAACACTAATGGACAAAGGGAGTCTTGTCAGATTTAGAGAGCAGATGCCACCTAGGAAAGACATTGAGGACTTTGGTGGGACTCATGTAGTGCTCCGTGTGCATGTGTATTTCAAGAGTACAGCTTCTGATGCCAGACGCTGATTTCCAAGCCCGTCGTGCATGCGCTAAGAAAGCAGCCTTGGGTAAGGGGAGAAATGCTCTGCCTCAGTTTCCTGCTGTCAAGTGGGAATGAAAGTATTTGTCTCACACTGTTGCTCAGAGGATTGAACTATGACCTGCTTAGAAGAGTCTGCAACATATAAATTCTCAATAAATGTTTACTATTAGTAATGCTATTATTTTATAACATTATCAGAGGAGGGAAAGCAGGCCTTACTGCTTAGGGCTAGGTATGTGCTGAGTAATTTTTTTCCTGATATATTAAAAAATAGGGCATAGTAGAATCCAATGCCAGGGAACAGAGATCCGGATCTCAGACTCCTACCTTTTGTGGGGCGTGACTCCCCTAACCGGATGCTTTAGGCCATGCATTTTACTACCTTGTTAGCCTATTCTACTTTATTCCAGGCCTCAGCCAGATCTGAAAGATCTCAGTGCTATAAAGAGGAGGGGTGTTTTTATTCTATAACTGCCTTTTTGTGAGAAATCCTTTTGGTTTTGTGGTTTTTGTGACACTCTTTGGCATGGTTATATTTGCTGTCATATTACAGATAAGATGGAATGACCTCCTGTGGTATGGTCAGGGACCTGAGGACCACAGTTCTGCAGCGGAGTAGAGATATCCATGGAAAGGATGGCCCAGTGGGGAGACTCACCTGACCTGACGCACGCACCTGAGGACCCTCCCCTGTACTCTCTTAGATTTTTTGGTAGGATGGGGTGGGCAGATGGCTGATGGGGATAGGAAATTTGGGACTAGGGAGTTAAGATCAGGTATCTTGATGAAGACTGATGGGAAAAACTCAAGGAGGCAATGAGAAAACCATGATGATATTCTGTCAAGAAGCTCACATCACCGTGGACACCTTAGCCTCAGAGCTGGGCTCCGGGCTGGGTGGGAATGTTCGTTTCTTTGATTCTAAGCATAAAAGAGAACTAGCTCTTTACCCTAAGGAGGGATTCGAGAACACTGATGGTCCCCAGGGGGCAGTAGAGTCCAGGTAGCCTCCTAGAATCTGGGCAGAGGGAGAGATAACAGGCTGAGAAATAAAGCAAAGCCTTAGTAAGCTAATGTGCCACAAGGTGGCCAGGAAAATGACTGAAAGAAGGGGTCAGGAGGGGACCTGTCAGTGAGTGGACAGCCAGCCAGGTGAAAGTATTTATTCTTCAGGTGTAGCACATTCACAGTCGTGTGTGTGTGTGTGTATGTGTGTGTGTGTGTGTGTGTGTGTGAGAGAGAGAGAGAGAGAGAGAGAGAGAGAGAGAGAGAGAGAGAGAGAGAGAGAGGGAGACAGAGCGAGAGAGAGACAGAAGGAACGAGTGAGCGCACAGACATACACAGAAACATCATTGTCATTACAGAGTGATATTAAGAAAACTCTAGAGACACTTCTTTGGGGGAATGGTAAGACTGGAAGATAAAGAATAAAAGTAGAGTCTTAGATTCTAAATGCTGCGGGAGCTAGGACTTGGAGATTATTCATTTAATAAATACTTCCTGAGTGTCATCTGTTTCAAGCACTCTACTAAGCTGCTGGATTCTGCCAATTTTTGGCAAAAAGGTTGGAAATCTGTGGAATTTCCTTAGTTTTCCAGTCCCTTTTAGTTCCAGCTGCTAGGATCCTGGTGACAGACTGATGAACTGTTTTTTTTCTTTTTTTTTTTTTTTCTCTCATGACTTGGAGAAAGGACAGGTTTTATCTTGAAAACAAAATCATGTGCAGCCAGTCGTGTGGGGATGGGGGAGGGACTCGAGTGCCTTCTAGTTCTAGAATTTCCTATCAGGCAGATGTCAGGCATAAAAGGGTCATGGCCTCTCCTCTCTCCATTCCCACCCTAGGGCAGAGGAAGGTGGGAACAGGTGGCATCTTAGAAGTCCCTCCAAGAGTTCTTTCCGGGACTCTTCAGTGGGGCTAGAAGCCAATAGAAAGAATGCCTAGGTATCTCAAAAGAAATCACCATGGCGGCAAATACTTCCTTAGGAGCTGAGTGACAACAGAGGGGTTCTGTCCCCTGACTGAATTTGGTGGGGAAATCTGAGTCCTGCTGCTCAGGAGGGCAGCCTGCCTGGTTCCCCTCTGGCCCCTGCTTACCTGGTTGTGGACAGTGGTCAGCTGGTTGTTGAAGGTCATGGTCAGGTTGGTAGAGGTGCTGGGGGCCACGTGCGTGATGAAAGGGGTCTTGCTCTGGTTCACTGTGTCATACATGTTCACCCGGCGTTTGCAGATCTCCATGTTTTGGAAACAAGATTTGACACTGTTCACATAAAAAGCAGAGGCAGACAGAGAGACAAGGGAACAGGGCGAGGGTCAGAGAGGATGAAGGGGAGAAAATGGAGAGCGATGATGAATCAACAACAACCTGCGAAACTTAAATTCACCCCAAACATCCTGATTTTTCATATAAAGCCTGTGCATTTGCGACCATTGCTGCTCCTCGGCGGGGATTTCCCACAGCCTTGCCACCCTTTCTCGCCTCCTGGAAGGGCAGGGGTTAGATATCGCAGTGCGCGTGACCGCTCCTGCTGCACTCCCCATAGCCGATCAGCCTCCAGTCTCCAGCCTCACTGCTTCATCTCCACTGTGTTTTCTGGCCCACAAACAAACGCATCAGCCCTCTGGAAACATTAAATAGCCTACAAAGTGCCTGTACCTGCCCCCAAAACCTGTGCGCCCCTTTCCTGGCTAGCCTGGGCCACCGGCACCATCTAGGGAATGGTCAAGGAACTCTCCAACCCAGTGCCAGGACCCATGGCTACTCTTTGTCCTCAACCTAATTGGGTATGTCATGAAAACAATAATGATACAAATAATAATAGTGCTGACACTTGCTGAGAGAAGTGGTAGGTGTTTGTAATCTCTCACTCAGTCCTACAACATCCACAAGATGGAGGTAGGATTAGCATTTCTACTGCACGAGGCCAAAGCCCAGGGAGGACAGGTAATTTGCCATACACAGGTAATTACCCCCCACCTATCTTCCTTCGTCCTCGTGTTTTTGTCTAATTCTCGCTCAGTTACATGAAATTCTAATTTCTCTTTCTTTTTCTTCCTCAATTGCATTGGTGAATCGAAACAAAACCCTAATTACAGACACCAGTATCAAGGAAAAAGAAGCCTCCAGTTGCCTTCACTGTTTCAGTTCCTGAAAATCCATCACGAAGCATCCTTCAGAGACTACATGCTGCTGCTCATTCACTTCGGGTCTTCATTTCCTTAAACTCTCTTTTGCTCACATGCAACATGCAGGATAAACTTCCATTTAATCTTCAATTTAAAATGTCTATTTTAATTAGAATGTAATCATTGAGTATAGGTAAGGCAATGGCTTTTTTACTATTTTAAGATTACAAATGTCCACTATTTCTGCATACTCTAGGTATATTATACTTTGGGCTAAGTGCTTCTTTGTGGGCTCTCCCAAAGCACCCTTTCCATAAAGATGCATTCCAAGTTTCAAAAATCTTAGACATGACTTAGAGAATCCTATAGCTAAGTTTATGATTACTTACACTAGCCATATAACTCATGCTAAACAAACATTTACTGATTGATGACCCTGGAGAGAAAAAGAAAACATTCCAAGGCTGAGGTTGTGGCTCAGTGGTAGAGCGCTTACCTAGCATGTGTGAGGCACTGGGTTCGATTCTCAGCACCACGTGTAAATAAATGAATAAAATAAAGGTTCATCAACATCCAACATTTTTTTTTAAAAAAGAAAACATATTCCATGATAACCAACAGCTAAAGTTATTGCTACTAATGCTGGCGATACCAAGGGGTTTGGAACATCTAGTAAGTTCCAAGCATGCTGCACGTGGAGGCTGAAGGTATAACAATGCACTTAGTATTCCTTCTTTTTGTTTTCTTTCTTCTTCTTCTTCTTCTCCTTCTCCTTCTCCTTCTTCTTCTTTTTTTTTTTTTTTTTTTTTTTTTTGGTACCAGGGATTGAACGCAGAGGTGCTTAACCACTGAATCACATCTGTAGCCCTTTTTCTGTTTTATTTTGAGATAGGGTCTTGGGAAGTTGCTTAGAACCTCACTGAGTTGCTTTGAACCTGTGATACTCCTGCCTCAGCCTTCCAAGTCACTAGGGTTACAGGTGTGCATCACTGTGCCTGGCACATTTTGTAATCTTTCTGGAACATATTTAAAGCTTTTAATGGTTTTGTGACAGTTCAGTACAAAGTTGACTTCTTCAGAATTTTCTAACTGAAATGATTTGCATTTTGTTTATCAGGATGAGGCAAGTACTCATACTTTGGGTTAGTTAAGAATAAGATGAACTCTGATATGGAGAAATGAGTGGCATCTCTTTCATCTAGTAATCCAGGTGTTGGGACACCTGTGACTGAGTCCCAATGTTGGGAGTTCATAGCAGGGTGGGCCTGGAGGTTTATTCTCACCCAGAGTTTGCCAGTCTTCCCAGAAAGTTCTGGGGAACCCTAGGGATTCAGCCTGCTCTCACGTAAGCCTATGTGTGCTCAAAGACTTGCTCATACTGCTGAGGCCCACATTCTGAGTTCTAAATTTTCAGTGCTCCTCAGTAAAACATTCTGATGAAAGTTCCTTCCAGAAGCCAGAGAAGGACAGGATGCCATTCCTTCAAGCTCCCTGCTTTATGGGGCTGGCTTCCTCACCAACTTGGTGCAGATGTCCCACACAGGGCTTTCTAAAGAACACTCTGCCTTTGTCTCCTGCCTGCTGCTATTTCCCATCATCCTTCTTTACCCCTGAACATAGAAAGATTGGCCTCCTGGGAGTCTTAGCCAGGAAGTCACCAAATTTGTCTTTTTTCTCATGTTACAGATGGCATCTCCTTGATTGACTCCTGCCACACCCAGAAATAGGGCAGATTCCCTGAAAAAAAAGAGTCCAGAAGAGTTGGTCCAGATTCCTTCTTTGTTACTGGAGCTTGGTTGTTTCAAAAGTGGCTCCGAATGAAAGAGGCACTGTCTGGTGGTTGCCATGCGGTTTGACTGGCTTTGCTGCCTGAGGAACAGAACTGACATAGGAAGCACCCACGGTGCCCTCCACTCACTGCTTGCAGTCTGGAAAGGGTTGTGTCCAGGTCGGAGACGCAGACAATCGGATTCTGGCCGTGACAGGGCCAGCCATGGCCTGCCAGCCTCTCTTCTCTCAGGCTCTTTCCAGTCTTCCCTTGCCCTCCAGATCTAAGAGAATCTGTTGCTCCTGTGTATCCTACTTCCTTGCAGACGCACAGGGATGTGATTCTTTCCTCTTTCCTTTCCCAAGTACCTGAGGGTGGAGGGCTGATATTCCCCATTTCCCATCCACCAAGGACCCCCTGTCCTGCTCATTCACCCAGGCCTTTGCCACTGGCTCTTCCTCTCCAAGTCATTCCCTGCCCACCCAGGAAGGCTCCAGAGGCTGCACTGATGACTCTGAACACCCTGGCTTCTCTGTTGCTTCTCATCTCAGTAACCTTGTCCTCAATCCCATCATATATTTTCTGGGCTGCCAGACCTGAAACTGTTCCACTTCCCCAAATCACAAACTCAGACATTCTGTTCCTTAGTCACATTCTCTACCATCCAGCTCGCTCGGCTATTACCAAGATAACTTCTTGGAGTTGATCAGGACGCCTCGTTCCTTGGGATGACCCTTCATCTTCATGTGCCCTTCAGCGTAGGCTCCAGTGGCTGACCTTTTGGATTACAACCACTGTATTGCCCACATCAACTTCCTCATCAATCTGTCTTTTCTCTTGTCAGTCTGGCAACATTCAACCCAGATACATCTAACCATCTGTTGTCTTTGTGCCTTCTCCTGGGGAGGTTGGTCACACCATTCACTCTCCGGGTCCAGCTTCAGATGTCTACGATCCTACCATGCTCTGCTCAGTTTGCTGGAACCTTCTGCTCCGGACACTAAACTTTCTATCTTTCTCAAGCCACCAGCCACCTTGTTCTAGACACACAACCTTGCCATCTACTTCAGAGAGACAGGAACTCTCTCAGCTTTCCTCCACTAAGCCAGCATTCCTGCCAACACCCACAGCCCCCTTGTCTGCCATCCTTGGGTGACACTGGCCCACCTCCGCCTGTGTCCTAACCCAGCCCTGTCTACTGTCTCAGTAAACTGACCCTGAGCATCCCTTTCCTCTAATTTCTCATTTGCCACCAGATTCTTCCCATCAGAATTTAAACTTGCTCAAGTCTTCTCCATCTTCAAAATGGCGTTCCCTGCTTCCCTGGGCACCCCTTGAATTCTCCCCACCCCTTTCACAGCCTCACTTCTTGAGAGGCTGCTATTTCTCTGCCTCTCACCGGATCTTTCAACCTGCTAAATGACGTTTTGCTTCCACCACGGCATGGAAAGGGCTGTCACCAAGCTACCAATGACCTTCGGGTTATAAGATGTGATAGACATTTTTTCTAGACTGTTGTGCAGCAGCAGAGAGACCTGTGTTCAAGACAGACTTAACCAGCCATTCCCCTGCTTCAAGGTCCTTGATGTTCCATTGCTCTTTGGATAAAGACCCAAATCCTCACCACGCAGGGCTTGCCCTTGTGGCCTTGGTATCTCACCGGCTGTGCCCCTAGTCCGGGGCTCGGTCCTCCGCAAGCTGGAGTGCCCACACAGACAGTGCCCTGCCTGCCCATGCACATTCTCTTCCTCACCTTCAGGAGGGACTACCTCAGGTCTTCCTGGCCTGACCTTGTCATATGTGCACATAGCACCCCTCCCTTTCCTGATGGCGGCCTGGGGATTTGGGCCACTTGTCTTTCTCCTGCAGACAGTAACCTCGGTGGGCACGGCCATCTGCTCTGTTCCCCACTTGCCCCAGTTCCTGGTACAGTAAATGAACAAATCCAAGTACAAACTGGACTGGGTCTGCTCCAGGATGGCTTTGGGAGTAAACCTGGGTGCTGAAACTAGTTTTGTTCTTGGGCCCTGCCCTTCTGGTCCTGCCCTCCCTGCAGAGACACCTGAGTCTGCTTCATCTGACCCCAGGCTCTTCCATGCTCTGTTGTTCCCTCTTTTTTGGTATCAAGCAAACAAACAGCAGCCAGGGGTTCTGATCCGGCCCCCATGTTTCTGTAAAGGTTTTATGAGAACACAGTCTCATGAGTTCGTTTACATGTTGTGCTGTTGCTTTCATCTATAAAGATGGAGCTGGGTAGCTGCAGCAGAAACCAGATGGCAACAGAGCCTAAAATATTCACTACCTAGGCCGTTAAGAAAAAGAATCATTCCCTGGATAGAGCATCAAGCAGGACACCTACTGTGTGCTATGGGGAAAATCGAGTAGGTGTGTCATGGTGACGAAGGGGTGGTTCAGGGTTTCGATTGGAGTGATTCTCTTATCAGCATCTATGGTCAGCATCTTCTTCAACAGGTCAATGAACTCCCGCCGGTCTGCCTTCTCCACCAACATGTCACTCCCTTCCAAATCTGTCGTCATGTTCACCTGGAAGCAAGCAAGACAGGTGACCAAGGGCCCAGAGAGCCTTGACTCTCCCATCTCTCCTTACTCTGTCCTGTCCCGCCTCCTGATCTCTCAAGCCCCCTTCCCGGCCCACAGAGGCCACCTCTGCCCCTGTGGAAGCCACACCTGCAGGCTGCCATGGCCCCCAGGATGTGGCTTTGCTCTCTGCAGGAGGAGGGCAGGTTCTGGGAAGGGGCAAGGGGGAGGTGGCACTTGCAAACACATCTCAGTGACAGGACAGAAACTGCTACTGCTTTAATCAGCTAAGTCAAAATGTGGTTCTCATCACACCTCATTAAAAATAACTCATGATGAAAGAGTTCTGGAGACTGGTTGCATAACAGTGTGAATGCACCTAATTCCACCGAACTGCACGTATAAGAAAGGCTAAGATGGTAAATTTTATGTTCCATGTTTTACGACAATTAAAAGAAAAAAGAATCACAATGAAGCAGTAGAAAAAGATGCAAAACAGGTTTATTTGATCTTCAGAAGGAACTGGCAGGGCCCAAGTGCCCTCTTCCTCCTTCTGCAGTAGGCCATCCTTCTCATGGCTCCCTGAGTTGGGACCAGAATTATTTTGGTCTCCGTGTTCACTGTGGTCACCTCTGGCCGAGGCAGGCAGGGTATCTGAACAGAGGGTTTTTCTTCCAAGAGAAAGTCTATACTGGGATGGCCTTTAAAAGGCTTGTTTTGTGGCACTTTCTATTTTTTCCAAGGCATGCTCTGGAAAGCAATTTCAGTTTTCTTAGACAATCTAAGCCACTAATCAACTGACAAGTGTGCTTTACTCAGAATTCGGGTTTTTGGTTACACTCATCTGCAGTAAGAGGTGTGCTAAGTGTTTATTGGACTGTAGCTTTATTTCTCATTGCTTCAAAGAAAAACTCACTTTGGGTTGCCCTGATTTTAGACTAGTCTTCACACTAAAAATAGCTGAAGTTTTATGGGGCCGGGGGTGTGGCTCAGTGGTAGAGCACTTGCCTGGCACATGTGAGCCACTGGGTTCGATCCTCAGCACCACATAAAAATAAATAAATAAAACAAAGGTATTGTGTCCATCTATGACTAAAAAAAAAAAAAAATTAAAAAAATAGCCGAAGTTCTAGAATTTTCTCTGGGGCACAAAGTTAAGAGTCTGTGGTCCCTGCTAGAGAGCTGAGAGAGACTGAGGGGATATAACCAAGGCAGATGTAACCAAGTTAAGATGAGGTCACAGTGGATTTGGGAGAGCTCTAAGTCAATGACTCTGTCTTTATAGGAGGAGAGTTCTCAAAGCTGAGCCATAGAGATGACCCAGGGAGAAGGTCACGTGAGGGAGGAGGCAGGGATTAGAGTGACACAGCTGGCAGGCAAGGGACACTGAGGATGCCAGAGCCACCAGAAGCTGGCAGAGACATGGCCGGTTTTCCCGAGGGCCTTCAGAAGGAACACAGCCCTGCAGATACCTTCGCTATACACTTAGCCTCCAGAGCTGTTGGAGAATACATGTCTGCTGTCTTAAGTCACTGGTTTGTCATGTCTTGTCATGGTGGCCCTAGGAAACTGATACAGTAAATCACAGGCATTAAACCCAAATGCACTAATGGGCTAGAATTCCTCTCATGAAAACACTGTCAGATTGGTCAGTAAAACAGAAGCCAATAAACTAAAGCTATTTTTAAGGGGCTGGTGTAAGGTTTTAAAAATATTCCACAAACCAAATGGCATTCTTACTAAGGCTGGCACATAATTTTTTGGGCTCAAAGTCAATGACCACAGCTGGCTAATGTGGTTTCTACCCAGTTCTCTGTTACCCTGGCAGAAGTCTTGCTGCATGAGGTTTGCAAAGGGCTTACACTACACATTCATCCACGGCGCTTACCTGGGCCATATCATCTAAACAGTTGAAAATGTACTTTCTTGCTTCTTTTGACTTAATCCCCGTCTCTGCTTCATGGTCATCTGGTGTCTATCAAGAGAGGCAAAAGCTGATTGGTAACGTGACTTATCTCCTAGTCACTCAGTCTCAAACACTTGAGCTCTCGCTTCTCACAGAGGGTCCTTCCCACCCGGTGAGAAGGAGGCTTGGAGTCTTCTTAAAGTGACCTGCATGCTAATTCCTCTCTCCACACCAACTCGTCCTTCTTTTTTTCCATGAACACCTGCCTACATTCATGGCCTGCTCTGAATCAGCTATGAAGTATTCTAAGATGAGGTTGATCTGCCATGTTCCTGACTGCCCTGCAGCCTTTCCTAAGTTTAAGGTAGGAGTCTATGTAGGGAGGCAGGAGCCCCCTTTCCAACACACTTAAATTTCTTTTTTTCTGTGTAACCAGTCCTTATATACAAAGCTCTCACAGATGTTCTTTCACAGCACATTAACCCATGGAGTGGTCTTCACAGCCTCAGTAAGTAGAATGATTGCTGTCCCCACTTTTCAGACAAGGAAACAGGAATGGGAAGCCTAAGGAACTTGCCAAGAGCCTCTGGCCGGCAGGTGGCAGGTGGCTCCAGAACCATGTTCTGTGCTGCCTGGGCAGGGGCACAGACATCCACTGCTCCCATTGGCTGGGAAACTGCTGTTTCCAACTGTCATGAGGTTTGGGACCTGGAGGACAGAGATGATTAATCCCCAGCATCTCACTCGAGACAGCACGCCTGAATCAGCTGACCCCTGGGAACAGCTGGACGTGTGGGACGAGGCCCTGCCTCCCTCCTGGCTGGCCCTCCTCCACCTGAGGGCTTCCATTGGACCTGACCTTGACACTCACCCTCACAGTGGCCAAATGGTCTGAGAGTGCCTGCTTAGTTTCCAACCTTCTTTTCTCGATCTTCTGTGACTATTTGCTACACGTTATTTTTAAACTATATTAGAATCTGGTGGTGGTTTCTGCCAAAAAATCACCCACCCACCCTCCTGCAAAAAAAGAAACACCTAAAATGAATATAAAACATATTTAGGACTTTTATTATTTTCTCCTTCCCAGGAAAATACATTAATTTGAATTACTAGGCACAGATCAGAGTGAAAGCAAAATGTTTCCATTTGTGTAAACCCTGAAGAACTTGCGGTGTGCCCCAGTGCACGGTGCCACCTGCAGACCTGCTGAGGTTTCCTTTGCCTGGAGGACCCTCCCCTCACTTTGTATTGTGCAGACCCCTCTGTGTCCTTTGGGGTCCAGTTCAAAGGCTCTTTCCTAAGTACTAGTTCTCAAGGTCATGGGTCAGAGCTCTCTCTACATGATCCTGGCTCCTTCTGGACTGTGAGCTCCTCAAGGGCAAGGTGTAGCTCATTTCCCTCCCCAGTAGGAATCAGTCCTCAAGGCTCATCAGGGGAAATCCTGGGGGTTGAAAACGATCTTATCTGGGGGCTCAAGCCTCTCAGGCATCAGTGAGCCCAGAGGAAAGGTGCTTTTGAACTTTCAAGTTCGGTTACACTATGTATTAACAACCACACCCCGCACCCCCATTTTGCTCGCCAAATTAAAGTGAGACCTGGGATCAACCTGCTAATGTCAAAAGCTACCCAGTAATGGAGCTGTGCCCTCCTCCCTTGAGAGTTGGGCCACAGGCGAGGAGGGGAATGCTCTTCCTACCTTCAGCCTCCACAAAGGATACGGCGAGTCTGTGTCACGGTTGAAAAACCTAGTTGTCTTTGTCCCTGCGCTTAATAAATATTCAGCTGGCAAACCCTGTGTTTGTGAAATATACCGAATCTGCAAGAAAGGACGAGAAGGGGGTCAGGGCTTTTCTTGTCACTGTACATATGGCATACTCATGGCTCTTGTGACTTTGAAAAAAATGGAAATGACAGTTTTATACAGAGAGAAGGAGGAAAAGAGAACAAAAATAGCAAGGTTAAAGGAAGCAAGTTTTGGGGGACAGTAAGTGAGCCCATGATGGCATCCATAGGTTGAGTTAGGAATGAAATGCTAATCCAGGATATTTTTCAGTGGGGAATGAGGTCCTGCTGTGAATACCTGTGTCATTGGGACCCACCTGATCATACTCGGAAGCTCCCGGATACAATGGCCAACCCAGGAACAGCTCTGCAATGACACAGCCCAGGGACCACATATCAATCGCCTCGCAAAATGGTAAACCAAGGATGATCTCAGGGGCCCTGGAAAGGAAGAACGGAAGAAGCCATTAGCAGCGTGGAAATGTATGCAACCTGGGGGCAGGGGGGCAGGAAACAGGAATGGGAAGCCTAAGGAACTTGCCAAGAGCCTCTGGCCGGCAGGTGGACTACGACTGCCTGCCTGCAGAGGGCCTGGGCTGCCCAGGAGAGGTGGTGTGGCACAGTGGCCTGTCTGCTCTCGGGCCTGGTCCTCCAGTCCGAGGAGGATGCGGTGAGCCGGCTGGCTTGGTGTAGAGGTAGGCGGGTGCCTGGGAGCACACCTGTCGATCTCACTACCTACACGCCAACCAGATGGACCAATGACCACCTGAGAGGTTCTAGGGAGTTGGCTTTTTTTGTTTTGCTTTGTTTTTTGCGGTGCTGGGGATTGAACCCTGGGCTTTGTGCTTGCGAGGCAAGCACTCTACCAACTGAGCTATATTCCCAGCCCAGGGGTCGGCTTTTATAACTAAAGATCTGGGAATCTTCAGAGGATGCCTGGTTTTTACAAGGAATTCTGACATACAAATATTCTATTTTTAAGAAGATGTAAAACAATTTGCTCCCACCAAAACAACGGGATTAAGTCCAATATCCATTCACACCAGTGATTCTGTTCTTAGGGATCTGGCTCACATTTTCCCAAGGAAACATTACTATTTTATTTTCATTAGCTTCTTCAAAGTTAATCTCAGTAGAAGATCTCTCATGTTACAATCATCGTTCCCTGCTCATGAATACGTCATCTAGGAATCACCCAGAATTCCACTGGAAAGTACCAACAACCCATTCCTGATTAGAGGAGCCAATGACTCCTCACACAACAGACAAGGTCACATATTGGAGATTTCAAAGGAAACCAGAAAACTGTACATGACATTGGTAATCAAAACCAGGGAGCACAGAGCACACCCTCTCTTCTGAGCATCTGTCATAACTCAGTGGGGGTATGTCTTGGAGAAACCTAGCCTCACAGTCTGACATGTGAATGCAGCTCATATTTTTTGGAACCGTGGCCTAAGGCGCTGTGTGACAATAAAATGCATCGGCCCTGCTGCTGCTCTCTCCCTGTGTTTCCCACTGGGTACGGCTAAGCTGGGAGGCTGCTCTGCTCCGCTTTAGCAACCAGGAGTGGAGGCCAGGCCAGGAGCATCCTCCACTTGGCCACCTCTCGCCCACCTGGCAGGAGGGGCATCAGACAGCCTCCACTGGCCTCTGATCTTCTGGTTGAATTTTCTCTACTCAAAAAGCAGGCATCGCCTCTCCCATTTAAATTCGCTCTTATTGCTCATTTCTTTTCTCTAGAAAATAGTATTTAAAAAAAACTAAAATATCTTGTTACAAAGTCTTGAATTTTCAGATGCACAAAGGAATTGGTCATGGTGTTCTGGAGTCACCCCACCATCAGCCTGGGCAGTAAGGAGGATATTATGACTTGGATGCTGAATGTCCCCCACAGGCCCCATGTGGTACCTGGGGTGGTGCTACTGGAAGGTTGTGGAACCTTTGGGAGGTGGGGCCTACTGAGAGATCCTTGGGTCATTGGGAGCATGTCCTTTAAGGGGACCGAGGGACTCCAACCCCTTTCTCTTTCCTTTTTGCTCAGCTCATGTTGGCAATGAGTTGGCTCTGTCATGTTCTCTCCCCCACCAGGATGTGCTCCTCACCACAGGCCCAAAGCAATGGGGCCAACCGACCATGAACTGGAAACTTCAAACTGTGAACCAAAATAACCATTTCATTTTTTAAGTCAATTACCTCAGGTATTTCATTATAGTGATGGAAACCTGACAAACAGAGTCACTGCTGGGAGGGCAGGAAGCACATTGCTCCGGTACTGCTATTTAACAGGCCTTCCATTGTCCCTGTCCCCTCACTCTCTCTGAGCCTTTGCTTCCTTCAGTCCATTTGTGACCAATGTCTCTGAGCCCTGGAGACTGCTCCCGCCCTCTGGCCCCAAGGGCTAGGGTTGCCTGTCGTGGCTCCATGATGAATCCCTGCTGCAGACCCTTGTTTCATGCAGCCTCAGTCTCAGCACCTGCCAGGACACCTGTGTCCCATGTGCCCCCACTCCAGGGCTCCCAGAGTCACTCTCTTAGTGTGGAACTGATGAGATTATAGCTAGATCACCTCTAGTGGTGACTCTAGGGATGAATTCAGTCTACTTAAACAATCACATACCTTAGAAAAGAAAGGAATGTCTGCAAGGAACACTGCGTTCTGCGCCTCCCTGTTCTAGAGCGTAGCGTGCCCCTGCCTCCTGTCACGCGTGGCTTTGGCCTGGGCTGCCTTCCATGGGCTGCCTGCTGTGGCACTGGTATTCAGATGTGTGCCACCCCATCCCCCAGGCCCAGCCTGAGGAAGGAGGCAGGTTAGTTCCCAGGGGTCTTCTAGGTACTTCCCTTCTTATCAGTTAGCCAGTGGGTTCTTGCAGCCCCAAGGCCGGTGAGGCTGCTTCTCACCTGTGGACACCTCACCTTCCAGATCCTGTCCCCTGGTGCCATGCACAGCAGAATCCAACAACTGAGACTGTCACTCGCATGCTGGTGATGTTCTTTGGCAAGAAACATAAGTCGCAGGTTTTGACAACTGACATTACATGAGCAGAGCCTGAGAAAATTGCTTAGTCTACCAAGAAATGAGAAGGCAGCCGCTTGTGGTACCAGGATGCGGACACACGGAGACATGTTTCTCCTGCTCTGACCTAAAGAATAAATGCTTGAGCATCGGGTCAAGTGGTTAGGGAGCAGAAGATCAGCACAGTCCTGTCTGTGAAGGGTGCTCACGCTGGGAGGGCAACACCTGGGCCTAGGACAACTGATGATGAATATGAAACATGCAAAATAGAGACACCAGGCGTGACAAAGAGCTGAAGAAGCACAGGACAAACGCTGGCAGCTCCCACTCTAGAAAACAAAGCCGAGTGCAAGAACAGAGTAAGCAAATGCAGCGACAGAGCCAGACCCAGACTGTTCTGTCACCCTTGGTCTCCTGCAGCACTGCCGGGGCCCTGCTCCCCAAGGCCTGCTCGCCTGATGGGTCATCTCCTCCTGCGGGTTCTGCCTCTTGTCTGTGCTGTATCCCCTCAGCCTCGTCTAACAGGACCTGCCGATGCTCCTCTGAGACCAGCATGGCCTCCACCCCGTGGCCTCTGTGCTGTCACGTGCACGGTCAGCTTCTCAGTTGTAGGACCCCAGAGCTGCCTTTCTTCCATGCAGTCCACCTCCTGTTCTGCGACACTTCTTCTTGGTTTTCAGGGCACCATGCCCTCCCAGATCTGTCTTTCCGCCTTTCTGCTTTCGGCCAGGTCATTACTTTACTGCTTATCTTCCTCCATCCACTGTCACATGCTGGCAAAGTCCTGGCCCCTGCTTGTTTCCCTGTCCATTCTTGCTCAAGGTAACTGACACAAGTTGAAATTTGTCCCCTCCAGCGATAAGCTGAAGTCGTAATCCTGGGACCTCGGAATATGACCTTATTTGGGATGGGGTTATTGCAGGTGTGAATGGTTAAGATGAGGCCATACTGAAGTAGCTGGGCCCTAATCCAATGGGACTGGTGTCCTTACAGGTGGGGAATTGGACACTCCCACAGCGGCAAGGTGGCCAAATGAAGACAGAGACAGGGCAGATTTATGCTGCCACAAGCCAAGGGACACCTGGAGATACCAGGAGTGGGAAGTTGAGGGAAGGACCCCCTGGAGACTTCAAGGAAGCGTGCCCCTGCTGACACTGGATTTTGTTCTTCCAGCCTCCAGAACTGCGAGAGAATAAGTACCTGCTGTTTTAAGCCACACATTTGGTGGCACTTGTTACAGCAGCCCTAGGAGACCGATTCAGTAATCTCTTTGCCACGGGTTTAAATTCTGCGTGTATCCCCACATTTCCATCGCCGTCCCTGCATCTTTCTCTCAGTTCCAGACTTTCGTCTGGCAGCCTGCTGTCTCCCTTGTTACGCCTCAGTCATCACAGAGTTCGCGTGTTTCACAGGGAGCTCGACTCCAACCCTCCTCTCCAGACTGATTCCTCGCTCTTCCCCTCATTCCTCAGAAGGGAGCCACCCTGCCCTTGGATGCTTGGCCAGAAATCTGGAAAAGATCTTTGACCCCTCCCTCCGTCCCTTCATCTCCACCATCCAATCCATCCAAAGCCTACCTCAGATCAGTCCCAGATTCTCTACGTGGCATGGCACTGGCCCAGCCGTCCATCTCACCCAGGGCCTTGAGCCGACTAGGCCACCCATCCAGCCTTTCCTTTCTCCCACCCGCCTCCTCCACAGCAGCCATGTGGATCCCCACTGCACCTAGAATGACATCTAAATCCCTCCCATGGCCCAGGCTGCGTGAGCCCTTCAGGCCATATTCAAGTCCCTGCGGTTTCAAGTTCTACAACCCCCTCAGCACCTTCTGGACCCGAGTCCAGTGGTTGTTCCCACCCTGAATGCCCTCCATGGCTGCCCCATTCCCACCCATTATACCTCAGCCTGATGGTCACTGCTACAGACAGGCCCCCTTAAGGACAGTTGGTCTCCATTGATGCGCCATAAATGTCACTGTACAGCACTTTCCCAGGAACCTGCCCACTGTGTATACCCCTATCAAGTCCGCAAGGCAGCGTGGTGCCTAGTATTTGGTAGTCACTCAATTGATTTGTATTTCTTGATTGAATAAACCTCAATTAAATATAAGAAAGTGCTAGAATATGTTTGGGGCCCAGACCAGGGGCTGGAAGGCAGTGTAGACAGGGGAATGTCAAGGGTGACTGCATGAGGAACAGAGGCTTGGGCACCAGGGCAGGCCTCAGCCGGGGGAGCAGGTGTGGAGGTCTGAGGGGCAGACACGGGCCAGCCCATGCTCACCTGTGCAGGCACCTGAGCAGGGCTGACAGGGAGAGTTGAAGGACATCTATTTGAAGGTGCTTGCCAAAGAATTACAGCAAAAAAGAGGAGAGAGGAGCAGGGAGTTGGATATGGCACCAAGGTCACGTTGTCGGGTTGGGACTTAAGACCTCAGGAATTCCGTCCAATCCTCTCATGCCCTGGAAGCTATCTCCCTGCCTGGAGACCATGGTTAGCTAAATCGGGTGCTCCAACCCAGGTCTCCACTGCAAATGCTGACCACTGTGGCCTCTGCCACCTTTTCTGAGCCACCCTGAGCTCTTCTCCTGTCTCTAGGGATGTGTTCTTCTCTCTGCACGCATGAGACATGTTTCTGATACAGCCTTCTTTTCTTTTCAACCCTCCCTCCTGCCTTCCATTCTGCTCTTCTCAAATACACACTGCCCGCCTCCTCTGTGCTGGCTGGCCACGGGTCACAGGTGCAAACAGGAACGACAGGCTCACACCAGCCTGGCCCGATAAATAAGAATGGAGCACCTGCTGGCCCCATGACCATCTCAGAGCGTCTCCTCATTCCTATTTTGGGACATTGAAAATACTTTAAATATACATGAAGTGTCAGACAAAATTTACACCTAAGAAAGAGGGATCATTCTTTTCCAACATTCCCAACGCAAGACGGGAGGTCTTGACAAATGGCAAGGTGGGGGTGGCCTCCAGGCACTAGGCCACAGGAGCACGCCCCTCTCCCGGTGCCCAGTGCCTAGCACAGTGCCTGGGGCACAGAAGTACTTTACACACACTTCCAAAAGGAACAACTGTGCCAGCTGCAGCCCCAGCGTGGCTGGTTTCCCCCCAGGCTGACAGCACTGGGCTGCTCCTCCTACAGCAAGAGGCAGACAGCTCAGCCTTTTGGTTTCAGTTTTCATGTCTTTTGGGCTGATCGTCACGTTCTAGCTCTTTCATGGGGGCTGTTTGTGTTCTTAGTCTGCCCCAGAGTGGGGAGGATGGCTTGCTCTGGAGCACAGGGCACGAGGATCCCAGCTCTGCTGACAACACACCTGCCACCTGCTGCTGCTCACCTTTCCTGTCATGGTGCCATCGCACACAGCAGCCGTCTTAAAGAATCTCGATACTACAGTGGGACATCAAAAATCCTTTGAATGTACATGAAGTGCCAGACAAAATTTGCACCTGGGAAAGAGAAGGATCATTCCTTTCCAACAGTCCCTTAACAAGACACTGAAAATTCTATTTTTCTATAGGAAGAGAAAAAACAACTGTTGTTTTCAACACATCAATTATTGAGGCTTTGATATTTAGCTCCTGTAGCTCTCTTGCTACCCCTAGATCAGTCCAGATCATGTGACCCTGCAGGGGACAACCTCCAGCAGAGGCGTGGAGATACAGACGGGAGCCCTGTGCTCACGGGTCCAATCCCCGGGTTCTCAGGTTCTGTCGTCACCTGCTTCCTGTGCTGGAATGAGGATTCAATTAAACAGAGCATCATAGGAAGCACCTTGCACTGGGCCTGGCACGAAGCAGGCAATCAACACACATTAAATCACTTATCTGAACCCACATAACAGTAATCAAATAAGAGAGCATCTCTTTCCTATTTTTTGTGGGGGGAGGGCACGTGGTGGAGATTGAGCCAGGGCCTTATGCAGGCTAAGCACAGGCTCTATCACTGGGCTAACCCCTAGCCCCCTTTCCCTCATTTTTAAAGCCCCCTTTCCTTCTATTCAGCCAACAACCATGTGCCTGCCACTGGGCTTTGGAAGCCTGCCCTCTCCTTTCACTTGGTCCCATATTATCGCTGGTGGCATGTACTGCATTGTGCAGCCAGGACTAAGAAGGTGGTGACTGTCCTGGGCCGCATGGCTTCTCCTAACAGAGACTGGTCTTGAGGTCAGAGTGATGCCTAGGAACCCAGCCCAGGGACCAGATCTGGGAGGGTGCCCCGGGGGTGTGCTCACAGCATCAGAGGCAACCGAGGTCAGAATGCAGGGTACAGGGTGCAGCCCCTGCTCAGCCCAGCCTCCCAGGCCAAGCATTGCCCAGCCACCATCTCCTTCACGCCCTCCTCTGTGCTCTGGTGAACAAGGGCAAGGTTCAATACTCCCGGAGTGAGCAATTAATCTGCAGGACTAATCCGAGAGCACAGGGAGAGCTGAGCGTTGCTGGAAAAATGTTACTCAATTTCCCCAGGTTTTTATTTCACCATCTATAAATGTGATTATTAATCTCGCTTTTTCTTCTTGTCTCTACAGCAGCTTATGAAGATAAATTATGGTCAGCAGAATTATAAAGCAGTTTGAACTCCTTGGAAGCAAGACACTCTATTAGTCCGTGGTATTTTATAATCACTGATATTATAAGGTGTACTCGAATTGAACTGCTGTGAAAAAGCCCGTTCCCACAAATATATGTAGATTGAAAGTAACCTCGGTATGGCTAGGGCAGAAGCAATCAAAATGCAAAATTGTATTTCAGATGGGTTGTTAAATCTTATGTTTCCACTGCAAAAATAAGGAGACTTGGCAATGCTGTCATGAGCTCTGAGCCACTGCGTGAGCCAGTGACCTGGAGTGGAAGCAAGGGATTACATCAAACAACAAAGGACCCGGGGAACAGCCGCTGAAATCTCAAGAGAAGGGAGGAGGAGGAGGCAATTTTGGAGACATGGGTGCCAGAGACAAAAGAGACCTGCGCAGAAGACAGCCGAGGGACGAGGTCACCCTGGGCAGCCACTCCAAGGCAGAGTTTGCTCTCGCCACAGAGCAGCCCGGCCGAGGTTTGGGCCAGTGCCCATGCAAGCTGAGTTCTGAGCATGCCTGTGAATTCATGAGGACCCACGTGCAGATTTAAATAGCGATAGAGGCCTAGCTAGTCTCAGGTCAACCCGGCATTTTTGGTTTTGAAAAAGAACAGCTTTTTCAACACACAGGAGGTCTGAGAGGCGTTGTCTTTGCTGTGGTCAGGGTATTAGGTGGATGAGAAGGAAACAGGGACAGGCGAGGTTGACCAGAGCTCCCAAGTGCATCAGCTTGCACAGAGCCACTCTTGGAATGGCTGAACATGGGCCCCCTGGGATCCCCGGCCATACTCTGCTTCAGAGCTGTGGTGAGCTGAAGAGACATCCTGGTAGGAAGCTCTGCTAAGAGAGGCTATGATTCCAGGAGAGCCAGGAGGGTGCTTACAGCTTGATACAGAGCACACAGCAAACTCACACAGCGCTGTTCCAGAAGTTCTACCACCAATGCCCATAAAACTGCTGATGAGGAACATTTTAAGACCCTCGCAGGTGATTCTGTTGTAATTGAGTATCTTTGGCTTGAGCAATAGAAATGCTCAAGACGCCAGGCCCAATGGTTGTATCTGTGTGGGAGGATGACGATATTGCAGTTGGGTTTAGATGTTGATATCATTCTCATGCCACACCTGGACAGTCCCCGAAGGAAGCTGGCTTCTTTGATTCAACTAGCCATTTCCAATATAATGTTAGGATCAGAATGGCATTTTTTTTTTTTTTTTTTTCATTTTGTATTGCAGTAAACATCTGGGCTCAGCATAAGATTTTCCTGGTGTGCACTAAATACAGATGCACGCACGCATGTACTTTTCCTGCTGATCTTTGCTTCCTAATGCTGTTCCACCTCTGATTAAGTGCAGCACCAAAATAAAAATCTAACTTTCTTGCTTACATACCAGACAAAAAGGTTGGCTCTGGAACTCAAATTTAGCATAATCTCTGAAGGTTTCTGATGACGGTGGTATAGACTGGTAACCCATTTTCGGAGTCCAAAGCACATTCTGATGCTAGCCTTTCAATTTATGCAGTAGGGAATGTTAAACAAAGTAAAGAAGGCACAGCAGAGATGCAGGTGTACCTCACCCAGACTGACACAGTTTGGTGAAATACAGAAAACAAGCAGGGAAGGGAAAGGAAAAGACAACAAAAGAACACTAAGAATTGCAAACCCCAGTGAGAAATGTTCCTAGGAAGAACCAGCTGGAGCCATTTCCAGGAAGGCCCACGTGGGTCCTTTCAAAGATACTCACACTGCCCTGGAATTCCTAGAACCGTTGCCCTCCTGACTTGCAGTGCTTACTTTGCTTGTCCCCGGATGGTGGCCTGATAGCTCCCAGTCCGGTCTCTGGTGCCTTTACCATGAAGCCACGGACTTCCAGAGAGACTGTGGTCTGGCCTCCCAGCACCTCAGTGTCACCAGGTTAGGTTTTATGCTAGTGCCCTTTTCCCAAGCATGTGCTCAATAAACATCCCTAGAAGCCCCTGTCAGTCTGGGAAACAGAGTGACAAAGTTCTGCAAGTATCCACACAGAGTTATTCTGTTTACATATGCACCACTCCAGGTTCTTTGAAAGTTTTTTAGTCTTTTTTTTTTTTTCTTTTGAAAAAGGCAGCACACATACAAAGATGAGCACAGCAAAAACATACAGATCAATGTACTGATCAGAAAATGAGGGCCAATGTCACTACCAGTTGAGTAGTGGTGCCATATGCCGCTCCTTTTCCTTAAAGGGGTTTTGGGTAGTGATGTGTGGTTGGCAGGCAAGAGCCAGGTGTGGGCTGCACTGGCAGGTGGACCCCAAGCCTCAGCTGCTTGATGAGCTGCCTGAGCAGGGATCCCAAGGGCTGAAGCTGGGAACCCACCACAGCTGTCTGGGGAAGCGAATGGAGCCACAGTTTCTTATGACAGACTGTCCTTCCTGTGGTTCCTTTTATTGATGGTTTTTCTTCTGCTTCGTTAGTCTGTTGACTAAAGCTGAGGGTTGAAACCGTGCATTTAGAGCTTCTCGAGGGCAGCTTCCGATTCTGGGAAGGCCCACCTCAAACTGCACTGTCACCCGCAGTCACCCTCAGCTTGCTGGGGCCACTCCTCTGTCCTCTGCACTGGGAGGGAATTTGGAGTTTCAGTTCTTATGGACCAGATGCACAATGGCATCTTCACTTCATCCAGCCTGGTGACACACTATCCACCAAGAGTGCAAAGACGTCAGGCAGGGAAAGGGCCAGCCTCTTCCACGTGAACCTGTTACTCATGTTCACCCTCCCCGCAGATAAAAGCTTACTGAGAAACTAATATCACCTATGTGCAGTTTTACTGATCTAAATGTCGAAGTTCTCACTGCTTCAACGTTTAGCTTTGGCTGATTTATAGCTAGAACTCAATAAGTGTTAGCTGGGAAATGAACATGAGGCAAAAGAGCCACTGTGCTTTCCTTCCCAGGGTTACCCATGCCTGTGCTGGAGAGGGCCCCAAGGCCTCAGCTCATACACGAGGGCTGGACCACAGTCGAGGTTCAGGTATTTCCCTTCCTTCCAGTGCTATCTGGTCATGTGCTGTAGAGCTAAGTCATAGCCATTCTTATCAGGGTAAGAGACAGGACACCAATGACAGAAACTTGCTCTTTCTTTGAAAGGGACACACATTCAATGTCACCAACTGGAGCGAGACCAATTAAGAGAGCAGAAGCCAGAAACCTGAAAACAGGAAAACGAGCCCACTGAGTAAAGATGCCAAATACACTTTAGCAGGTGAATTTCCATTGCAGCCACGGGGATATTCCCAAAGGAAGAGCATCGTCAGAGGAGCTTCCCTCCCCCTACTGTGTTCTTGGTAGCGAATGACTGAGAAAGAAGGACCAAACCTGCTCACACCCTAACTAAGCAAGTGTCCAAAGCCAGGAGCCATCTCAACCAGTGGAGGACATTCTGACGCAGTAGGTATGTAAAGTGGTGGGTCTCCAAGCAGGCAGGGGAACATGGGGTAAGAGGAGCCAGGAGCATGAGGCTGGTCTTGCCCTCTGGGGGAAGCACACATGGTCCTGGTTTTGCCAGTAGACTAGACCACCAAAAGAGGACCCTCCAAGGTATGTCGTCTTTCAGCCAGTTCTATGGAGAGAACATCCACAGAATGGACTTAACCAATGTTGTCCTTTCACGGCATGGCCATTTAGGATCCACCAAGGTCAGGACTAGACAGAAGCTCTCGTTGCAGCTGGTTTGTTCTAGCAGAAGTTAGGAACAGGGAAATTCTGCCAAAGAAAATGGGCATGAACTCCAGGTCTCCAGCAAATGGCAGCTTATTTAGGGAACACCTTCCAACACTCCAGTAGATCTGAGGGAGCTAGACAAAACAAAACCAAATCCCTGTTTACTTTTTTGTTTGGGACATTGAAAAAAAACTCAGTTTGCTCTTTATATCTCCCACTAGGGGGTGCTGAAGTGTAGCAGACACATGATCTTCAACTCCTTTCGGGACAGAGGGGTGGAACCTACTAAGGACAGTCACTGAACCTCACTGTAGGAAACCCACAGTAAACTGGGCAGAACACAGAAAATATTTCTGTTTGTGGAAGGGGGTTAGTCATTCCCCCAGATGAGGATACCATTGCCCCATCTTCCCATAAACAGATTTTTTTTTTTTTTTCATCCTAACAATGAGGACTCTTTATAATCTAAGAGCTGGGACTCTTGGTCTTTGGAATGGAACAACATTCAGCAAGAGAAATGAGATTGTTCATGTTGTTCTCATGAGCACTGCGCTAGACAAGGGTGGAATTGGGGGGTGTCCATACATCAGCTGGAAGTGCAGAGGCAAGAGGGAGATAGGGAGGGAGGGACCAGGAGACAGCAAGAGGGAAGAGGCTCTGTGGTCAACATGTGGGTCCCTGAGCACTCCGGGGCTCCTTCCCTTGTCTCAGTTGGCATCTTTGGAAAGCGCTTCTCCTTTTGGCCACCTGCTTAAGCCTGCAAGGCTTTCCACTCAAATCTCCTTTCTTCCCTGAGGGAGGGGCTCTGCTATTCTGTGTTCCTATGCACAGATTGTATCACTGCCAAACTCAGCTCTTTCCCTCGTCCTGCACTGTCAGGTATGTGTGTGTGTGTGTGTATGTTTAAATTTTTTTAGTTGAAGATGGACACAATACCTTTATTTATTCATTTTATGTGGTGCTGAGGGTCGAACCCAGTGCCTCACCATGTGAGGCACAATCCCAGCCCTGTGTGTGTGTTTTAATGAGAAGAATTTGTCGGCAGCTCTTTACTTGCCTGGGAGCACCTGCGGGCCACAGATTGTGCATTTCTGACCTCGGTGTACCTTGCAGCACCTGAATGGAGGTCACTGCTTGAGGTGGCTCAGACTTGCCAGCTGGAAGAGGCTGTGGTTCATCGTGATCTTTTTTTCTACCACCAAGAACTATGCCCAAAACATAGTAAATGCTCAAAACACAGATGTCTACTGAACTGAAGTGAGTGGCTGACTATGTGAAGAGGTGACAACAGGGATGTCTTACTGTCTGTTCATTTTTGAGGAAAGAAAGAGGAGGGAGCAAGCAGCCTCTCTGAGTTCCTCCCGGATGGTGGGGATTTCAGTGGGGGAAAATCTCAAGAGAAAAGTAGGAAGTCCAATTTTTAATAGGAGAAGATTGACAGAGTGTATCTTTCAAAAACATATAAGCTGAGAAGTGGAGGGTGCAAAAGGAGAGACTATCTGAGATGAAGGGAGATGGTGGAGATGCGGAAGGAGGAGGCAGTGGATGAAATTTTTAAAAATTCATCTAAAAACATCCCACGAGCAATTAAATGGACGCTTCAAGGAATGACAGTGATCATTGTGTAAAGAGCTCAGTTTCTTTTTTGCCAAAGAATAAAGGCTTCGGATAGCATCTGGCACAGCTGAGTGGTGGCTGTCACGTTTGCCTCTGTGGTGTTGCTGTGGAAGTAGGTCTTTGCATGCATGTATTTAGGCCCTGTCCTGGATTCCCCCATGAGATTAAGACCTCCTTCAGGAGAGAGAGCCTACACCGCTTCTCAGAAGTGCTTGGCAGAGTGCTGCTGGGTGGTGACGCTGTGCACAGCAGGTGCTCAATCAGCATTAACTGACTAAATGGAGCTAACCAAACCCCCTGGTCCCCAGTTGGGAAAGCTGTGGCACAGGACTGACTAGTTCCTTTTTGTTTGGTCTCAAAAACAGTGTATTTTTAAAAAAACCCCAGAAAACCCCAAATACCCCAAAGATTCAACTTGAGAGTCAATTCTGAGGCTAAGCGAAAACATTCTGCCTAACTCCTTAGCAATTCTGGCTCATGGAAGATCCAACAGCAGCCTTCCTTCTTCCCTCTCCTGGACCTCTCTGACTTTGTGGAGGACAACAGATTTCCCATGATCACAGAGGCCAAAGTTACCAGCCCTGGTTGGGGAGTCATGGCTCAGACCAGGAGATCAACAGCTGGGACAAGATGGAAGAACCACCAGGGGGCTTGGGGCTGAGGTGCAGGGCACAGTCTCAGTCTTGGCGCCACCCCCCCCCCTTCACATTGTTAAACTGAGCCTCCTTCCTCCTTCCCACTGAGCAACAGCGGCCCTCTCCCTCTCCATTCTGGTCAGCCCCTTTGTAACATCACTGAGGGCCACCCCTGGGTCCCCTCCGGGGGTGGGGAGGGCGGGCAAGGGGAGAAGGATGCCTCAGGGTTTTCCCTCCCACCAGATGTTTTGTGTTCAATAGGGACAGATATTTGTGTAGCTTGGGTGTTTACCATCGATATGGGATAGAGTCATTAGCGAGTAGATTTTTCTATGGGAAGCAGCAAAACACAGGGGAGAAAGCGAAACCCCAAATGGAGGAGCAAAAACACTATGGGCTGGCATCTGAAGGAACTGCTCCAAAACAATATGGGAAAAGGCACAAGTGTATTTCCTTCGATCTTCTAAGGGGAAGTTCAGAAAAAGGTCAGAAGAGAACAATGCAGGCCATCTATCAGAGCAGCCTCTAACCCAGAGAGGCTCCTCACTGCTGCGGCCTCATTTCTCAATTCTGTAATTACCACCCCCCTGCAGCAGATCGCACGCCACCATGGCCTTATGAATTATACATTCCATTTCCATTTACCAACACCCCGGCCCGGTGGCCACTGCCGCCCTGGGCGACTGTGGGGGCTGGGCTGCTGCGGGGCCCCTTCCCCCAGGTACACACGCAAATGTTCCGGGGCCCAGAGTACCAGCACATACCTCCTGCACGCTGCTGGTGGTGACCTTCAATTCCCAGCCTATAGTTTTGTTTACTGAACAAACAAGAACTGGCTACTGGCAGGGGTTTTCCTGGGGGAAATCACATTGGGGTACCTTTCCTTCCCCTTAACAGTTTGATTCAGGTGAAATCTGGTTAAAATGAATATTAAGGGTGGTCTTGATGGAGGCCAAGGCTACAGGGCCTGGGAGTGTGTGTTTGGAGGTAACAACAGCAATATGCACCCACTCCTGCTGTTGAGTTGGGGTGTGGGTCAGAAAGGGGGGTGCCAGGAATGGAGACCAGGACAGGAGCTGGGGTAAACCTGCTCCTCCCATTAACGGGCACTCCTCTCCTCAGCGCAGAGGGCCTCAGGGAAGCTCTGGGCTATTGTCATCATAAGTACTATCAGCATATTGGAGGGGGTTCTGCTCTTTGTTCAGAAAGAATTTTCTTTAAAAACTTCAGGTTTTGTGAAGCAGTCATCCCAGGTGATGGGGAGAACACAGCAGGTGAGCAGTAGCTGAGAGTCCCCTGTAGAACAGATAGCCACCTGAATCCATCACTCTAAGCAGTGTGTGGGTAGGACTTTAAAATTTATTTTGAAAAAATGGTTTTAGATGCTTTCAGGAAAGACGTTTCTAAGATGGGCTGTAAAAACAGGATATTTAGTTCCTGAGGTTGATTGCAGGAACATAGTAGTAAATGGGATACAAATCACTCTGACATAAGAGTTTATTCTCTTAGGTTTCTTTGACAAACGACTCCCAGTGTTGGATCATGTATTTATAAAGGATTTACTGAGGGACTATTGTGAGCACAGCGGTGACAGACAGCTTCCAAGATGGCCCTGAAGATCATGCCTCCTGGTATTCAACATCCTGTGTGGTCCCCTCCCACAGTGGCTAAAGCAAATCTGTGTAACCAATGAGATATGATGATGCGTGACTTCTGAGATCAGGTCATAAAAGACATGCGGCTTCTGCCTTGCTCTGCCTAGAATTATTTGTCCTGGAAAAGCTATCTGCCATGCTGTGAGGATTCTCAGGTAGTCTTACTTATGGAGAGAGCCACTTTGCAAGATCATCTTTCATCTCCAGTCAAGCCCTCAGGTGACTGCAGGACCAGCTGAGGGCTCACTGCAGTCTCCTGAGAGAACGTGAGCTGGAGCTGTTCAGCCAGGTTGTGTGCAAGGTCCTGGCCTACAGGAATTGTGAAGTAATAAACGTTTATCACAGAAGCCACTAAGTTTTGAGGTCATTTGTCAAATACCAAGGACTCATGTCCATGCATAACTCTGGGAGAGGATGACTATGCAAAAGAAGCTCAAAATTCATTCTTCTAAAGAGCTTCAGTGGAATGATGATCAGATGCCTGATACTGTGCTGGGCACCTCATCTGGTTCCGTCCCATGGGGATCACTTAAACACCTCCGTCGAAGGACGGCACAATGACAATGGTGCCCAAGGAGAACTTCCAAGCACCCAAGGCAGGCAGGACTGAAGGGACAGAATGAAGTTTGCGCACAGGAAGCACCCAACACAGAGATGTTATCAGTTTGGCCTGCATAGGATTTAAAAATTGTTTTTAACTTAGTTATGAACATTGAAAATTCAGCTGTAATTCCTAGAAGTTTAGAGTTCAACCTTTCCTGAAAACCAAAAACTTGGGCAACTCTGGGTCACGTGCTCATCTGAGGCAACAATGGACTCGGCTGGGTTGGGTGGTGCTGCCCTCCTGGATGATGCCATGTGTCGCCTGCTGCACTTCACCAGCCACACTGCCTGGCCCTGTTGGCACTTGAGTTTGCCACTGAAGGGAGCGACCAGGCATGGGGAGGCAGGTCTAAATGGAATTACTGCTTTTGGTTCTGTTCGGGCTCTTTATAAGGTTACACAGCTAGTTTTCTTGTACTAAACAAAAAGAAAGTTTAGTCAATGGCTGCCCAGGAGGTAAGGGATACCTTAGAACTTAGGAAGCATGTAAGGCCATTATTGCACTTTATATTAAGCAGCGTGAGTTTTAATAGGAGGATCTCATGTTAAGTTCGTGCAATGCTTGTTTATGAAGGTCTTCGTTATATAAGACCTCCACTGAGAGGACGTGCAATGCTTGGGTTCACTTTGCAATTTGGCTTTCACTATAACAATAATTTACAATAACAGAAGAAAGGAAGGCTTTGGCGCCATAACTCAGGGAATATCTGCCAGATTCTTCCCTCTTACAAGATACAATAATATACTCTTTTTGGCCGTCTCCCAACTCTGCATTTGAAAGAGGATTATAATCAGTTTTCAGAGTGGCTTACTAAGGAATTAACTAGACAACCACTGGATAACTGAGTTTTGAGCAATTCTCTGCAGCCCTTTGCAAATTTCTGGAAGAGAATGTGAGGTGAGCAGCATCGTGCTCTCAAGTATATCCTGCCCAAGAGGGCAAGGGCTGGGTGTGGGGAGAGGAGCCTTGGGTTTACTTGAAATCAGCTCAAGGGTGGTTTTAAATGAGAGCAGAAGCAAGACATTCTGCCCACTTCCCCTGTTCCCCCAAGATCAGTGAACATCATTGCAGTATTGAGTGATTATGTGGTAGCCTCAATCACCAATGTTTATTGAACTCTCAGTATGTTCGAGACTCTGCTAGAGAGCGATACAAAGTCGTGTTTTCTCTTCTCATGAAGCTTATTCTCTGGTGCAGGCACATACAAAGGGAGACAGCAGAAGCAATGGAGGTCGGGTGCAGCTAGGTTTAGAGGGAGTAATCTCTTCAACCCAGTAAGTATTTACGAAGCATCTACTATAAGCTGAGCATTGAGTATCTGGTCAGCAAGGAAGATGGTCTCTTATGGGGCTTAAACCTCAGTGAACTTCAGTGGACTCTGCTCCAGACTGAGTAGAACAAAGGAGACATCAAGAAAGTAAGATTTAAAGAAGTTGGTTAGGGATAGGCAAATATTAGGTAGATCTTACTGTCGGGAAGGAGGGAGAGGGTACTGCAGGCCAGAAAGCAGCCTCAGTGGAGGTGCAGAGGCAGGAGCACTCGAGGAACCTTCCAGCAAGGAAGAGACCATGGACTAGGGCAGTAGAAAGACAAAGAACACCAGGGGCATAACCTCTGACATCCGTTGTCATCAGTGCTAACTCTTACTCCCCAGGCCGGGGTCCTGAAAGACAAGAAGCTCAGCTGGGAGTTCTTCGCTCAGGAAATGCGGGCACGGGAGTTGGTCTCTAAACAAGAGTACCTGGAAGACACAGTGCTGAGGATTCCTACCTGCTGAAAACTGACAGAGGATTTGGAGATTTTATGGGACAGATCACACCTCCATGATGCCACCACGCACAGAGCTGTAAGTCCAACACATCAGAACTACAGAAGCAGGCCTCTGCCTCCTGGTAGAGACAAGTGGGAATAAGGTCCCACTCCTTGCAGCTGGGAACCCCTGGCCCACATGATGACGAACTTCAAGTTTCATGTTGCATTAGCAAAGCTTTGCTGCCCACCCAGGGGAACAAGGAGAAGCTTTTTTCCTTTCCAAAGGTGGCGGGGCCGGAGAGAGGGTATACTCCCTGCGCCTCCCTAAGACAGTTTCCTTACGCAGGGACAACGTTGTATACAGGTGGCTAAGCTTGTTAAGTGACGAAGTCAAGGAAATCAACCCGGGTCCTGACGGCACAGAGAACGACGGGTCCACATTCCTGACGGTGTAATGGCATGAGCCACATGTAAAGTCGCTGAGACACAAAAGGGGCTTTTAAAGTAAGCCTGACTGCAGACATGTCTTTGTCTCTGCTAACGCATCTAGGAAGGGTGGAGTCCTGGGGTGGCTGTTACGGACTTCGGGCTTTCTGGAGCTTGTCATCTGGTCCCACTGGGCCTCTCCTGTGAAAGCTTAGAGTGTTATTGCCACAGGAGGGGCAGCGATTAGCCAGTTAGTGGAGAATCACACAGGAAGGACAAGTGCAGAGCGTGTTCACAAGTCTGGTAGAATTCCAATTTTTTAAAAATTTATCTTTTATTTTATTTTTTTACAGGCTGCATTTTGATTCATTGTACACAAATGGGGTACATCATTTTGTTTCTGTGGTTGTACACGATGTAGATTCATACCTTTCGTGTAATAATGCACGTACATAGGGTCATGATGTCTGTCTCATTCCACCATCTTTCATACCCCTCCCTCTCAGTTCCTTCTACATAATATAAAGTTCCCCCATTGAATTCCAGTTTTTAAAAAAAGCATGTTCGTCTAGATACCCCTGGTGATATCAACTCTCTAACTACTCAGATCCCCCACCTGGTATTTCTTTTGGGGAAGGGTTGAAATCAAGAATAAAGCTATTAATAGGTTAAAGAAATGGCACTGAAGGGATTCCTGTGGGGGGGGGGGGGGTGAAGAGGGTGATTTCTGAAGTACTTGCCAATGCCATAATTTTAGGGTCCTCCCGATGTTTCCCTTCAGTTGTGACTTGGATTCGGAATGTCCCTCAAGGACTCATGTGTTGAGGGCTTGTTATCCATTGCAGCAATGTTCAGAGGTTGAATTGGGAAGTGACAGTCTGTGAGGGCTCTGGGCTAGCTCATCAGTGGCTTTTTCCGTTGAGGGATTCATAGCCCAATGGGTGATTGGAAGGTAGTGGAAATGGTAGGAGGTGGAACCCAGGTGGAGGGAGTGGTCCTTGGGAGCGTACCCTGGGCACGCTATCTTGTTCCTGACCTTCTCTCTCTGCTTCCTGGCTACCATGAACTGAGCAGCTTCCTCCGTCCATGCCCTTCCACCCTGATGCTCTGCCTCTCCGCAGGCCCTGAGCAATGCTGAAACCTCTGAAACTGTGAGCCAAAAAAAATCTTTCCTACTTTAAGTTGTTTTCCTCAGGTATTCCCATCAATGAAAAGGTGACTAGCACACCTGATCACACACAGCTGTGCTTTCACAGACAACACAGAGCAATGGAAATCACTCGTTCACATGATGGGCTGATGTCACTCAATAGGAACTCGCTTGGATTAGAAAGCATCTCTAGGAATGGGGGTCCTGAGCCCAGAGCTGAGGAACCGATGTGCAAGTTACAGAATCCCCAGGTGGCAATGACCACATTCAGTTAAGGGATGACATTCACGATAAATGCAAATTGGGGAAGCAGTGGAGGGAAGAATCGAAAAGTCAAACAAATAAATCAAGAGCTAATGAAGCAATGTATGATGGATAAGCCAATGTCCATCTTCCCCAGATCAAAACCTTAAGCTGCGGTGCCGAGGAAGCTAGCAGGGTGTGCACGGGGCACCCTGGGCAGAGGCTTCTGCTGCCCCATCCCACAGGCGGCTGTCAGTGGCAGGCGTGTGGGAACCTGCTATCTTCCTGCACAGCAACCTCAGCTATCCCACGCGGCAGGGGCTTCCTGCTCTCATTCCATGCTCACTTTCCCCTGTTTTCCTCTTCTCCCCTTCTTCTTCCAGTTGAAACGGTCCCCTCCACTGGCACACGCTCCAGGGTACCGTCTGTGGGGCCTTCTCTCCTTTCTGATGGAACCTACTGCATTTGGGGGACACAACCATCGGCAATGGATTCTGGCTGTGATCTTAGGGAGTCCTCCTCTGATAGGCACGTGGGGAGGACAGAAGGGGAGACAGCCTGGCGGGTGGGGCAGGCAGGAGGCTGGTGGGATGACTCAGAGGTCATGTGGACAAGGAGACCCAAGCTGAAGACTTGAGAAGCTGCACACGCAAGTCCCCACTGACCCCTCTCCTGAGACCCCCAGGCCCTTCCCGGGCGCTCACTCCAGCCCACCTTTCTTGATAACTGGCCCGGCTGACCTCAACGCTTAGGGCTTAGAGTCCCTTAGGGCTCTAATGTGTTCTGCTGGCTCTACTCCGATCCTGCCTGTCACTCTTCTTTGCTGGCTCTTCCCTCTGGACCCCAGCCCACCTGCCATAGTGAACTCACCCCAGGCCAGCATTGACAGCCAGCTAACTGCACCCTGGCCCCAGCCTGCCGGGTTTTCAGGACATAGCATCTCTATTTGGACACCTCAAAGTGAGATCCCCACCTCCTCTCCCTCCAGCCCACCCTGTTGCCTTTCTTTTTTTTTCTTTAAAAATTTTTTTGGTTGTAAATGGACACAATATCTTTACTCTATGTGGTGCTGAGGATCAAACCCAGTACCTCACACGTGCGAGGCAAGTGCTCTGCCACAGAGCCACGATCCCAGCCCTCTTTCTTTACCTGTTCATTCATTCACTCGTCCCTTGGGTTAGGGCGCTCAGTAGTCACCGTGCAACTCAGCTTCCCTGTCTCTGGAGTTCCTGCTTTCTTCTTGAAACCTACCCATAGGCACGAGCTCAGTGTGGACTGCCTTGGCCTCCCCCATGGCCTCCTCCACCCCTTCCAATCCAACGCATGCTAGACTTGGTCCTCCTGAAGGAGCTTCCCCACGCCCTGACCTCCTGAGAGCTGGCTTCTTGTCACAGGCACACACTCACTTCCCGGGCCACAGCAGCCCTCCCCAGCGCATCCTGCTTCCCTCTTGTTCGACTCGCTGCAGCCTCTCTCAGGTCAGGATTGTCACTGTCGTTTGTGCACACCATGGCAATACCCTTCTCACTCTGCTTTTGTGTGTGTTGCTTTTTTCATCTAAAAAGGCTTCTCCGTCTCCTCTTCAAACCCTAATGTCCTCAGTGTGCAGTGTGGCTCCTGCTTCTATTAGCAGTTGCTCTGCGACTCACCCTAGGCCTTGGCGCGGAAGGAGAGCCTCAGGCTGCTCTCTGCTCCCATCCACACAAACACTTGGACACTTGGACACTCGGCGGGAGTTTTCAGACCAGTCCGGCGCCTTCTGTTAGTCACTGTTTGTCTCAGCACTGCAGATCACAGTCGCGCTGTTAGAGTGACTTGTGTTGGCCTAAATGTTCCCTCAGACCTTGTCCAATTGTTCACTTTGCTGGTCCCAAGTCCCCAGGCCCACCCCTGCTGAGCTCTCACACCTCTCCCTCAGCCTCTTCATCTCCAAGTACGGCTACGAACCTCTCTTCAACCCAAGGGGCCATGGCTCTCCTCTACCTGCATGGACCCTCGCTCTTGTGGCCTCTGGATGCACCCTGTCCTATCTCTCAGTCTGAATTCTTCCCTGAGGACCTTTTGATGCATTCCAGAACTCGCTTCTTTCCCTCCCTCACCTGCCACTAGACTTAAGAGTCACACCAGGCACTCCCGTCTCTAGGGGTAGCAGAGTGCTCATCTTCAGCTGTAAGCTCTTTGCTGGAAGCTTCTCTCCTGGACACCCACATCCCTGAGCTCATCAGTGCTTGCCAAAACACAACAGGCCCACTTATGCTGTCTCACACCAGGTGACTGGTCACCATTCTTCTGGAAGCCCTTTAAGAGATCTGCATCAAGAACAGAGAGACCTGGGTTCTCTACCCACCTCCACTACCTACCTACTTAGTGTTCCTGCTTGAGTCACCTGAATGTTACAAGCCCAGGTTTCCTCTGCTGCGATGTGCTAAGAATCATCCCTACCTGATCACCTTGGATAATATATTGAGGTAAGTAGCAGGTGTGTGTCAATACATGTGAAAACCTGGTAATTACAGGTTTATTTCCCTTACTCATTCAATGTATGCAGTACTAATGACCAGGCAAGCAAATGATGGTGAGTCCAGTATTTTCAGTTCCATGGAATTATTTTCATATAACAATTTCTGAGAGAAGTGGGAGAGCAAAAACAAAATTTTCATCATAGAAACTAATTTAATGCCAATACTACTATAAAATATCTATCTTATAAACCAAATGCTGGGAGTTTTGGCAGGGGAGAGAGTCTCTGGGAGAATATGATAGGCTTGTCAGTAAAGGCTACGTCCTGGGGAAGCACAGGAGACTGCAGAGCTCTGTGGGCAGAGCCAAGCCAGGAGCTGCCAAGGGGGCGGGTGAGATCTTGTTTTGTACATATTCCTATTTCAGAGTGCCCATTATTACAGCTGCTTTCTGCAATCTCCTTCAGGCAGAACCCCAGGAGTTGGTGAAATGCTTGCTGATTTCATTCTGGAAGGCCAGTTCTTCATACTACCAGTCTTTCTCAATCAGGGTTCTCCAAGTGAACTACCAAACACAGGAAACAACCTGAGCACTCAGTACCTCCCGCCTTCCTGTGCACCGCCCTCAGCCGCCAGGAGAAACGTCAATTCATTACTTACAATGGCTGTCCTGGGCTGTGGGGCTTAATTCTCTCCTGGAACCCTGGCTGGGGAAGGCAGGACGCTGACTGATGGACACATTTCTCACTAAGACCAACAGCACGTGGTGCTGATGTTGGCTGACCAAAAACAATAGGGCCCTGTCTGTGCAAGGGGGCTGGCGGGATTTTCTGAGCTGAGGTGCACACTATCTTAATGAACTCCGTTGCTTTTCTATGCCCTTGGGTCCACATTTCCCTTACTGCCCTCCTTCTTTCCTGGGAGTGTCCCTTTTCTTAACCTTTTCCTTGCCAGGCATCACAACCAAGTCCCTCAAAGCCAACTTTCTGCTCTCAAAGCATGCATGGGGATGCAGTCCACACAGCTGAAGATTTAGCAGGCATGATTTAATAGCATTTGATTCTTTCTGCACCCTTGCAAGTCATAAGCAACCTTTTTCAAGTCCATCCCTTTGTAGATCCTATAGGGCCAGAGCTCTGGCTAGTTCCGATCCTCGGCCAAAGGTGCAGTTTTTGAATATTCAAGATTCTTCTCTGGGGCTCCTACCATCCCAAGTCTGACACCTGGTTAAAATAGCCGTCACCGTCACCTCAGGTGCAGCCATCCTATAGCCATCCTGCAGACAGTAGGAATCCCATTTTCTCTGTATTCCCTGTCCTTGGCTTACACCACAAACCTCCTTCAGTGGGCTTGTCTCCAGGCTATGACCTTCTGGTGGCTGTAACTGCATTCTTTCTCTCTTCCTGGCTTGCCTTTTATCTTTTATTCAATTCTCCCTGACCCCTCTTCATAGAGATAAGCTCATTGTTATAGTTTGGACCTAGAATGTCCCCTGAAGCGTTATGTTGGCAGAGTCCCCAATGCAGTCAGGTCCAGAGATGAGGCTTTTGGAAATGAGTAGACCTTAGGACTTGGACCTCATCATTGGATTAATTCATTGATGACTGAACGAATTTCTGGGAGCTGGGACCTAGTTGGAGGAAGTAGGTCACTAGGGGCAAGTTCTGGAAGTTTATCTTCTCCCTGGCTCCCTCCTCCGTCCCTGTCTTTTTGTTTCCTGGCTGCCACGAGCTGAGGAGTTTTCCTCCACCACACCTTTCCGCCATGATGTTCTGCTTCACTTCAAACCCAGAGCGATGGAGCCAGCCAAGCATGGACTGAATTATCTGAAACCATGAGTCAAAATAAATCTTTCCTCCTTTAAGTTGTTCTTGTCATATTTTGGTGACAGCAACGAGAAGCTATCACATTCATTCTTGTTGAGTTTCATCTCTTTTACATATTACAGCTTTGTAATATGTAACTACATGTTTAAAGCAACACTTATACTTTCATTCACTCTTTTATAATTTGGGTATTGAATTTCAGAGTTGTTCCATGATTCAAAAATCAGATTTGGGCAAGTTGCTAAGAAAACTTCTTATCAAACACAAACAGTCCATTGACTGGCAATACACACCTTGCTGCAAGGGCCTCCCACAGTTCTAGACGTTCAGATACGGTTGTGGTCCAACCAGTCATGGGTGTATTGTCTTTCTTGGGAAACTAAGAAGGGGAGGGAGTAGGAGGGAGGCATTGCTGGGGAAAATGGTTCAAAGCCTTTGGGGTTTCAAATGGAACACAGCTGTAGACATCTCAGAAAAGTGAAGAAAACCGTTTTTTTTTTTTTTTTAAACTGGAGTCTCAGAACAAACTCAAATAGCATTTGCATGGCCAGAGCAAAATTTGCCAAGGTGTCTACTACAGGACATTAGCTGTTTCCATATAATCATGATTCAGACTTTATTTTAGGTCCTCTCTTTAAAAAGAAATAAGGAAGATAAACAACAGAAGTAGAACCATTGTTTGCTCTTTGCCCAGGTGGCATGGGGACAGAAGCTGGTCTGAGGTGAATGTGAAGTTCCCATCACTAGGCTGTCACTGCCATATGGCCTGCAGAGCTTTCTTATGTCTGTGGGTTGGACTTGCACTGGAATCACTTGTTCTCAATAGCTCCAGGGATTTCCAAATCCCATCTCAATGGTGGAATTCATTTGCTAGTCAGTCTTTCAGGCTAGTGCTGAGAATGGGTGGGAGGCATGTCTTGCAGAAGGCTAGCCAATCTAGATACACAACGAGGAAAGGATTATTCCAAGAAACCAAAGATATCTGAGTTTCCCTGGCAGATCCAGTGACAGAAAAGCTCACCAGTCCCAGATCTTGGCAGGAGATAGGAAGTGGTATGTGCACCAACAAAGGGAGTAGTGCCCGATTAAGAAGGGAAACAAGATCTGGAAAGTCCTGAGATCATGACCATGGACATTCCCCCCCCCGCCCCCTTCTCTGCTCTTCCACATCCCAGAGGATCCTGCTGTAAGAGACACTCTTAGTATGGACATACTGGTGGAAGGCTGGGAGGCTGACACTGGATGGGGGCAGGGTGGGGCTGATCTGTACTATTTGCCCTGTGGTATAAACACTGCCTCCATGACGGATTTCAAACCACCAACAGTTTAAACACAAGCTTGCAAAATTCCTGATTATTTAACATCCAGCTCCTGCAGGTTGATATAAACCACTTCCAGCACACACCGAATGACACTTACATACTGGAAACCCTGATCAGCGGCACTAATCTCAATGCCAGGATCCTTTCTACAGGTTCCTGCTGAGGGTTCCTAAACCTGTTTTACTTCCATTGATGAGCTGCAGACTGAGTCAAAATCTGCAGTTTAGAAGTCTCTAATCTACTCATCTGTGGCATCTTCAACATGACAGACTACATGTTAAAGACAGGTGTCATGAACCTGGAGGTCTTCTCCTTACTTTTTCATGTAGACAAACATCCCCCCAGATTCTTCAACCCCAACAAAGTCTGACTGCCCCACAGTAGGTGAACAAAAATGCTCCCTGGATAATGTGACCAAGCATGCTACAGTGAGCTATTACCTCCCTTGCTCTGGATACACTTATGCATGGCCAAATGAAGTTTCAAAATGATAGACTGCGGGCATAATGGTGGTCCCATAGATTATGTTACCTAGTGATGTCCTCATCCTCTTAGTTTGTATAAAGACACTCCATGATGTTCACACAAAGAAGAAGTCACTAAGGACACGTTTCTTAGAAAGTATCCCTGTTGTTAAGTGACACAGGACTATACTGTTTGTCTTATTCTGTCCTTAGACTGTATCAGTCCTTTTCATAGTTGTCTGACACTGACCATTCATGCTTGCATAACTGCCCCCCAAAGCCTTTTCCCCCTCCCAAGTTCTTTTAATATGATCCACAGATAATTCAGGTTTTTCCCATTAATGCAAAGACCATGCTGTTCTCACCAAATGCTATGCGGTTAGCTTGGCTCATGCTTCTGTTCCATGGAGATCTTTTTCAGTCTTGGCTCCATCACCCAGATCTTACTTACCCTTCTGAAGGTTGTGTAACCCATGAACTTGACAAACAAGCCTTTTATGTCTTTGGTCAATCCACTCACATAGACGGGCTCCTTCGGCAAGCGACAAGGAGCCTGGCTCCAGACCTGACAATTCTTCAATACATGCTCTTTGAGTTTGGTTTTTAACTAAATCCACAACCCTGGACTTCTCCCCAGTCCACATTTCTCCATCTTGCTCACAGACTTTCCAGCACTCATGGGTGCCTTACTAAAATGTAGGGAGTCCTTTGAGCAGGAGAGCACCACAGAAAGGTAAGGATTTGCCTATTATTTCCCTGTCAGGTCAGTTTCTCCAAGAATGTTAAGAAAATAAACAGGATTCTCGAGGCAAGCCTCTTCCTCAGTGAGGCCAGGCAGGCACCTGTGAGCTTTGGGTGGTTGCTGTTGTAATTGCCAAATACCCTTCTTAGAACCTCCCTGTGGATTAAAGACATACTCGCCACTCAGGTCCTCAGACCCGGGGTACGAGTCCCTCCCCACCTCTCTCCTGTATGCTATTGCCAGACTGTGTTCCAGAATGTCATTTCCTCCAAGCTGCCCTGCCCTCCCACCATTCCTGGCATTCTGACCCTGTCCCTGCCTTGACTTTGGGGGCTCTGTTATTGGATCCCCTTCCTCCTGGCCACCTTGGTCGTTGGCTGTGCAGGCGGCCCCCTGTTCTCTCTTCCACGGCTATAGCAATTCCTGCACACGCCTCCCCCAGACCATAAGCTTGCTTTCTGCCTAATTTCCCACTGACCCTTCCAGGTATACCTCAAGTCCCCTCCTCCATGAAGTTTTACCTCTCCATTGACCTTTGCCCTCTTTGTATGGAATTCAATTAAATGCTTACAGTCATGGATTCATAGAATTACAGCGTTGACCACTTGGATGACTGGACTGGAAATCACCCAATTCTGCTCTCCTTAGCTGTAGAGGGAGTTTACACCCAAGAGGCCACAATGCAGTGTAACCAGAGAGCAGAGGGACCTGGGTCTGAATGACAGCTCTGCCACTTATTGGCTAGGTGACCTCGTGGGCAGTCTCACTTGACTTGAAGTTCAGATATGAGACTAAACTGAAAGATTCTTTAAAAATGGAAAAGAACCAGGCAGCTCTCAGCTTCTGTGCTGGTTACTGGTATGTCTAAGCTGAAGGATGTGAGTCATAAAGTTAGAGGGGTGGAGAGGGGCTTCAGGTGGGGCCACTCTTAAACACACTAGTCATATGCATTAGGGACCAACCACTCTACCAAAACACAACAAACCACTCTGGGGTAAAACTGGGTCTCTAAGACACGGGAAACAAACAAAACGTGTAAGCTCTATTTGATTATGTTCTGCAGTAAAATTTAACCTTGAGTGGTTTGCTCTACCCACATTGCCAACCTCTGGAGCCCAGAAGCTTCCTAAAGCCCAGGTCCCACTTCCCCTCAAGCCCACCCCAATCCCTCCAGGAGCTCTTCAAAACCTGTTCTTCTGGAGGCTTCTGCCAAGCTGGCGTCCACACCCTGGCTGGTGTGAGAATGAGACAGCAGGTCCTGGGCCTGCAGCCCTGTTTCCAGAAGACCCTCCACAGGCCGCCTGGCTTCAGTGCTGGCCGACATGTGCCTGAGCAGACCCAGATCTCTCCCACTCCTCACCTTCATCTCCTGCTGCTCTGACCCGCCCTCTCCCCTTGTTATCAGCACTTCTTTCTCAACTGCTCCAATAAGCTTTTCTCCTGAGAATCCTCAACCTTTGTTCCTACCACTTGGCTTCCATGCCTACCACTGTTAGAACATTCCTTTTACAGGACATGAAGGCCACCTCTGCTGGTCTCTGTTCCCAGGGAGGGGAGGCCTGGGGCTGTACTGTGGCCCTAAGTTTCTCTGCTGTCTCTCTCCCTCCCTCTACCATTAACTTAGGTGACACCTTAATTTTTGACCATTTTTTCCTTCATGCAAAGATTGAAAAATCCAGCCTATGATCTTAAAGGTTCCCTAGTTCTATGTTTTAACTGTCTACACAGACATCCTACTGACACAAAATACTTATAACCCACCGAAACAGGCAGCTCAGACTCCCATCTCTGACCTTATCTTAGGTACCCTCTCCCCAACCTGTCATCAACACCACCATAACAAGTTTCCAAAGGCTTAAAATTCCTTTCTCCTCTTTCCCCTATTCCTTATCTCACATTCAACGCTTAAAAAAATGAAGCCCAGAAGATTCCTTTTATGAAAATATCTGGGATTTGCCATCTCTCCCCTCATTTTCTCAGCTGATGCCTCAGCTATGCATGCACCAATCCATCCCTCTGTCCTTCTGTGCATCCATCTATCCCTCCATCCATCCATCCATCCATCCATCCATCCATCAGCCCAACTATCCATATGGCCCTTAGTCTCAATTTTTACTTCATTACCCACTTACCAGAAATTTACAAGTATTCTTTAGTTTCATCACATTACCAACCTATTGCTTTAAATATAAATACCTGGCACTTCACTTGCTCATCTAGGTGTGCTCATCCGCCTGGGTGGCACCCACTGCACCTGCTTAGCTAATCTGACCCCAACATTCAGTTCAGTGCCAACATCTATGATGTGACTTGTTCACCTGGAGCTTTGAGAACATTCTTCAGTTGTTTCAAGTCTTCTGTTTCCAACTAGACTTAAGCTCTTCAAAATCAATAAGGAGGTTTACTTTTTCTTAAACACTGAGCCATCCAGATGGTGCTTTCAATAATAGCAATTATGCAATAAGCCCTGCCAGTGGGCAGTGACAGTTGGTAGTCAGAGCCAATTTCTATAAGGGCTAGTGATTACACACCATCAAAAATACATCAGAAGAAAGGGTAGAGACGGTATGGTAAGCACGTTCTGGAGATTGCCATTTTCACAATAATTTACTGGCACACATGAAGAGCAGGGCTTTATCTGTTTTGGCCTCCCTCTTCAATGAAAAGGTCTAAAAGAGTACATTAAAAAAAAAAAAAAAAAAAAAAAAAAACGCTTAAAATGTGGTAGGAATGTCAGGCTATTCCTTAACTTGTAACCCAGCCACCAGGGGTTAAGACTTCTGAGACTTAAAAAGGTGGGTCTGGTCATGGTATGTCCCCTGAAAAAGAGGCTGTCACTATCATGGCACGGGAAGCCGGTGACTCCGTGGAACCGTTAAGGATCCTCTGGCTCTTCTTTAAAGTCAAAGATCAGGTGGCAAAATGTTAGCTTATGTCCTGGCAAAAACCACCTTCTTCTTGATATTTTAACCAAACAGATAAGATATCACAGGAGGAACTGTCCCAGTGAATAAAATTCTCTCTGGGAATAGGTAAGGGACTCTTAAAAAGCAGTTATCCTTCTAGGATGCCAAACAGACACAGTCATTTTGAAATGGCATCAAAACACCATGAGACACATGCACTTATTGACTGATCCTATTCCTCCTTAACAAATACATGTCAAAAACATGTCAGAAAGTGTGTTAAACCATAATATAAAAAACTAAAATTAAAAAATCATATTCCAACTCTGACATAAGTTTGTCCCTTAAATTTTTAAATACACAGTTGTAATTATAGTGCATGTACAATTCTGTGATTTTTTTGTCACTTTATAGTCTATAATTATTCTTGCTGTTCTTTATATTGATCTATAGTCCATCAATTATTCATATCCCATTTTCCTAACTTCTATTCATCATTGCTCATTTGCTGAGTTTGTCTTTAACATTCAATTTTTAGGAACAATAGTTGATAATCATATATACCCATGTAGTTTGTAAAAAATTAATTATGATGGTAAGAAATGGGACTACCAAAACTATTTATGGCTACTGGCATGATTTGCTAAACTGACTCTTAGGAGAACTGTAGCTTTAAATGTGACTTTTTATCCTCTTTCATAACAACTAGTAACATTGCTGAGTGTTGATGAACTAGTGTTGAGGCCCGGCTGTGGGACCCTGCAGCAGCGATGGTAACTGCTGCTTCAGAAATCAGACGGATTCAGTGGCTTTTATAATCCACTGAATGCTTAAAAGAAAAAAAAAAGTTAGATTCCCAGGAAGATACCTGTACATTTGCACAATTTGTATGTTTTACATAATATACAAAACTTATTGGTTAATTTCCTTACACATTGGAATGATTTGGTTTCATATGTAGTAAGTAGTGAATATATCCTGTTTACTTTGGATTGCCTCATAAGTGAGAGTAAAGAGCACTTATTAGCACATGATATACACAAGTTAAAATCAACAGTATCCTATGCAATACTAGATAACTTCACCATTAACCAGATAAGTCTGATTAATGTGCTGTGCTATAGGAAACAGACATGATTTGCTTTTCATTTAATTAGGTGTCTGGTGAGACATTTTTCACCTGACACGCCGTTAAGTCGCTTCTGATTGATTAGAAGAAATTAAGAAATGAAATCAGTTCTGTTGGTGTTCAATGTCATTCATTTCATGATTAAAAGTTACAAATGCTATTCAAAACTTCAGGAACTGACTGGTCATTGTTAAAATTGTACATTAACCAGACATTAGCTGTTCTAGTTAGTTGAGACAAAATTCAGTTTTGAATCCAAATGGTTAAAAATGGTGACGTTAAAAAAAAAAAAAAAGGGCCGGTGACTGTATTTTATTTCTCTAAATGCAATTATTTACATGATTGGCCTTTGTCCATGTGCCTTTCAAATGTCAAGATATTTTGAAAATAATCAAATAACCATGAAAGAATTCCAGTGGCAGGATCACTTTAACCTGTGTCTTATACAATGTAGTCAATTTACCAAAGAGCCAATTCAATTTTCATATCAAAAACAACAAAAGCAATGACGTGGTCTTAAAATCTCTTCCTCTGAGTTAATCACTTTAGCTAACAACTACAATCTAAAAATCAAGGGCTTATCACTCTGGGTAGGGAGTGACCTTTTCCTGAAGGATCACTGAGCCCTCCTTCCATCCAGGAGACCACGCTCAAGCCTCTTGGCCAGGGAGGTCACTGAGAATGCCTGCTTCTAAGCCATTTCAAAAGCGGAACAATACACAGAAGCCACAATTTCTGGCAGGAGAGCTAACACCCCAGAAAGGAGACCGACCATTGTGATTGCACATAATTAAAAACAGAGGTGACATTAACAAGCCCATTCTTTTGTAGATGAGAAAGAACTTTTAAAAACTGTCTTCTTAAATTTAGCCTTTCAAGACTCATTTGTGAATGAGAAAGTGAGATGAAACAAATTCTCCAAAACTGATCTGCAGAGTGTGGTTCTTACATGGATGAGATCAGGTAAACAGAGAGACCATAAGGCCACATAAAGGCAGCGGGGAACTCTTGGATCTCACCGACTTGTTTCATTTGCGGTAATATTGCCGTCGTCAGGGAAAATAAGTGATGAAATTAAAAGTACTAAAGCCTGGAATAACCAAATAGGTTACATCTTGCGCACACTCAAACCTCTATGATGATGCTAAGCGCTCCCAATTACAATGGAAAGAGAAGTCTGCAAGCATCATAAGTGTGCCGGAGGAGTGGATTAAATATAAAGAGCCGTTGACGCCAGTCCTACGGCACTGAGGCTAACAAGAAAGCCAGGCACCAGCGTACCGTGGCTGAGAACACATCTAAACCAGAACAACTGAGTTTCTTCCTTCCTGGCAAACCAATGATTTTAACCTCTTATTTACTGAGATGCCAAGACAGAGTAAAATGAAGTGCCATCAACAGGTTTAATTTAATTTTTATTAGGACTCCTAAAGGATTTGATTGAAATTACTCTCAGATTGCTTTCCAACATTTGGCAAGTGAGAACTGAAACAACTCTCACTATTGGTTTGAGAGGCCAGCCTGAGAAGGCTTACCTCCTGCAAGAGGCTATTTTATTCTTCCACACAGTGGACACTTTGCAAGGCTGGTGGAGGGCTGCTGAGTTGGATCTGCTCTCTGAATGAAGATTCTGGATACCCCTGCCCAGCTCTTTATGAGCAACGGTTGATCACTTCTGTTGACTGCAGTGAAAAATGAGGGTCTGGCTGCCCCCTTTGCCTTCCCAATATTCAAAACAGATCTGTCCAAACCAAGTTGAAGTATCTTTCAGTTCTGATTACAACTTGAAAAATGACACTTTTAAAACCCACAATTTGAAACAATGAGCCAGAGAATGATTACTACAGAAAGAACCTTAAGATATTTTTATGAGACCTGAAAACAAAGTATTACAATGGGAATTCAGTGAATGGAAATTGGCATGTCAAACAATGAGAAGATTATCAAGGCAAAAAGTAGAAAAATTAAAAGAAATAGTAATTACACCAGAGACAGGTTTATAGAAAACATCAGTGGTGAACTCTGGGTCTGTAGACTTAAAAGAACTGCTTGCATGACATTTTCTCTAACATTGTGACTGCCCTGTGCCAACCTTTATGCCAGTCTCTATAAACACTGATGAATGTAGATCAGAAAACTGAAGTCAATTAACAAACTATCTATATGATCTGTGTGACTGAATGAACTAGATTCTCTTGTAGTACTTCAGTCAAGAATAAAGTTTTAATGAACTGACTTCAGTGCATTTATTGAAATTAGGCATTGCCAAGATCAAGGTATTGAACACTGGAGTTCAAATGGGCAACACAAAGAATTTTTAATTAGTTCTGGTTTGAGAGGACATGCATGAAGTTTTTAATACACTTCTGAATTTTTAAAAATTTCTTACAGTTTATGTCTGTAGTTCGTTCATTTATTCATTCACTGGCTCAATATTTGTCTAGCAATACAATGTGCCAGGCACTGAGTGAGATGCTGGAGATAAGAGAATAAGATAGGCACACTCCCCAGCACACTCTCCTGCCCTCATGGAATCTCTATTCCACGTCACAACAAAGGAACGTTAATAGAACTGATCACTAACTTTATGATTTAAAAAATCAAATGCTACATTTGTTTCAGTTGGCATAAAATTATAAAATCATCTTTGATAGGGAAGACCAGTTAAGATTATAAAAACTGGGAAAGTCCTAAATATATCAACTAACCAACTAGCTACTGTAAAAAAGGTCAGTTTAGGTTGACTTGAGAACATGAGGACTTCAAAAAATAATTAAAAGTAACTCTGGTGATTAATTAAGATCACTGAACCAGAATCACAATTTCTTGTCATCTGTGTGACTACCCAACCTTAACTCCTATTATGTTTGCAAAGAAGTTATACTTTCACTGTTCTTGGTCATGATATGATTTAATGTTTTACAACTTATCCTGAATCTTCCTTGCAAAAACGAATGCAAGCTGGAACAGAGGCCATAAGGCAACATTTACCACGAGCAATGATGAAAACAAATATTTTAATAGCTGTAAGTTTGTGTTGAACAGAAAATCCCAGTGGTTAGAACAGTGGGGACTTAAAATGCAGCAGTTAGAAACACTTTACTATGAAAGGGTGAAATGTGCCTGCGTTGGGGCCTTAGCGAGGACCGAGGATTCGGGCAGTAGGCAGGCAACACACGAGGGTCAAGGGTAGTCATGGCAGGTGCTGACCTCGACCATGACCTCTGGCTCTCAGTTGTGTTCTGCCGGTTCTCTGCCACATGGGAGAAAGCAGGCTTTCTGGGAAGTCAGTTGGCCACCAGTGCCCCTGGCACTCAGCCAAGTCCCCCCAACTCCTCTGGGCACAGTGGCTGTCATCTGCTTCTTTTTATAAGACTAAGTGGAGGAAGATGAGGGTTGGGGAAGCCCCTGGAGGCTGAGGTCTGGCACAGGCCATCTGTGAGAGGGTTCCTGGGTTTTCACCCGTTACATGGAAGTCTCCCTGTGTTTCATGTGGGGTCCTCCCTAACTTTCTGCTCCTGGGGTGGTGGGGAGCTTGAGAAGTCTGACTTTTTATTTTTTAATTTCCAGCAAATTGTCTAGCACGGGGCAAAGCCCATTCATAAAGGATGTCTAAAAATTCGCTGTTTTTTGTTTGCAGATCTTAAATATTAATGTAGTTGAGAAGCTAAGATTAATATCTCTAAAATTAATGCTGATGATAATGACAGCAATAACGACAATTCACATGGTACTGTGTACTTCCTGCGATCTTCAGAGCTGAGTTGGAGGGATCCTCTTATTGGCTCAGTCAAGTCATATTTCACAGACCCAGATAAGCATTTAATGAGGACAGGTCTTTTTTTTTTTTTTTTTTTTTTTTTTTAATCTTTTCATTCTTTTCCATTATTCCACACATAAGGCAGCAAGAAAGATTAAATACTTATCAGAATAATATTGATTAGGTAAACTGGTAACTTAAAGAAAGAAGAGGTCCACAGGACTGGGATAGCCTGACTCCAGGGACAGGATGAGCCTGAAGGAGCAGGGATGAAAGGGAAGTGCCAAAGAGGCCCTCCATCTGTGGCAGGAGGAGAGCAGAAGCAGGAGGAAGGACTCAGACAGGCCAGCGGGATGGTGCAAAACGGATTCCAGGCAGACGGTTCTAGTCCAGTCCCAAACAGCCACCGGCATAGACCAAATATTGGCTCCTTTCCATGAAAGGAAGAAAAATGAACCCAGTGATCATATTAATCAATTAGTCTTCTGTTTTCAACATCAATTCCCAAAGCTAATTAATTACTTCATTAAGTAGGGGATTCTCTCTTGATTTGGGTCATTAATGAATATTATTAAATAAAACCTGATTGGTATTTCCAAAACCCTTAATAGGGCTCAGGGTAGAGATGAGACCAAGGTCCAGACGTGGCCTTGAGGGTCTACCTCCAGTCCTCTACTCCCTGCCACCCACCCGGCTCTCCTCTGGGACAGCTGTCTACTGACCCAACCTTAGGGTCTGGAAGTTCCAGCATCTGCTTCTATCTGGAGTTAGTCTGGAGACTAACATTGGGATACATGCTCTTGTCTTGACTGTATTTGTGCTGTGTCTAATTTTAGTTTTATTGTACCAAAATGACTGACATGGTTTTAATTGCTTTATCTGATAGATGTCGGAGCATCAGACTGACAGATGCTCGCTCTTCCCGTTATTAGCCTGATGTATTCTGACTAATTTATGGAACGAGATGGAGAGTGTTTTCTCCTACAATTACTCCTGCTCAGTGACTGTATCAACACCAAACATTCAGAAAGGACAAGTTAGGTGAAAAATATTGTAACCCCCACTGAGAACACAGGCCTCCCTCTTCGGGGCACACGTTTGCACACGGACCACTACAGGCAGGCATGGGCAGAGGTGGGGGAGAAACAAGGAGGTGTGCACTTTCTGATCTCAAGGAGTCTGAACATTATAGTGGAGAAAGAAGAAACATCTCAAAATAGTTAATAAGGTTGATATCAGCAAGAACCAAACGACACGCTTGGGCAGAGACCACCCAGGAGGAAGGAAGGGTGCGGCTGGCTGGGTGGAGTTGACTCCAAGTTGCTGGGAGGAGTGATGAGGTCCACCCCCATGCTGGGGACGAGAACTGAGAGGAGTGAAAGGGCCTCTGCACCAGGGGACAGCAGGTGCCACGCCAACTATCAGATAAGACTCCAGGTGACTCTGCCTTCAACCATGCCTGAACAGGCTGTCACGGTTTGCTATACCTAGACCTGCCCTGCAGCTCACCCCACTGAGTCGCTCTCATATTAACTTTCCTAAACCTTACCAACCTCTGATCAGGTCAGTTCCTGATCAACACAGAACCCAGTGCACACAAACACAGGAGACGGTGGCCCTCAGGTAACCTAACATCTCTGCTCTAAAGCATAGTCCAGCACTCCTTTTGTAAAGAGGCAGACAGTAAACATTTCTGGCTTGGCAGGTTGTGTATCACAACTCACATTCATCTGTACGTATCTATCCAGCTATCTATATGCACACACATATTAAACAATAATAATAATAACATGACAATCCTGTGATGGTTCTTCTGGTCCAGTGAATCAACTTTTATTTAGTGGACAAGCTTTTGAAGATTCGGCTAAGGTGATGTGGCTACTCCAAGGAGACGGTGAAGAGCAAATGGGGCTAGCAAATTGTACTGGGAACGTCCTGTGCTTGGAGGTGCCCATCTTCCAATTAAACAACCTATCAAGCTGCCCTCACGGCACGCTGCTGGCTATAAACGTGCTGCACCTGATGGGGAGAAAATTATGTGAGCACTTACGAAAGCTTGCTAGAAGCACTAAAAATTCCTAGTCATTGCATTATTTGTCATTCAGCAAATGTTAATATTTCTTTTTGTATTCCCACTGAAGCTTGAAATTAACATGGCTTTTTGTTTATTTCTTCATTTCTGCACCCTTGTCAGCTCATCTCAGGAATGCAGTTTGTTAGCGGGCTGCTGCAGAGCCAAAGGAAAAAAGCCTGAAGAAGCTCAAAAATTGACTAGTAAAAGGCTCTGCATGAAAACACATTTGTGTTTTAACCTCTCAGAAGTAGAACGGTTAGTTTAAAATAAATATTTAACATCTAGGGTGCTTTTATCAAGAATCATTTTGACATGGACATTAGTCTTTCTCCATCCCTGAAGTCAGAACCCCAGGGAGCAGAGTTTGCAGCAATATATATGCAAAGGCAGGAAAGTCGGGATGAATCCAGAATGTTCTAAGGTAAAATAATCCCCATAAATGTCTTTCCCTTCCCCCCGTCCAAAGAACCATTCATGGGAATTTAGCATTGGTCGAGCATTTTCAAACCACTTGGAGATGCAGGTCCCTGGCAAGGCTACTTCTGCCTGGCCTGTTGGTTGGATTCCGGCCTGGCTGCTGCCTGTCGCCACTGTGGGCTGCTTCCCACAATGGTCCCAATTTACACCCCAGGCACGACTCTGCCCACACAGCCCTGCAGAGCATGGGGCCTGCGAGGGAGAACCCTGCCCTGGGCACAGGCACGCAGTGGGGCAGCCGGCTACAAGAAGTCTGGGTGACCTGGATAGCCACCCAATATTAGGTTTATGTTGCCAACTTCATTCCTTCCTCACTAGCTGCCTGGGCTTTTGAGGGGATGCTATTTTATGAGGGCTTTTGTGGGGACCAGGGAGATTTTTAAAACTGCAGAGCTTGATAGACACAGATACTCAGTGTCCCCAGGGACTGAGTAATCAAGGATTGTGTCCAAAATGGTCACTGACTCTAAGAAACAATAAGCACAGGGAGGCTCGCTAGATAGCAGCCGGGGGCTGGGTGGGTGCGTCGGGCTTCATGGAGCCTGGAGAATACTAATTCTTGGGGTCGGGGGGGGGGGGGGGGGGGGGGCTGTAGTCACGCACATTCGTTACTGTCCTGCCCACCAAAGGAACCTGAGGGGGCAGGTGCAGCGGGGGTGACTAGGGGAACTTCCGCAGGCCAGCTGGGCCCCGGGAGGCACAGTGATGTCTGTCCTGTGTCCAGGGTCACTCTCACTTCCAACACTTGGTTGGGTGTGTACATCACATCTGCTATCCCCCGATGGTGTGGGGTTCTTCAGTTGGGAGTGGGGCCCAGCACAGTGCCTGACTCAACACAGGGCCCTGCTGCACGTTTATGAGAGTGCGTGAGCACGTGACGGAGGGAGGAGAGAGACGTAGCAGGTGATGGGACTGCAGAGCTCTGGACCGTGAGGCCCTGGCATACTGTGAGTATTGAGCTTGTGACAGGGAAGGGGCTTTTCCTTCTAGGATTGGAAGCAGCAGGGTCTCAAGTTAGCACCAAGAAAAGGGCAGCCCTGAGGGAAGCAGCCTCAGGGTGCCTGACTTTGAGCCCAGCACTGCCTGGGACCTGTACCCTAAGTGGCAATGAGCACCCAGGCTGGGCAGGAGGAGCCCAGCCAGGCCAGCCCATGGTTCCAGGAGAGGAAGCCTCAAATGTGGCAAATCATTTAAAAAAACTTTATGCTCGGATTAGCCAGGAATCTTCCAGAGGCCTGGTCTTCACTTCTGGGGCACGTGGACGTTTACATGTGCTTCTTTTGCATTCCCAACCAGGACAAGAGGGCGCAGCCCCCAGCTTCTCTTTCTGGTGGCCTCTCATTTGGGAACACAGTCCGTGATAACTGGGGCCCTCAGGATGCCTTGCGTGAGCTGTTTTAATCCCACGCCTATGGTGCTGTCACCAGCCCATCTCACAGCCAGGCATCCGGTGAGAGGTCGGGGCTACTGCGTCATATGGCGCCCCCCCCAACTTAGTTTTGTGGCCTGGGAGTCCTGGGGGCGGCACCATCATGCTTGATCACCTTTCTCCTGCAGACACTGACTCACGGTGGGATGAAGCTGTGCTGAGTCACTGCACGACACGGCCACTCCCCCATCTCTATTTTGGGTACACCTCGCACTTGCTGAGCTGCTGGCACACCTTTCCTGACATAAATGCAGCTCTCTGGGCATCTCAATTGGGTCAGTGCTGCCCTGTCAACCGACCCCTCGCAAACTTTAAAATTTTTTAAAGTTTTTTCTGTTTTCTAGGCTTCTCCTCCTGGCCTGTTTTGATAATGGGAGAGTGCTGCCATCCCAGACCAGGACTGGGGCCAGGCTGGAGGTGAGTGGGGAGGAGGCAGGAAGTGGTCTGCTTTTCAGATCCTTCTGAGAGGTCTGCGCTGATTTTGAAATTTCATGGTGACTTTTCAGAACACCAGGAACCTCCACGTTTAAATTGAAACACAAATCCACTCCCAAAGTCAAAAGATTTCTGGATTACTCGCTGTTTATGTAAAGAGTCCTGATATTGCACCGCCAGCTCCTCCCCTTCAGCATATGCAACCAAGAGGTGACCGTGAAGGACGCCTCCTCTGGCTGCTGAACGCCACCTAAGATTTTCACTTCCTGGGAACCCAAATCAAGCTTGCTGGCTTCACTTGAAAATTAAGAACCCATGGCTTCCTTCAGGGAGGCAGAGGATGGTCAGGAGAAAAGCCGTAGCACCCCTGGGTGTGGCCTGGACTCCATCGCCATGCTGGGTCCACTGCCGCAGGGTCTGCTCCTGGGAGCAGGAGAACCAGTTCCCTGAGCAGCATCTTCCCATGTCTCTCACTCCAGTGCTGGGGCTGCAGCTGCTAAAACCGTGCAGGCCTGGCCTGGCCTGGCCTGACCTATCCCTCCCAGCCTGGGCACTTAGCAGGGGTCTTATGATCTGGTCCCTCACCTTATGCTGACACTTCTGTGACTGGCACACAGCTAATGGCACTTTGGGTACAGGTCCCAGGCAATATTGGACTCGGGTCAGGCACCGTGTGGTCTGAATGAACGTGGGTGCCTGCAGCCCCCATGAGGGCTAGTCTCCTCCAGGGCAGGGCCAAGTGTTTCCACTCGCCTCTGTGTACCCACTGCACCTGTACCATGCTGGAGGTTGGGGGCAGTCACATAGGTTCACTGTCGTTTCGAATGTGCCCGGTGGCAAGTTCTATGGTCAGTAACCACCTTACACAAATATCGTACTAAAAGCCCAGGTCCCCTTTTCCTCTGAGGGAGGGGACAGAGTGTGCTGGATAAAGTGTGCCAGGGGATCTGACCACTGGAGAGAGGTCAGCTGTGTGGGAGCCCTACACTCTCCAGAGCCTCTCCTCACCCCTCCTACCCTGTCCCTGCATCTGCAGGACAGAGGTCCCTTTCCTGGGGCTGTCCCAGCATCACAGGGCCACAGGTGGGGCCCAGGGTGGAGAGGCCCCATCCTCTCAGAGAAGTGATGAAGCAGCAGGAACCAGCGTTTCTGGTGGGTGAGCTAGGAGACCGTGTCCTCAGTCCTACAGACACAGCAACTTCCCCAACCCGCTCACTATGCACTGAGGAGGTGGCTCTCCAGTGAAGGAAGAGTCTTGGTGTCAGTGCAGCATGCAGCAGTATCCAGAAGGCCTGGCTTTCAAACTCAGCCTGGACTTCGTCCATGCATGCTCTTCTGTGCGGCACATGTGTGAGGATGAAACTACTCTAAGATCCTGGGTTGGCTAGCTATTGCTGCTCAACAGATGACCACAGACTTAGAGGCTTAACACAACCAGTTATTCTCTCAGCTTTCTGTAGGCCAGGGATTCAACTGTGGCCCCGCGGGGTGGTCGGGGTCAGGGGTTCTCATGAGGTTGTACTGTGAGGCTCTGTTTCCCAGCTGTTGGCTGGAGGCCTTGGTCTCTCCCTGTGGGCCTCTCCAGGTGGACTCGCAGGTGGCAGCTAGAGCAAGAGATTCGAGAGACTGAGCAAGAGAGAGACAAGCACACGCCAAAGACACGTGTCTTCTCTAATCCGATCTTGGAAGTGACACGCCTTCATGTCTTCCAGATTCTGTTGGTCTCACAGACCAACCCATGAGAGTGCCAGGAGATAAGGGTCTTTAGGGGCCACCTGGGGGCCAGTTACAACAGTCCCATCCTGGCAATGACAGTCACACCATCCTCATCATGATGCCTCATCATGATTTCCTTTCTAGAATGAAATAGATGGATGATAGACAGACAGATCAATTACCCTGTATTATAAACATACTAAGAGATATCCGTGGTTTTGAAGGGCTGCAGATGCTTTAGAAAATAGTTGTAAATAGTCAATGGGTTCAGAATTTTGGGAGAGCTACACAAACACACATCCTATTTTTTTTGATTATGGGAAAATAGATATTACCTAAAATTAACCATTTTAACCATTTTCAAAGTGTACAGATTAGTGGGTTAAGTACATTCACACTATTGCACAACTACCTCCACTATCCATCTCTGGAACTCTTTTCATGTAAAACTCTGAAACTATTAGACAGTAAGTCCTCATTCTCATCTACCCCTGGCCCCTGGCAACTACCATCCTGTTTTCTCTATGAATTCCACTGCTTTAGGGACCTCATAGTAGAATCATGTGATATTTGCCCTTTAAGCCTGGCTTCCTTCACTCAGCATAATGTCCTCGAGGTCTACCCAGGCCACAGCATGTGTCAAAATTGCTTTCCTTTTTAGAGCTGAATAATATTCCTGCATATTCCTATGCCACATGTTCCTTTATCTGTGGATGGACATCTGGCTTGTTTAAACCTTTTAGCTGTTGTAAATAATGCTGCTATGAGCACGGAAATACAATTTATTTATTCACTGAAATCTGGTCTCCCCAGGCTGGTTCCAAGCTCCTGAGCTCAGGTAATCCTCCTGCTTCAGTCTCCGAGTGCTGCGACTACAGGCATGAGCAATTATGCTTTTACAAATATTTTTAAAGGTGTTAACAACCCATGTCATAGATATGGCATCATTTAAGCTCTTTGCTGGCAACGTTCTGCTTTGGGATTCTGCTGAGGTCAGGAGGGTTTAAGGATGGAGACCTTCTCCGCCCTGATGGGCTGGAGAGTCCCACCTGGTTTAGGTTGGGGCCCAGTAGCTTAGTGAGGGTCAAGAATGGCTGCAAAGAAAGGCAGGTTCAACTCTACTCAAAATGCTATTATGTTTTTGGCTTAACCCTTTAAAAACTAATGTTCTATAGTAAAATATACATGTTCTTTCAAAATCCAAACAACTCTATTGAGACAAGTGTAGGACAGATCTTGAGTTAGAGCCACCACAAGGGAAACATTGGCTCTTAAAGAATCCACTGATGATTCTCAACAGGGCTGAGAAGCTCAAAATTAAACAAGGTGCGAGTTCTCCCCTTCTTCCCAGCCAGGGCAGGCAGCACCATCTCGCCTGTGTGCTCTTCCCACCCACACGAGGCTGTGGCTCCCTGCCACTGAGCTGAGCTGCTCCACCTGAACCAGAGCTGGAGGGGCCACTATCCCAAAGAGCTCCTACTGCTAAGCCATCCCAGGCCTGGGCCAGGCCATGGGAGAGGTAGGAAGCTGACCGGGAAGCATCCACTTACCAGGGATGAATAAAGGCAAGTGAAAAAGGCAAGGAATTTGATGTTTTCAAAATTCTAGATGCCTACCACTGTGTGAATTAATTTATAACATTCAATAAAATACTTATGGAGCATTTATGATATGCTAGGCATTATTAAAGCCTCAGATACAGGACACATTAGCAAAGAAAACAGATACACTCAACACAGAACATTTGGTGTTGCTTAAGAATTTGGGTTTTAATTTTAACAAAAGGCAGGGTGCGCACTGCCCCAGACTTGTTGAAATCTACCCCAACAGTGTCTAAAGTCCTCCAGCACCCTCCCTCTGCAGGGGCAACATGGCCAGGACCTGGGAGGACATACTGTTGCCTGAATTGCTGAGTGTGCAAACCTCAAGCAGTAGAGTGCAGGTCTGGTAATCAGCCCCTCCTATCCAAGCTAAGCAAAATTCCAGCTCAAACAGTTTAGATTTGTGCTCACTTATATTCTGAGGCATGATGGAGGCTGCTGGATGGCTGGGTAGGTGGGGGAAAGAATTTCAACATGAGATGAAATGAAGATTCCCTGAAGGAGGGCAAAGATCACTAGGAAGAACCAGATTTTAGGACCATTCTTAGCCAAGCTCTGCAAAGCTGTGAATTCCAGCTTATGCAGGGAGAAATTCACCCTGTTCTCAAACAACATGGATTCCTGTCACCTCCAACCCACTCAGAGATGCTGCTGAGGTCAGCGAACACACATGGCACTGGGCCTGGAGGGATGGCCCACTGGGCCACACATGCATCCTGTCCCTCTTACTGCCCCTGAGGCCTGGTCAGGTCCAGCCTGTGTGAACTCCTGTTCCTCCTTGACCGTGCAGGTCTGGAGTCGTTGATGAATCGTTCATCAACAGATCCTCCTGATGGTGCCTTCTCCTTGCATTTCTACATTGATTATCCTTTCCAGCCTCTCCTTCTGCTACACTAACCAGGACTGACTGTCAAGTAAATGTTAACTTGACCTCAGAATAGCAGAAGCAGTTGAGGGCAGTCAGAAACTGGAAGACAGAGGAAGGTCTGAAGAACTGGCTTTTCACTTTCTCATCTCTAGAGTCTGGGTCAAGATCAAGGCCAGAAAGTGGGAGCTGGCTGCTGTTGGCTTCTTTTCCAAGGACTATGTTAGGGGGTTGATCCCAGCTAAAGGGATGTCTGCAAGGGTTAGCTCCTCTCTGTTTTCATTCACAGTCTATACTTTAGCACCAAATCTTCCCCTGAATAAAGCGAATAGTGTTCATGTAGCAATCACATGCCGCCACCGTTTTAATACTAGAGTTGAGTTCCCATGCAGAATCGCTTTCCTTCTTTCCACCTCCCAATCCAACAACGTCCAGACAGCAAATTTCAAAATATTAATGTTCATTATGAAGAGAATCATCCTAACTATATATTTAACATCATCAGGGTAGAACCTGGAAATGTCAGCTAAGGTGACCATCAGCTTAAAAGACCTTTAGCTGCGTTCAGGAGTTATGCATTTGAAAATATATCACGGTTTAGAAAAATATACACTGCAGCTTTATTTCCAGTCTTATTAAGAGTTTGTGCCTCCTAAGTCAAGCCCTAATATTAACAAGGCAATGGAGAAGCTCTCAGAAAGCAACTTTCCTAATTGCTACTTGGTGCATCCAGAGCAAACACTACAGATTAATCTTGTTGCAGCCTTGAAGGTGCCCCCAATGAGTGCCCATTTGGCTGGGGTGTGAATGCAGCCATAAACCCCACCACGTACCCACAAGAGCTCAGGGGATGGACTTCAGGCAGGGGCCTGCCCTGATGTGGGGAGGACTTGCATAAATCCTGACATGCACAGGTGGTCACATTTTGTTGGTGTGAAGGGAGCTAACTCGGTCACCACAATGAAGTTCATGAACCAATGAGAATCTTGAAGGGCTGGAGATCTGGCTGTAGCCAGTGCAAGCATGTCAACTTGAAGTTATTTGTGTTATACACTTGCTTATGAGGAAGAATGGCTTGCTATCCACTTTGGAATGAAAATAATAATTTCTTATGAAATAGCCCAGAATCATTTTCACACATTATTTGTCTATATTAGCTAATGGCAAGCTCCACAGAAGTAGACTCTGTCCTAGTTGCTGTGTGTTTGGTGACGTGCTTTGTGTTTGGTCTGCAAGAATGGGGCTCAGAGATGGTCCTCAACCACGAGTCCAGATTGAACCTCTCCCTGTCCAAAGCTGCCCATCCCTGCTGGGCACAACATCCCATAGGTTCACAGGTAATGCATGACCTCACAGGTAACCTTGCAGCTCACATGCAAGCCAAAGCGAGCCTGCACTTGGCTAGAGAAGAGCTGGGAATAATGGGGGCCAAGAGATTTCCAACTCTGAAATTAGAAAAAGAGAAAGAGGAATAAAAAGGCAGGAGGCATGAGTAAACAAACTTCACACAGCTTCCCTTACAGGGGACAGGGACACAGGTGTTCAGGCAGCCTCCTAAGCTGTGCAGGGTCGGTGTTCGCGCGCGCGCGCGCGCGCACACACACACGCAGGGCTGAGAGCCTCAGCCACAGGCACAGGGAGAGGCTGACACCACAGCTTTAAAGAAACAGCAGGGAAAGCGCTTGGGAAATGAGGTGTCCCGGAGGAGCTCCCGAGCACTCCAGACCACTTGTTTGCCAGGCTTCAGTTTAAAGGCACAGTCACTGCATCTCCACAGGTCTGCCTGCTAGAGAGTGCCTGCCTCTCCTTAGTGCAGGGGCTCCGGACTTGGTGTCAGGGGAGACCAAGAACAAGGACACAGAGCAGGCCCTTGAGAGTGCTGGTGCCCTTCCAGTCTGGTGTCTGACCCAGCAAGCTCTGCCTCACTGGCTCACACTGCTCATCTTCAGCACCTGGCTGAGTGCCCTAAGCCTAGGGTGAATTCAATGTAAATTGGCTGAACAGGAATCTGTAATGAAGGAATGGGATTAGATCATTGCCTAGATGACTTTGGGGGGTCCCGATGCTAGGATTCTGGGGAAACCCCTTCTCTTCAGACATAAGGAAAGCTCCCTTCATTACTTGAACAGCCTGGCGTTGGCCACGTGTGTGGTTGGCGGCAGAGTCCCTCTACACGTCCCCATAGTTCCATAGTTTCCATTGTGCAAACATTGGCCCTGCTGCTGATAAAACCGAGCATCAAATAACATGGCAGCTGCTGGTAATTCAGCACTCTGATGAGCACTTTACCATGATAATTAATAAAGTTCAGTATCTGTACAGAGAGTGACCACAAAGTTCTGCTCTTTTACAGGAGGAGGTGACAGTACCCGACATGCACTGTGACTAAGGTTTGCTCTGTTGAGCCCAGCCTCTCAGGAGTAACACCTCACTTGGGACCATTTAAACTCTGTCTGAGCACCACCATGTGGAACCACGATCCACACTCGAGAACTGCCGAGACAGAAATCAAAGCCTGGCCCTTAACCTCACCAACCCTTGCCGACCCTGTGGGACACTGTGGGACCATGGGCTGCCTACCACAGTGGGACCAAGAAGGGCGAGGTGGCAAGTCCCTGTGTCAGGGCAGCTGGATCAACTCCTTCCCGCTGTGGGTCCTGGGACAAGCTGGGTTCAATGTCCACCTCCTCACGTGGGGTGAACTGGTGCTCTGCCAAGCATGGAAGTGTATTTCACTTCAAAAATAATGAGTGACAGATGTGTTGTCAGAAAAAAACACCCAGACTTTTGGGAGGGGACTAGAAATGTATTATTTAGTACACAATTTCTCCTTTCAAGGAAGGCATTAAGTTTACCAAAACCAGGATATATAAAGAGTTGATTTTTTAAAAAATTATATGTTTAAAAATAAAATTTGAAAAAGGTAAAGTTTTAATATAACCACATGCTGGTACAATTTCTTATGACATACCTGGAACAGGATTTTCTTTTTTGAAGAAATATATACTCATATATTAATAACGTTTGGCACCAGTGATGCCCAGAACAAAATCCAGTAAAAAGGCCTTTGAACACCAAAAATAAAATAAAATAAAATAAAATAAAAATACAGATGTTAAGAAATTCATGGGCTAAGCTCCTGCATGGGGGGCATGGGGAGCCATGGGGGCGCCCGGGGAGCCCACTTCATGCCAGAGCTGCCGCGCAAGGGCAGAGCCGTGGAGCTGGCTCCGAACACCTCGCCCTGTCTCCATGGTGCCCCTCGGGGTGCTCTTCCTGTGATTCAGGCTGAGGGAACTGTGGCTCCCAACACCACGTGGAACTCTGTCCTCGTGTAGAAAGGCGGGGCAGTCAGATTCTCAGGATGCTGATGATGCTTTCATTATCTTCCAACTGAGAAACAGGAAATGCCAAAAGGCCCCAGTAGTCAAGTGTGTTTCCCAATATATTCATCCCAGTAGCATCTAAAAGACTCAGAAACAACCATGTGCACGTGTGTTCAGCGTGGTTCGTCACACGTTATGGGGATGGAGCGTGTTCAGATCCTTACACGTTTGTGGTAAATGCCCAGCCCCACAGGAAAGGAAGGAGGGGCCCAAGGGCCGAGAGCTCTCTGTTCCAGAAGCCAAGGACTTGCCCAAGGTCACATGCTCAGCATGAGGCTAGAAGCCAGGCTCCTACACCAGTAGATTTTCGTTTACCTGAAAGTTTGGTGACTTGGTTCTGCAGTCATGAAGAGAGGAGGACACGAGGCCGAAGGGGACAGTGCCACTGACAGAGGGGTGGCACTGTGACAACAGTGAGCAGTGACACCTGAACCCTGAGAAGAGCAGAGGCCAAGAGCTCGGAGACCCTTACTGCTCAGAGGCAGGAGGGCCTGGCTCTGTCACTTAGGAAGGCTATGGGAGGTGGGCAATCTACTTGACCTCTTTGGGCTTATCTCACCTATGAAACAAGGATGCCACCTCCCTTCAGGAGTCTCAAGAGTCTCAAGGAGCAGAGATGAGGCATGTGAGGCTCCTGGCACGTAATGGGCACTTCACAAATGGCAGCTCTGGTTGGAATTTTACAACTCAATGAACACAGACCCCAGGAGCCTTTTAGTTTTGGAACACAGAGAATCAGACATCTCAGCAGAACACACTGGAGCGCTCTCTGCATTTGAATGTATTTCTTGACATGCGTAACCACAACCCTGAGGATCAGGAAGAGATTCAGTTGAGGGGAGCCCCGCTTAGTGGGAGCAGTACTCGGATCTGCTTCAAGCCGGTGGCACTGCCTGTGGTCCTCATGCCACTTGCCTGCTGCTTTTCTGAGACTCAGTTTCGTCATCTACTAAGTGGGGATGCCAATGGCTGTCTGGAGGAACAGGTGCGCCCCCAGCAGTTAGCAGGTGTGTATGATCAAAGCCATTCCCTTGGTCCTCTCCTCTCTAGCAGAAGGCTCACGTTGCCTTGTTAAATTTGTCCAGAAAAATGAGAACCTTTTAAGTATGGTATTGAAACAGATAAGTTTCAGTCACTTGGAAAACTTACCCACATGGAATAGACTTGTCTTCAAACAGTGTGTGATTCATGGAAGCACATGTAAATACACCATTGACCAGAGGACAGAAGGACAGTGTTCAGCACACAGTAGGCACTCAAGAAAGGCTTGCTGCAAACTGAATACACAAAAGGAGTGATCATCCAACTCTAAAACAAGTTATTTCTGTGTGTATAACGAATGCAGTCTTTCCTTGAAATAATTAGTTCTAAACTAAGAAAAACCTGGCCCTGAAAAAGCAGGAAAATACTTTTCTCTAACCAATAGAGTCAAGAATGTTTAGGTCTGCGAGGGCTGCATTGCTCAGCACCTACAGTTTCTCATTTGATCTGGCTGAAAGAGGCACACTTAGAGACAGCAAATATTCATTTGATCTTCCTGGCTCCCGAAACAGACGTAGTAAATTCAATTTGCACCCCCCACCCCCACCAATGCCAAATCTTACACAATGTCATATTCTGTTCTGCTCCATGAGAGACACACATGTCCTCACATGCTCCACAAGACACCAGGTGTGCAGTGTGAGAGAGAGGTGCTGTCGCCTAGTACAGTGAAGGACACCTCCCATTACCCACAAAGACAATGTGGACGCATCATGACATATTCCAGGAAAGGGGGCTCAGAGCCCTGACAGGGTGTCTTCTCCCCAGGCAGGACAGAGGCACAGGGCACTCCCATGCTGAGGGTCCTTTCTGCCCCAGTCCAGAATCACCTCTGGTTCCTGGAACCACATAGCAGCTCCATGCTGGTCCACCTGGGTTTCAAAGTGTCCTTACCAGCCAGGGCACAATGATCTGAACAAATCTAGCACTTTGAGGTGGTCCTTTCTTTCCTGTATGCCTAGGAGTGTCTGCTTTGGTTTGGTGGGAAAATGTCGGCTGAGCAGAGGAATGAGGAGGATGGGAGCTGGGCGTCGAGGATGGGGTGGGACGTGTCACCCTGGATGGGAGCGACTAGAACTGCTTGCAGGACGGGGCAGGACAGCCTAACAGTCACACCCAGACATTAAAATAAAAAGGGAACTGTCCCACAAGGGAGCACCCTGCAGAATTGCTGAAACCGGTTGCCTTCGTATCTGCCTCAGACAGCGTGAAAACAAACTCCCAGGTTTTATATAGCCTGCTGATGCTCATCAGCATTTCTCCTGGTGAGCTGCTCCTAATCATGCCCTTGCCTCTGACTGTGAGGTTTGCCATTTTGTCAAGAAAACAAAATGCCCGTCAATAGCTCAGTGCATGGACTTCACTCACAAACACCATCTCCATGAAAACCTAATGAAAAAGTAATAAAAGTGAAATATAGTTTATTAATATTCATACTGTCTCCCACTGCCAGCAGCCATATGTGTTCTATCATTAGATGCAGAGATTGTTTGCAGCCCGGCCTCAGGAGCCTCAGTCCTTGTCATCAAAGTGACCATCCCAGTGGGCAGTTCAGAGTGCCCGGAAGGCCTACCTTGCGTGGCCAGCCAGTGGACAGCCTTGCAGGGGGCCACCAGCCGTCTTCTGGAGCCACCGCAATGCCAGGCACCTGGCACCCGTGCTCCACGGGAAGGAACATACAGACTCACCACCCAGAGCGGGATGTGCTTGAAGCTAAGGACATTGCAAAGGTTTTCCAAAGGCCAGAGGAAAGCCAAGAATCAAAACAAATCAGGTTGTTCTATGGAGTGACAGGACAGAAAGTTTGTCAAAATCAATCCTTCCAGGAGAAAGAACATCCACTAGAGAGGAGAACACAGGGCCGGGAGACTTACAGACATAGACAAATTCCCCCAAATTATGGAAGAGGTATGTCTGGGGAATAGAATAGCCACAACAACAGCATTTAATGAAGTTGCCTTCCACTTAGCCAGCTCGGCTTTGATCACCACGATCTCTCATTTTCCCTCCTGGACACTCCCAGAGGGAGGGCCTTGCTCCCATTCATCGTGGCTCATGGCCTTGTTTGTAACATGTTCCCAAAATGCGTCCTAGATGATGGGGAAAGACAAGTGAAACACCTCAGGATCTGGGGAAGAGCAAGACACATTTTGGGCTTTGGGGAAGAGCAGACATCTTGAGAATATTAGGCCAAGAGTGTGAGGGGCTGCACGACAAGCAGGGGCTCCCGGGCAGCTGGGGACAGCGCCGGCCTCGGCTGGCTTGCTGAGAGTACAGAGCGATGCAGGCATGCTTCCTTCTCACACGCGGGTCTGTGAGGGCGGCACAGGATCCCTGTGTGGCACGCAGGCACGGGAAGGGAAATGGCTCTTTTGTTTATGGAAGCTAGTTGATGCAAGACCAAACAGCACCCAGGCACCCTGCATGTCCTCTGACAAAGGGCGGAGCAAAGCAGTGGCGAAGGGGAAGGGAAGGGCCAACGGAGACTGAGGAGAGCCCACCTCTCCTGGGTCGGCACCGGCAGGTGGCATGCTGTCCCTCGCCAGCCCTCAGAGAGGCTGGTGTTGCTGTGCCCGGGCAGGGGCCAGGCTGATCCTCAGACGTTCCTAAGGCAGTGTGACGACACCTGGCACAGGGAGCAGAAGGCCGAGGTGCGGGAAGGTTAAGTCAGTGGCAGAAGTGGAATTTTATTTTAGGTTTGACAACTCCAAAACCAACCTTCTGCGTACTTTAGGGACTCTAGAATATCATGCCTCCATCCCACCAAGATAGAGTGAGTGTGACATTGGAGGTGGTAGCCTGGCTCTGGGGATCCCGACTGGCTGGGCCTCTGACTCAGGGCCATGCCGACTGGGTGCCTTTGCAGACCAGGTGCCCAGGGGGTGGAGAGCGCCTGGGAAGCAGTGCCTTGGCTCCCGGAGTCAAGGAAACCAAAATACTCTCCCAAGTGCTTCAGCCCAGTGCCAGGAAAGGTATAAACTGTCTTTGAAAATGTGTTTTGTAAGGGTTTAAAAACCAGCCCTAAGAGATACTCACATTCCGGCTGGCACTTTCAGTGATTCTAGGTCCCATGTATAAATAAACCCCAAAGCACTTAAATCTCAGTTCCTGGTATAATCTCATCCCATCCCAACTTCTCAGCCTGACAAAGTACTTTTTTTCTTTTTCTACTTAAAGAATAATTTAATGAGGTAAAAGCCGCATACCACAAAATGATCCATTGGAGGATGGATAGCTGAGGACATTTAGGACAGTTAGAGTAGTGGGCCAACCACCACCTCTATCTAGTCCCAAACACTTTTGTCCCTTGGAAATAAAATCCCTTACCCAGTAGGCAGTGCCTCTCCGCTGTCCCCTTCCTCGAAGACCCTGGCAACCACCAACGTGGTCTGTCTGTGGAGTTAGCTATTCTGGACATTTCATACAGAGTGTCAAGTCATGTGACCTCTTGTGTCTGGCCTCTTGCACTGAAGGGGATGTTGTGGATGTGAATCCATGTTGTGGCATACATTAGTACGTCATGTCTGTTTTTTGGAAAAATAATATTCCATTGCAGGGATCTGCCACAGTTTGTTTATGCAGTTATCCACGGGTGGACATTTGGGTTGCTTCCAGCTTTTGAGTATTGTAAACAGTGTTGCTATAAATGTATTTACAAGTATCTGAATATTTGTTTTCAGCTCTTTGGGGTATATACTTAGGAATGGAATTTCAGGGATCATATGGTAATTCTGTTTAACTTTTTCAGAAACTGCCAAGCTGTTTTCCACAGTGGCTGTGCCATTTTACATTTCCACCAGAAATATACAATACTTCCTTAAAAGGTTATCTTATGGGGCTGGGGTTGTGGCTCAGTGGGAGCTTGTGTGAGGCATGGGTTCCATCCTTAGCACCACATATAAATAAATAAATAAATAAATAAGTAAATAAATAAATAAATAAATAAATAAAACAAAGGTATTCTGTCCATCTACAACTAAAAAATTTTTTAAAGTTATTTTAAAAACAACTTATGAAAAAAAAATTCCTGAAATGATTTTCATTAATGCTGACCTTTGCAACTCATGAAAGGCTTAGGGGATTTATTCCAGAATTTTCCTTTAACAGGCCTTGTGAAATCTCTAATCTCCACACCTGACCCCCATCAAGTACAGACAATATGAGAATCACCAGAAAAGAACAGATACCAGGGATGTTTACGGTCTAGCTGGCTGCCCAGGACCAACGCCCAGGACACGATTATCAAACAGACTGTCTGCAAGTTTCATCAATTCAAGGAGGCATCTAATACAGATTTTAAGTGCAGCAAGAATTTCTAGCAGAGAAGGCAGAGACACCATGGAGGGTAGAGTGACTGAAGAAAGAGAACTGAAACCCAAGTAAGGCTAGAAGAGTGGGCATCACAAACAGGAAACAACCCACACAGAGTGCCGCACCTTGGCCCGTCTCAATCACATGCCTGCCTTCTCCAGGGCCCCACTGACTCTCCTTATGCACAGAGCAGGAACCTGGAGAGGGGGACACCCAGAAGCAGCACCTTCCTTCTCCCTGCCAGTCCAGGGCAGCACCTCATTTCCCAGGGACTGTGGGGAGCAGGTCTCCTGCCTAAGAACCTCTCTCCTACCAGCCGGAAAGGTAATGTCATCGTGTTTCCTCAGAAATGTTCAATTTTGGTCACAAGGCAAACCCAGCAATTCTCAAGCTGTGCAGGCAAAATTGAAAGTATTTAAGCATGGTGCGACTTGCTTGCTAGAAGAAAGAGAGGTAACGTGAATATGTATAAGTCCTTCCCCACTTCCTCTTAGCACCTGGGGTCCAGGACCATCTCGGACCACACGTGCCCTCCTCCTGCAGCCTCAGACAGGGCAACAAGTTGAATTTTGCCCACAGGAAGATTCACCAAGAGCAGGTTGGACTATGAGCACCTTGGGCTCACCTGCCATCAGAAGGCAGGCCTGCCCCTGGGGATGGTGAGCTGGGATGGGCGCTCTGACCTCGCCCATGGCTGAATGACACAGTATGGTACATGGAGCAACAGTACAGAGTGACAGCTCTCTGCCTGCTCTGGCAGTCACCTGCACCCACCCTGTGTGCACTCTTGTGGGGCTGCGGAGGCCAGGCTGATGAACAGCTGCCAGGCACCGATCCGTGATGAAGGCACCCGGGGCTCGCTGTGCTGCAGCCTGCCTCAGCCTCTGAAAATGGCTGGTGAATCTGGGGGGCCTGGGCGATGGGGGTGCTGATGACCTCACTGTGGTCAGAGGTGGAACTGGGCAATAACATGCAGATCCCACAACACCCTTGCAAAGGAAGATGCGCTTCTCAATGGGACAAGAAAACAGATCCTGGGTGGCATTCTCTAAAGGACAGACGGCCTGATTGTGTGGGGTCGGCAGGGGAGAGAAGGCTCCTTAAACGCATCCTGGGGCTGTGGGAGTCCAGGCCATTCTTGAGGGCCTGGGGGCTGCCCGGCTCTGCACCCCATGGCCCAGCATTCTCGGAGACCCTGCCTTCTACAGCAGCAGAAACCATCTGGACAGAGTGACATATGGAGGCTGTGCTCTTGATGTGGTGCCTAGCATGTGGGTGACCCAGGGTCCTATGCACTGTGCCCTGTGCAGTGGGGAAAACAAGGTTGCATGCATTGCCATCAGAGTTAATGTGATGGTCACACAGCCCTGTTCCTGGAAACACTCAGAAGATGTGAGTCACACCATAGCCACAGGCCTGGTCAAATACAAGCTATGTTCAGTTCGAGCAGAGCTCTGCTCCCGGCTTTGTGACTGGCTGCTTCCTGTGTCCACTTGAACTTTTTTCCAGTTAACCTCCCACCCCTGTTCACACTTTCTTTCCCCAGGGTTCCACGGCAGAGCCAGAGTGGCTGACTCAGGACTCAGGTCTTTTCTGGGGTCTGCGTGATCCTGAAGCTCTTGGCAAAAGGACTGTGCTCAGAAGAGACGTGGCTGAGGCCACAGCATACCCCCGAGCCTGGCACAGCCTTCTTCTGTGTGCCCCCTGGGGCAGAGCCTTGCACATAGTAGGTGTTCAAAATCACTTGCCCAATAAGACATATACAGCAAGAAAGTGAGGCAGAACCCAGGTCATGACGAGGGAAGGAAACAAGAGGCTGGACAAATGAAGAAGACTCATTCCTCGTCTAACTTCCATCCTACAGCTTCCGTCAGGGCCGGCAGCAACCTAAAGTGAATCTGCACAACCCCAGGTTGTGACACCAGGGACATTCCCTGCAGGGGCAGCCCTGACACATAACAGTAAAGCAATTAACAGGCTACGTTCTGGAAGCTGAGAGTTCTCCTCGCTGCATTCCCTGGAGCCTATGTTTCACGGGCACATCTGCCGCTGATGCATCCACCTGGGTTGGGTTGGGAGCACCTTGGGAACACAAAGAGGGAGAGGAGAAGAAAAAGGAAAATCCAGGCACAGAGCGGCCATGGTCAGGAGCAAGAGATTTGTAGTCTCCGCTTCAAGCAAGACATGGAGGGGCTCAGACGCTAAATACAACGCTCCCAACCACAGGTCTTCACCGCTCCCAGAGCCTCGTGGGGAATGTCACCTCTCTCAACCAGTGAGCAGCAGGGCTCTGGTGTTAGGGAGGTGGGGAGACCCATCCCAAGTCACAGCTGGTGGGGTGCCAGGACCCAGTTCTCCATCCCCACCCCTTCCCCAGACAAGTTGCTTACACTTTCTGTGCAGTTGGTGGAGATGCTCAACCTTGGTTCCCTCTCAGGTCTGAGGGCAGAAACTGGCCCAGGAAGTGTATAGTGTCTTTGGGGATCAGATGGATGGGTAAATGACTGGCAAAAAAAATACCACGAAATGCCAGATGTGGACGAGGGAAAAAGCTCTGCTGGTGGTGGAGAATTTGACACTCGAGTTTGATGCAGGGAGTAGGGCAGGCCGGATGGGAACCTGGGTTGGGGGGGGGGGGCGGGGAGGGCATCCTAGGTCAGGAAGCCTGTGAGCTGGAGAACTGGCTAGGGGCTGGGGTATGAAGGCACATGGGGCACGTAAGGGCCGACCTACCAGGACTCCCTGTAGGGATCTGGAAGGGGAGCTGCAGCAGGGACAGAGGAGCAAAGAGCTAGAGAGCAAGCTATGGGAGAGGAAGGGAAGTGGGAACAGAGAAGGTCACTCCCCATGCTGCTCAGGCACCAGGCTGTTGTGGGACTGGCTCCGTCAACAAGGTGGTGTGGCCAGGAGCTGACGTCACATGGCAAACACAGGGAGCGCCCACTTCTGAGAGTGTCACGGAAGGCCAGCATCTTCAACTGACACTCAGAGCTACAAAGGACAGAGTGGGATGACATGATGTGCTGCTGACCCTCTTGTTTCTCCCAAGGAAAGAGTGGAAGCCCCCATTAGTGGGGAAGGAAGGGGAGGAACCTGGCCCTGTGCCCACCTGTGGCTGTGGCCACAGCCAGGTGCTGGGATGCACGGCTCAGTTGGAGCTGCTGGGGTCTCTCTCCAGGGCCCAGTGCAGAGTGGGGATGAGACGCCCCATGTTCAAGATGGGCAGCAGGTGCCATCAAAAGACTGTCCCTGCAGAACCTTCTCATAGCAAGTATGAAAATTCTGACGGAAAGCTTGCCATGGGAAAAGCTGGTTAGTGGAAAACTTACAGGGAAAACAACATTGTCACCCGCACGGGTGTGCAGGCCATGTCGTGGCGGTGTGCAGAACCACGGGTAGGAACCGTAGGTGCAACGAGGCCGCCTGGACCAAAGCCACTCGCCTGGGTCTGCTTTCCGGACTCGTAGTCATGACCTTTCAGCAGTGAGTTCATCACTTCGCTGCCTGTCTTGGCCACTGTCCTTAACTCTGGGAGGACGAGCCTGGACCTCCACACAGCCAGCGCAGACAGAAGCTCGCGCTATCAGGGTTTCCGTCACCGGCAGTGATTTATTCTGAATTGTTGTCATAGGTTCCTCGTCCAGCCGTTTCCAGAAACGATTGCTCCCTCCTCCTGCCCATCCTGTGACAGGATGAACAAGCCATCTCTTCCCCAAACACAACACAACAAACACAGGAAGAGAAGAGGCCCAGTAAGGCTACGGTTTAAAATTATCAACAATTTCCTTAGAGGTCTTTAGGGGTAAACCAATCTTTTTTTTTTTTTTTTTTTTTTGCGGTGTTGGGGATTGAACCCAGGGCCTTGTGCTTGCAAGGCAAGCACTCTACCAACTGAGCTATCTCCCCAGCCCCCAATCTTAAATTTAAATTTTAAAAATATAATTTTAAAATTAAATGTTCTTTTGCTGAATGTGTTAGCACCGCCCTGCTCGTGCTAAAACAGCGCCACCCTCCAGTCCCCACGGCCACTTAGGGTGGATGCTGGCTCTCACCAGCGAGAGCGTCCTCCGACTCTCCGGGCACCAGATCTGTTTATGTTCTGGGGGTTCACACTTGCTGCCTTTGATTTGCCAATATAAGTTCTGATTTATAAGAAGACTGGAATCCTGCACTGGAGGTCAGTGGATGAACAAGAAGTGGTACCAACAATCTGTACCTCAAGTTCCGGCTGCAGAACTTTATGTTCATGACCAGCTCTACCTAATCAAGGTTGCCTCTGGAGACTCCTCCTCAGCATGGGCTCCGGATGCAGGCACTCCATGGACCTGCCTACCTGCCATACTAGAGACACATACACCAACATAGGCATACCCCAAATGCCAACACACACACACACACACACACACACACACACACACACGCAGCCTTCAGGGGACTCTTCAGGGGACAGTTTTTGGCATCATTCTGGTCTCTGCTCTTGACCCTTGGAATGTCAGCAGTGGTGGGACTTGAAGCGGGACGTACTGGTGTCAAATGAAATCTAGTGTCCCAGGTTTCCACCACTGTCCCCTGGCTGCTGCGTCTGGTCACAGATGATAGGATGTCCAGTGTCAGAGCACCAGCGGCAGCAGAGTGGCCCATACCCTTGAGTCAGGAATTGTGAGCTCACTTCCTCCCCATGTGAACCAAGTTCTGTCCCCACCCTCCCAACTCACACCTCTGTCCTGCTCCTCATCACACTGTCTTCACCCCTTCCTGACACTGAGAGGAAACCCACTATTCACAGGCGCTTGCCCCGGGGGCAACAATTCACTTGCCCCGAGGGCTCCTGAGGGAGACCTACAGTGCTGGGCCCCTTGTGTCCACCAAGACGAAAGAGACATGAAGCACAACCCAAAAAGCTCAGGAATGGTGAGAAGCTGGGCTTGGAAACAGCTCATGATGATGCCAACCGGGTCCACGCACGCAACGGTCCACGGAGGCCGTGACTGGGAAGACTGCGTATGCTGACAGAGTGCTATCCGGTGTCAGGCACCGCAAGGGAGTCACACTGTGCGGTTGTCTCACTCAGTCCTCTGACAACCCCATGAACTAACTTGTTTAGTACCAAGCTATGGAGTGGCGGATCTGGAGTCCACTCTCAGGTCTGTCTGGTGCATAGGGTGATGACAACAAAAATAACAACGATGACAGCAGAAGCACCCAAGCCAACAGTGACCGCCAGGCACGCTGGCGGCATACGCTGCACTGGTTCTCTTGGCCCATTCAGCTCTTCAGCACAAAGACAGGGTCACAGGGCACAGCAGTATATCCATAAGGCCTCAGAGCCAGAAAGGCAAGGGAGAGGCCATGGGCCAGAGCCTGTGGTCACCTTCAGCTCCCAAGGAGAGACGGTCAGGCCTCACTGTGCTCCGCCTTTCTGAGTGCTGGGCAGTCACTTCTAATTTTCTGTGCAGGTGACATGGGACAAGACAGATGCTGGCTGACTTCAGGGAACTGTCTGCTAGAAGCCGAGTCAGCTGTCTTCAGGTTTTAAACTGAAATCTCACGTGTGGAGAGACAGCTGGAAATACATGCTTTGGGTGACGTGTGCATTCTCCCCAGGAGGCTGCTGTGGGGCCCTCTGGTCCAGGGCTCGGGATGTCATGGACTCAAGGTTCAGTTAATAGTGAGAGGGCCTGTCTGGGGGAGTGACAAGAAAGTGGGCCCAGGAGGGCTTCTGGCACGTGACAGTGCAAGGTGAGCTTTGAAGCACGTCAGACGGCAGGCTCGTTCATTCCTTTGCTCATTCGGTCACTCAGTCACCTGCTCTCTCTGCAAGTGGGTCATGGGAGCAGGGGCTACAACTTCCATTAGGCATGGATGGAGAAAATGGCAAAGGAGAGCCACTGTCCTCTGTAGCCTCTGCTGCTCTGACAAACTCGTCCTCCGGGGCTCGGGCCCCCCGGCCTTCCATCCCGGAGCCCCAGCTAACCAATCCCGGCAGGCAGCGGGCCAGGGAAAAGGCAGGTGGGGAGGTTGCTCTCCTCACCTCAGACCCCCAGCTCTGGAAGGCAGAGCTCACCCTAAGTTCTCAGCCCAGAGTTCTTCAACTTGCCTACAAAGGTGTCCCCTCCTCATTCGTTCTCCACGTCCTCCCACACGTGTGCTGCGTGGGAGGATGCTGGGGTGGGCACACTCCCTCAGGCTCAGTCCTGTGCTCACACCTCGAGGGGCCTTCCTGCCTCAGAGACGCCTGGGCCTGCTCAAGTGCACCCAGTCTCCACATAAATGGCCCAAAAGAGGAAAAGGTGAGCTGTAGCCCTTAAGGGCAACCCTTGCCCCCTTCCCTAGCCCAGCTCCAAGAGGCCTCTGCAGGCTCCCAGAGGTGTGATACAGGCCCTCATGATGGCACTTTTACTCTTCACTATCACTCTCCTAGCCTTCTCTTCTGCTTCCTGGCATCACCTCCCAGATAGGCTGCCTGCACCCAAGACCTTGTGCCAGACTCCACTTTTGGGGAAATCCACACTAATACAACTACTCCATAACATCACCATCGTCACCTGCCCAGAGATGAGGATCCGGGGCCCGATCCCCCCTCCAGCACTGGCCGAGGGCTCACTTGCCTCAGTTGCCTTCTTAAGACCCACCTGAGCTGGCAGCCAATGGGGGCAGAGAGGAAAAAGGGCACTCCAGGCTTGCCTTGCACCTGCCAGCAGTGGTGGCCCAAAGCCTGCCAAGGGAGGGGGCAGGGTGACCCGATCTGCACTGGATGTGATGCAGAGACCTGCCCCAGGGGAAGGGCACTGAGGACTTGGAGCATGCAGTGGCCCAAAAAGCTAGGGAGAACGGGCACGATGATTCAAGGGTGACACATGCTCTGCCTGCTCACCAGGGCAGGGAAACCTGGCACAGCCAGCCCAGGCTACCAAGGGACGGCTCATTCCATTTATGGGTTGGAGCAGACTCTGCATAGCTGAGGACACTCCTACCATGTCTCGAAACCTCAGCACAAAACACAGTGTCTAGCACATCTTTGGAATTCAAGAAATTACTTGTGCAATGCGTGCATGAGAATTGTAGCCCCAAACCAGCTGTGGCTACAGACAAGTTCAGGAGCTGCTTAGCATCAGGTGCCTGGTCTAGTGTAAATTATGCAAAAGTCACATACATGACTGTCTCTGAGCATCTGCTTTCTCATTGCCACCCGATTCCAGACAGCCTCCTCTGAATCACCCAGCCCTTGCCAGTTGGGCTGCCCATGTGACTCTCCCAGCATGCTCACCAACTATTTTTGCATCTCCATTGTCACCACCACTGGGGCTTAAGGGGTTTGACCACAAGTCACATAACAAATGGGCACCTGGAGGGGCTATCAACCACTCAGATGAAAGATCAACTGCTCGAGGCCAGGTTGTCACCTGCACATGGCCCCATTCTCTCATCTCGATGAGGAATGCAGCACGCTCTCTGTGAGATCATCTGTAGAGCCCCAGCCATCTATAGCAACAGTTCCCAAAGGAGGAGGACGACGGTGACAGCGATGATGGTAACAGAACAGCAATGATGAAGGAAACCTGGAGGGTGATGGGTGTGTTTATGGCACAGACTGTGGTAGTTTCACAGTGTAGACTTATCTATGAACTTGACGAGTTGTAGATATTGAATGTGAACAATGTTTTGTATGTCAATCTCAATAAAGTAGTTTTAAAAAGGAAAGAATTGGTTAGGACGGGGGATGGAGCTCAATCGCAGAATGCGTGCCTCGCATCTTTGAGGCCCTGGGATCAATCCCCAGGTACTGGGGATGAACCCAGCGGGGTGGGGGGCGGGAGAGAGAGAAAGTTTTCGTTCTTGCGAGGGCCATGCCTGCCCCACCTTGAGAGCACCTGCCCACCTGTCCATTTGGCAGTGCAGAAGTCTCCATTTCTAACAAGTGTCCCAGGGGATTCTGGGGTGGGAGGGTTCTTGGAGCCTACTTTGAAAATGACTGGTTTACATCTTGAGCCCGAGTGGTTCTGGCTCTGTTGTCTTCACGTTCAGACACATTGGCGGCCCTGAGCAAGGTAGAAAGCTGGGCAGGTTTCCTGGGCACTGACACCGCCTCTGTGCCTGGGCCCTCGGTCTGCGGGGGTGCCTGGGTAGGTTCATGTGACCTGAGGAGTGGGTGGCAGGCTGCTGTCTTTGCATGTGTGTGTGTCTTGCCTGTGTGCATGTGCGTGTTCTGATGGGCCTCCACAGGGCGGGTGCCAATGCACACCAGCACCTCTCCATGGAGAGCACAGTGTCAGCTTCTCTGTCACCAAGTTTCTCACAAGCACACCTACATCTTATGTCACGCGTGGCCTTTGGCTGCGTTTCCTGAGTCTGTGTGTACATGTGTGTAGAGGGCTGCAACACCTGGCTAGTGATCTACTCAAATACATGGAGAGTTTCACACTTTAGTTATTTAATGCTTATTAATAATTATTAGGTAATTGTGAACATATAATTCTTAAAAGAAAATTTTAGTTTCTAAGTTTCACTGTACAGCTGAAGGTCCCAGAGACAATTAAGTGAAATCTGAAGATGCCCTATCAGACCAGATAACTTAACCGTCCCTTCTCCACAGAAGAGAGGCTGCAACCCTAGAAGCTTTCACATTGGCATACCTGGCCATGAGGTCGTCAGTAGGGGCAGATGTCTTTCACTTATTATCTTCAAGGGTGCACTAGCACCTGTTCTTGTTGTTTCTATTTGTAACAGAGACAAATCAATTTTAAAAAATGGATGCCTGAGATGCAACTGCTGTCAGAGTTCCTCTTTTCAGTCATATACACTTCGAGTTGGTCACCTTTTATGTTATGATCTGCACAAGTTATGCCACTTTTGAAATTACTTCTGTCTGTGGCTTTATAAAGCTCTGCCCCTTACTGGAGCAACTTATATTTTCAGCACAGAGTATGGCATTTTGGAATATGCTCTGTTCTCTGTTGATGGAGAGATCAAGGAAGGTTCCCAGTGTGCTAATGAGGACAAGGTCAACAGGCAGGAGAGAAAACTGCTCCCTGGCCACAGCCTACACCAATAGCTCTGGCCGACCACCTGGTGAACAGAGGCCCCAGTCACAATGGGATCCAGATGGCATAGTGTAGCCGGCTCACAGCTGACATTCTAGTGATCATGACTCAGTGGGACATTGGCTGGGGATGGGCTGAGACAGGAGTTAAGATTTTTTTTAATATTTATTTATTTATTTTTGTGGTATAGGGGATAAACCCAGGGGGTGCTCTACCACTGAGCTACATCCCCAGCCTTTTTTAAAATTTCCAGACAGTTGCCCAGGCTAGCCTCAAACTTGTGATCCTCCTGCCTCAGCCTCCTGAGTTGCTGGGATGACAGATGTACCTCTGTGCCTAGCTGAAGCTAAGGTCTTAGCTCTCCTTCCAGATTCTGTTACTGTATAGTAGGGGTGGGATTTGAAACCAGGTTCTAGAAAGCCAGAACTTCAGAACTGTGCCTTAGAGAGCAAAGTCGTGACACAAAAGAGCAGAACAAGCCAAAACTATCCCCTGCAACTCGATTCTGCAAAATAGCAGGAACTTTAAACGTACTGAAAGTGTCTACACCCACACGACTACAGGGCCTCTTTCCTTTATTCCTGAATAATTATTATTCTCTCCTAGCCTGGCTCTCTCACAGGTTGGTTTTATTTGTGTGTTTCTTTTGAAATCCCAACAGATTATTCCATCTTTAACTTTATCAGAGTAGCCTTTGTTCAGTCATTTACAATGGCCCCCATCCCAGCCAGTTTGAGTAAACCAGGCCCCCGGCGCTTGACTTCAACTGTGCGCTGCAGGCCACTCACCACTCCTTCCCACAGGCACCTGCAGCCCGCCTACTTCCCCGCAAGTCTCCCCTCTTCCCTTTTCCCAATCTCCAAGGCCCCCAAACTCCTCCAGCCCCGGCCCCACCTCACATCTCCCTCCATGGCTCTCACTCTGAAACACCTTCCTGCAAACCCATGTTGCCAACTCTTTCCTGCACTTTGCATTTCTTGAACTGGTTCTGCTCATTACTATTTCCCTAGTCTGGTGCATAACAGGGTAGCATTAAAGACCTGTTGAGTGACAAGACACTTGGAATCTCAAAGCATCAGAATTATATTTTGGGCAATTTGGTTATGTTTTTCATCTCCTCAAAGAGACTGCTAACCCCTCGAGATTGGAGATGAGGCCTCGCCTTCCTTAGCCAGGGTATCTCCTACAGACACTCAGACAAACTGAGTTGTCCAGTGTCCCACAAACTGAATTGGGTTAACATTAGTCTCTACCCTTACCTAAAACCACCACAGAATCAACTTGAAGACGTCTTTGCACCCAGAAGAACCCAATGAGAAAGGTTAAATTATCCTGAAAAACAGATTACTGGCCATTTTTTATGTCTCAATTTTTATGCCCATTTTGAGGCGGGGGGAACCAGTAATAATCTTAAGTGTCTCAAAAAAGACTATACAAGAATATTTTGAGTAGCCCAGAGTAGAAACAAAATTCTAACATTTCAATCATTGATTATCCTTTGCCTGAATGACATTTTTTTTTTTGTCTTTTTCCTTCTGAGTTTAATATTTGGTCTTGTTTTAGCTTACTAGTCACATTGAGAATGGAAATATCCCAGTACCAATTTATTGCTTGCTCAAAATAAAAACAACAACAAAAAACAATAAATTTAAAAGGCTGGCATAGATGTAGGGTTAAATAAGGCCGTGGCCGGGTTGCCCAGGTTAGTAGGTACACAGATCACCTGCCCCATGTTCCTTTGGGTGCTAACCCTGAAAGGGGACACCCCTGAGGAAACCCTTTCTCCCCTGGAGCAGCACTTCTCAAGGTCCAAAGACCCCCTGCAGGGGCTCATCTCCAATTCCCAGAGGCCACTGGAGTGGAGCCTGGAAACTGGTGTGGGGTCCCCCTGGAGAAGGGTGCAGTTGCTAGTTCTGGGACAGGCTTCCTGCAGAAATCTGCTCTTAACAAGTTCTCCAGGTGACAATAAAGCTTGAGAGCCAGTACAGCTGACGGTCAATCACAAATTGAGGTTCAAGGTGAAAGTCAGGTTGGAAGGGGATAACCCTGCCTCAGACGGAAACCCTGGAAAAGCAGCCTTATTTCCTGAAAAGCACAGGTTGGCTTCCCTCACCAACACAGCAGCAGCAACCAAGCAAATACCCGCAGCTGGGGAAGCAGGTGGCTCTCAGGCACCACCTCCTTTCCTGGTTCCCCAGGCTGAGGACAGGCACCTGTGTCTCATACTGTTTCCGTGTTACCAGGTGGGGATGATATGATGAGACACTTCACACAGTCCCATTTGAAGTGCTAAAGTGGCAGGGAAGTGTTCATCTCTTTAAAAGTGAAATGTCCCCAGGCTCAGATACAGGGGACAACTGGGGGAATGGAGCCTTGCAAGACAAAGGTCAATCTGACAAGCCTTGCCAGGAGGCCACTGCAGCATGTGACAATGCCTCTGTCCCAGGTAGCTCAAACGTGCAGATGTTCTCTCAGGATGAGCCGAGAGCTTCTTCCTTTTCAGAGTGTTAACCAGAGATAATCCAAGTGTTTCTTGCTCATTCTCCCCCAGTAAAGGGCAAAGCAGTTAGGAAAATCAGCCTGACAAATGTGGCCTAGAGCTGTCCCACATAGCCAGGACAAGCAGAGACCAAGAGCTAAAGACTGTCCTCAAAAGCTCCTATCGATCTACATGGCAACAAACTACTCCAGGGCTCAGATGAGGCCTGAGGGAGAAATGGAGCACTGTGGCCAATTTGGAAATGAAACATCATTTCAGGCAGAAAAGATGGGCTGCCTTTCACCTTGACTGTGTCATTGACTCACAGGGAGGACCTCAAGGCCACAATGACCATGCTGGACAGGTGGTCCTGCCCAGATTAAAGAGGTGTGCTATCACACCAGAGGGAGGGCCTTAAAGGGCAACGGTGCGGGGCTGCATGGATGGCGCCCAGTGCGGAGGGACAAGTGGCCCAGACCTGCCAGCGAACCAGCTTCACTCCCCAACAGCAGTACTGTGGAAAGGCCTATTCAGCCAGAGGCTGGCGAGGGGACACTGGAGGTCCCAGGAGAGGACTCAGACCCCTCTCCCCCCCCGTTCTCATGGCAACTTTGGACTGCCACCTGTGGACATCCTGAGCGGGTTTTATTTTTGCCTGAGAGCAAAGTAAAACTGCAGAGTGTAGCGGGAGGGCAGGGGGCACAAGGAATTGAGGAGGAAAAGGCTTAGGACCTCCAAATCTAGCTGCCTTGGTTCGTCAAGTTTTGCTCCAAGGATGTACTGCCTGTTAAATATAGTTTTGAAAGTCTTTTATAAGTTGCATGCTCAATTTTTAGCCAGTTTTAGCCAGTGAAGCTGGTTTCTGTCCATTAATAGCAGCACAGGTTAACTAAATAATAAAACCCCAAGTGGCCCCTGACTTGGCTACGGTTCGCCCTAAGTTCAGGACAAGACCTGGGAAGAAATAGCCCTTGACATGCTGAATTTGCAAGCCTAAATATAAAGTGACAACGGCAGCTCCTGCTTGTTGCACGGAGAACTAGGCCCAGCAGCAGTCACCCTTGGGCAGACTGGTGACCCAGGACCACACAGAGCCGGCTTTCCAATAAGAGTCGGGCGGGCACTCTCCAGAGAGAACACATGCTGTCTGGGCTTGGAACCTGACCCTCCAGCTTGGCCAGACACTCCCATCCAGTCTGTTGCCTTCTGTCATAAGGAGATGCCCACGGTTCTGCCTGTTCTCCAGGCTACACCTTCCAGGTGGCTCCAGCACTGGGTACACTTCACCCCTCTGTGCCCAGTCGGACCCACAGCAGAGAGCAGGGCACAGGAGTGGACAGGAGGGCAGACAGAGCTGGCAGGAGTAGATGGGCTCCTCAAGAGCATGCAGAGGCCCATGGAGACTCCTCCTGAAACAGCGGAGCTTCATGTGTGAATTCCATGAGAAAGCAAGGCTGGAGAAGGACAGGCTTAGGAGGCTAGAGAGGGCTGCCGTGACCCAGGAAATCCCTCCTAAAGGCATGGGGAGGGTGGGAACAGCCAGATGGAGCAGCCTGGAGACCCCAGCCTTTTCTGAGTAGGATCACAATGAAAGGAGACAGCAGCAGGCTGAGGGGCAGGCGGGGTGTAGGGAGCAGGGACGAGGAGACCTGCAACAGTGCTGTGGCAGCCAGGCTGGGCCCAGGGGAGAAGCCATCCGTGAACCAGGGAGGCCATGAGGGGCCGGAGCGGGCAGTCAGCCCCAGAACTGGGTAGGAGGTCAGCTGTGTGGACACCGCCCCACCTTCGCTCTGTGGCCTTGAAGGAGGCGTGGAGAAAGCACACCCACCAACGGGTGAGGGCAGAAGGCCTCAGGCAGCCATGAGTCCTGGGACTCTGTTGCTACTGCAGACACCTCCACCTCTCAGCCATGGCTCAGTCCTACCTTATCTCCAACTTCATCTCTGTGGACTGTTCAATGTTATTTCTTTTCTTTTTCTCCTTCCTTCCTTCCTTTGAACTCAGGGGCGCTTAACCACTGAGCCACATCCCCAGCCCTTTTCATTTTTCATTTTGAGACAGGGTCTGAGTTGCTTATGGCCTCGCTAAGTTGCTAAGGCTGGCTTTGAACTTGTGATCCTCCTGCCTCAGTCTCCAAGTTGCTGGGATTAAGGCAAGCACCACTGCGCCTGACTTATGCAATGTTATTTCAAGCATAATCTCTCACTCTTTCACAAACCTGACTCTTGCTTTCCAGAAACCTCCAGCAACTCCTCACTGGATACTTCCCACAGACTGGCCACTACCTATAGCACCAGGCTGTGTTATACCATGCAGTGGTCCTAAGAAGCCCGTGGGATGGTGTAGGACCCCTGTCCATGGGTCAGGAAATGAAGGTGCAAAGGAGGCGGGCAGCCAGCCAAAGTCACAGTGCCCAGTGAGCACAGGGATCAGGTCCAACCCTGGGTCCCCGACTCCAAAGCAAGCAGTGCTCTATCTCTGTCCCACGGGAGCAGCAGTTCTTAGCCCTGATGGACACTGGGGTCCAGGAGAGCTGGCAAAAAGCCCCTATGCTGGGCCCCATTCCAGGTGTGTGGATTCAGTTTGTGAGGACTGGGGTCCAAGTTGGGTTGTCTCAACAGCTCCTCAGGTGACTGATGTGGAGCCAGGACAGGGAAGCAGCACACTGGAAACTCGGCAATGGTCTGGGCCTCGTCCATATCCTTGTTCAGTGCTGTGCTGGCCTTTGTTGGATGTCTGAGGTGTGTCCCTGTGGGGCATGGATGTGGTTGTCTCCCCAGGATTCTCATGTTGGAGTCTTGGTCCTCTGGGTGGCGATGATGGGAAGCAGTGGACCTTTAGGAGGTGGGGCTAGTGGAAGGTCACTGAGGGTGCTGCCTTTGGAAGGATTAAGGTTAGGGACCTTGAGGTAGTGCTCTCGAGAACAAGTTGCTATGAAAGCCTGACTCTGACCCTGAATTTCTCTCCAGTTTTCTGTCTGGCCACATGGCCTTGCTCTCCCACATGACTCCCCCATTGGGGTGCCATGGGCCACAGTGTCTTGACCAGAGTCATGCTGATGCCAGTACTATGCCTTTGTACCTTTGAAATTGTGAGCTAAATAAATCTCTTTTTAAAATAATAGTACCCAGCCTTGGGTTTTTCGTTGTAATAATAAAAAGGGTACTATAAAGCTTCCGGCGTCTGGATGCGGTGCCTAAGGTTGCCTTGCTACAGGAGGGGCCAACCAGTTCCTGCACTACAGTCTCCCCTCCCTTCAGCCACCTTCTATGTGAAACACCACTTTCAACCTGTTACCCATTTATGTTCAGAGTTTTTAAGGCTCGCTCAAGGTTTAAGGATACAGCTGCAATTCCCTCGATAGGCATTTGAGACCCCCTGAAACCTGGTCCCAACCTGTCTTTTCAATCCTATCTTGATACTCATAAATCCTCGGATCTGACCAGGCTGTTTGTCCCCTGCATGAGCCTGGTACACGGCCACCAGTGTGTCTTCAAATGGCACGTCCTGCTCTGTCCTCCAGCTGTCTTGACTGTTCCCATCCATGAGGACCCAGCTCCCTGGGGTCCTTTCCAACTCTAAGTATCAGGACTAAGAATCTTCCTGGGCTCCATGGCCTACTTGGCTTAGACGGCTCCTCATTCTCATTTCAGTGTGCACATGTCCTAATTTCCCAACCATATTAAGGTCATTTGAGGGCATAAACTGCGGGAAAATACTTTTATCTCCCCTACAGTGACGGCCACTGCAGATCTGAGTGCCACTGGGCTTTCTGCACCCCTACCTCAGTGCTGACGGGCTTACCTGTAATATCGGGACTGCAAGTAGGTGGAGCACACGGCCTTGGACACGTGACTGGCGGAGCCAAAGTCGATGACCTTCACTCTGTACGGCTGTCGGGATGGATCCACCAGCATGATGTTTTCTGGTTTGAGGTCAGCGTGGATGAGACCTAGGCTTTTGAGTTTCATCAGGGCTGTGGCCACCTGCTGGAGGACTGGGCGAATGTACTTGAGGGGCAAGGGGCTAAACTTGTTCTGCTTCAGAAAGTCATAGAGGTTTTGCTCCAACATCTCAAAGACCAAGCACGTGTGGTTCTTGTGCTGGAAGCACTCGTAGGCCCGCACGAAGTTGTAGTCGTCAGCACTCTCCGTGCTCAGCCGGGCCAGGATGCTCACTTCGATCTGACCTTGCCGGGCATAGGACGGGTGGTTCTTCAGGATCTTGATGGCCACGATTTCATTGGTGCCCCGTTTCCAGCATTTGACCACTTGCCCGAACGTCCCTCGGCCCAGGAACTCGAGGACCTCGTAGGTGTTGGTCATGGAGCACAGCACCTCATGCTGCACCAGCTGGTAATCGCCTTCGCTGTTGGAGCCACTGTTTTTGGAGGTGGCAGTGGACGTGGTGGCAGTGGCTACAGTGGCCCCGCTGGCATTGTTCTGAATCATGGGTGGATGCTCTTCGATGATCTGCACGCTGCTCGTGTTCTCAATCTCCTCGCTCTTACGCTTGAGTCCACATTTTTGGTAGGTGTCAAGAAGGCTCACAGTGCTTCGACGCATTAGGTTGTGTGGTCCGCCGAGGACTTGCCCCGTGACAGAGGTGCTACTTGCTGATGTTACGACTATGTGTCCGGTGCTTCCTGGGAAGATGATGGTCTGCTCGTAAGGTAGGCTTGGGTTTGGGATCGGCAAGGAGGTGCTGACGGTTGTGGTGGCTGGCTGAGAAGGCGGGATGTTCTTGCTCTGGCTATACACTTTGCTGTGGGAGCCGTACCCAGTCATGTCCCAGTTGGAACTCGGCTCGACTTTCAGTTTCTTCACACTACAGAAGGCACTTGATTGAAGGGTGTGAGGGGAGAAAACTTGCACATGTGAGGCCATACCTATAAGAAGGAAAAGGAAAAGCAAGTATTTGAGTCTCCCTTGCATGACTGAACTCAACAGGTTCATTTGGGTTCTGGCTTGAGTCACATAGAATATCATCCTCCTGCTTCCAAACCAACTTGGAAACATGAATCTAGTCCACCTGGAAGCACATTCTGGGACCCAGTTCGGGGGACCAGGAGGGTCCAGCACTCCACCTGCCACCACTAGGAGACACACAAAGCAGAGCCAGGGATCCAGTCAAAATTCAGATACAGAATTAGGATATCAGGACTTAGTTCACCATTTATTTTTATAAATATTATTTGTGAGAGACACCACTCTTCCTCCATTCTCACTGGGTTGCAGTCTAGTAAAGCTGAAGACTATTTCAAGTGACCCAGGTAACCATCCTGCACCTGGTCCCTTCACATGGCCAGCTCATCCTGCCCACCGTTCCTCACGGTCGGATTCATTGCTTTGAGGAAACATGTCTCCACCCAGGTCCATTGCAGGGCCGCTCTTAATCGTCTGACTTCTGGATGAGACACAGGGACCACCTGGCATCTTAGTCAATTTAAATGAATTCTATGATACTGTGTGGATGGACAGTTGGTTGGAGGACTTCACGTGGGCAGTCTAAAACCTCCTGTCAGCATTTTGTGTGGTGGGGGGAGGGGGTAGCACAGTTCATGGGCTCTATTTGCTCACTTTTCCTGCTCAATTCACATATCAATAAATTTCTCTACAAAGCACTACACTTTTATACCAACATATCCACAATTTAGATAACCTCAGAAATCCTTAAGAGCATTACTCTGGAATAGCTGTACAACTTTCAACTGCGGGGATACTGGAAATAAACAAAATTCATAGGAAATGTATTAAAGAAAAATAGTGCAGTGATGAAGGAGGTAAGTCCTTCAAGGTGAAAGGAGAAGCAGACACTGCCCATCTTCTAAGTGACACCTCCCACAGAAGCACAATGAGAGGGGACTCTGTCAGGCACCGATGGAGCCTTGCTACCCCAGGGTCCTCTCCCCTAGCACTGCCCAGAGCGGCTGTTCTGTACTTCCTCTCCACCCCACTGGGCTCCCTCTCTCAGTAGAAGAGCCGCCTTCCATGTTGCCCAGAGGCCTGAGGTCAGCCCGACTTTCCTCCTATTCTCTTGATTTCAAAACATTCCTCAGTCTCCATCCATCCTCCGTCCTGTTCCTTGTCTCCAATCCCTTGGGAGGACATGTCTTTCCTTTCCAGCACTAAAAATGCTCTCTGGTCTCATGATCCATTTTCTCCCACTTTCTCTTCAACCTGCTTCCTCCCGTTCTCTCTTCCTCCAGTTGTTTTCAATTTCTGCTGTAAATGGTCCCAAGTCCTTAGCAGGCACTGGACAAAGGTTGGCTAAAAGAATCAACAGCTTGATCTCTTCCTTTTGCCTCTCTGTGTGCACACACGCAAGCCCCTGACCAGGAAGGCGGGAGGACTAATGGTTGCACTGCTGCCCCCTTCACTCTCCTTACCACTCTCCTTACTTGGAGTCAGGGGTTCAAGCTCCCTTCTCTTTGATGCTTGCCTCTCCCAGCATATTCATACAGGACAGGCCTGTGTTCTTAAAGGTAAATGACTTCCTAATTGCCCAATCCAATGACTCTTTTTCAGTCCCTATTCTCCTTAACTTCTCTGTGACATCTGATGCTGCTGACCACAACTTCCTTCTTGGTGCTCTTATCTGGTCATATGTGAATCTCTAACCTTCTCCTCCTGATATCTGATTGCACATTGTACACTTGGGTGGCCCTTCTTTCTCTTCCTCCTTTAAAGTGCTGGAATTTCCAACACTGTGACTCTCTTCTCTCGGGAAGATCTCATCCATTCACACAGTTCAAGCTGTCATTCATGTAAACAGCTCCCACGTTTGTCACAGGCTGGGCTCCCCCTTGTATGTTCCAGTCATATATATCTAGTCCCTGCTACAACATGAAATATGATCTTCTAAAGCTCAACTCCTTATCTTTTCCTAAAAGCCTACCCATCTCATCCTTCATCCTTATATATCCATCGCTGTTCATAAAATATTCTTTTGGTCACTTAATTCCCAACCTGTGCAATTACCCTTGATGATTCATCTTTACCTCCACAGATAAGAAGGTACCAAGTCTTAATTTTCCCTTCCTTCAAGATGTCTCTGGCATCCAACTCTTTATTTCTGTTTTTGCTGCTATATCCATAGTGGAAACATTTGTTGCTTTCAGTAGTGGCAAAGCAAATAGAGACACCTGGTCTACCTGAGCACTCTTTCTCCCCTTAAGACTGACCATAAGAAAAGAAAAAAAGATTGACCATAAGATTTATTTTCCTAAAACATCTCTGACCCTAGGTTCAATCCCCAGCACAGCCCAAAACAAACAAACAAAAAACCCAAAAACGAAAGCAAACAATCTGAGCGTGTCACTCTTCTACTCTTCTATCCAAAAACTTTCAATGGCTCCTTGGCCCAGGAGATAAAGATGAGGACTCAACACTTTCGTATTTTGATTCCAGCTATATCGCCAGCTTCACTTTTGACTTTGATCTTATTAACTGCACCAAGGCTGGTCTGCTCACTCTTTCTAGAACGCCTATTGTCCTCTCTTCCTTTACACTCTGGCACAGTCCCCTCTGATGTGCATTCACTGCTTCTCTCAACTTAGCCAGAGACCACCCTGACCATGGTGATCACTCCCTACTCTGTTCTTACAGCACTTAACCATTTGACTACAAATCGTGCTTCCTTTGCTGAATTATCTTTTGCGCTGTTTATTTACACTTTTAGTCATGTTTCCATAACCAGACTATCCTTGGGTGGTGAGAGCTACAGTTCACACTTCACACTCCTTTGTGTTCCCCCAGTATTAAGGCAAGCTTACTGTACGTGGTGGGCACAGGGTTGCTGGAGCAGAGCTTTCTAACTGGCCAGACCTCCAGGAGCACTTAGCTCTCTAGCCATAGGGCAATCGCTGGTCACACTCATCTATGGAACCTGACCTGGCTCTGAAAATTAGAGAAAACTCTGTCAATATTTTCCTACCCAAATCAAGACTTTTAAAATACCAAGACAGAGGTTAGGTAGTGCCAATCCCAGAAATGGCAGGGGGATGTTCTGACTCCACTTTGACAGATGTGCTGACTTCCCCAGGGCAGGTCTGGCCTACCCACAGCCCCGACTCTGAGCCTCACCTTTACCCTGACCCCATGGATGGGAGGAAGCATTCCCTCTGGTTTGAATTCTGAACTCCACCTGTGAGCTGGGTGTTGCGTCCACATGTCCGCACACATCATGCCCAGCATACGGTTTGGGATCACACAGCATCTGTACTTGACCTGCTTCTTCCCACGGCTCTTCTGATTAAGTCAACTTCCCCATTCAATAACACAGAAAATGGTTCTTGTCTATTTATCAGTATCAACTAGATACCCATACTGTTCTAGATGTTGCATACAGTACGGGAATGGCAATATCTGGGATTTCAGTCACCTTCCATGGACGAGTCCAAGCAAACCAGCATTTCCTTCATTCTGTCTCTGTCTTTCCGCTGACTCCCTGATCCTCTCTGAGGAAGGGGTGTCAGAGAGGCACCATCAGGAATACGCTGATCACACATAAAAGCAGCGAGGCACTAGTCCCTGTTTTCACTGTTTTATAAAGTTCTTGGTAGAAAGGCAAGGGTGAAGAAGTGGAACTTTACAGAGGGGAAGAGGGTGGCTTCTGACTTGTTTGTTATTGGGACAACAGCCAGGGGCCATAAAATTGTGAAAATCATCACTGGCTGCCTCTGGTGATGGATGGCCAGGACCAGAGAGAAGACCTGCTTGGCTAGAGAAACACCCTTTACCCTTCACCTGGTCAGCTGCCTTTGACTCTGGCCTGGGCTCTTGTGGTCTCTGCTGGGGTCAATCGTCACTATTCCAAGAACTGGACACAATTCCCCATGCAGTTTTGTTACCTTTGTTCTATAGCAAAGACCATCTTGTTCTGAGAAACAACACACTCAAACAAGTTAGAGCTAAAGACAGTCTTCAATAATAATTTTTAAAAATCCCTAAAATATCTCTATAAGGAATAAAACACTGTTGGTGGTTTTGTAGCTTAATGGTAAAATAATCTTATAGATGACAATCAAACTTATTTCCAAACATTTCTCCTTGAGACTACTTTTCTGGACCAAGCCTTTCTGATTAGTTGAACACTCAGTGAGTCAAGCTTACAACTTGTTACCACTCTATTTATTCAGCTCCCTCAAGTGAGGGACAAGGAAGGGTTGGGGGGTGCTTTCTGTTTTCTGCTCTAAAGGAGAGCTCAATGTTTCCTTTCAATTTTTAGTATGTACCCTTCAAAGCCCACTTACCTACTTATTTGTCCATTTTCTTTTCAGAAATGGCAGGGACCTTATGGATATTTTCGTTTTGATCCTGTGGCAAATCTCATTGGTTTTTAAAGTCATTTCTGTCTTTCCTATTTGGCTCATAGACTAGAAGGTGAGTTTGCCCCTTTGGTGGGGAACTGAAGAGGCTAGTAAGACAGTCACGAGGATAGGTTTGGGCCCATGAGGGACCTAGGAAATCACAGTAGAATAAATTTGCAAATATCACACCTGTGCTCTAGAGGAGTGTCTCAACCCAGGCTTTCCCATAAAGCCTTGCTGGCCTCCCAAGATGAAACCTGACAAAGTGGCCACATTTTCATTCACTGTGAAAGTGCAGCAAGTTATTGTGACCTAGAACTAGGCTTCTACCAAGTGGCATGCCTATTACTATACCTCCCTGTCTCCTAAACAGGCTGACATCATGAACACCCAAGATCACACATGCAGAGAGGCCTGCTATGTGTTTTAATTTTACAGATATAAGTTTACGTGGATGCCACAGAAATGATCAATAAAAAGCATTTTAAAACAAATTTATTATGAGACAATTTATATAATTGTATGTAATAAATTCTGTATTGCATATGAAAATGAAAAGCAGTGCCTATAAAGCTGACGTAAAAACATATCCTATAGTTAGTAGAATTAAATTGCTTTTTTGGTAAGAAGTCATTCCTTATTGCCACAGAGATGACAGTCTGTCTCACACCCCAAACAAATCCAGGTCACCTAGACTTAGGGTGCATTTTGATAGCCTATATGTTTAGGCAATGAAGACTCTGACCCCTCTTTGGGCTACTTTATTCAAATGTTCATTTAGCATTTTTTAAAATGTATATAAGTCTGCCTTTCAAAACATATTTTCCAAAACATTTGCTTTGTGGCCTTTTTATAGAGGCCACATAATGTCCACAAAATGCTATCACATGTAATGTCAATCCCTGTTCCTCAGGATTCTCGAAGCACATGTATGATTCTCCAGGTTTTAAGTTCCTGAGCACTTGGCATCCACCGGGCTCTGGGATGGGTATCCTCTAGATCTGTGAACACATGGCTCACTGTTGGGACAACGACGATTACCTATGGAAGCCCTTCCCATTGATACAAACACCTCCCCACTTTCTGTCTCACAAAGGTGTGAGTCTGCAGACTAAGAGGTCAAGCAATGGGTGCAGGCTCCCATGATGCACAGCAGAATCAGAGCCTGACCCAACGTTCAAACCTGGGTTATTCTTCTGCTTCTTTGTTTTCCTGTGTCTTAATGATTGAGTGAGAAATTCATTTTTCCAGGGTTATGGAATATTTTTTCTATCTAACAAAAAGAATATCTAAAATTTTTTATGGACTGAAGTCTTAACTCAATTTTTAAAAAATGACACATTGAAGAATTGGCTCTTTTGGTTATTTTTTCCTCACTTATTTGCTTAGTTTCTTCATAACTTAATATTTCACAATTAGATGAACTGAAAAGTTGCTTCACATCTGAGTACATTTCCTTTCCATTTCACCATCCCCAAATTATCTACTGGAAGATCAGACTGGTGAAACTACAGGGATATGAGGGCTCAACTATGAATAAAGAAAATTAAATTGAATTCAATTTCCCTGAATTCTAGCAAACTCAAGAGAAGGAATTATAAGTATAAACAGGCACCATCTTTGTTAGTATTTAAGGTATGTTTTGGGTGATGTGAAATATATTACCACTCAGAATCCAGTTACATTATTAAGGAAAATGGAATCCAGACACCTTTCATAAGAGGTACCAACTTCCTCACTTCCTAAATCTTTTGGATACACATTTTGGCCGAATAATGAGTGTTTGAAGCTACAGAATTTTTAAGGGGATGGTAATCAAGTATTCAAAGGAAGGATTAATTCCCATACTTAACGAATGCTGGATCTGTCTTACACATCATATTTTAAAATAAAATAGAATACAATTATTGAATATGTCAAAATATGTCAAAAATATATGTTGGAAATATGCATCTGAATGCAAAAATTTAAGGATCTAGAAAAGTTTTTTTTTTTAAATATAATCCTTGATAACACTGTATTATGATGTGATGCCTCAAAAGGGTTGAAAAGTACTAGGAAAAATGTCAAAATTGGCAAACTAAACAATATTCGTGAAATTTTAATAATTATCCTACTATCAAGTTTGTATTTTACAAGTAGTGTGAAGATAATTTTAGGTTAGCCTGTTATTAAATGATGCATTTCCAGAACAGTGTATACTAAATGTCTAAAGGTTTTTATACTGTTTCTAATCAACGTGTGTTTATCTACCAGTTGTGTTATGTTAAATATATAGTATAATTCCACCAGAGCACCGTTTAGAATCAACCACAAGCCCTATAGAATTCATGTGTCAATAATAACAATAAAAATACTGCTGATTGCAGCACTGGGCATTTGAGAAAAATAGAAAAATGAAATCAATCATCAAACTGGCATTAAGCATTCTCTATGTAAAAAAGACTGGTGTGGGGCATGATGGGAAACACAAAGACATCACCATTGGCCTAAAATAACTTAAAATCTCCTGGCATTATCAAGTTCAATGCCAAGTAATAAAGGACAACTGAAAATTCTAGGTGACATAAGCACTTCCAGATTAAACAAGAGTTCAAAAGCAGAACTCATTATGGATTGTGGCCAGGCAAGTTTTTATAGCCAACCAAATATGTGAACTATGAGCAGAAAGATGGGGGTATCACTGCAAGACAGAGTTTGGTTTTTCAGATCCCACTAAGTAAATCAGCCTCTCAGGGGAGCAACCAGCACTCTGGTCTCTGCCCTCAGGAAGCTCCTGCTTTGCTTAGAGACAAATGAAACACATGTACAGAGCAGCAGTGTATGCATGCATGTTAAGGTTGTATGTGGTCACCAGTACACGCTGTGCACACCACCACCCACTTGACCCCAACTGTCATCTAACAACTCCAGTTTCCTGAAGTAACTCTCAATACCAGAGTTGGTGGGAAGCCCTACCATGAAAGATGCTCGCCTTCTCCTTTGGCCTGACTGAAGGTCGCCTCTGTAACTCATGGCAAGTTGTAGAGAGATTGTCCACGACACCTTTGCTATCTTCCAGACTCTGGATACTTACTCCCTACAACTTCAGGGGAAGGTACATTTCACTATTTTATGGAGCTTATAGAGGTGACATAACTTGTCCAGTCATTTTCCTACTACTAGCAGGACTGGGTTTTGAATTGAGGTTTGCCTGACTCCCAAATCCATGTCAAACCAAGTTTCTTCACTATTTGGGTTCTTGGATTAGAAGCACTAAACAAGGAGATGGGTACTGTAACAGCCAAAGGAAAGATGAAAGTTGATAAGGAAGAGAAAACAGATCTAAACCTGACTGGGCATCCTCTAATAAAACAATGATACCCACAGTGGTCATCCGAAGTCATCTAGCATGCCTGTCTCCTCAAGTTAGGATGGCATGTGAGAAGTAAAGCCATTAAAATTATTTAAGTTAAATAAATTCACCTCTTTGGAGAGATGCCTATCACTGATCTGGTGCACAGTGGCCCAGGGGCCAGAGCCCCAGTTTTGAGTAAGAAGGCATAGGCTAAGGGACCTGGCAGTCAGTGGTCAGAGAGACTGTCACAGCAGTTCTCTGGAGCCAGGAGGATCTGGATCAAGGAATGATCTGAGAAAACAAAAAGAAGTAGCAGGATTACAGACTTTGCAGAGAGGAAGTGATAACATACACTGACAGATGGGATATAAGGACGAAGGAGAGAGAGGAACCAAATACGTCTGAGGGATCAGAAGAAGGGGGTTCCACAGCACGATAGGGAAGGTGAGAAGTGGTGTCGAAGTGTCATTTATCTTGGGGGAGGAGAAATGAACCAGTTTTTAACAGGTACAGGTCGAATGACAAGCACCGACTGTACGTCTAAGCTGAAATATCCATTGTTCAACTGTTACTGCTGAAACTCTGAAGCAGGGAATTGCTTAATTTACTCAAGTTACAGTGTCAGGAGGTGCTGGTCTCTGACAATCAGCATCTAGTGCCTCTGTGCTGGGTTGGCTCTTAAATGAAGATAAGCCATTTTCAAAGGAGAATGGCAAATAATAAGATGGGCTGAGACCACACAGAATTAACCCAAAGGACAAAAGGGCAATGTCATCCTGAAGTGGTTCATGGATAAGGCCAAAGACAGAGGGACAGGGACAAAAATGTGGCTAGGTGCAGGTTGGCAGGACAGAGTGAAGGTATCATAAGGGGAAAGGATGGTGATGAAAAGCTCACAGCCCAAGAGACTTAAGGTGCTGCTGATAGGGACAGCGTGGCCCAGTCAGAGGGGCACTGCGTGGGGTTGGCTTCATTTCAGAGTCAGCAACAACAGGAGGAAATGTTCCACGTGGACCAAGGAAAAATCCAGGTCAGGAGCATGGTCAAGAGGTCATGGCTAGAGACACTGACCTGAGGGCTGCTATCAACACCTCGATGAAAACAGAATCCGCAGGAGGAAAGCTGTTTCCCAGGAGAAAGATGTGGAAAGTAGAGCAGATGGCAAATAAAGAAGTCCTCAGGGGCATAGGCTTCATCAAATAGCATGAGGAGGACAGAATGAGTCACATGGAAAAGTCAAGAATATAGCAGTAATCAACCAATTAAGGAACTGATCCAGGAGAACGAAAACAGAGGAGTGGCCAGGCCTGACTGAGGATCAGCCAACAGCTTCCTCATCCCACAGGGGTCAGGAGAAGTGAGAGGAGTGCTCTCCTGGGAAGAGAACCGTGAAGCCCCTTGCCTTTCCAAGAAACATGATCCTCTTTAAGAATATTCCAAACCCTTTACATCATCTGCCTTCAATCTGAAAATCCTACCAGAAGCTGTTTCTTCGATTGAGAAAGCATCTTTTTCCTGCCATTTGCAAATTTCCCACCTCTCTACCTGCCTACTGGTTCATTATTTGTCCAGATCAGCCCTTCTCCACATTCAGACTTTCTTCTCTTTCTGAAAGTTTCCAACTTTGCCCACAATACCAAGCCTCTATCCAGTCGCCTGTGACTCTCCCATATTGCCTTGAACTTGGGATGGGTGGCTACACAAAGTCCATTCCCCACAAACAATCTGAAAATTCCCAATGCAATCTGACACAGGCAAAGCAAAGAACCACCAATGAGAAAACATGTGCTTTTCAGTTTTCTCCAGCAAACTGTGGAATCAATGAAAGGAAAACAAGTAAGTCCAAAACAACTTAGGGAACAAAAACAAGAGTTGCATTGATTAAGAATCTGAATTATTAAAAAAAAAAACAAAAAAAAAAACCAGCTTCTATCCACAGGTGCCTTAGTCTGCTCAGACTGCATGACAAGGTACCACAGCCTGGGTGGCTTAAACCAGAGGTTACTGCCCAACCGTTCTGGAGGCTGGAATTCCAAAAGCAAGGTCGGTTCTGAGGGCAGCAAGGGAAGGATATGTTCCAGGCCTCTCTCCTGACTGCTGGATGGTGATCTTTTCCCTGAGGCTCTTCCTGTTGTCTTCCCTCTGTGTGACTGTGTCCAAATTCCCCTTTTTATGAGGATACCAGTTGCCTTGGATTAGGGCCCACCCTAATGACCTCACTTTAAGTTGATTACCTCTGTAAAGACCTATCTCCAAATAAAGCCATATTCTGAGGCACGAGGGGTCAGGAATTCCACACACAAATTTTTAGGGGATACAATTCAACCTACAACAATAAGTTTAAGGAAACCAAAGGAAATTTTACCAAAGTGTAATTTTATCAAGATAAAAAGTCATGATATGCCAAAAGAACTCTGCTTTTCTCTCCTTGGAGGTAAGACATTTCCTTTTGTGTGTACCCTGTATCTTGCCTTAAAGAACCTATAATTGGGGCTGGGGGTGCAGCTAAGTGGTAGAGCACTTGCCTAGCATGTGTGAGACACTGGGTTTGAGTCTCAGCACCACATAAAAATAAATAAATAAAATAAAGGTATTGTGTCCATCTACAACTAAAAAAATTTTTTTGAAAGAACCTATAAATACATCTCAGTCACATATTTTATATGGAGACAAATAAAAGCAAAGGGGTTATGTTAAATTAAGTTCTATATGAGTTTATGTCACTATGCTTTTGGAAAAGGCCATACAGGAACACATCTGTACAAAATCCAGAAGAAACTGGAGTCACTCGGGTACCAACGAGAATTGGCAGTGGCACATTGGGAACACTGGCACTGGTTTTCATTCCTGATTCTGAGTGTTAAACGTTTCTGAAGTAACTTGCAACCTGCATTAACTCAACAGGACAGCTCAGCTGTGGCTGGTGTGGAGCAGGTAGGGCTGGAAAGGTCCCTCCTGGGCCACCACGCCTCGTGTGGCCACGTGTGTATTAACGAGCCTCCGGCTGGCCTTTCTCAGGAAACCCCTGATTCTCACCTGTTATTCACATTGTCTTTTTTGTTCAAAGTACGTAGAGACTTATATTTTCAATTCTGCATTTTCTTTCCAGTGGAGGATTACAAGAAGATAACCTTTCAACAAACTTGGTGGGATGAGAGTCAATATCCACACACTACAAGCAAAATCAACATTTCTGGTTTTGACTCAGATGATTGCCATATAAGTATGCACTTTTTTTTTTTTTTTTTTTTTTTTAAACCCAAAGGTCCAGAAGGCTGCTCACTTTGTCCCTGAAACGTTCTAAATAAGGATGGTTAATATTCCAGCAGTGCTAGTTTTCAGGTGCTGGAATCACAATTCTTTTACAAAAGTCTCCTCCCTGACTCATTCAGCCACTCCCTGCCATTGACTGACACTTAGTCACTCCCCATTTGCTGCTGGCTCGCCTGGGGCAAGGAGCTAACCAGACCTGCAGCAGGTCCTGAGGACATGGGTATGTGTCTGGCAATATGAGGGGAGCCCCAGGTGAACCGTTCTAGCCTTTAGAAATGTCACTGAGTTTAAATCAAGACTCAAAATCTAGTAGGCCTTTTCTCTTTTGCAAAATAATAATAATTTATCTGTAAATACCTGGTATCATATTGGTAAAGTAAAACAATGTTTTTACTTACCTAAATTTTACTTGTGCCATGCCCAGTTCACTGCTGAGTTCTTTTCAAGCTAACCAGAAAAGTCTGACACACAGAAACAGAGCTGGAAACCAGTCTATATATTCCCATTTTGGTGTTCTTATTTTGATGCCACTGGGAATTCTTTCATACTAAAAATTTGTGTCAATTCTATTGCTGCATGTTATTCTATTACTCTAGTGTAAATTCTACCACTATGTGTCCCCCAAAAAGGTACAGTGAACTGCAAAGTCCCCGACACCTGTGAGTGTGACCTTGTTTCCAAATGTTTCCAAACTGCAGATGTGGTCAAGTTACAATGAGGTGATCAGAGTAGACCCTTGTCCAACACTGCTGGTGTCCTTATAGGAAAAAAAAAAAAAGAAACAGAGACACAGAGGGAGAATGTCACACCACAAAAGGCAGAGACTGGTGTGAAGCCACTGTAAGCTGAGGAATGCCAAAGATCCCTGGGACCCACCAGATACTAGGAGGAGACAAGGAAGGGTTACCCAGTCTTAGGGGTTGGGGAGTGGGCACAGTGTCCCTGCTGACACCTTAGTTTCAGTCTTTAGCCTCCAGAACTGTGGAAGAATAGCTTCTGTCTTTCTAAGCCATCCAATTTGTGATACTTTGTTACAGTAGCCCTAGGAAACTAATATACTGTGTATATGTATTCAGGATGCATTTCACTGAAAAAACACTTGCACTCCATCTCTGATAAAGTATAATAAATGCAAAGTTACAGCCAAACGGCCTCTCAGGTTCCCAGCCTGTTTGTGGCTTCTGGGTTGAAGAAGCTACACAGCTATCCACAGCTTTACTCCCACATTCTGGTTCCTATTCCTGCCAGGAGTTCGACTTCAGAAGGGCAATATTTCTAAGGAAAGCACATGAAACTTCACTCCGCTCTCACTACCAAGAGGAAGAGCTCAGGAGTTGGGGAGGACACCCCCCACACCCACTTTCCCTAGGTTCAACTTCTTGCTGTGCTAGACGAAGGGACCAGGACACAGGGCCACCGGGGCTCACATGTGGGGCCCCACGCCTGCTTGCTGTTACAGCTTTGACCATTCCTCACACTGTTAACAGGTTGCAAAGGGAACTTTGGGCAAGGTGTGTGTCACCCAGGGCACAGCGATGTCGATGATGTATCACACCCAGCCTCCACTCCTCCCACCCCAGGTTCCCCGACCCAGGATTTCTTCCAACCTTCTCAGGACGCAGCCTCTCTCTCTCCTTTCTGCTTCACATGGCAAGCATGTTTGCTTTTGTGCTGGGGATCGAACTCAGGCCCTCACGCATGTGAGGTGAGCACTCTATCTGCTGAGCTACATTCCCAGCCCTGGCAGGCATGTCTGTAGCAGCAGCTCCAAGTTACAGCTCTGTGTTCCCTGGAAAACCTGTCATTCGCTTCCCCTGCTTCTATCTGACATCTGACTCAACTCAATTAGGGATCACTTTGGGAAAGCAGAGGAAGTGTCACCTCCATACTGTGATAGGGAGAAGGAAGGGCAGGAAGACGCAAAAGGGAAAAAAGTCAGAGGGATGTGGAGTAAGGAGGCAGGGATGCTGGGAGGGAGTAAAGTAGGGAAAGAGGAAAGAAACAGAAGATAGGAGAAAAGTGAAAAAATAGAAACCTCTTGGAATTGTGCTGGGAGTATACTCTGAATAATAAAGTAACATTGTCACACGCTTTGGAAACTATCAAACATGATAAAAATGCAATGTGCTATTTCTTACAGTACTTAAGTGGGTGTTTGTATAAGGTGTTTCTGTGCACAGAAAACATCAGCCTGTGCAAGGGTCCCCCAGTAGTGGTCAGTAGCCCATTCTCAGCTGGGAAAATCAAAAAGGCTCTGTGGTCTGTTGCAAGGACATTTCACACTTTGAGTCACTGTCACCAAACCTGTCCTGGTATTGCCATCTCCTGAGGACTCCACTCTGTTGAGCCACTTTGGGGTGGAGGAGCGCACTCTGATGACACTGTCTCTTGCTGTGGGGCTCCTCCCTCTGGAGCCCAGTTGAAACATCCGAGAGCGCTCATGTGTCCTGACATGGAAGAAAGGACGGGCAGGCTCCGAGTTCACAGTGGTCAGGGTTCAAAGGGCTCAGTTTCAGATTCTTTCTGAGGTCCCAAAAACTATGTCAGAAGTGGCTCTGCATTTGCGATCCCTGAAAGTTACTTAAGCTCTATGTCCCAATTGCCTCATCTAGAATAGTACCTCATAGGGGTCTTGGGAGGAGTGAATGAGTATGTATATTTTATGTATTTATATATAAAAATAAATATAGATACAGCTACATGCATGTGTATGCATATGCATATATACACATATATTACTGAGCACAGCGCCTAGCACATAATGAGCCCTAAATATGTATTCAGTGAAACGTGAGCAGAGGGAGCCAGCCAGCTCCCATGGCTAGCATGTAACATGGTCATTCACTATTTGTAATGCAGACAGGTGCTCACAGTCCTTCGCACACGTGAGGCAGGCAGTGTGCCTTTTGGATGAATGGACGATGGAAACAGAAGCAATGGGACAAGAGCTCACGTGCTCCTTCTCTCCAAGGCTCTTTATCAAGGAAAGATGTGTGGTTAGGAGAATTCTGAAGAGAACGCCTGGGAAATTTCAGGAGCTTCAAAAAAGTCTAGTGCTGAATCTGTATTTTACCCAATTCACTTTCAAACATTTTGCACTTCTTTCCCATGTAACATTTTAATCAAAAGCACTATCATTGTTCATAATGGAGACCCAGTTGCTATGTACAATATGCTTACTGCAGATTTGTATCTGTTATACAAACAATGATCTCTTCTGACTGTGTACTCAGGAAAAAAAAGCTCACTCACTCCTAATAAATGTGATATTTATTTCTTATAAATTATGTTATATTCTATGTTACTAACATATATGCCCACCAAAGGTACAAAAATAGAAATTTAGAAGAATGAGAAAAATGCACATATTTGAATATTTTCTCTGTATCTAATAAATTGTCCTAAGTCCTTCTCTTTGAAAACCCCTCAGGTCACCCAAGCCCTGTAGCTCAAAGTTAGGCCCAGTCACGTGGTTAGCCTTGGCCAGTAACAAGTGAGCAGGAAGTGTCATTTCTGGGCCAAAGCTGTCCCAACCAGTGTGCAGTTCACCAATACAGTCCTCTTTCCATTTGTACAAGCCTCCATCCAGGAAGATGAGGCCCTGGGCCTGGGAAATGAATGGTGGTCACAGCAGAGACTCCAGTCAATCTAAGGAGCAGCGTGCATCTGAAACAAGTCTTCACCGTTTTAAGGCTTTGTTGCTGCAGTGTAACTGAGCGCACCCTAACTTGCCCGAATGAGTTGGAATTAATGAGGTTTGATATAATTGTGATGTGCAGCATGCTTCCCCATCAAAACCAGAGCACATGTTTTTAAGGACAACTTTAAAATTTCTAAACAGTTCAATCCCTTTCATCCATGTTTTGGCATGATTTCTGTGCCCATGAAAATGCTTCATGAGAGCTATGTGTCCAGTGATCTGGAACGACTTTGACCATCACCACTATTAGCAATTTCAAGTGTGGACATGCTAACCACCTCCTGGAAATCTCCCTGAGCAAGTGGAAGGCACAGCACCCGCAGGCACAAAGGCCTCCAGTTTTGTTTGGAAACTTTGAGACAAATCACTTTCTGGTAACTAAACGGGAAGATGCCCTTCAAACCGACCCTGGGAGTTGGCACTACCAAACACAGGCCTGAGTGCCCTCGTGGGAGAATCAGTTTCCACCCTGTGCTGGTGTTCTCTATGGTGAAAAAGTGGGCTTTGCACACCCTGCTCCCATTGCACTCTTCAGCTCCATGATGCAACAGTCATGTTCTTGGTAAAGAATATTCACGTTCTGACATCATCTTAGCATGGGCATTACTCATGATAAGCTCACAAGCCAGGCAAGGCACATTCCGTACCCTCTCTATCACTGAGGTCAGCAATGGGTTTAAAAATAGCATTGCTTACACACAGGGTACCACTGATTCATTAATGGCTGAACAAACAACTATTCTGGACACTCCTAATCATATGGCGTTTTAGATGGAGGCTACTAGGCATGAGGCACAAGCATTTTCCATGTCCCTAGCTGGGGTATTATGTTGTATTAATTTGTAAATAGAAATTTACAGATCTTAAAAGAAGGAAGACTCAAAAACTACAAAAATCAGGACTCAAGATGCAATGGGAATTGTTTCCAGAATGACCAACCAAAAATGTGATTAATGAGAAATTCCTGAACTTGAAACTATGGTATGTGGAACATACCAAAATAAAGAGGATGTTATAAAGATAACTGACAGTGGTCTTGGTGAAACCTAGAAATAAGAGTCTGTGATTTCTCACTGTTCAGGGATTAAGAGGATACTTAATTTTAGATGTCTTCTTCAGGTCCTTTAAAGAGAAATATTCCCAGAGCAGAGAATGTTTTCATAATTTATAGGCACACTAAAATATATGTAATTCCTTTTGCTTAAGTTTTATGCTGAATAAATAACATTCTGGTCTGTTACTGGATTCCAGAAAAGACCTTCTGACCAAGGAGGAAGTGCCCTTGTATTGTATGCCTAGGCTTGCTGGATGTGAGGATTATCTCTCCTTAAGTGATTCAGATTGAACAGTCAGCCTTTTACAAGATTAGTCAGTATGAAGCAGTCCTTCAGAATTTAATAATCCTAGAATTTCTCAAGTCAAATTTCCAAATCTGCTAAACTGAGGATTCTCGAGGCCAAAGCGAACACCTAGAAACACCTGTTGATTTTTATGATGAACACGCAAAAGTGGAAGAAGTACCCCCCTGTTCCTCAGAGACCAACGTGCTGACACCTTGGGGTGAGACGAGAAAAGATAGCTGACTGTGGTAAGGAGGGAAGGCCAGCAAGTTAAGGCCAGGGCGACAGGAGGCCAAGGAACATCCCCACAACTGACAGAGGAAGAGAGTGGGCTGGGGAGGTGCCCAGGCTCACGTGGACATGGCAGCATGGGAGACAGGCGTGCCCATTGCACTGAACAAGGGCACTCAACTGGGCTTCCAGAAAGAGTTCGAATACACCAGTGTCCAGGGGGCTGAGGTGTGTCCTCCACGGAAGGTGGCAGAACAGAGACAGAGTCTTGGTGAACGTTCACTCACTGAGCCAGAGTTACACCCTCAGACCAGTCCTGAGTTTCGATGGCGATGCCTCAGTGGATGTTGGGAGGACCCTACCAGAGAATGTAAAATCCACCCTAGACAGCAGACGTGATCCGCATCCATGTTCCCTTATGGTGGCTTTGTGCAGAGAAAGCACTCGGATGTTGTCACCAGCATCAGGTACACTCTACTTACTCTTCCACACCCGTGCTGAGAGTCCCCTGTAACTTCTCAAAAGGTGAGGCTGCTGGCCCTGTAGTCCTGACCCTGCCAGCCAAAGCCCTTTCATTCTTCTTTCCTTAGGCAGAAAACAAAGCTATGGGCTCCCTTCCCACTCCCTGCATGAGTCCATTTCCCTTTTCCGCCCTGGCTCAAACTATATGGCTCATACAGGATCCCCACTGGGTTCTTCAGCACTTTTATCGTGCTAATATTTTCTATTCTAAGAATTGCTGAATCAAAACAAAAGTTGGGGAGAAGGTCTGAGAATACATACCTGATGGGCAAATGGAAATACAGGAAAGGGTAAAGGACACACCTGTCCGTGTCTGATTTCTTGGCTTTCACATCCACAAAATCCTAAGACTTATTAGGGGGTGGGGGCGGGGAGCTTTCAAGGAGGTGAAGTCGGCCACCCAGGACCCTGCTTTCCATATTTACCCCTGCTTTAAATTTCCTCCAGCACAGGAAGCCCTGGAGGAGGGAGTGAGCTCCAGTCAGTGTAAGAGTGGAAGGCACTTTGCCATGTACTCATTTCTCAAGTTCTTCACCCAAACTCTGGTAGGAAGTTGCTGGAGAGCTCTTCCCTCGACTGCAGGAAAGAGAGCTGATGACCACAGCCAGGTGACGATGGTCAGAGGTCCTACACATCCGGCCTCTGCGACGCCAGGAGATTGGGGCAGGAAGCTCCCCTGGGCCCACGGGTGCTGGGCTGCACGAAGCGATCACTGCTACAGGATCACAACCAGCCACAAAACAGGCCTTTTCTTAGTTGCAGACTAATGAGGAAAGTTATTAGGAAAGAGATAACTGTTGTTACTGAGAAGGCCAACCTCCTTTCACTCCCAGGAAATCCCTCCTGCTGCTTTGAGAGCAGTCTCACCTGCACAGAGAAGATGTCAGTGAAGGAGGGGGGTGCTGTACCCTCAGGACCCCTGGCAAAGACTGAAACAGCCCTAGTGACTCTCCAGACCCCGACCTCAGCTCTTGTATGTGAGGTAGAGGAAGGGTTTGAGTTTGTAGAGAGAAAGACCCAGCAAAGGGATTCCCTCCACTAGAGACTTGGCAAGCTCTGTCACCCACTTTTTTAGCATACAAACCATACTGCAGGTAGGTTTGCAGTATATCAGTGTTGAATTACTTTTTGTTGCCAAATAATATTCCAGTGAACAGAAAGAGCACATTTTGTTCATCCACTCCTCAGCTGACAGACAAGTGGGCTGCTGCTGCCTGTCACACATCATGCTGCCATGAGTTCATGTACAAGCCTGGGTGGACAGTGTCTTCATTACTCTTGGGCATAAGCCTAGGAGTGCTGGGTCATGGGGTGTCTCTGTGTTTAGCCTTTTCAGGAGCCACCACCTGTTTTCTAAAGTGCCTCTCAAGTTCCCAGGAGTCATTATACACAGCAGTTCTGGTCAAAGTATGCAGAAGGCGAGCCTGCAGAAACGGCTGCCCTCTGCCACTCGCTAAAAGCCCACAGACTAAATGCAGAGCAGGAGTCAGGGTTTGTTTGCTTGGAGGTACAGAAGCAGGAGAAGCTGCCTGGTGCCAGCAGCATGTACAGCCTCACATGGTCCCAGAGAGTCAACCAGCACCTGGCATGGCAGACAGGGCTGGCACAATGTGCGGGTTGCCAAACGAAGAGCGCTCTGTGCAAGGCACAGCTGCAGCAGGATGCACGCTGGTGGGCTCACTGTCCCCTCATCGCAGCAAAGCTCTGTGGGCTACTCACTGATCAGGGCCCCCGGGAGAGTCATTTACTGTCACCCAGACTGTGCTCCTAGAAGTGCCTGCTGAGGCACTGGCAGGGAAAGCTGGAGTGGGAGAGGGCCTGAGAACCAGGGAGCAGCCAGGCGGGAAGGACACCAGGGAGGCTGCTGCTCCAGGGCCTGTGCACACGTGGCCTGGAGCCCAGGGGAGAGGCCAAGGCCCCACCAGTGCAACGAGGCATCCAGTGCTGGGCATGTGTCCCCTCCAAGCTGGCAGTAAACAAATGCCCGGGCTTTGTGCTCGAACACCAGTCTAAATTCCTAAGCAGAAGTACAAATTCCAAAGCTGGACAAAGCTGGGGGAGAGGTAGGAAGGCTTCTGCAGAGAAGAGAGCAAGCAGTCCCGGGAGGGGGACGCTATGCGGGGCCGCCCTGGACCATGTTCCTCTTCCTCAGTCACTGGGCTGCGCCTGGGGCCCCTCTGTCATTGCTGCGCCCTGCATTGCCCTGTTGTCCTGCAGTGTTCCACTTGTCCTTCAACCACCCCCTCGGGGCAAACTTCGTTGGCAAGGCTGGCATTGTTTTGATTTTTATAGGACTTGGATTCTGAAGGCAAAATGCTACCTTTTGAATAAGGAATCCTCAGGCACTTTTACTTGCGGGGTGGAAAGGGGAAGGCAGGCAGCTTGTGATCCTGAACATGCCGCACAGCACACGGCTGCCCACCTGACCCAGCTAATCTCCAGCTCTGGCCTGGCTGCCTGCATTTCCCTCTAATCCCATGAATATTCAGCAGTTCAGTATCGCTCTGAATTTCCATAGGTAATTACTCCTATCTCATGCACATTCATTCTTTCGGACACCATTCAATAAATACCCACTACGATCATAATTGTTAGTTTCTTGGTGCTTCTAGAATATGCTCAGCCTTTTAAAATCATAGATAACTGAGCTGGGACCCTGGTGTGATTTTTTAAAAAGTCAGAGGAAACAAAGATAAGAATGCAGGCTTGGTCTTTTTATATACTCTCTCATCTAATCCTCACAGCGACCCTGAGAGGTCATCATCTTCACCTCATTGTGTGGAAGACAGACTCCGAGAGACTTGCAGGTTTAGCTGCCTGAGGTCATGAAGGGCACAACGACAGAATCGGTTTCAAACGCATTTCACTGGCTCTAGAGCCTGTGCTGTTTTTGTTTTTTAATTAACAATTTAAATATAAGCATTTTGAAAACCACAAACCTTTATTCAAGTATGATATTGTAACAGTAGAATGGACAATGGAACAGGAGTTAGGAAGTTTGGTTTCGAGCCTGGCTTTGTGTTGACTTTGAGCATGTCACTTAAGCTTCTGAACACAGGTCTCCTTGTCACAAAGCGTGCTGAGTGCCCTGGGAGGTGCTAACACTCACTGTAGAGAAGAAAACTGACATCAGTCCATCACAGGAATGCAGGGTTAGCTAAAATTAAGCTGTTTCTTTATCACAGACTCCTCAAGCCCTTACTAGAGTAGTGTACACTGTCAGTCTCCAAGAGGACCCTACAATATACTGCTGTGTGGCCCAAATTTATCAAAGGAAAACTTCCTTTTCACACCAAGGGTTTAATACATTTTATCAGGATAGGAGTTTGGAAAAATAATGGATTGAATATTCCTCAAGGAATCTTTTAGCTCCAACACAGTGATTTTTCTGACCTAACCAGTCAACTAAACACCAACTTTCTGAGGGTAGAATATACTTCTTTACGAAGTTGAGAAAATGGACCAGGTAGAGGGGAAGTCAGTGTTCAGAGAAGGCAAAGGAGTCCCAGAGGCCTCTGTAGCAATTGTTCCTGTACAGGCTGCGCACATCTACAGGTGTCTTTTGTCCTTTAAAAATAAATACCATTTGTTTACAATAAAAAAATAGTAATAATAATAAGTACCATTCAAATGCAGTTGGGCTGACTTTGTCCTCCAAAGCAAATTTCCTGGGCACTAAAGAGATCTAGTTGTCTTGTCTGACTGAAGAGGAGTCACAGGTCTGTTCATGACACATCAAATCCACGTGTAAGCAAGGCCAGGTCTTTGGGGCAGGGTTGTGGCTTGGCAACTTCTAAAATTGGCAGAGATGGCTCTCTGGAGGATGGTCCAGATGGGACTACTTCTCTGCAGGCACCCCCTCCCATGATGGGCGCAAAAAGGCCCTAACCGCAGAGGTTCAGAGAGGTTCAGGGGCGGTCCCAGGGGGGCCTTAACATAGTTGGATCTGCAGTGGCAGCAAAGGGAGGGTTGGGCCTTTCAGGCAGAGGGAAAGAGAAAGGGCAATGGGCATAAAGTCACAGGGAAGCAAAACAGAAAGCGTGTCCTGGGTGTCGGAGCACAGTTCGTAGAATGATGCCCCGTTCCTCAAGCAGGTCCCAGGGTTTCCCATAAAACTCCCTTCTCTTTCAAACAGACATATAATTTTCCTTGGGACATTTTTGGGTCTGACATACAAGTGCCAGACAACTCTTGTAAGATATGCTACTCATTTTGGCAGTGACACTGTAGAAAGATGCCAAAGTCCTCAGATGTACCTCCTTGTGGTCCCTAGCCCCCAAATCTAGATGCCCACAGCAAAGGATGGAGGGCCCCCAGCAAAGCCACAGTGAAAAAGTTATTTAGCCCCCTGAGTTCTCCATCTAGAGGAAACCAAGATGTAGTTATCTCTGGCCCCCGAAAATTCAGCCAGAGGTCATCTAGACCCTAGCCATCCTCTGCTGCTGTCCTCTGCTAACTGGAAATTCCAGATTTGGGCTCTAGGATCAGAATGGCTCAGGGTCTGTGCTAAGAAGAGCTCTGAACAAAACATAAGGGGAGGTATTCAGGCTTAGGATCCTGGGGATTCAGTATCTGGGAAATTACTTCTAGGTCACCTAAGAGATTATGGACTTTATGACATTGATTGCAGGCCTGTTGGAAAAGCCGGCACAGTATCCAGGATAAAATTCAACAAGAAAAATAGCCACATATTTTAAATAAGCAAAAACACCCAAATACACATTTCTACAAAGAAGACATAAATATGGTCAATAAACACATGCTCACTGTCAGTCCTCAGGAAAGTACAAATCAAACACAATGAGATACCAAGAAAATTGAAAACATGCCTACACAGAAACTTGTATATAAATGTTCACAGTAGCAGTATTCATAACAGCCCCAAAGTGGAAACACCAAGTGATTAATAAATAAGCCAAATGTGGTATAGCCATACAACAAAATATTATTTGGCAATAAAAAGCAATTAAGTACTGATCTGTTACAACATGAATGAAACTGGAAAACATTATGCTAAGCAAAAGAAGCCAGACACAAAGGACTGTATGATTGTATGATTCCACTTGCATGAAATGTCCAGGACAGGCAAGTCCATAGAGACAGAAAGTAGATTAGTGGTTGCTAGGGAATAGGAGAAGTGGATGGGAAGTTGCTGATAATGGAGATGAGTTTTTGTTTTTTGTTTTTTGTTTTTGAGGAGTGATGAAATGTTCTGAAACTAGATAGTGGTGATTGATGCACAATTTTGTGAACAGACAAAAAGTTGTAAAAAAGAATTGTACATTTAAAAAATATGAACTTTATGGTGTATGAGTTAGATCTCAACAAAGCTATTTAGAACAGAGGTGCAAAAGTACAGTAGTCCTCCCCTACTTGCTGTTGTTCTTGCCATAGTTTCAATTTTCTGTAGCACACCAACATCTGAAAATATTAAATGAAGAATTACTGAAATAAACAATTCATAAGTTTTAAATTGCATGCTATTTTGAGTAGCATGATATCCTCAAGTTGTCCTGCTCTGTCCCTTTGTTCAGTGCATCCGTGCTGTATACACTACCTGCCCGTTAGTCACATGATAGCCATCTCAGTTATTACAACTATGATGATATCACCATGCTTGTGTTTCCATACCCTCTGTCATCACCCAACTTCATCATAACACGTGGCCATGTTATCAACACAGAAGGAAAAGAACACTACGATAAAATATTTTGAGAGAAAGAGAGAGAGAGAGAGCCAGAGAGAAAGAGAGAGAGAAACCACATGCACATAATTTTTTAGAGTATGTTATTATAATTGTTGTTTTTATTACCAGTTATTGTTGTTAATCTCTAAATGTGCCTAATTTATCAATTAAACCATTTAATGGGTATGTGGGTATAAGAAAAACCTGATATATATAGGGTTTGGTACTGTATGCAATTTCAAGAATGCACTGGGGGTCTTGGAATGGATCCCAGTAGATAAGAAAAATGAGTATAGATGCCTGATACACAGTATTTCCAAAGAACATGGAACACATATCATCATGCCTTCCCAGGTGAGGACAGTTGAGAACTGGTGAGCAGTAGTTAATTGCCAGGGGTGACACTAGGGCCATGTGACAGACAGACAGAAGGACTAACAGACAACTAGGTTTGCTGCCTCCTGAGGCCTAATCTGTTTACTTCACCACACTGCTTCCTGCCAAGAAAATAAGCTAGCCAGCAACCATGGAATGGTCCCTCTGGAGAAAAGATCACTCCCTGGACAAAGGATGGCTGAACAACACAAAATGCCAGAACCCTTCATCTGCCAGGTAGATAAGTAGGGCTTCAAGGCACTGGACTGACCTGCACAACCAAAGCAGGGATACATGCACCCCTGGGATACATGCACTCCTCCCACAGAAGATGGACTATTTAGTCGCAATTTAGTCACAATCAAAAGGCAGAGGGAGCTCACCTGCTGGGGCTTCCAGGCCAACACCGTCACTAACCCCCAAACAAGCCAGGTGCATCTGAAAGATCACTCCGGCTGGTGAGAGCTCCGTTGTCTGCAGTTACCCTGAAATTCCTCTTCCAACCCCAGAAGCGCTCTGAAAAGTCCCACCAGTGGGGAGCTGTTCCAAGGAGCCCCCCAAGCCTGTGAACTACTTAGCAGGCATAGAGTTCTGGATTCATCAATCAAGAGTGAGCATGAAGGCCGGAAGAAGGCCTGAGGAAGATGCCCCTGCACAGTCTAAGTGATGTTCCGGGGAGACACTGGAGGAAAGGGAAGCAAGGCTGAAGTCAAATGACTTCACACTGAAAACCAGCGGGCCTTTGTATTGCCTGCTCCACGTCTCCAGGGGGATGTCCTGTCCCTAACTCAAAATGTCCCAAATCGAGCTCGGCGCCCCAATGTCCATCCCACATACCTTTCTTCCTCTTGCTTCCCTTTCTGCCACGTCTCCCACCCCCACCCCCCAGGGGACAGATTTGAGTGTCTTGGCTCATTTTTCACAGCTGGTCCCCCTCGCCCCCAACTTCCAGGCAGTGTCCAAGATCTGCCAGCTCTGAGTCCTCATTCCCTTGGTGGCTGGAACCTGTCTGTTGCTTTGTGGCCACTGTAAGTATATCCAAGTATATGTACGTGGAATATAAAGGCCAGACCTGCCCACTACCAGGTAAGCCTTTCCCCACAACTATTTAAACTCAGAAAAAGAGAAGTGGAGATGGATGACCTTGTGTAAACAGGTGACAGAAGACATTAAAGCAAAGCTGGAGCCCAGGAGAGTGGAGCAGATGGGGCTGGGAACTGCTTTTTGCCCGTATCCTGCTGGAACAAAAAGGCTCACTGAGACACACCAGGGCTGCTGACTGCACCTCACATTATTCACTATTTCCACGTAGCCTCTCTGAACTTTCCCTCTGCTGATGCTACTACAGTCAAATACTGACTGCAAGAGAAAAAGCCTGTGACCCAGTCATTCCAGGCGGTGCACCCATTGCCCTCCAATCCTGCCTTGTGCACCCATTTGGAGCAAGCTTGGGCTCATTTATCCAAATCAAGGCCACCCCTCAAAGGGTAGATCAAACAAAGCATCCTGGTCATCTGGGACCTCAGGGGTTTTTCTCTTTGTGCCTCTTTAAAGGCACAAATGCATAACGAGGCTCAATCCATGCACCTGGCATCACTTGCTGTCTTTTGCTGCTTTGTTTAATCTTGTCTGCAATGACTTGATAGATTCTTGGAGAGGAGCTTGTACTTCAGGGGGTTAATATATGTACATTATTAAGCTGGGAACTGAGTTTGGCACATTGTCAGCATGATCCAGATGAGCATTAGCTACCATCAGCTCTTATCCTTTACTGATGTCCCCCAAGTCCCTGAGCATGATGCCACACACCTGGTATAAGCCCCGAATCTGCTCAAGTGGACAACAGGTTTCCTGCAGCCTCAACCTATTTTCTTGAACTAAAACTCCTGCCTCCCAGACCCAGGTCCCCTCTCAGCATCCCTTCCACACCGCCCTCTCCACCGTTTGGAGTCCAGTCTGCTGGAGGGAGGCAGGGCTCAGGGAGAGGTAGGCCCCTTTCTGACACCCGTCAGCTCCGCATGACACCCTTGCTTGTCTTGAGCTTCACAGAAATTACAAGACTTGATGAGCTATTCGCTTCTCTCTGAAATCAGAATGATAACTAAGGAGAGTTAGAAAAAGAAGCAATTTTTAAATCATACCAGGCACTGAGCCAAGCCAGTGGTTTTATAATGACAACACTCATTTGTCCAGGACCGGCCAGAACAGTCACAAGGACTCATTCTTTTTCAGTGTGAAACTGCATCTAATGATGCCCAGGAGGGGTTCCATTTTAGATTCTGAAATATCTCCCATAGCACTCTCTCCCAGCAGCACCCTCTGGTCACATATTCCATGCAGCAGCGTGTCCAGGGGTGGGGGGTGAGCTCCTGGCACATTCAACAGGCACTGCGTGAGACCATCTGGCCTCAGAGCCCCAGGGAGCCCCCTGAGCTTTGGAGAGGTTGGCCTGAATGCGGACATCCCTGCCTTCTTGACACTGGGACCGGGGGCCCCTCCGTATACCAGGGGCCAGCGCATAAAACCCCAAAAGAAACCTCTGTGTCCACCCACACCCACAGACCTGTGGTCCTCGCTCCCCAGTACTTCATTCCCCGTCTCCGTGAAGTGTGAAACCAGTCTAAGACAAACTGGGCTTGGAGAAGCAATGCTCCTCGAAGCCTGGTTACACACTTTTGTAGCAAAGGGTTCAGAAAAGTCTGCTTGTTACTTCCACTTACTGCCACCAGAGCCCCTGTAGCTGAGGATGAGACCCTACTCTAGCGATCCTAGGGTGACTGGTCAGCCCCAACCTCCCCATGAGCTCCTGAAGACCCAGGCATCCTTGGTGCTCTCCTGGCCCACCCCACTGCTGTAGACCTACACCCTCCCAGACAGCAGCCATCTGCCACAAGTGACTATTTAAATTTAATTAAAATAAAATAAAACCTTGAGTTCCTTGTCGCCACTGGTCACATTTCAATGCTTAAGAGTTTCATGGGTCAGGGGCTTCTGGATCGAGGGCATGAGCATCACCACAGAAAGTTCCATGAGTTGCTCTAGATGGTAACATTTAAACTAATGTGACCAATTAAAAAAAAAAAAAAAAAAAAAAAAGCTTGTCACCTTGTGGCCTTGAAGAAAATATATTCCCAATCCTAATGGACAAAAATTGTTTCCCTCAAAAGCCTACAGAGGTCCACGGCACCCAGCAATGTCCTTCACACAGCACGCTCTTTCTTTCTTCAAAAGTTGGTCTGCTTATCTGGGTCCCGGCTCTTCTTTCTACTTCCTGAACCCTCAGCCCTCCATCCAAATGCCCAGAGTTCAGAGGAAACTTTCATGGGGACCATGCCTCTTCCAGAGTCTATAAGTCGCTACTTCTCCAGCGTCTGGGGCTGGTTTGCTCGGCTGCAGTACCAGTACCACAAACTGCGCAGCGTGGACAACAGGAGCCTGCTGTCTGCAGATCTGGGTCCACGGGCTCCCAGCAGAGGTGTCGCCAGGGTTGGTTCCTTCTGAGGCTGTGAGAGAGAATCTGTCCCAGGCCTCTCTTCACTTCTGGCAGTTGGTGGTGACCTGTGGCATTCCTTGGCTTAGGGACTACTGCCCCATCTCTGCCTTCATGATCATGTGCCATTCTTGCTGTGGGTGCGTCTGCATCCAAATCCCCCCTTTTTATGAGGACACCAGACACATTGGGCCAGGGGCCCGCCCTATTTTAGTGTGACTTCATCCCAACTTCCTTGCATCCCCAACAACCCTATTTCCAAATAAGGTCACAACCTGAAGTGAAGGGAGTCAGGACTTCAACATGTGAACTGGGGGAAGGGGACACAACTTGCCCCATAATGGGCCTTCAGAGCCTCAAAGGAAAAGCACTCCTCCTGGCACACCATCTGCCTTTCATTGTCCCATTAATATGAAAAGATCTGTACGAATTACTGGCTACTCAGCTTTGTGGGAGCAGGTGGTGACCCCAGGCAGGAGCTTATACCACATAAGGCTATTTCCATCACACATCGAGTGAACGCAAGCCTATTATACTGGATTTAACAAGGTCCAAATACAAAAACAAAAACAAAAAGCTGGGCGTGGATGGAAGCGTGAAAGGAGAACTGTGCAGTTACAGGAACAGGGCTGCTGAGTTCCTCCACGACCCCAAAGAACAACCTCATCAGACAGGGATGTGCTCCAGGCAGGCAGGGCAAACCTAGGTGAGAATCTCCCCGACCCAGGCTCCTTAGCACAGTGCTCAGTCATCACCATGCAAATCACCACCCCAGCTCAGTGAATGGGATCTGAAGAACAGTCACAGCACAGGGGGACACCCCCGCCTCTGAAGCTGCTTTGGTTCATGGCCCACAAGTCCTAGTTACAAGGTGTGAGAGAGTAATCTACAAACTCAGGTGGCAGGGAATACAGAAGACCAAGCCTGAGGTGCCAAACAACCTGGTTTGAATCCTAGCTTAGACACCAGATGAAAGATGTTGGATGAGCTCATTCACCTCCTTAAGCCTCACTTACCCACCTGTAAAGTGGGTAGCAGGAGATGTACTTGACACTGTTAAGAAAGACTTCCTGATGGCCACAGCTATGATCACTAGTGTGCACTGGGTACTGGTGAGAGGCGTCCATCACAGCAGGTACCCCACAAATGCTCATGCCCTCTGCTCCCCACCTCCACTGCTGCTCTGGTACTGTCCACATTGCACGGCTGTCCGTGCTGTGCTACACTAGTCACTCCTAACACCCCCACAAGGGCAGAAGAGCCCTTAAAGTAATTTAGAACAAAGAACGGCTTTGTCGGGACAAAGCATTGTCTCATTTGACCTTATCCAAAACCCTCTTCCAGGGCCTCTTTCCACATTCCTGGGAGCTGAAGGCACCTCCCTGCCTACTCCCCTCGTCCTGCCTGCCTACTTCCATCTCCCTGCTCCTTCCCACCCTCTGTTCACCTGTGACACAACAGTGTGGAACCCAACAGTCTGGCTCTTGACTTTGGCACTCTTTTTATGTTCCTGGCCTTCATAGAGATGGCACTGTGGTGTCTTGGTTATGGCCCCATGAATTTAACAGACTTTGTCCCTGGGAGTGGTTAAATAAAGATGGATATTAGCACAGTTTTCTACCCAATTATCCTATTTTCAAAAATAGAACTCTCCTCTGTGTTTCAAATAGAGGCCTTAATTTTTACAGATGTCAACCTTACCAGGTCGATTCCTGAAGCCTCGATCATGAGCAAACTCTATAGCATGGTGGGCAATAGTGTCATGTCAAACCATCTCTTCACGTACACATGTATGCAGGTACATGCGTACACATTCTACTGTAGATCTAAGTACCCATTCACACATGCACTCACTCACACTCAAATGAGGTCGTGGAGACTGTGTGCAGACATGTGGACTAGCAATCCTGTGGGGTCCTAGTGTTGCACTGGACCCCACTGGAGGAAGGCCAAGGACCAGGACTCAGACCTGTCACTTCGGCCTTCTGGAAAATTTCATTTGCTGAGCCGCATCTTGATGTTTGGACTTGAATGTTAATGACGGCACTGTGAGAAAAAACTTTAAGATTCCAGTTTTTCACCTGCTGTGGAGACACTGACCACCCTGTTCACTGTACCACTCAGTGCTCCCTATATTAAAGTCCATGTGCAAAATTCAGTTGAAAAGAACTAAAAGAATCTTTGCTTTTCTTGAGGACCTGGCATGTCTTCCTTCTGTCAGGATGAATTGTGGCAGTGACCACATTTCTCTCGTCTTTTGTGCTACAAAGTTCAGAGGCAAGGCGAGGCTAAGCATCAATGTTAGGGCCTTATCAACCACATGTCTGATTCTTTTCCCTCTCAACTTTGAACTTCTATATTCATTTGTATCTATTCTGACCCTGTTCCTAAATTCTACTTTTGTATTGTATTGTTTATTACAGCACATGCATCTATACTATAAAACAAATCAAAATCTGTAGAATAAGGTGAGGTATAAATAATTAGTTGAATAGAACTCAGTTAAAATAATTACCACAGTGAACATAGCCAAATTTAGGGCATGCTACAGCTAAACATTACATAGAGTGAAGCATTAATAAATCAACACATGGAGGTGGACACCAAGTTGCCTTCCCAGCAGCCATTCCCTTCCCTTTGGCAGAGCCCTGACTTGGTCCTGATGTCACGCTCCCCAGTCCTCTCACCTGGAGTAATGGATCTGGGCTGTGCATGTCATCTGGCTCTAGCCATAAGAAAGGAGGGAGAATAACAGGGGCTTTGGGGAAGGCTCCCTTATTTGAGGAATGGTGTGTTTGGATGCATGGATGGAAGGATGAAAAATGGGGGTTTCTGCTGGCCAACCATGCACACTGATCTGCACCATCCCCAAGTAACAGCATGAAACGTCCACTTTGGGAGATGAATGAGATGGTGCAGGGCTGGAGGAGGTGGGTGCCATGGAGACGACCATGCGCAGACAATCCTGGAAGAAGCAGCTCTCCAGACTCCCTGGAATCACGGGGGCGGGGCCTGAAAGGTGAATCTCAGATACAGACTACTAGCAACAGTGCTTGCTCATTCACAAAAGAGGCAGAAGAAAGGAAGAAAGGACGGGAGCAAGGGAGGAGGCGAGGAGGAGGGGAGGGCAGGAAGAGGGCAGGAGAACGGCTTACTGCCCCATTTGTAGACTAGTAGGACTGGGAAAAGTTCCTTCCATATTTAATAGCAATGCTGTCCAGCCACCAGTAACCTTGCCTTTCTAACTGGCTCTTCTCCATTAGACACATGTTCACCACCTCCAGGGCATCTCCCTGTGGCCACTCTGCCCTGGGTGCAGGGTGTCACTCTGGCTATCTAGAGGACTCTTACTCAGAGCCCTTCCCCATGCTCCACACCATCCCACACATGGGGAAATAAAACAGGGCTCAGTTTTATCCCAGTAACCCCCTACCGATGGGCTCTGAACACCCTCGCCCGCTGTGCCAAGTCGATCTCATGCCTGTTCATTACTCAGGGTGTCTGCATGTGACTTCTTCATCCATCTCTCTCCCTTCTGCACTGCTGAAGCCCAAAACATCCCTGAAGCACCCACGGCTAACTTCTGGGGTGAAGACCACCACAGTTGTTCTCTCAGTGCGTGTATCTTTGGGCTTCTTTTCCTTTTGAGGCAGGGTTCTCCAAAGTCAACTTCTGTAAAGCAGACCCTAGGTCTGACTGGGCCAGACTTTATCAGAGTGAGCAATGTTTCCTCACAGCAGAAAAAAGCCAAAACAATAAACTATGCCCAAGTATGTGGAGGACCATTCGCACCTGCCCTTCTGCCAAGTGAGGGACTTTCCTCTGCTGGACCTGCCAGGTTTGAAAGTCCTCAACTTCACATGTTAGTAGTCCAAGCCACTGCTACAGACTGGACTTCTGCACATTTTACCAAAGGGGACCTGGGTGACAGACAAAGCAGAGAAGAGCACAAGTTGTCTCTGCTGCCAACTTCAAGGGCATGTCCCACCAGAGGGCACTCTCCCTCTAGGTTCAGAGGGCACAGGTATGCATCTGACCCAAGGCTCTTCTGAGCCTCGTTACGCAGTTCTGGAGGGCGTGGTGTTTTCTACTCTGGTCTGGGCTAAAGCACCTCACATAGGACTTTACATGCAGTGGGCCTCCCATGTGGCTCTGAGACTGACTTGCGAAGGCGACATGCCAGGAAGCTGGCTGCTGCTGGAGCAGAGGGCAGCAGAGACCCCTGGAGAAGGAGAAACATCTGGGTTAAGCTGAATGATAAAAACCCAGGTTCTAAGGGAGCTCAGTGGAAGGGGCCAGACCTGCAGCTGAAAGGAGCAACCACAGGAGACTTTATGCATGTTGTGCTGTCCCAAGACCAGCACCAACTCTAAGGTGACCAACACCTTGGCACACACAGGAAGTTGGGCATGGAAGAGAAGGCAGAAACAGTGATGGAGCAAGACACCAAATGTCTTGAGTGATAAAGCAGATTCTGACTTGGGACCCTATGGAGAGAATATCTTTCAGACTGGCAGGTTCAATTTTCCAGCAAGATAAAAAAAAAACACTCTGTGCATTGTAGTAGCTCCCTGCTTTAAAAAAAAAAAAAAGTGTAAGCTGGGCTTTGTGGTGCACGCCTGTAACCCCAGCAGCTCAGGAGGCTGAGGCAGGAGGATCTCGAGTTCAAAGCCAGTCTCAGCAACAGTGGGGCACTAAGCAACTCAGTGAGACCCTGTCTCTAAATCAAATATAAAATAAGGCTGTGTTTGAGGCTCAGTGGTCGAGTGCCCCTGAGTTCAATCCCCAGTACTCCAAAAAAAGGGTTGAGTTCAATAGGAAAAATGCAAAAGTAAAGCTGACATACACCTAAAGATTCTTAGTAATTCTGCAAATGAGCACTTTGCGAGGTGGAAGATTGGACACTTGTGCATACATGCAGGCACGCACATGCGCTCCCACAGGCACCTGGCCACCCACCCTAATCTAGCCCAGCACAAGCAGTTAAAAAGGAGAACCTGTCCCTTTAATTACGTGACTGTGAGATGGGGAAGGCGCCAGCGGAGAAGGCAGTTAAAGCAGATTGCCCCATTTAGGGAGATAGGATTCTTGGAAACAAGACTGGCACTCCTCCTGGACTAAAGGTTGCAATGAATAACCAAAGAGCAGGAGGGTGGCAGCCTTGCCTGCTGGGCTTCCACCTGACTTCAAAGGCAGGCGCCACCCAGGAGCCAGACCTAGAAATACAGAGGGACCAGGAGAAGGTTGGAGGCTCAGGCTGCTCTCTGCTCCAATTCAGGAGAGTCCTGGCTACCTCAGGGTTCACTTTTGCCCAAGCAACAGCCTCAGACTGCGGGGAGCGGGGAGCTGCTAAACAGGCCTGAAGTGAGGAAAGAGAAGACACTGTCCATCAGGCCCTTGCCCTTTCACTTCAGAACCTCGTCAAGAATGCTAATCCTTTTATCCAAGTCTTCCATGGTGGAAGGAGCACAAATGGCAGACGCTTAATAAATCTCACCTAGCTTCCGGTCAGGGAACCACCCAACTCCAGCTTCATTCTGTGTCAGTGGAGAACAGAACTGGGTGTGTCAGTTCTGTTTTATGAAGGCCGAGAGGAAAAGAGTGAGAGCCGCCCACTTCAGACACATTCTCTCTTATCAGGACTGAAACTGTCAGTAGGCAGAGCCTGTGCAGAGAACAAGAAAGCTGGTCCCCCCAGAAGCTAGGCTGGAATGCAGACACGTGCAGACGTATGTGTGTGTGGGGGTAGAGAGAACGTTAACCAAATCTACAGCTATTCCTCTTACAAAAGCCACTTAAAAGAGCTGGGATGCGGCTCATTGGTAGAGCAATTGTGGAGCATGTGCAAGGCCCTAGATTTGATCTAAGGCATGGCAAAGAAAGATAATCACTGAAAAGTTTCTAAAAATTAAATAATAATCGACTTATAAAACAAACAAACTGCCAAGGCCCTGGGGACATCTTCTTTACATAAACCACAGAGGACTCAGTACCAGAAGGGTGCCCAATACTTTCACTGCCCTGAAGAGGAAACAGCTAACGGGGCTTCTTGAAGATCAATGAACAAGTCTATGATTCTCTGACCATGGCACAGATGAGGCACATGAATAATATAACCAAGGCATAGGCATCTCCATGAATACTGCAAAAACAATATATACCAGATGACCTTTCTGTTCAGAGAGACGGCTGACCCTCGGGAAGATGGCCTTATTTCCAGCATTGGGGACACACATTCTTATCAGTTTAACTCAGCTGGGTTGAACCCACTCTCTTTGTGCATGGCTTGCTTAGGTACTCGCATGTGACACCGCCCTAGCCCAACCGTTGAGAAGGGAGGTCTGCAGGAAGTTTCTAGCAAGGGTTTTCTTGCTCTTAAAAAGAGCCAACTGGAAAGAGATGCTCTTTTTTCCCCTTGGACACTGTTGAATTTAATGTAATGTCTGAAACCGTGGGACTGTGTTCCTGACACACCCTGGATGGTGGACCAAGCTACAGAAAGAACCTTGGTTTTTAAAACAAACCCTGGAGCTGACAACCTCAGAATTTCTTGCCAATGAGAAAGTGAGTTGTCATTTTGTTCAAGCACTGAGTTTAGTTTCTGTCCCTTGAAGCTACAAGCATCCAACAAATAATCTAATGACAGCCCATGAAACAAAAAAATTAGTTTTTTGCCATTCTATGCTTTCTCAAGAGGTACAGCTCCTGAGCCAACAAGGGGAATCACCACCTCAAGTTTTCCTTCCTTTCTTCTGACCATTGTCAGAACTGTGATGCTCCCTCCCAGAGAAGCCATAAAGGACACAGTCTGGCAGCCACTGCATCTACCCGAGGTGCTCATCGCAACTCTAGGATCAGGGCCACCCACTGTGGAGCAATTTCAGCAGGATGGCCCCCTTCCAGTAGGATGAGATCTGCTTCCCGTGATTTTCAAAACCTTGGTTCAAGTTGGACCCACAGCTAACCTTTTTATCCATCTACCCTTCACATATTACTTGTGTCTCATACAGCTCAATTCTTCCTTTCAGACAAGTGTTTTCTTACATAAATGCCTGTTATGGTTTAGATGTGAGATGTTCCTCAAAAGCTCCTGTGTGAGACAATGCAAGAAGATTCAGAGGAGAAATGACTGGGTTGTGAGAGTCTAAATCCAGTGAATTAATCCTCTGATGGAATTAACTGAGTGGTAACTGAAGGCAGGTGGGGTGTGGCTGGGGGAGGTGGGAATGGGGGGTGCCTTTGGGGTATATATTTTGTATCTGGTGAGTGGAGTCTCTCTGATTCCTGATCACCATGTGAGCAGCTTTCCTCCGCCATACTCCCCCACCATGATGTTCAGCCTCACCTCAAACCCTAAGGAATGGAGCCAGCTATCTAAGGACTGAGACCTCTGAAACCATAAGCCCTCAAATAAACTTTTCCTCCTCTACAATTGTTCTTCTTGTCAGGTCTTTAATCACAGCAGTGAAAAAGCTGACTAAAACAGTGCCAATTCTTTTGAACCATATTCTACCCTCCCCATCTCTCAGGCCCAGACACTTTAGGGACTTCAACCTGTCTCATTTACCCAAAGAATGATCAATTTATCAATTAAATCAATCTCTCTCCCTGTTCTCTCACTCACTCCCTCTCTTTCCTACCCTCAATGCAAAAATGCTTAATAATGTAAGAGTAATAATCATGTTTGCAGTCACACATTTTGAAACAAAATTGAAGCAATATAAAATCCAATATTGTCTATCTCTAAATCCTTGGACAGTATCCAATAGTCTTTGTGAAACACACACATGCATGCACATACACACACTCGCATGAGCAATCTGACCTGATTAAAACATCTTTCTTCAAACAATGACATTAGAAAAAAAAATGTTGTCTTCTTTAATATTATTTTTCTGACATTTAGCCATTTCCCTTTTCTTATAAAATATATTTCATATGCTCTCCCTTTTCAAAAGAAATTTTATTATACTTTTTCTTTAGAGCAGTTTTAGGTTCTCAGTTGAGTGTGTACACAGACTCCCCAACATCCTCTGTCCCCCGCCACACAGCAGCTACACTCTATCATGTATTCTTTAAGGCCAGCTTGAGATCCAAATCTTAACTGACTCACTGTTTTCTAATGTTAACTGTGATCTATGTTCATACAACCTTACACAAGATTTGGAACTCAGCCCTTGTTAAACTTAGGACTTCTTAAACTATATAAGCTGATCAATCTCATTCAAAACTCCTTATTCCCAACCCCAGAACAACACCTTCACTTAATTTCTCGCTTACATCTTATGTACATTACCAAGTAGTCGCCAGCCAGTTTCAATAGAATATCGGGCTAAAAATCATACTCTTGAAAAGATAATGAGACTCTTAGACATATGTGCCAGCAACTCTCATTCATTTTAATGTAAGAAAAACTAATGTTGATCATCACAAACCATATATCATACGAAATTGCTTTTACTAGGCTGTCAGATGTAACACGTGACTTTCCGGGAAGGGGGAGGGGGGGGCAGCCTTTAATTATGTTTTGCCTAGAGAAAAACAAAAATTAATTTATATGTGCTGAAGCACATTTTAACTTTGAAAAGCAGAGTTGCTTAGAAACACAATAAATCCAGTCATTTGTTCAGAAAGCATTTATTGAATCCTAAATGTTGGCCAAGCACTATGATAGGCACTGGGGGTTTAGAATTGAAAGGCAGTTCCTTGTCCTCAAGAAGTCTCATGAGTGGGTGGCAAAAGAAAGCTGATACAAAGGGAAATCAGCAAGTGAAAGTCACACACTAAGAGGGACCACTTCACACTCACGGGGATGACTGTCCTCAAAAAGACAGGCGCATGCTACAACATGGGTGAACCCTGAAATATTATGCCAAGTGCAAGAAGACAGCTGCAAAAATTCATATATTCTTTGATTCCATTTATAGGAAAGTAAACTAGTGGTTTCCAGGCAATGGGGGAGGATGGAAATGGGAAGTGCCTGCTAATGGGTATGGGGTACAGGGGTTTCATTCTGGGTTGATAAGAATGTTGTAAAATTAAACAGTAGAAATGGCTGCAAAATACCATGCACATCCTAAAAACCACTGAACTATATACTTTAAGTAAGTGAACTATGTGAATATCTCAATAAAGCTGTCAAAAACACATGTGGAAATCAGCATTTTTCATATATGCACAACCACTGGAAGATAATGACAAAAGACATCACTTATGAGAATTAAGAAAGGTACAAAACCTGCATACAGAAGACTTGTAAATACTACTGAAGTGCACAAAACAGAACACATGAAAGGAAAGCATGATCTCAGGAAGAATCAACCTTGTCAAGATGTTGATTCATCCTAGTAATTTACAAATTTAATGTAATCCCAGGGGAAATACCAACAGGTCTTTTTCTGGAATCCAGACATGTTGATTCTAAAGTTGTATGGAAAAGCAAACATGGAGAACAGCCTGAAAAACTTTCAAGAGGAAGGGCAATGAGGAAAAACTAGTCATTTCAGATATTAAAAGATGATATAAGTTTCAATAATTAACAACAGACCAACCAGTGGAAAAATATAGAGTTCAGAAGTAGATCCCCCAACCTACAGGAACTTGGTGTATGATATAGTAGACATTATGGGAGTGTGAGGAAAATACATACTTAGCAAATGGTATTGAGACAATTGATTATTGGAAAAATATAAAGATGTACCCAAACCTCAAAACACACTCTAGTATGAAAATCAAATCAACCAACACATAAATGGGAAAAAAACGGAGTTACAAAAGTATCCGATAGAACTTAAAACATGAGATGGGAAAAGTCTTTATAACTCTGAATTGAAATACAGAACTGACAAAAAAAATTGAATTTGATTACATGAAATTAAAAGATTTTCAAGGGACAAAACACAAGTGAATCAAAACACAATGACCAACTGGAAAATTTACTTTTGCAATTCATATCAAAAATAATATGTAGAGAGCTCTTAGAAATGAAGAAAAAGACCAATAGCACAGTGGGGAAATGCTTAAGGTTCAAAACACAGTTCACGTAAAAAAATGTACATAAAATGGCATTTAAATAAATGAAAAGATCTCAGTTTTACCTATAATAAAAGAAATGTAAATTGAAACTATAATGGAATACTATTTCTTATTTACCAGCAAAAATCTGAATGTTTGACAACAAATCATGTGGGCAATGATGTAGGGAAATAGGTACTTTCATATACTGCGTATGCGAGTAAGATATGGTTTAACCCTCACAGAGGGAATTTGTCAATATCCTTTTAGAATTAAAGATGTACTTATCCTTTGACCATGCAAATTCACCTGCACAAGTCTGAAGACATGCGTACAAGGTTTTCCATTGCAGATGATTTGTAAATAGCAGAGGATTGGACACGATCCAAGATCATGTTGCTGTTCTATAAACCATAGTACATCAACAAAATGGGGTACCTCGTGGCCATAAAAAAGAAAAAAAAGACTGAAGATATTTTCTAAGGACTAATATGGAGAGAATTCCAGAACGTATAGAATAATATATGTGCTATGTTACCTTTTGTGTAAGAGATAAGAAACACATACTCACACAAAGAGAAAACACTTGAATTTGTAAAGTGAAAGGCTCCAACAGTTAAGCAAGCTAGTGATAAAAATGGTTGTCTATGCAGGAACAAAGTGAAGAAAGCAAGCCAGTACTGAGCATGTCTCAAGTTTAGTTAATCACTTCAGCCTTCCAGCATAAAGAAACGTAGAGAGAGCAACTTCACGAATTCCCACATACTATCATGTACATTTAACATCTAAATATTTTTGACCTTTTGATCATGTAAATGTATTACCTATCTTTAAAGAAATTCAAATATTTTCTCAAACTGGAAAATAACTGAAAGATGTAAACCTAAGCATATGTCAAAGTGGTGACAAAGTCACTTTGAGAAGAATTTATTTCTATGGACTTCAGAACACAGTATTTTAAATACATATCCCTGGTGGGATTCATTTAGGGGTAAAGCAAAACTTACAACAAACTGTTACTCTTTCCTGTATAGCTTCATATTTTTCCTAAATATTAGTATTTTGAAACTATATTCTTATATTTCTAGGTTAAAGATGAAATAAAGATTTTCCACAAAAGAAGGAGTTACAATGATAAAATTAAGGAGAGCAATAAAACAACCCGAAAGCAAACAAGGAGGTGCTAAAACTAAACTTAGGGCTGGAGCTGTGGCTCAGTGGCAGAGCGCTTGCCTGGCATGCATGAGGCCCTCGGTTAGATCCTCAGCACTCACACACAAATAAAATAAAGATACCACATCCACCAAAAAAGAAAACTTTTAAAAAGAATCCTATGCACTCTAGAATAATGTTAAAAAAAAAAACAAAACACTAAACTGAATGTAAGCCTGAACTTATAATTTCCAACAGTGTATATTCCTCACTCCATCCACTGGAACACCCTGGAAATGAGTCACTCTACGGCAATTCACCCTTTGCCCAGACTGTGGTCTCTAAGACCATCAACCTGTGCGCATCATTCACTGGCGCAGAGAAGTGCAATGTGAGCCTGGGGCATTTTGTCATGAAGCAGGAAAGCTTTTCAAGAAGGTCACGGGATCTAGTTGAAGGAGTCCCACTGCCTATAGTAGTAACCTGTAGGTGAACAATTAATACACACCAACTCAACAAAACTCCATACGTGTATAATGATAAAAAGATGGCAGGAAAAGCTCACTATTTGAAAAGGTATACTTTTCAAAAAACAAAATGATATATTACTGCTTTGTAATCTGTTTTTTTCCATTAAGAATTTCCAATGTTGTATTTCAGTAAAGTTCTTCTCATTTAATGCTTTGTTCACATTCAGATTTCCATAATGGGCGCTCAAATGTCCTTGGAAGCTGGCGCATTAATATCCGTATCCATTGGAGGACCCAGCCTGTGTCTGGTTGCAACTTCCTTTTAGTTTCTTAATCCAGCGCAGTCTCTTACCAAAAAAAGGGACCAATTTGAAAAGGTTATTTGAAAAAGTTATTAAACACTATTTGAAAAGGCTATTAAACAACTCCTTACCTTGAAAATTGATAATTAAAGTGAGAATTTTATCAAAGATATGCCTTTCCATCAGAATGATACATCAGGGTAGCCAGACAGCCCCAGGTGAGGTGGGGACGCTCGACAGTATAGGAGAGAAAAACATTTCACCAAAGCTAGTGAAAGTGTGAGTTCCCACAGGAATGGTCATTTAGTACTAAAACTATTAAGTAGATGGTCTGTATGCCAAAGTCACAGCCATGCAGAGTTCCAAAAAGATTGCTTTCTGATCTCTGGGGGAATGTAATGCCTAACAGAGCAGCCCAGCCAGGGGTCAACCTCAGCATTGCCAGCAGTGAGTCTTTTCAGTAGTAAAGAGTGAAGGGCACAGAACCAGCTCGGATGCACTCCTGCCAAAAACAATGGACTTGAACCCAGCACACCTCAGACACAGGAGGAGAGTCAAGCGCCAGCCTCAAAGGAGCCACCTGACACATCTGCTAGCAATCAGTCTGTTTCTTCAATGAGAGACTGCCCTGGACTAAGAAATGAGGAACACCAGACACAGGCTAGGATCCTCCACTGGATAGGAATTTTTTAATTTCAAAGGACATTTGAGGGCCCATTATGGAAATCTGAACATGAACAAAGCATTAAATGAGAAGAACTTCACTGAAATACAACAATGGAAATTCTTAATGGGGAAAAAAAAAAAAAAAAACAGAATACAAAACAGTAAGATATCATTTTGTATTCATCCATGCTTTTTCTAGAAAGACCCAAAAGCTTAACAGTGGCAACATGGGGAGAGGGAAAAGCGTGAGGGAATGTGTGCCAGGGGATGTGCTGTGATTTGCTTACCTTTATTTTCTAATTTTCTATAATGCATGAATAGTATTTCTATAACAAATACATCAAAAAAGTTAAATAGGTCTTTAAATTTCCCAATAAGCTACAAAAGTCATCTAAGAAATGATGTGTCGTCTTCCTAAAATATCCTGGTGACCTGTCCATCAAAGACAAGCAGGATTCTTGGAACGACTGAGAACAATCTCCAAGTTGGAACATTATTGCTTACATGATTCTCTGACAAGCCAAAGGTTTTTATCCCCAGGTGGTGGTTAGCTACAGAAATCAAACTGTTACCAGATGAGTTCCAAGAGGGCAAGGGCAATTCAGAGAGAAGAAATGAAGAAGGTGGCTTATAAACAGGGTGCTGAAAGCCCTCAAGTATACCGCGCCCACCTCCCCATGTGAAAGCACTGCCAGCGAAGTCCCCAAAAACTCTGGGAGAAAAGGGAGATTCATGGCACTTAAAAGAACACTCACGTCTCAGGGTTTTCTCCAGCAGGATAGAGCTGCTGCAGGGACTCTGTCTCAGAATCACCCTGTGACATAAAGACACACCTCCACAGCCATTTACAGACTCACTTATCAGGTTGACTTTTGTTTTGAATCATCACTGTCAATTTTTGAAGATATACCAGACACTCTAGAAGGCTGACAAGTTTCTCTAGTGCAACATCATATAAAATCTATCTGAATAAAACCTATGTTGTAGGATTATTCACTGATTTAGTGAGTTTCAGGAAGTGTCTACAGTGTGTGTGACAGTGATGCTATAGACAGAGACAGCCAGGAACATGTTCCTCTCTTCTTCAGTGAGCCTGCAGCCTAATGGGGGAGGCACGTGGAAAACAAATACATACTTGGATCAATGGGCACCTGAACACTTTAAGTGTTATGAAGGAAAGGAACAGAGTGCTCTGATCAGAAAGGGCATCTAATTCACACCAGAGGTCAGGAAGGTCTCCCAGAGGACGTGACAGGTCAAGTCTGATTGTAGAAAGAGCAGGAGTTGGCCAGGCACCCCAGGCAGGAAAACCACGCACGTAAGGGCACCAGAGCAGGAAGCACTGGGGACGGTCACTGAACTGGAAGAGGCCAGAATGCAGCACTGAGAGGGGAAGCCTGGCATCAAGAGAGAGGAGAAGCAAAGCAGGGAATGCTCTGCAACCCATGTTATTCAGGATGTGGGATCTTCTTGGAAGCAGATGCAAAGAAGTTGGACACCGAAGTGGGAAAGTGGTAAGATCTCATTGACGCTTGGTATCACTATAGGAAATTGGAGAGGCGCAAGTCAGGAAACGGCAGATGAGATGTCGCAGTGAGCCAACGAGGGTCCATGCTGCAGCCTGGGCACTCGATGCAGACCAAAGCTTGTTTTCATAAGTCAAGTTTTACTAAAATATAGCCCCACTACCCATTTACACATCACTTATGCTGTTTTCACAGGATACATGGAACTGGTCTGCAAGGCCTAAGATGCTTACCCTCTGGACCTTTACAGAGAATGTCTGCTAGCTCCAGACCAGGGACAGGGTGGAGAGACAAGAACAGAGATGAACAGGTCTGTGGTACACAGTCTGTCTGTTTCATTCTGAGTCTGTGTTTGTGAATTTGTCTACCCACTAAAATTGGTTTGCAACCCAAAAGCAGCACTTAGGGCTCTCTGAATCATTCCTGCATGTGCACAAAACAGCAAAGATGCTGCTTGTGCACAGCCATCTGGGGCCCAGCAAAGTCATGCTCTGCCTTCTTGTTTCAGCTCCTGTACTACGGACAAGTGTCCTTCAAGCAATGTATTCAGGGCCATGGTTTTTGCATTTCTGCTCTTCATTTTGCTTTTCCACTACTGGGGAATGAACCCTGTTGTGCTCTACAAGAGCTGCAGCCACAGCCCTTTTGTTTTTTGAATCAGTCTTGCAAAGTTGCTGGGGTTGTCCTTGAACTTGTGATCCTCCGCCTCAGCCCCCTGAGCCAGGTGTTTCTGGGTTTATTTTGTCTGGTGATTTTGCCATTTCAGATGGTCCCAAGCACAGTACTGAAGTGCTCAGAGCTAAACACAAGGGAGCTGCAGTGTGTGCGGAGAGTAGGCCATGCCCTGTTCTGAGCAACTCTGTGATGAACAGAATAGTTTTCAGGCTAAGTTACTCCATCTTGTAAAGCAGTAGTTTGCCATGAGTTACTTCTTTTGCATATAAATGCCACATTTAGTTAGTACAAGTAAACATCCACCATCCACACAGCATAATCATAAGGCTCAAACTGATTAATGCTAATAAAAATGACCACCTGTGAACTGATTGAATTCAATCAGAAGCACATGAATGATATGGGCATATCAATCCCATATTGGAAAACTCAGGCCTATGAGCTTATCAAACACACCAAAACACAGAATGAAGCCACCTTCTCACCTGAGACCCATTAGCGGAGGAGCACTGAGACTGACTGGGCAGCATACACTGACCTGTCATCAGGCCATCCAGTAAATGCCACAAGGTCCCCAGGCTTCAGCTCCACTTGATTTTCCTGCTTGACCCAGTCCACTTCAAAAGTGTACACCATCCAGACCCTGGACTACAGTAAGTTCTGTGCTCTGACAGCTGTGCACCTGAGTTCTCTGGCTGGTTCTTAATCTTATCTGACCGCTGGGCGACTCTTTTGCATTTGTATCTGCTCTCTGCCTTTGCGCTCAGTATAGTCTCCTGACCCCCAGAGCCACCTTAACCCTTTCCTAACTTTTCTGTAACACACACACACACACACACACGTGTAAGGTGTGATATGTGACTTGAGTGTTACTTTATAATAGTAATTCAAATTGGAATATAAGAACCTCATATTTGCCTGGCGCATGCAAGCAACTCACAAGTACTTGGTAAACTGCGTCTCATAAAAGTGATATAGTTTGCAGATTTATTGTTATTCAATAAATTCTAACACTGTGGAAAGACACAAACGTGTTTGGTCTATGTTAACACATAGCTCACTCATGACAGCGTGCCTTATGAGAAAATACATGTGTTAGATAAGCTCATTCAGGCATGAGTTACAGGGCTGCTGGCCGTGAGCTCGATGCTAATGAGGCAACAATGTATATTAAAATAAGGTTGTCTGCAAACAGAAACACACAGAAAACAACATCGTTACACCAGTGTACATGACGTTAGAGCAACATACGATGCCCCAGTGTCAGTGATGCCATGTGTTGATCAGGTGGTGAAAACAGGACCAGAGGCTTGTAGGCACCTAACCCTTTACTTGCCCTCAAAGCAATGGTTCAGTATTCACTGATGCAGTGTTCCCAGTGACTTTATAGAGCACAACCACGGCGAACAATGGGAATTGCTGTGCTTGGGTAGCGAAAGTCAAAAAAACTAGGGGAAGGATTGAATGTGTAGTAAAACCAAGTGAAGGACAACTCCAGGTTGCTGATGTGAAAGAAGCTGCTGTTTGTGAACTAAAGACTTCTGGAGCCAGAGTATACTTCAGAAAAAGTATACTTTTTTCTTTGGATATGAAAAGGTTGAGATGCCTATGAGACATCTAAAGAGATGTCAAGTAGACTGTTGGCTTTGTGACTCTGGAGCTCAAAAAAGAAGTCAAGGTAAGGACAGAACTTGGGGAGTCAATGACAAACAGAGGAGGTGCTGAAAGCCTGTGATTGATTCGCCACCCCAGGAATGAGAGCAGGGCCCAGGCTTAAGAGCGTAAGAAACTCCGTAGTTTCTGGAATGCACAGGTGGGTTCATTTAAACCTTTCTCTGGGTGGTTTGACTTATTTAATATAAAAGTACTTTGGGGAAGAAATGGATCTCACAGCATGTATCTAAAACCTGATGAACCCCTGACCTAATAAATCTATTTTGGAGAACCTATCCTAAAATTCAATCAAACTTTAATGTTACAGAGGAGTATCCTGAAGAATAATTCATGATGGTAAAACTAGAAATAACCTTAACATTTGGGGTATGTTTACACTGACAAAACTAATGATATTTTCCTCTGTGATTTCACCTATAGATTCTGATCTTAGAAATTCAACTCCTTTGGAGGTTTAATAAAAGCCCACTTCTATTTCCTTCTAGTTTTTTTTTTTTTTTTTTTTTTTTTTTTTTTTTTTTTTTTTTTTTAAGTGGATTGTTCGTCTTTATCTACAATGCAAGCTGCTTTGGGGCAGGGTTTTATCCTTTTAGTTCATCGCTGTACACTCAGCTCCTAAAACAGGCCCTGTACACTGGTGGTGCTCAGTAGATTTCTGCTGAATCTCACATTTTAATCATGCAGGATTTACAGTGGTATAAGGATGTGAGATGATGACCCCTGCGGACGTTTTGCAAGCTGCTAACATCTCATCCCATTTCATCTCTTACCAGCCTTCCTTGCCCACTGCTTCCTGGCTCCTCCTGCATCATTTCTTAAAGGCTCTAGACAATAGAGCCTCACCTTGGGCTTACCTGTTCTGCCCTGCGGTTAGATCTGTCAAATTCTGGGCTAAACTTGAAGGGGTATGGTTTAACACTGGTACACCTAGCCCCTTTGCTATTCCTATCTCTCAGGCCTGACAGGTCTATGCCCACTACCTCTTCCAAAAAAAGCAATCATGTCTCAAAATTTAAAGTCAGAAATCAGTGCCTCAAATTTTAAATACTTTTCCAGATTTCAATGGAAACAAAAGCCATTTATATTTGGAGAGAAGCCAACATGTTTACAAAGCCCACTTCCTGAGCTGGGAGGAACCATAAAGACTATCCAGTAGGTAGCTAAAATGGGGGGCAGGGGAGGTGAAGGGTAACCAAAGGATCCAAACTGCCTGGGGGGCACCCAGCCCTGCACCTGTGAGTTGCCTGACCATCCCCTGCATCCACAGAGCACATGACAGCGGAGTCTCAAACATGCCACATGGTAGAACTGGCAACAGAGAGTGCTGGTAAGGATCTACTGTTAGGATCATCTTTTCACAGCATATTTCCCTAGAGGTCTCAGTGAGATTACTCTCATATTTGGCATCTGGTTTGCTGCTCAAAGGGGGCTCCTGGAGGTTCCACCCTGCCTCCCTTCCACCCAACAGCTGTTGCACTGCCCACCCTCACCACCTCATCCACCTCCCCTGAGCAGGGCATTGGGACATTGCTGTCGGGGATACCAACACTCCAGCACCATCGGTCTCCAGCTTAATCGCCTGTTCTCTAGGAAGGATCCCAGCTCCTTCATGCTGGATTGCTTGCGTGTTGTGCAGACCACTCTGGCTCACCTGGGAGAAGCAGGGAGGGCAGCCTGCCTGTCAAGACAAGAGCAGGCTCTGGCGTCAGGTGGACTCAAGTTCAAGCCCTGGCTCTACCAATTACTAGTTAGGAGACCTTGGATACGTTATTTAATATCCCTAAGCTTCAATTTTCTCTTCTGTAAACAGAGAAAATCATAGAGCTGTTAAATGTTAGTTAATAATAATATGTTACTGTGAGAATGATAACTCCCATTCTCTTCTGGGGCCCCAGGGCCAAACTGCAAGGCCTACAGACTGGCTGGCTCTGGAAGATCAAGAGACAGTAGTTCCTATACTAACTGACCAGCCCAGGAGAAGTTGGGAAGGCAGAGGAGACCGAGGTTGGGCTGGATCTGCAAACTCCAGGGGCTTCGGAATTCCTGGCCACAGAAGCTGCAGAGCTGCAAAAATGCTATCTCACTTGTGTCCAGGAAAAGCTTTCATCAAAACAACCATCATCTGATTTTAAATCTTTACTGAGTTTTCATTCCTTCAAAATAATGATTCTCAATTGGAAATGCAAAGTATTGGCCCTACTACAGACCTCATGAATTAGAAATTCTGGGTTTGGGTCCCAGTGTCTTAACAAGACATCCAGGTGACTGGTGGGTGTGAGGTTGGAGAACCATTTCTCCAAGACAGCCCATGATAGAAGTACACCCCAGAGAGAATACATCCACTTAGAACCTCACACCTATAGCATGACAAGGCACATGTGCCTGGAAGGTGCACCCACTCAAAAGAATAGCAGCAAGGGAAAGGGCTGGGCTTGGTGGGCAGATAATAAGCAGGTAGAAGCAGAGAAGAGACGCCATTGAGGAGGTATGGGAGGGAGGCCATGTGTGCCAATGGCCAGAGCTCACGCAACAGCTGTCAGACTGACAAGGTTCCCTGTGAACATGCTCCCTTAGCTGGCAATAGGAAAATGGGCCCATTTCATTACCCCTGCTTCACAAAGCAAAGCAATACTATGTATAAGACTGAGGCTGAGGAGAGGAGAGGAAAACGAGCAGAGCGTGAGGTGAAGCAATCGCCAGTCATCACTTACACAAACAGGAAACATTTCGAATTGCTCGTTGCCCAAGTGTTTGAAGCAAGGTGTCCGCTTATCAGCACTGCCCTTAGGCAGAACACAGGGCCCCTGCCATATCCTCCCCTAGGGCTCAGGAGTCCCCAGAGTCAAGGCATGTATGTAACCACTTACGGGCTGAGCATCCACTCTCTTCCAGACCCTAAGGCTCTGGGGATTCCCTCTCCAAAAGGCCCACGTCTGCTTTCAGGACCCTTTCCAGGGTCTGTGGGTATACACATAGGCCCGATAGGCATCCCAGAGTCACTGCTAGGTCCATGAGGAGAGGGAGGTGGTGGCAGCTTGGACACACAAACCAGGCTGTTGGTAGGCTGGGGCCCTGCGCTGTGCTCTGGTCCGAGGACCCACAAGTGTCAAGACAAGCCCATCCCCTAGTTTGTGCTCTTATTAGTGTAAAAGTCTGTGTTCAGATCCTTTCAGAGGCTACTTGGCAGGACTGCAATGCTCCCAAGGCAGGTTTAAGCAACACCAGGCAAAAGTGCACACCACAGGATCCCACACGGGATCAGAATGTCATGGCTGAGAGCAATGGCAGGTCTCAAGCTGTGGTCATGTCAAAGGGAAAGATTGACTCTAAAACAGACCTCAGGGAATCAGCATTCTTTTAAAAAGCTGCTTAATGACTTAAAAGTTCTTTGAGGTTCTGTGAAACTCATCACAATTGTACTGGTTCCTCTCCTGTGAGTTTCTGTTGTTGTTAATAAGCAGCTCCTGGTGACAAGCTGCGAACTTCTCAGGGAAACAAGGAACAACTTCCTAACAAAAGACTGTAAACACAGGAGCTGAGGGCACCATGGCTCTTCTCTCCTTGGGAAAGAAGACTCCCTCCAGGATAGGCTCTGGGTAGCACTGCAGGCTGCCAGTGTTCCTCAGAGGATCAAACCTCAGTAACTAACTCCTGCACAGTCTGGGGACAAAGGTAAGTGGCTCTGATAGCCTCCTAGGAACCGTGATATTGGAGTTCCACCTGGTAGGGCAGCCCAGTGAAGCTTCATGTGGAGTTGTGGAGTATTCTGGGATGTTCTGGGATTTTCGTGCACACTGCCCAGGGCAGGGGGTGGAAGAGCCTGGTTCTGCCTCCCCAACACCCAGGCTACCTGTGCAGCAGCATTAGACAGGCTCCTCACTGCTCTGACCTCAGCATCCTCATGTGTCAAGGTTGAACACTACTTTATGAAGACCTCGCCAGGTTATATCATGACTCAAGAAGATCCTGTGCAATGTGAGGAGGCTACAGAAAGAAGAGATTCTTAGAAGAACAGAATTAATATCACGATACTGCCAACACCAGCCAGTCTTCCTGATCCTAGATCCCTGCCATAAGGTTCAGGGATGAAAGCAAAAAAGAACAAATAATTATTGAACCCTTGGCCAGGCATGCTGATGAGTGCTATCTGCATGTCCTCCTGGGTGATCCTGATAGCAGCCCCATCTCCATGGGGCTCATACCTCCCACTACACAACCCAGCCTCCCCACAGGGCTCACCTCCAACTGCCTCCTTCCTCTGATTATATCCAGCCCGGTAAAAATTACCTTGTTCAAGTATCATTTTGATTATATCGGTCCCCTTCTCCACACCATAAAATGTCTCTTGAATTAGAACCCCTTTTAAACCTTTCAACAACTGATCCCAAACACTTACCATTCTCATCTGCTGGTCTATTTTGTGCTTACCACTCAAGCCAAGCAAAAATTACTTTGCAAATGAATTCCATTATGCGCTCTGCTTATTCACCTTGTTAAGCCAGCACAAGAGCTTTGACTGTTTCTGTTGTCTCTTTATAGAAAGGAATATCTCATTTATCCGACTTCCTTGGAAATAAGCTGATCCACAAAATTGATCTGCATAAATTAGCTTGCCCCTCTACCAGGAACTTAACCCTTTAAGCAGCCTCAAATCACTTTTGGAGCAAGTCATGGTAAAATCAAATGAGAGAGTTTCTTTATTTTAACCATTTTCATTTCTGTAATACATTAGAGAACCTCCCAGTCTCAGTTAGCAGAACATAATGAACATCGATTAATCTTTTCCTGATGGTGCAGGTCACACTTAATGAATAGCAGTGATCATACTGTGCGGTGGCTACAGATGGAAGAGGCTCCGGGGCTAACTGACTGCACGTGGGCATTCTCTCACACGCTTTCTCGCTCACTCCTCCATGGCACAAGCTCCCCTGAAATTCACTTTCCACCTGAAGTTCCTGCTAGTAGCATGCATTCTGGTGGGTAGAAGCACTTACACAGAATTGGGGAGGCTGTAAATGCCTTTATCGGTACAATTTCAAGAATTTACATTCTGGTTTTTGTCAGAGTCCTATAAATTCTTTATTGGGGGGGGGGAATAAGAAGAAAAAAAAAAACACCTTATTTTCACAACCAAAAATAAACCAAAGTTCTCCAAATCTTATCATGTGACTTTTTTTTTTGGTACCAAGGATTGAACCCAGGGGCACTTAACCACTGAGCCACATTCCCAGTCATTTTTATTTTATACATATATATATATATATATATATATTAGTTGTAGATGAACACAATTCCTTTATTTATTTTTATATGGTGCTAAGGATCGAACCCAGTGCCTCACACACGCTAGGTGAGTGCTCAACCACTGAGCCACAATCCTAGTCTTATCTTTTTATTTTGCTTAGGGTCATGCTAAGTTGCTAAGGCTGGCTTTGAACTCATGGTCTTCCTACTTCACCTTCCTGAGCCACTGGGATTACAGGTATGTGCCACCATGTCCAGCTCATGTGAATTTTAACAGGACTGTAGGCACAAACACCATTAAAATGTGCTTCCTGAATGCTCTGAAGCTACAAGTTGTATATAGAACTGGCATGATGGATTGCTTTTATTATAGTAATTGGAAAAGTCACTTCATATTTGACTAACAATTCATAGGTTCAATCAACAAGGAAACACTGGTATGGAGGAAAATGGTAAATAGCCGCAAACTTTTTTTCATCAGGATGCAGCTGTAACTGTGTGGACCAGAAATGCTTTTCCATCCAACGTTATAGAATGTTCCACAGTGATATTTCACTGCAGATGGACAGAACCACCTGGGGGGGAAATGCCCTTGTCTACTCATGTATTAGACTGCATTCTTTTTGTGACAAAGGTTTTATAAAGTCTGCAGCATTAGCACATGCAGAAGAGTCAATCAATCTTAATTCTGCTTACATGGTGGCATTTAATTAATCAGAACCTACTAGGGCAAAAGTGGTTAGGCAAGAACTGTTAAAAACAGAACAAAATCACTACAAATCAGTTCAATGCCATGTTCAAAAATAAATGGCTATAGAACCACAAATTGTTTTGCAGTTTTAAAGGGCCTGGTTTGTTTTATGTTTTGGGGATTACTTTTCTTTGCAACTTTTTTCCTGACTTGCTTTCTGATGGAAAAGTCCCCCATCAGAAAATACCCAGTTGCAATGAGACTGCCCATTAAGTCTTTCGTCCTTCCCACTGGCTTCAGACCAAAGGAAGGAATCCCCTCTGAAGGTCTGCTTGGCAGCCACTCTAATAAACATCTAGGTGGCTGACTTAGAGGACCTGGTATAACAGGTATGGCTCTTGCTGACTCAGAATCTATAAAGAATTTGACAAAACGTCCTTTCCAAACCTGGATGAACTAACATTACACTGAATCATCAAGATTCTTCTGTGTACTCTCTCTTCTTCATTCAAGTGCCATGCAAGTTTTTTTATACTTTTTGCCCTCTGTGTTCTGTTGGTCAGATCCGCAGGAGATAATCAGGAAAGATTCTAAAAAGTTGGAAGCTGAGGGGCGAAATTCAAAGTGCTCCACAGAGTCAAGCAGAAGGTGGTGGCCTTGTTGGGGTGAGGACATCAGATGCAAGCATGGGAGAAAAACTTGGGGCTGAGGTGAGTGTAGGCTTAATAGGAGTCACCACCCAAGGCTGTTCTGAACTAAGTTGCTACTTAGAGATATTAGAATGAACAGTCAATTCGACAAATATTTATGAAGCGTCTACCAGGTTTAGGGAACTGTACAGCTATTGTGGGGGATACAAAGATGAATCAGACATAGTTCTTGCCCTCCAGTGGTTCCCAAGGATGCAGGAACCCTGCAGTCGTTTTCCTTGTGTATGCTGTACTAATAAGAACATTATTAAGGAACTACATTCAGGTTTGATCACCATTTTTTTTTTTTTTTTTTTTTTTCATGAGGAGAAGCTAGAGAGAGTTTAGAAAGAAGATGCTTTCAGGAACACAAAACAGGCTCTGTGAGGAAAAAGCTAGAAACTCAGTTCTTATCCTTGAAAAGTGTTGAAGAAAGGAACTGAGGAAAAGAAAATAAGTTTGAATGACAGCAGGCGCAATTTCTGCCTGGCCCAGGAATTTCTTGACAATCAGGTTAACAGAATACTGGAATTGGTCACTGAGGGAGTTCCTGGAAAAAAGTATTAACGAACTGAAGATTTCAAATCACAGACATTGACCTTCCTGAAGGCAGGGTGTGACTGACATCTCTTTAGAGGTCTGCTCTGGCTCTGGACTCTATATTCCTGAGGACAGAGCCAGGTTTTTCTTCTTCCACAACCCCCAGAATGACGTGCTCCTGAGAAGTGGCACTGAATGTTGCTGCATGACCACCTGATCAATGACCCCACCCAGTACCATCGCACAGCCACCTGGAAAACAAGAACTCCACAGCGCAGCAAAGCAGGCATTAATCTTCCACAGCCCCATGTGGACGCAAGAGCCCAGTTGCAACAGAGCCTGTACTCTAAGTGCAAAACAATAACAACAACAACAAAAAGTGCCCCAGTGGTATGTGCAAATGAGAAATGTATCTGCCTTGACAAAGATATAAAATTCAAGTAATGGAAGAGGAAGACAGAATCTTCTGCAAATGAGAAATGGCAAAATCTAAGACACTTCTAAGAAAATCTGTGAGTATACGTGACACTCAGAAATACTTTTTTATTTTTTAGTCCATACAAAGAAAATATTTCAAGAGAAAATAGGGAGGGCTGGGGAGATAGCTCAGTTGGTAGAGTGCCTGCCTTGCATCTTGCATGCACAAGGCTCTGGGTTTGATCCCCAGCGCCAAAAACAAAAACAAAAAAAAAAAAAAAAGAAAGAAAAAGATAGAAAATAGGGAAATAGGGTCTTCCCTTTACACCTTAAGAAAACATAAGCATAAAAAAAAAAAAAAAAAGAAATAAAGAAAACATAAGCATGTAAGAAATGAAAGAAAAAATACTGCATAGCGGGCCAGACCCCGACACCCCAACAGAGGTCCAAGTTTAACTATTTGACTTGACTTCCTACTTTCCTATAATCCTTGAGGGCGGGGGGGGGCCAAGTCTTTGTCATCTCTCCAGACTGAGAAACTATCATGGGGCCCAGCACATAGTAGACCCTAAGTAAATGCTTGCTGAGTGAATACATTAAAGATGTGCCCTGGTCTGCATAGAGGGTTACAGGGGGTTCGTGTGAGTAGAAGGTATAGAAAGCACCCAGCACAAAGCAGAGTCTATGCCATAATTAACATCATCGACTCCAAGTACCTCAGTTTCTTTCAGAGGAAAAAAGAAAGATATTATAACCCAGGTTTTCAATTTTATGGGTTTTCCCCCCTCCATATGAATGGAACTATTACAAGTTTGGGCCTTTCAAGTTCACACTCTATCAGGGTTACATAAAGTCTGCTGGCATGATTCTGAATTCCGTCTTTGATGGCAACCCCAAGTGCTTGAATCGTCATCACAAGACTACCAGAAAGCACTGGAAAATTATATGTTCAGAGAACAATAAAAAAATGCTCACATATCCTACCCTCTTGATCATCACTACTTTGTTCCATGCAAACCTCAAAGGTGGCTCCCCAAGATTGGTCTCTATGGGAGGAAGGAAGAGAAATGAAGGAACATAAAACATAAAATATGAAGAATATGAGCAGCTGTAACTTACATAAAGCACCAAGTGTTCTTTAGTAGAAACTGATGTTTCATGCACAGTGAAGTGGACCCTGACTCATGGCTGGGTAGGATCCTTCCCTCAGAAGGGGCCCCTAGGACCTCTGGACCTCCTTGCCCAGCCTGCTGCCTTGTTCAGAAATGTATCCTGGCTAAGGGCAAAGGTTACCTTTCATATTTGGGGATACTTTGCCAGAAGCACGGCTACAGCCCCTGAAACTCTGTTCTAGTATTTGTTTGTACATTTTGAAAATTGTATAGAAAGTGCCACTATAGAAGAGAAATTCTCTACCTGAAACCAGCAGAAGCTCAATGGGAATAAAGACTCTGGAAAGGTCACAGAGGAGTAAAAAAAAGGTTCTTTCTTCTGTGGCTCTAGGGGGTTTATTGTTGCTGGTGCCCAAACTGCAAAAGGAATAGCAGGAGATTAATAATTGAAATGTTGCTATTATTGGTTTTCTAAACTATTTGTGGGTTATTCTTTCCCTGGAGTGGTCACGCCATAAGCAGCTCAGAAGATAGAGGGATTTAACACATACTGAGAAAATGCCTACTACAGCCAGAGACCTCACTAAACACTAGTTTCTAATGGAATCCTCACACAATCCAATAAGGCCAAAATAAATAAATAAATAAATAAATAAATAAATAAAAAGCTCTGAGAAGTTAAGTAACATGCCCAAAGTCCTATGGCTCGATTCAGACTCTAGTTTCTGTTTCTAGTGTCATACCACGCTGTCCAGAATTCAGGATAAAATCACGGAGCTTAGATTCACTACTCAAATGTGATGAGTAGAAAAACAATATTTATACTTACTCATTTTAAAAATATAAAACAAACACAGGAAAAGATATTTTAGAACCTATGTCATCAAATTCTTTTAAGGGAAGATGATTCAGAATCTCCTTTCTTGGTAGGCATCTTGGTAGACAGGTACCTTCGGGTCCATCAGCAGGACAGTGTCTGGAACGCTGCAAAGTGTTCCTTGAGATAAGCCACCACTAATGAACACACCACATTTCAGGTACAATCAAACATGATGAACTTGAAATTTAGGTTCCTCTCATTCAGGACCCACAGCAATATAGATCTTTGTGGTTGGCCTTTGCACTACATATTGAAAAGGCCTTGCTAAGCAAGTTGATGGAGTAAATATGATCACAAGGCAAATGTTTAACCTTCTAAAGAAAATAAATTTTTTTAAAAAAAGTAGTTTAACTTGATCAGTACCAAGCCACTGAAAGCTAATGGGCTGTTTATAAAACTATCCTTAAAGCAAGCCCTGGAAAACTGATTATACTTTGTCACCCATTAATTTGTATTATCAAACACACCTTGTTTCAAAAACAGTACTCCTGTCTAAATCTCTGGCAGTTCAGAATGCTCTACTAATGCATTACGGCCTTCACCCAACATTCTAACTGGGTACAGTTGCACTCCACTTAAGCAATTCCAGCTGAAAGGCCTCATGTGTCATTATACTTTTCCTGAGAAGAATCATGTTCAATTTTTAGGAGCTCAAAACCCATTATAAATCCTTCTTCTTGGAAAATTCCACAGGAAAAGCACCACTCATTTAAGACGCACACAGGGAGTCCATGTGTTCTGATTAGGATATGGTAAAAAGCAGATTCACCAAATCCAGCAGATGTCACCAAGGGGGAAAAAGGAGGTCACTGGAGTCTTGGAAGCACTCATCAGAGTAAGTAAATGGAGGTCCCAGCAGCATACTTCTTGACTGTGGAGGTCATCGATCTGTTTTAAAGCATGACCAATGGGCTCTTTCAGAAAGACCAGGACTCAGTTTGGGGCTCAAGAGGAGGAAGACTCCTCAAAGAATTATAAAGAGACACAGAGAAAATCCCACATAATAAAAGGCTACAGAGCACAGGAACAATTAAAAGACTACCCAGACAAGACTGACAGAAACCCAGGGTTGGAAGGGGTGATCAGGTAGGTCACTTGGGATGGGGAAGGAAGGCTGGCAGAACTGTGAGATCCATGATTGTTCTGAAGCCATACCACCTCACTCACCGACAGTTCTTTATCTGGTGTGATGCACTGAAAGAACGATGCAGTAAGAACAGGAGCGCCAAGTCTCAGCCCACGGGGGGATGGCCTACATTCCATATGGCTTTAGAATGAAAAGAAGAGGAGGACAGTGTAGCTCCCAAGATGGCTTTGTGCAAAGTTGACAAAATACATCTCAACCCACGTACCCAGCCCCCTGTAACAGAGAAAGCAGTCGTCTACTATAGTTCTGAATTCAATGCCAAGTTCCTTCTCTAATGCTCACCCGGAGTGTCCAGCAGAGGGAGTCTCAAAGAGGTACTTAATAAAGAGAAAACTGTTTCATTTTAACACTCTAGACAGTGGGAGCTTTGACTGCAGCCCCCTCCCCTAGACACAGATGAACAATGACTGCCCGACATGGGCTCTTCTAGGCGTTCACATATCCACCGGCATGTTCTATTCTGTGTGGTGGAGTGATCAGAAATTTGGTTTTGTTTTGTCAAATGGTTAAATGGACCTTGTGTTCTTTAGAATCAAAGAGGAAAGCCCCTGGAATAACATCTCTCTGTTGCCTTCTAAACAGCCCCTTTGTTTCTAAGAGAGTCTGAAAAAAAAAATATTTACAGTCGATAGGTTATTTACAGCCTCGTTATCCAAGGCCTGACTGGTAACTTTATTCCATCCAGAAACCTAATTCATTTGGAGCCCTGGAACTAATAACAGATTTTCTTTTCAGATAAGTTTTTTTTTTTTTTTTTTTTCTTTTTAAATCAGCTTCTCCTAACAGAGATAAAACTATTAATGTGATCCCTGTCTACTCACCACAACTGTTCCCGGATTTATAGGATTACAATCTCTCCTTGCCCCTCCTCTCCATTCCATGCAAGCCCTCTCCCCTCTCATTTGCGATTTCATCCACAGAATATCTGAACAAAACCGAAAGAAAGCCAGATGGACCCTCGCTAAAAGTATGTAAAGGCTGCTCTTTCAATGATTTCATGGGAGAAACATTTTCACGATGAAATGACTGAAAAATCAGACACACTTTGGTTGAAAATCCCTCGTACTACAAGCACACAAAAACACACCGAAGTGTAAAAACTTAGTTGATTCGGGTTTGATTTCTGGCTGGAAGCTGCGGAAACTGACTGAAGAGAAACGCAAGAGTGTGCAAAGCAAAGGTAGTGCCTCTGTCTTACCTTCTTTTCTTTCTTCCTGAAGACAGTCAAATCGGAAAAATCACCCAACGCCAGGTGAAGAAGGTGCACAATACAGATTTCTCAAGACCAATCCAGAAAAACGTCTTCGCCCCCCCCCGCCCCCCGACTTGCAAGCCCAAACTACATTCTCCCTTCCCCACGCTAATGCGGGGAGATTTTACCCTATTTCATTGTTCTGCCTGGGTCTGAAATGGACTTTTCATCTCTACCCCCTCTCACCGTCTGGCCCCTTACGATCCGATCCCACAGCCCCCCAAAATCGGAGGCTGGCGAAGAATAAAGGAGTGTGGGGTGGGAGCGGAGAGGAATGGAAAGGGGAGCAGCGAGGGCAGAGAAGTAGAAAGGAGATAATCCTAAAGGTAGTGCTCTGGGCGGGGGTGGGGAGCCACCGCATCACCTTCATTTATCACAAATAAATGAAAAGAACCGCAAAAGGTCTGTCTTCTCCCAGGCGCCCCCTCCCCACTCCTTTTCTTAGGGCAGCAGCCCACCCCGGCACACACCCCCTGCCGCCGCCCCCCAGCCTTTCTCCACCCCGAAGAGCGCCTGCCCAGCGCCGGCTCCCGGCCGCGTTCCGGCGGGGAGGGGCGCGGGGAGGGTCGCGGAGCCGCCTCCGGGCCGCGGCGGGGACTGCGGCCGGGCTGCCGGCGAGGGGCCGCGGGCAGAACAAAGCTGCGGGGCCGGGCCGCGGCGGCGGGCGGGCGGGCGGCGGGGCCGGGCGCCCCTTACCTTCGTACACGGGGGCCATCGGGGCCGGGGTGTCCGCGATTCATGGCAACGGAGCCGGGAAAGCGGCGCGCGAGCTCGGCCCCCCCAGCCTCAGTCGGAATCTGCCATCTTGAGCCTGTGTCTCCGCTCTCGGCGCAGCCGAGGCCGCCAGCGCCCGCATCACCGCCTCACTTGGCCGGCGCCGGGGGAGGGGGCCGGCGGGCGCGCCGCCGCCGCCGCCGCCGCCGCCGCGGCCCGGGCCCTGCGCGGGGGCTCGGCCGGCCGGCCGGGCGGGCGAGCGCCGAGGCTGAGGGCCGGGCGGCCGCGGCCCCCGAGCGGGTCCGCGGAGGGCGGGAGCCGGGGCGGGCAGCGCGGCCAGGGCCCGGCCGGAGCTCAGCTTAGCATGGCTGTGTGTGGGGGCTCCGGCAAAAGTTGCCCGGGAGGAGGAGGAGGAGGCGGGGAGCGGCGGAGGAGGGGCGGCGCGGCCGGGCGCGAGCGAGCAGCAGCGAGCCGGGAAGAGCCACAGGGAGTCCGCGCGCAATCGAGCGCCGATGGCACGGATGCGAGGCGGGGAAGGCCGAGCGAGGGCAGAGCGGCGCGCCGGGCCGGCGGCCGAGGGCACCGCGGGGGCGGGGCGGGCGCGGGCGGCGCTCGGGCCGGGCGGGGGCGCGGCCGCTCCGAGCCGGGGAGCCGGTCCGCAGCGGGCGCAGCCCGAACTTTGTGTGCGCGTGAGAGTGCGCGTGCTGGGCGGCAGGGCCGGCGGCCCCAGGGGCCCCGGGCGGCCGAGCGGCGCGCCCACCTCGCCCGCCAGCGCTCGCAGGGACCCGCGGGGAGCGGAGGAGGGAGCGCCGGGCGCGCGCCGCCTCGCGGGAGGATCTCCGCCCGGCCGCGGGAGGACGCGGGGTCTGGTGCGCCCGGGGGTCGCCGAACCCTTGCGGGGCCTGGCCCCGCGCCAGCCCGCCCCGGCCTCCCCGTGTCCACCGTCCCGAGCGGCCCCGCCTCGGACACCGGGACGGGAGCTCGTCACCGCCGGCTCCCAGGCCTCTGCTCCCCTCCGCACCCTGGGAGCAGATCTCCGGCCAAACGCCGTCCCAACTCTCCCCGGACCGGGTCCTCTCCAGGTGTGCGCTCCAGAACGGCCGGGCAGGATGCCCTGCCTGCAGCCTCCGACTTAAGGCTTGAGTCCTCTAAGGCAGAGTTTTGAAAATTGTGCATCGTGACACATGGAAAGACCATAAAATAAGTTTGGTGGATGGCAACCAGCTTTTTAAAAGTATGAAATGGAATCTAATCGAAAATATGAGAACCACTGCCCCTACTAAGGACAGTTACTGTATCATAAAACTTTGGATTCAGTTATATATATTGGACAAGTGTGTTGGGCCGTGTGTAAATGTGAATCATAGGTCATTAAAAGTTTAAAAGCTATCTTTTGGGGGTGTAAATAATGCTGACACTGTGACTTAAAAAAAAAACCCAAAAAACAAAAAACCTATTTTCTCATTATTTCTTATCCTTCCCAACTTCCATATTTCATACCCACCCCCACCCCCCAAAAGACAAGTTCTTGCACACACTTACCTGGTTTTCTTAGTGGTATGTCACTCCCTCTTCACCTCAGGATGGTCTTTGATTATACCATCTTCCTTGCCCCCATATTCAATGCTACATCCCTGAGTGCTTTTCTTAGCCTAATGCCTTTCATATTTTCAGAATTCTAGATTACTGTTGCTAAAAGGAACCTCAAAAATCTCCCAGACTGACCATGCCCTTTTAAAGTTGAAGGCAAGAAGCCCGGAGTAGTATATTCCCAAGTTCACACAGTGTTGAACCTTGGGGTTTGGTATCTAGGCTCCAATGCTGGTGTTCTTTGCTCCCTGCTGTTCGTTCATTCCTTCCCTTCTATCCTCCCTGCTATCTTGGCTAGTTTGTCCTGAGCACTGCCCTCTTCATAATGCGTGGTTCTGACCATGCTGTGCCCCTGCCTGCCACCCTTCAAGGACTCAACATGTACAGGAAGGGCTGAGCTGCCTCACGCCTGTGGCTTTTAATCAAGGCAGGCAGGTCCTGACTTACCTCTCCTAGGACATGAGTTCAGCAAATCACTGCCTCTCTGGCCAGACTGGTTTACTTGTCCTCTGCCAGCCTTGCCCATCTGGGCCTTTGTGCCTTTGCCCAAACTGTCATTTTCCCACCAGGGATGCCTTCTCCATCTTCTCTCTTTAACTAGTTTCTACCTGTGCCTGGCTTATTTCCTCCATTACAGCCTGAGGTAACATGAGAGCAAGAAAGACCTGGGTTCAAATCTCAATGTTTCTGTTAAGCAGCCTTGTGAACTTGGTCAAGTTACTTGACCTCTCTGAGCCTCATTCTCTTCATGCTTGTAATGAGAATAGTAATAGTAACAATAATGTTCTCCCTTTGCACCTGTTAGCCTCCATCACAGCCTTTACCATACAGGTGTATAATTTCATATTGGTTTCTCTGCCCCTTCCCAGTACTGGCCAATAGAACTTTCTGCAGTGATGGCAATCTACAGGCACTTGTGACAATTGAGCCCGTGAAATGCATCTAGTGTAGGTGAGGAACTAAATTTTAATTTAATAGTTACATGAGACTAATGGTTACCATATTGGACAGTGCATCTCTAGCATGTAAGCTCAATGAGGGTAGAAAATACATATCTTGCTTAGCATTGTATTCCCAGCATGCTACCTGACACATAGTAGCTATTGCACAAAAACTTGTTACATGAGTGATAGCTGCAATTTATTGCAATCTCACTTGTGTCAAGTACAACACTGGGATCTTGATAGAAGTCATTTCATATAGTCCTCAACACAGCTCCCAAGGCAGATTTGAGAGTTTGTATAGAGGGTTGAGATGTGGTGGCGATTCAATGAGAGGCAGTTATTATCATCCCATGACTGGCCCCTACTTTTTATCTCTGCTCTCCCTGGACTTACAGAACATTTGTTGCCTGTCACCCACATTGTTGTCTCATTGCATGCCCCACCCCAGCTGGCTGACTCTCCTCTTCGGTGTAGGTATTTACCCACAACCAGATTGGCAGGTCCTTGGGGCAAGGTCCATGGCAGGCTTGCTTGGCTGCCCCTCAGCACTGCTTAGTGGTTCATGGTTGCCTCTAACTCTAGCAGGTGCTGCCTAGTGGTGAGTAATTCTAGGCAGTCTCACTCTCTGGGATGCTCCCACACACCCAATAAAAGGTGCATTAAAATGAAGATTACTTGTGTCAACTGAAAACATTTTGAGGGTGATCTCCTTCCTATGAGAAGAGAGCCATCTGCCTTGGGCAAGGAAATAGGCGTACGCATGAAAAGGCATACAAGACAGAGCCATTCCCACCTCCTCTTTAGATCACCATGACTGTCCCAATGGGATGCAAAACTTTATTTAAAAAAATGTTCAGTTGAGCTAGCATACTTGGTATCCCATGGATAGAAAAATATTGTTGGAATGAACTTAGATTTTTCTCCGATGAATGGTTCGAGTGAGTATAGCTAATTGTCTTCCTTCCCCTGGGGCAAGTGGAGCAAGGCACAGCCTAACAGGGAAGTGCCACTGTAGGAGGGGACAAGAGCAGGGTGGGGAAGCCACCTGAAACAGAGCTCTGAGGAACATCAGTACTTGAAGGATAGGAAACAGAAAAAGAACTGCCCATGGATGAGAGGTCAGAGAAGCATGTAGACAACCAGAGAGGCTGGGACATCAACATCACAGGCAAAGAACTTTGCTTGAAGGGAAGGGTGGCTGGCCAATGGTGCTGCCTTGCCTCTGAGGAGGTCACATGAGATGAGAGTGGAAAGGCATTCGCTGGACCTGGCACATCAGTGCCTTTGGTGAGACTAACCTTGGTGGTGGTGGTGGGGGGGGGGGGGCAGTATGTAGGGTCCTTAAACTCTGCCTGAAAGAACTGGTAGTGTTTTGATGGGTGGAGATGGGCGTGGAGTGGGGAAGTTCAGGCAGCATCAGAAGAGGGCACTAGAGAGCATCCCTGTGAGAGGTCATGGGGCTCAGAAGATGAGCTGGGTCCTGGAGCTATACCATTTGGCTAGAGATACTATGCATTGTATTTATTTATTTATTTAATAAACATGGTAGCACTTTGGTGTTCTAAGAAGTTTACAGGCAGTACCTCATCTAATCAGATTTTTGCAGTCCATGGAACTCCAGGTTGCTGAAATAGTGTTTAACTTCAGGGGACTTTGAGAAACAATAATGAAGGCAAGAAAACTGGAAAGGACTTAGAAGCCATATCTACCAGTGTTTGCTTCTTAATTGTCTTCTACAAAATGATGCAAGTCCTAGCTTTCTCAGGCGTTAGTAGGGTGAGCATGGGGAGCTTTGACCTCATTTCAAGTTTATTTTGCTTTTGAGACAAGTAACCAAGTGTCTTTTCTGTATTTATGCCTACAGTTGTGAAAATGCACACCACACTATCTTCAAGGCCACCAGATGGAGATGTTACTCTTTGGGGTATCTGTATTTAGGTGTCGATGTATTGTTATCCTCAGGGTGTTCAGAGCACAATGTGTGCTGGCTGTATTGTATTCTGACTAGGTGTGTGTTGTTCTTGTCTTCCTAGCAGCCACTTCTTTCTGTATCTGAGCCTGTGGTGGCTCTTGAGGATGTGCCCGGAGGAGCCAGTTCACTGTCCCCAAGTTCTGTGTTTCAAAATTTTGCCTCTCTTGGTCTCCTGCTCTGTTCCTCTCTCTTTCTGACATGATGTCTGTCTCATTTGTGTTTTCTCTGTATCTTCCCATCTTTCCCACACATTATTTTGTCTTCCTTTCCTTTCTCATGATCCTGCCTCTTAAATCATAATATAGAGTCTTAGTTATTGTGTCTTAGTTATTGTGTCTTAATTATTCTTAAGAAATTACTTTATATTTCTTCTTTAAACCTTTGATGGGTCTCAGTGATATATTTTGTAATACAGTGGATTACAAATGACAGGATTTCTTAACCAAAAGCTTCTGTTACAAGGCATTACACTCACAGAAAATTTGAGAGAGTAGGTGTTGCATTTAAATGAGAAACAATAGGAGCTGTGGCTTTAAGGGCAAAGGGTAGAAGAAGGCTTGGCAGGGTGAAGGGAATCTGATTGTAGAACAGAAATGGCAGGCTTAGAGAAATTACACTGACAATATCAGAGGAGTAACAAACATTATTCATTTTCTGCTTCTGCTGCTAGAAGAAAAATGAGCAGACACCTGGGCAGGGGTGCAGGTAAGGCAAAGCGATCCTGTAACAACACTCAGCAGAAAGGAATTATGGCAAAAAAAAAAAAAAAAAAGCAATCATCCTATGGATGAAAAGGAAACTGTAATGTGGATGCACAGAAGGCAGGGTGATTTAGTCAGAGGTTGCAGGAATGGCAGATTAGTTTGGATTTGCACATGAGAAGCAGTTCAGAGAAGCAACCCAGCCCTGCAGAGCAATTTCTGTGATGATGGGGAGATGGGTAACAGCTTGCTTTGCTTGACATGCAGACCAGGCTGAACTTGGACAAACTAGGCAGATATAGTGCAGAGAGAAGCCTGGGGAAGGAATAGGGAGCCAAGGGGAGCTCTTTGAAAAGCCTGTGGGTCCTGTTAAACCAAGTTAAACCTGGCTGAGTTGTTAATCAGTGGGTCTGCACACCACTGTGCTGTGTTGAGTTTACATTGTAAGGTTTCCTCCTGCTGACATGAAAGAGCTTGCCCCTGCATGGCAGCCCCTGGAGAGGGACTGCCCCTCATGCCAGAGGGCTTTGGGGGCTGATTCTTTGCTCTGAGGTTTCCAGTGACCTCTTAGATGTCAATTCCAGTGCCCTTTCTCTGCTGTACCCTTGCTTGATCTCTAAGCAAATGTTAGACACTATTAATCGCTTCATTCTTCTTGAAGTATTCCCCTCCTTTCATAAACTTTTTTTTCTTTTTTTAGTTTCCCTTCAACTTTCCTGGTCATTCCTTCTCTCTTCCCCCCCCCCGCCCCCCGCAAGAAATTCAATCTGTCCAATGTTCAGTGGCTGCTCCTGTATGCTAGATCCTACAGCAGGAGCCAGGAATATAGAAGGGAATAAGCCATAGCCCGGACTTTCAAGGAGCCTAAGTTCAAGGGAAAACCATCAGTTAAGGAGCACAAGACCATAGGATGAGCTCTGTACTCAGAGGGATGAGCAGGGTCAAAAGGGAGCAGAGAGGGACAAACACAAGGAGTGCATCTGGGGTTGGGGAGATGGTACACCTGTTCCTGGCGCTGCAAATTCTGGCAGGGGACAGCACATGTTTCCAGGATCTGTAAGAGTATTATAAACAGGAAAAGTGAGGCCCAGTCAGTGGTTGGGAAGGCTGCTGGAGGTCATGTGCCAAACAGAGGAACTGTATTCTCTACGTGCCAGGTGGGAGGAGAAAACGAGTTCCATTTTGAACTTGTGGAGTTTCAGGTTCCTATGAGATTTTCAGATAGGGATGCTCAGGTGCTGGGTGGGCGTCTGTGTCTATGGCTGGAGCTCAGCCAAGAGTTTGTAATGCAGATAGAGATTGTTTTGAGCACGGGTGGCTTCTCCACAGGAGGGGGTGAGATCACACAGGGAGAGGTCACATGGTGGCGTTTTTTCAAAGTGCGCTCCTCGGGTCATCTCCATTAAAAACCCCACAGGAGCAATCTAGAGATGCACCATCCTTAGGCCAAAGCCCAAACCTGACTCGGGAATCTCTGGGACTTGTGCCGCGGATCTGCATTTAAGTTTGCTCCCCAGCAGATCTATTTACATGGAGAACTTCAACAGCCACTGTTGTGGAGGGAGAAGGGAAGAGGCTGAGGGAAGGAACTTCTGAGGTGGAGACCCACTGATTTAAAGGACTGTCCTTCTCCCCTCCCTGAGGGCTGGCTCTGTCTAAGCTCTTTTTTCTTCCTCCCTGCTTGCTCTCTCTTGGCAGACTTATCTCTCTGTTGCTGAGACTGATCTTTGAATTGATTGATTTTTAGCTATAGTTCCACATTTCCAACCGCTTTCTAGAAACACCTACCAACTGGAGCTGGTCTCCTCCCAAAGCTGTCTGTTGACAAGCCACGTCCTGGCAGCGCTTCCTGGCCACCGCACATCAGCGCCCACATCTCATGGCTCCTCTTCCTCCCATCTCTCCCCTTCTACTGCGGACTTCTGGCTCAGCCCTCCTCACCTGTATGGACTCTAACCAGACAACCCTTACTCCAGTCTCTCTTTCTTCTTTAATCCAAAAGTCATTTTTGTTTGTTTGTTTTGTGGTACTTGGGATTGAACTCAGGGCCTTGTGCTTGCAAGGCAAGCACTCTACCAGCTGAGCTATCTCAAAATTATCTTCCTCAACGACTGCACACCACTGCTCGGAAATGTTCCGTCGCCGTTTTGCCCGCATGGTAAACTTTGGTCCCCTTAACACAACACACAGATTCCATCCTCATCTGCCCCAAATCAGCTTCAAACTCAGCTCCCATTCTTGCCTCTCTTGCATCCTGAGCAATGGTTGTGCCTCTTTGTCTCTGTGAATACCAGTGCCCTGAACTCCTCCTCCCTCTTTTCCATCCTTCCAGACTCAGGTAATAAGCTAGTTCCTTCAGGAAGTCTTTCTAATTCTCCCATCTGCTTCCCCAGGAGTAGGTCACCATTTAGTCCTGGAGCACATTTTAAGTTCATTTACTATCATATATCTTTTAATATCTTTTGTCTTAGCACATATTAATGGGTTCACTGTGATATTTCCCTACATGCATACAGCATGCATCCATCATACCCATCTTCCCTTCCTCCCTTCCTCCCTCCCTCACTCCTGTACCTTTCTCAGTCCCTAGTAATTACTAGTCTACTTTTAGACCACCTGACACATATTTTTTAACTTTTACACATTTGAGAGAGAACTTGTGATACCTGTCTTTCTGTGTCTGACTTATTTCACCTAGCACAATGTCCTCCAGTTCCTCCATTTGGTTGCAAATGACAGATTTTCATTCCTCTTCATGACTGAATAATACTCCATTGTGTGGATACACCATATTTTCTTTATCCATTCATCTGTTGACAGGTGCCTAGCCTGATTCCATATCTTAGCCATTATGAATAGTATCTCTTTTATATGCTGATTTCATTTCCTATGAATATAAACAAAGGAGTGGGATAGCTGGATCATATGATAGTCCTAGCTTTAGTTTTTTGAGGAAACTCCATACTGTTTTCTATTGTAGCTGCACTAATTTACATTCTCACCAACAGTGTATAAGGTTTCCTTTCTCTCCCTATCTTTGCCAGCTTTTTTAAAAAAACAATAGCCACTTTAACTGGGTAATATAGTATTTTATCATAGTTTTGATTTGCATTTCCCTAAAGGATAATGAATTTTTTCATGTAAACATTAGCCATTTGTATTTCTCCTTTGGATAAATTCCTATTCAGACCATTTACTAGTTCTTAAATTGGAGTGCTTATTTTTTGTTATGAAGCTTTTGAGTTCTTTATGTAGCACAGATATTAACTGTCAGATGAACAGCTAACAAATCTGCACACACACACCCCCCCCCGGAACTGGAGTCCTTGGTTTTGCTTTTGAATGTCCCACCTTTCCCTCTGCTAGGTTTGGATCTTAAGTGTCCCCCAGAAGCTCATTTCTTGAAATCTTGGTCTTAAAACGATGGTGCTCTTGAGAAGTGGGGGAACTCCAGGGGTGGGGGCCTGGGCGGAGTGAGTAGGTCATAGGTCATGAGGGTGTGTGCCTTTGACGTGTGTGTTTTACCCCCAGCCCCTGGTGTCCCCCCTCCCTTCCTCTCTGCTCCCTGGGCACCATGGAGTGAGCAGCTCAGCCTCACTGTATGCTCCCTCTCCACCATGTTGTTCTGCCTCCCCAAAGACCCAACTCAATGGAACCATGTAACCATGAGTGACCCCTCTGAAATGAACCAAAATAAGTCTTTCCTCCTTCAAGTTGATTTTCTCAGTATTCTGTCCCAGTGTTGAAAAACTGACTGCCACACCCTCCAAGAGAGAAATGGGCCAAGGCGGGAGCATCAGGAAATTTTGATCCAAATCTTGGTTCTATCACTGCTAACTGGATGATCGAATGGAATTCCTTAGCTTCCCTGCACCTCAGCTGTCTCAGCCTGTAATGGGATAACAATGTGTACCTCATCAGTAATTATGCACAAGAAAAGACGGGACGTAAGACACACAAGGGCACGTCCCACAAGGGGAGCAATGTAGTGGCAGACATGAAGGATGCACTTAACCAGTTATAGAACTTGGATTTTATGAGCAGCAACGTGCCTGCCCCAGAGGGTAAAGTTTTAAAATTTTTTCATTTGTTCTTTTTAGTTATACATGACAGTAGAGTGTATTTTGACATATTTTACATACATCCCATTCTTGTGTTTGTACATGATGTGGAGTTACACTGGTCGTGTATTCATATATGAATGCATGGAAGTTACAGGCATGTGTTCATGGCCAATTAATTCTACTGCCTTTTTACTCCCATCCTCCTCCCTTCCCTTCATTCTCCTTTGTCTAATCCAATGAACTTCTGTTCTTCCCCCCAGCCCCTCCTTATTGTGTGTTAGCATCTGCATATCCGAGAGAACATTTGGCCTTTGGGTTTGGGGGATTAACTTATTTCACTTAGCATGATATTCTCCAATTCCATCCATTTACCTGCAAATGCCATAGTTTCATTTTTCTTTATGACTAATATTCCATTGTGTGTATATGCCATATTTTCTTTATCCACTCAACTGTGGAAGGGTACCTAGGTTGGTTCCACAGCTTAGCTATTGTGAATTGAGTTACTATAAACATTGATGTGGCCACTTCACTATACCATACTGATTTTAAGTCCTTTGGGTATAAACTGAGGAGTGGGATAACTAGGTCAAATGGTGGTTCCATTCCAAGTTTTCTGAGGAATCTCCATACTGCTTTCTATAATGGTTGCACCAATTTGCAGTCCGACCAGCAATCTATGAGTGTACTTTTCCCCCCACAACCTCAACAACATTAGTGTTGCTTATATTCTTGATGATTGCCATTCTGACTAGAGTGAAATGGAATCTCAATGTAGTTTTGATTTGCATTTCTCTAATTGTAGAGATTATTTTTTTCATATACTTTTTTTCATATTTTTTTCATATACTTGTTGATCGATTGTTTTTCTTCTGTGAAGTGTCTGCTCAGTTCCTTAGCCCATTTATTGATTGAGTTACTTGGTTTTTTTGGTGTTAAGTTTTTTGAGTTCTTTATATATCCTGGCGACTAATGCTTTATCTGAGGTACAAGTGGTAAAGATTTTTCTCCCATTCTGTAGGTTCTCCTTTCACGGTCCAGAAGGTGAATTCTGATTGGTCGAAGTTAACTGTGGAAAGCCAATCATGTTTCCAATGGCAGTCATGCGGTAGTCAGTTCTAGCCAATGAGGTAAAAGGTAAAATTTTCCCAAGAGTTTCCTTTTTGATAAAGCAATATTCCAAAGATCTATTCCAAAATATTCTACCCTCCCTCCCCTTCTACGTAGGATGGGATGTTTTAAATTATTGCTGGAGGCCAAGGAAGTCAGAGTATCATCTTGGGAGAGGGAGAAGCAACCTTGAACCACCGACCCACCGGTCTTACTAAGCAAGATGTCTTAAGACATCTTATTACTTGCAGCTAATAGCATCTTAATTAATTGAAGGAAGAATTCAATTTCCTGATTTCCTGATAGTGTTTCATCACAGTCCATGTGTAAATCTTAAAAAAAAAAAAAAAAAAAAAAAAAAAAAAAAAAAAACAGTACAGCCTCAAAGTGTAATTAACAAAGACAACAACAAAGGATCTTTTGTCAGAGAATTCTGAGGATTTTTCTGTTTGTGAACTGAATTTGAATTTTCTAGGACGTTCTCTTGGAATACAGCACTATCTTCAGCTCGCATTTCATTTGCCCCAGGTGATACTCTCAATCAACTCCCAGAGGCTGCCAATTTGCTTATCTTTCCTTCAGGAGACGAGGAACACTGTGTGGATGATGTGAACTAGTTTATCTGGTTGAGTTAAATGTTTAAATAGAAGACAGAACAGCAACCAAAAGTTGTTCTCGAATTTCCTTGTGTTCTTTTGACCTTATTCCATCAATTCCAGATTTTTGAACATTAAGTCCTGTGTTAAATAATATCCTCTCAGAGGTGAGGAGGAGAGCAGCCTTGAGGGGTGAAATGGGCTGGTAAATAACAGGATGCACCTGAATCTGAGCACTGGGCAAAGTCAGGGAAATGGCTTGGGGATGACCAGAGAGAGTAAGTACCGTATTGGGAGAAAGACCTCCCTGCCCGCTCTACTTAATATGCAGGCTATCCTCCCACCCTGCTCTCCTCTCCTCTACCCCAAGTTCTCCTACCTGGCTTCTTAATCTTGTTTGTTCTGGAAACTTCTTTGGCCATCTTGAGAAGTCTATAGGAACCCTTTCTCCAAATAATGATTTTCAATGCATTAAATAAAACACAAAAGGTTACCAAACAAATCAAATTGAAATATAGTTACAAAACATGTTTCTCTATTGATACATTAAATAACAAGATCTGACCACAGGTGGAATAGCTACAAAGTAGTGATGAGTGTAAACAACAGTTGAAGATGTATCGGCAGCAAATAAGATATAAAAATCTGATTTCAATTTGTAACAAAGTCACAGATGTTGCTATGATTGCCCGGGTTTGTCCCCGATGGTCAGGTTGGAAGATTTTGGGTTAATGAAAATAAAGGTGTCTTCCTCAGCCCCATCAGTTTACAGATCCCCTGACTTCTATCTGGGAATCCTTCTCTATCCCATTCTGCTATTCTGGCAGAATATTTTTCCTCTTCTAATACTGTACATTATTTCTTTATTTTTAATATTCATCTTTTATTGCCTTTTTCTCCCTACTAGGATGCAAGTTCCACAAAATCTTTGGCTGCTTTGTTCACTGATGTATGCTGACTATCCAGAACAGTGGGTAGTGCAGTCTCTGTAAACACCATCACATGACGTTGGCAAACTGCACCAGCCTCTGAGAACAGGTGGGGTTTTCCTGCCTTCTCTGTTATTTCCTTTTTCCCCCCCTTACTTCTGTCTCCCATCCTTTTCTTTTACCTTTATGCACACACTCTCTCCTTTTCTCTCTTTTATTATCCTTTCTTCATTTCTCTCATTTAAAAACTTCGTTCAATGAGTACTTAATGAGAATGCAGTTGTGACAAGATAGACCCAGACCTTGGACTCCAAGAGCTCGTGACCCACCAGGCAGTTGCTCAGGATGTGACCTTTGACTTAGTCCAACCCAGGTTTGGTGCCTGACCATGGGCAAATTTCTTAACCCCTCTGTGACTCAGGGTTGGTCCCCCCAACCTCACATCGTTAACTCATTCATTAGTCAGTCATTAGGGAACTTGCTGAATGCATGGTACTGCTGTCTGCACTTGTGGTCTAGTGGGGAGCGAGTGTAAACCCAGAGTTATAATGTGGTGTGTTTGATGCTCTGATGGACCAAGGCCATAGTGCAATAGCTTGATGTCCTGAGCACCACAGGATTCGGTCTTAGCATACTGTCATGTCAAAAAGGACAATTCATGAACTCCAGGTAGCTCAAATAAACTCTGTTACCTTTTGCATTTCTGATAAAACACTAAGGAGATCATAGCGCATGATAAGAATCACCAAATCCCCTTTTATGCCCACCCTTCTTCCAGGCTTCCTGGGGCTTCATTGTGTGTGACTTGACTTCAACTTTCCACCTTCCTTTTGAGAGGTGAAGGAAGTGGGCAGAGCGGAAATGTCAGGGTTGGTGATTTCAGGGATCTCTTTGGTGAAGAGTGGAGACGAGAGTGGTCTGGCCAATCCCTGCCTGCTCCCAGACATCGCAGCAGGACGGGGCACATCCTAAAGGAAGTCAGTGAGAGCCAAACCCTGGGCTCGAAGGAAGGAGAGCCTCCTGGCCCCATGTACATCTGGAGGATGAGGGATCCTGGCCCGTAGCCGAGGGAAAACCTGTCGGCCTGGAGCATATGGGATGACTGGCAGGCTGGCCAGAGAGGAAGGGGGCAGGTGGAAGGGAGGGAGGTCAGAGAGGTAAGCGGGACCATGTCAGGCAAGGTCTCCTAAACCTCACCCAAGAATTGGGATTCTCCCAGTGCTAATGGAAAGTCAAGTGCTGAGACCAGCTGCAGATGTTTGACAGCCCTTATTGATTAGGAGGTCCAGGGTGAGGCTGACCTGAGCCTTGGTGATGGTAACAATGAATAGACACCAGCGATTGCAGGAGATACCCCACAGTGGTAATCAGTAGGACTTACTGAATAACAGTGTGAGGTGCAGGAGATCCCCCTTAAAATAGACACACTGAAATCCTAACCCCCAGCCTTGGGGCATATGACCTTTTGGAAATAAGATCATTGCAGATGACCTTTTAAGAAGATGGCCAGGTGAAGACAGAAACCACGTGAGCTTGGAAGATCAAGGTAATGCATCTATATGCCAAGAAACACCAGAGATCACCAGCAACCACCAGGAGCCAGAAATAGGCTAGGAAGGATTTTGCACGGGGCTCTGAGGACGTGTGACCCTGTGGACACCTTGGTCTTGGACTTCCAATTTCCAGAACTGTGAGAAATACATTTCCATTGCTTAAACCCCCAACTTTGTGGTACTTTGTTCCAGCAGCTCTAAGAAGCTAGCACAGTGGAGAGCATAGCCACATCCATGTGCTAATCATTCAGGCTACTGGGAACTTGTATTATTACAGGCATTATAGAGCTGAAAAATACAAACGGAAAATTCAACAGGAAACCAGAAATTGATTAGCAAATCCTCCAGATCAGTAAGGACTGTAGGAATTCACTATCTGTACTCCACAGGTTTGTCAGGTGGTTGATGAGGTGACAGGTATAAGATTGTTTTGTAAAGAGAAAGTTCTGTAGGTATGTTGAAGTTTTATCTTCATTTTAATTAAGTAAAAACAGAAGGATGTATGCTGGAGTTGTTCATTTGAGTAGTTACCACCCACAGAACTGGCTGCAAAGTTTGTGGAGCCTAATGCAAAACAAAAACCCAGTCCCCCCTTTTCAGGAAGTATCCACAGGAAATTGGTGCAATATCCAATTTTGCATTCACAGATGCAAAATCCGTAGACCTTCAAGTCCTTTATGTAAAATGGAGTAGTATTTTCATATAAGCTTTGTGATACTCCCATATACTTTAAGCCATCTCTAGATTACTTAAAATACCTAATACAATGCCATGCTATGTAAATGATTGTTATACTTATTGTTTAAGGAATAATGCCCAAAAAAGTTTACACATGCTTGGTGCAGATGTGTCCTAAAAAATGTTTTCTTTGATCCACAAATGGTTCAATCCATGAATGCTCAACCTGCAGACAGAAAGCTGCGTGTACATGCAAGGACACGTGCACACCTTCGAAGACAGTGAATGCGTGCACATGTCAGAGCCCCTGGGCCTACCCAAGGGTGCCCAGAGACCAAGGGCACAGGTGCACAAGCAGTGTTAATGGCCTAGAAACTAGGCCCAGTTTTTTGCCTTGCTACAGAGCTACAAACGACATGTGCCTGAACCTGAGGACAGTAGGGCTAGAACCACTCCTGGATGTGAGATACAAACCAATTGTTTTCAAAGTAGGGTTCAAGGATCCTCTTGACCTCAGATCATTCAAGGTGAGCTTCAAGGTCATGACAGCAGAACATTAAACCAAGCGCACAGTCCTTCTGGTTATAGGACGCTGGGCCACTGAGCCCAGGAAGCCACCCTGCCACTCACTGTTGTACTGTGGAGGGAGCCAGCTGCTATGTGGGGAAGGGCTGAGCCCTGCTCACAGCACCCTCAGGACTGGGTGTGTGGAGGGGAGAGGAAGGACAAGGAGGAAGGGCTTAGGCTGGGAAGGGAGAATGAACCTGTCTCCTCAAATGACCATGCCCAAAAGATGGCCCTGCAAGAGTGAGCACAAAATAGGGTGCGACAATGAGGTTGGTGTTCGATTGTGTTCTCATGAGCACTGAATGTGTTTGAGCAGGAGTCCACGTGGGTAAAGGCTTGGAACTAGAAAGAAAGTTCGGGGAAACAAAAGCTGTAAGGTTTTGCATCTAAGTACCACCCAAAAAATCATGATCCAAGGCAAAGTATAACACCTTTTTCCAGTTCTGCATGTGGTCCCCACTGATGTGCCAACCAAGGGTCCTTGGTGTGATGGCATGGCCTCCCTAGCTGGCTTCTCACCACAGACAAACACATTCACCTTCTTGACTTTTTTGTAATCACTTAAGAAATTATAGAAAATGCCTGTGCTTTCAGTACCTTTAATCTCTTTATTAGTGAAATGTTTGGCCTGATGACTGGGAATTGATGGTCTTTTTAGCGTGGTCTCAAATCACTGTGTCCTATAGGCATTTTTTTCCAGGAGTATTTTTAGGTGTGTACATGGCCTTCTAGGCTAATTCCTTCATCAACCCACACTGAGCCCTAACTGCGGCTCTGTGAGCTGAGCAATGGGGTTGCTCAGGCCTTGGGTGAGACACAAACTCATCTGTTCCCATGTGCCACCGCTCCCTCTTCACCCTGCTGCATACGCAAATCCCTGCAACTGTATCACTGTACCCTGCAGACCTGTGACCAAGTGACGATTAATCTAATCCAAACTATGGCAACATGATCTTAGCTGAACTACATTATTTTCCTCAGTCATAAAGTTGATGGAGTTTTAGTTCAAATCATGCTATGTGCATGTATAAATATAACACGATGCGTTCCAATTTTATACATAACTGTAATGTACCAATTAGAAAGTAAATAGAGAAGGAGGACCAATAGAGTAGAGGGAGGGGAGAAGGAGAAGGGAGGAGAGGAGGGAGGGGATGGTGCTGGGGATGGAAGTGGAGAAAACTATGTCAAATGCATTTATGAATACATCAAAATGAGCCCCACTATTATGCATGACTACAAAGCACTAAAAATAAAAAATAAACTAAAAATAAATGCATGCTGGGAGCATAAGGATCTTTTGGGTTTCAGGTTTGCTATAAATATTATTATGATTGTTGAAACTGGAACAATTCAAGTCCTGCTCATTTCTTTTAATTCCCCTTTCTTTCACTTCCCAACTGTTTTCTTTTTATCCTTTATCCTACCTTTAAAGTAAGAAGAACTAACAAAATTTAGGAAGTTTCCACTTCCAACTGAACAACAAAACCTACATAGTTAGAGTGATTAGTCAGGCACAATGGACAAGAGGACAGTGTTCAGATAGAAAAATGACTGGGCACAGTGGTGCATGCCTGTGATCCCAGCAGCTTGGGAGGCTGAGGCAGGAGGATCACAAGCTCAAAGCCAGGCTCAGCAATGTAGGGAGGCCCAATCAACTCAGCAAGACTTTCTCTCTAAATCAAATGCAAAAATGGGCTGGGTATGTTGCTCAGTGGTTAAGCCCCACCCCCACCCCGCCAGGTTCAATCTCTAGTACTGAAAAAGAAAAAAAGAAAAGAAAAAGAAAAATGGTTCCTTAAACTCTTGGCCCAGAGAAATCAAGTTTACACTGTGATCAAACTAAATGAAATTACATAGTAATAAATAAAAATATGAATGTCAGATGATTTTTTTTCTTATTCCTGTGTATTCATTCTGATGGCTAAGTTGGGTGCCAAGACTACAAATTAAATTTGTATGAATTAATGGATATTAAGAAATTGCATGACAAGTGACTGCACAACTGATTGGTATACAATCTGGATTTTATATCTGATTATCCATTTTTTAAAAAACAAGAAACATTAGTATAGTTTTTGTCTAGTAGAGCATAGGCCTTGACCTCAGTTAAGTAGCCCAAGCTGTAGCCGCAGATAAATACCAACCATGGTTAACACATGGTTTCTTGTTTTCAGAACAGTCCAGAGTGGGTGATTTAGCAGGTGGACTTCCATGCAGTGAGCCCACTTGAAGTCCTTCCCTTCTAGCTGGCAGATAGGAGGAAGGCATGAAGACTCCCCAATAGGCAGTTTCCAAGGGCTGGGTGCAGAAGTGGTATCCTATCATCTGTCCATACTCCATCTGACTACAAAGGGGCTGGGGAATGACCAACTATGATACAGCACCTGAAAATAATGTGTTTGCATTGTATCCACAGGTCAAGGGAAAGTATCCATGATGTATTATGAATGAGAAGAGTAAGATTCAGAAGAAGGTGCATCCTATAATACTTGGAAAAGGAAGGCTACAATCCCTAAGTGAGCTGTGCATCTTTGTATAATCCTGGTAAAAGGCACAGTAGTTTGGCAAACTCCAGGCTCTATCTATTGCCACAGGGGCAGGGAACAGAGATGTTGGCAAAGATATGACACTATTAACTTTTTCTTTACACTAGTTTTTTTCATTTCCAGTAATGATCTCAGGCTTACTTTGGAATTTGAAAAAGTTAACTATCATTTTAAAATAGCAAAATAAAGAAGCATTCTAGAATGACCCAAGTAAATGGGTGACAGTCCCTGTGAAAGTTAGAAAAAAGAAGTGAAGAGAAAGAATGTGTCTGCAATATTTGTTTCTTGGAGAAGCCACTTTTCGAAGTGGAACAGGGTGTATGTGTGCATTAGGATATACCACACCCCATAGAAAATGCCTTGGGGTGCTGATTCCATGCCTAGCATGTTAGCGCCTCATTAAAAATTAAACAGTTTCATGTATATCAAGAGGTTAGTAAATGCCCTGGACTTAAGCATTTGGTCCCTAGAAAGATATCTCTCTCCCAAAATTAATGCATTAATATGCTGATTTGGGAAAAAACAAATCTAGTCTATGATTTAGCTGGCCTATCAGTCAGTTTTTGTTGCTGTGACAGAATAACCTGAGAAAAACAACTTAAAGGAGAAAAAGATTAATTTGGGCTCACAGGTTCTAAGGTTTCAATCCAAGGTTGACTGACTCTATCACTATGGACTGGTAAGGAGAAAGTCATGCCAGAGAGGGTGTGGTAGGTCAGAGATGCTCACCTCATGTCAGCCAGGAAGCAGAGAGAAAGGAAGGGGCTGGAGGAAAAGATAGTTCCCAAGGGCATGTTCCTGACCCATTTTCTTTAACTACATTTTACTTCCTTCTATTTTACTACCTGCAAAAAATCTATCCAGTTGTAAATCCTCCAATGGATTAATCCATTGATGAGGTCAGAGCCCTCATGATCCAATCACCCTCAAACCCCCAACTCTGAACATTGCTACATTGGGGACCAGTCCTCCAATGCATGAGGCTTTGAGGGACATTCCAGATCTAAACCAAAACATTTGGAATGGATCAGTTCATCAGATAATAACTCTTGGGGGAATTGATATATAAGCCTACCAGAAGCACAAGACTGAGGCTCAGATCCCTGGATCCACAGAGATCCTTCCAAGACCCAACCCTCAGAGGCCGAAAGGACCAATCAACCTCAACCACGATCTATTCCATGGTTCGTTTTCTGGCCTAGGTTATTCCCTGTTTGCTTGTCCAAGTTCTCTGTCTATATATAGAGGTTGAAGACCCTGCATTTCAATCAAATTTCCAATAGAAGTTGGCCCAACATCTGAGAACAGTATATGGACAGTCAAAATAGAGAGGATCCAGGTGGTTATTCTTGAGGGACATGTGACTCAGAGTCAGGTCACTTATTAGCCAGGCCCCTTCATTCGCCAGGGATGTCCCAGAGATAGGAATCAGATGCCTTTTCTATTTGGACAGCCACAGGTGTCTGAGTTGGCTCTTGACTTTGGTTCCTAAGTCAACTCTGCTGTGAAGGACGAATGATAGGAGGGAAGGACTTAATTCCATCCTCTTCTCAAAAAGAGGTATTTTGGAAGATGTGCTTTTTAAGTTGTAAGAATTGTTTAGCATCGTTTGAGGATCAGAGAGGAGAATATCAAGGGGAAGCAAGACAAAATGGTAAAGGGAAGGAAGAGAGAGACAAAGTATAAGACCATATCTGACTCACGTGTGAAAGGGTCCTGTGGGCTGTTTGTTTGCAGACTGTCAATTTCACAGCTAGCTAGTCAAGATGTTCAGACCAGATCACGGGTTTCTAAATATGTAAGTGAAAGGCTATTAATTATGTAAATGGCAAAATAAAAATAGTAGAAAATACCACAAAACACTGCTCCAGGAATCCTGTAATCCTTCATGCATTTTAAAAAGTATTTCTTGAGCACAGACACCATGTTAGTCTGTGGCATACATCAGCGAATACCTTTGTCTCACAATCTTGTTGTCAAGGCAAGACAGAGACCCAGAAAACAAACAAATAAGTGCAGTGTGTGATAACTAGGCCAAATGAAAGATTCTTATTATAACTCTATTGACTCTTGGGGGATGGAAAAAGATGTTGGCCTACTGAAATCATGGAGGAAAACTGTAGTTTTGACCAGACGTGGATTTGATTTCGAAAAGCAGAGAGAAAAGGGAAGCATACATTGCCTGGGATGGGAAGCATAATACCAAGGGGCGTCTGCACCATGCTTTGCAGTTTGCAGAGCTTTGTCAATCATGAAAACAGAGGTGAAATGAGCCAGGCTTTTCAGATCCAAGGGCTGAGACCATCTGACTACAGCAGAAAGCCATCCTCCCTCCTCCCACCACTCTCCTGTCTTCTTGATCTGGGTTCGTGGTTTCACATCAACTTGTTAACCCAAAGTCCTTTTGTAGGAGGATTTCTCTACAAAGAAGTGACAAAGAGAACCAAGAGGCTATATTTCTGAAAGAAAATAATCGAACTTAATTTGTGTTCACACACCCATGAACAGTTGGCATAAGACATTTTTCTGTCCGGAATAAACAAGACATTTTGTGGTTTGTAATCCTAGAGAAAGCATCTCCTGGTCTTTGAAGAACTCCCTTTCCAAGCCACCTTATTTCCCATTCCTTTCCCACTCAAATCTATTTCTCATCCCTATTTCATGTCCTGGGGTTCTTTGCTCCTCTATCTAACTGGGCCCTACCCCAACCCTTCAGTTCTTAGGCCAACCCCTTCCTCCTCCGTGAGCTCCCCTCCAGCTATAAATTCACCTGAAGGTCATTATAACTCTCTCCACCTCCACAGTGTTTGTTGATATTCAGAAGGGGGTATAACATAGCCCTCTGAGAATGGACATATAGACACAAAAAATATGTGTTCAATTTTGGGGGGCTCGTGTTCCCTTGAAAACATTGTTTCTCTAGATCACAGTTGTTTGGTACAAACCATATGGTTCAATGCTTTAAACTATACTTTTATATTATTATCTAAATTGTGTCTTCCTAATTAGACTAACCTTGTGGATAAAGCTGTCTTAGACATATTTGTTATGCCTTATAGAACCTGGTAGAATGTGGAGCACAGGGGGTATTTTTTTTTTTTTTTTACAATGATAAACAAATTGTGGCATATCCATATGATGGAATATCACTCAGTGACAAAAACTAAATGAGACATCAAGCTACACATGGAAGGAATGAAGATGCATACCGCTGAGTGAAACAAGCCCATCCGAAGGCTCACACTGCATGGTTTGGGACTATATGACATTCTGGAAAAGGCGGGACAATGGAGACATTGAGATCAGTGGCTGCCGGGGGAGGGTTTCGGGGCAGAGCAGAGTGGAAGGGATGAATTGGTGGAGCACAGAGGACTTTTAGGACAGTGAAACTCTTCTGTCTTCCTGTTGCAATGGATGCATGTCATTATGCATCTGTCGAAACTCAGAACGAACAACACAGTGAGCCCTAATCCAAAGCACAGACTTGAGTTCATAATAATGTATTGATATTGGTTCATCTAGCAAATGTATAACACTAATACAGATACTAATGATCAGAGAAACTGGAGGGGGGAAGGGGGATGAGGGGGTACAGGGGAACTTTGTTTTCTGTCCATTTTTCCAAAAACCTAAGACTGCTCTAAAAAAAAGTTCTATGAACTTAAAAATATAGGATTTGACTGTAGGTTCTAAAGATATTGGAATAAAGAATATGCAACCTATTAATGAAATGCACATATTTTAGCTTTTCCAAGGTTGTTTCTGTTGTTGTTAATCTCAGTGAAACTTGCTACTTGGCATCATATTGACACAATATCCAGAATTTTAAGATGAACTAACTGAATCAGTAAGATACATTTTCATTATAGAGACTCAGTCCAATCTTAATGTCAAGGAAAGACTCAACATTTACTTTATGAATTTTAACATGAAAAAAATCCATTAAAATATAATTAGTGAGTCTTATCCTAAGTAGAAAGAAGACCTACCTTGACAGGCTGCCATTTAAAAGAGTTCTTTCTTCTTGGCTTGTTTTTTATATTCTTAACAGAAGCATTGAGGAAAAGCCATATCTACCTGGAATGAAATGAATATTTGGAGCCACAGAAAATCAGCTTAGTGAGTAATAGAGCTGATTTTCAGTGTTTCATTTTCTCAACTTTGAAAGAATATAGTTAGGGTGACTGATCCAAAGAACCCCTCCCCGTGGTCACACCTGAACTGGTTACTTTCAGCCCTCCATAGCCACAGGATCTACACCTGCAGATTCAACCAAAGGAGGATCAAAAATATTCTTAAAATTTTGCATCTGTACTACACATGTGCAGATTTCTTCTTGTTGTAATGCCCTCAGCAATACACGTAACAACTATTTGTATTGCATTTACATTGGATTAGGTATTGTAAGCAATCTCAAGATGATTTGAAACGTATGGGAAGATGTGTTTGTGCCCTATGCAAATACTTATGCCACTTTATAAAAGTTACTTGGACATCTGCAGATTTTGCTATCTGTGGGATCCTGGAACCATTCCCCCGGATATCAAGGGAGGACTAGTTTGAGGTCAGGCAGGGATTTGGTCCCTCGTAGATCCGCACATAATACTAACTCCTTGGGTTATTAAAATGACTTAATTGATGGTCAGAATCATTCCAAAGTCCATTATTCTTTCCATTTTGACAAGTAAATTAACCATAAAGTGACCAAGCTGGTTTCTAGAAAGTTCTTCATTATGAGATGGGAAAAAGAAGGTTTTCCCCCTCCTCTCTGCCAACCTTTCCTATTCCAAACAACCCTCACCAACTTTTTACCTTTGTGAACTCTGGAGATGGGGTGAGGAGGGAAGATAGAAGAGTCAGGTGAGGGGTCAATAAACAAAGGCTTGCGGGTAGCAAGCACTACTGGGCATTCTGAAGTGTCCACTGACAACCAAGGAGATAGAATTCAAACTCTACAAAAGGGCCATGACTCAGCCAGATACCAACTGTTGACCTGACCACGCGAAGCATTCATTCGATTCCATGCATCACCTTCTGGAATCATTATAAATAGAATGTTAACCAGATAAAACAAAGAGATGCTTGCATTCATGATACGCATTCCAAGTACTTAGCCTGGGGGTCGCCATTGTGAACACATACAAAATCTTAGTTTATCGAGAATCCAGGCAGTCATGAAGCTCAGATGACAAGAATTTTATTTTACAACAGACAGAAGTCAGGGAGGGCAGTCCTTGCTCAGACAATGAGATTCAAGCAAGTGTCCCTCTGAATCTCTGAGCTCTGTAGAGGAGAAGATGGATGATGCAGGAAGACTGAGAAAGAGAACAGGCAAACCAGGAGAGAAAGAAAGAAATCAGTGTGGCAAGAAGAGAAAAAAGCAGTAAAGGGAGAAAGATGAGGCTTGAAGTCAGTGGCGGAGGAGAAGGAGATCTTAAACCTGGGAGGCACCCCAGGGAACTCTTGTGGGTGGAGCCCAGTGGCCAGGACCAGGAAACCAGGTGTCTTGCTCCTTTAACCACATTATCAGCCGCCTACCATATGGTTTCTGAAGTGCACAGGAAGGCGAAAGCAGAAAGCAAAATGCCAGCCAGTGGCCCTGAAAAATCATCATCTCTGTAAACTTCGAGGCACGTGAGAATAGGCACCTTCTGTGCAAAAGATCAGTGACTTTGGACCTTTCATATATCAAAGCTCCCAAAGGGTGTTTGTTCCAAAACCTTAGTAGTTGTGTTTTAGGTAAAGTTCTTTGGCACCATCAATAATTCATGCTGAAGCCCAACAAAAACCTTAAGGAAACGTCTCAGTATTCAAGGAAAGATTAATTATGCTGAGTGTGGTTTGAGTTGGGACTGGAGTTTAGATGTCACGTGAATATTACGTATTCTTGTTTTTTGAAAATCACGAATCCACACGGGAAAGGTAAACATGGCTCCCACTTACCAAGGATGTGGGCCATTTGTTGGCCAGGCTGGATATCAGCTCTTAGTTCTGATTCTGTAATACCAGTGTGTGCTGGATGTTCCGCCCACACCCCTGCTGGGACCCCTGTGGCATTCTGAAACATTATCAGAACTGCCCTCCCTCCACCTGCCTTGTGCTTCCATTTCCACCTGATTCTCTCTTCTTGAGCTCCATGTGCTGCCACGTTTTCCTCCAAAATATCTTTTAGTCCCTTCTTGCCTTCCTTGCCGCCCTTAATTAGGCCCGGGTCCTCCTCTACCGGCTTCCGTCTCAACGTCTGTCTCAGCCAGCACACGTGCCCTAGAACACTTTCCTCACCTGGCTTTCATTTGGTTCCAGCCCTAGAATCTCTAAGGTCCACCTGTTCCCTGTGGCAGCAAGCCTGGCCCACCCCACATGACTCATTATGGATCCCTATTCACTGATTTCCCACCAGCCTCCTCGCCACATCTGCTCTGGTAGGGAGCTTCCCTTCTAGGTCCCCAGTCACGAAATTGCAGCTCATTCTGTTTGATTTCCTCTCTCCCTTAAAGCACCCAGCAGCAAGTCCTGCAGATTTTACCTCCAAAACATTTACCTACCTGCCATTCTTCATTCCATGGCCAGCACCCCCCTTCAAGCCACCCGCACCCCTTGTAGAGACAGCAACTCTCTGCTCCCTGAGCTCCCACCCCTCCAATCCATTCTCTATCTAATGGCCCAGAAGTAATCTTCAAAAGTGCTAACCCGGCCAGGCCATCCCACCCATGGTTTGTCATGGCACTTAGGATGAAACCCCAAATTCTTGCCTCAGCCTCCAAGCCCTGCATGGCTTAGCCTCAGCCTTGCTCTGGGATCTTCACTCACCTGGCCATGCTGATTTCTGCTTCTACATGCCACCTTCCACCAGGCTTCTCAGCCAGAAGCATTCATTGCCCACCCCCCCACCCTGCTTCTTGGCCAGCAGACACCACTTACCTCTCTGGTCTTGGCTTCAGTATCTTCAGAAAAGCCCTCCTGGACTTTCCTAACTAGTGCCCCCCATTTCCTACTGTTATTATCACCTACCTCAATTTCTTTGTGCATTTTAACCCCATTTACTCTTATTTTGTTGTTCCTTGTGTCTTTTTCCCCTCATTAGACTCTCAATGTCAAGACCAAGTTCATCTTTTTTTTTTTTCCTTCAGTGCTGGAGCCCAGGGCCTTGTGCTTGCAAGGCCAGCACTCTGCCAGCTGAGCTATCTCCCCAGCCCACGTTTATCATTTAACCTTCGCTTCTCCAGCTACCAGGTCAAGGCTCCATACACGTTGGCTGTTGTAATTGCTACCTCATCATTGTTGTTTCTTGACAATTCTAAACTCTCCAGATGGAACGTCCCTCCCTTTAAGGTGTCCATGCCCTTTTGTATCTTCTCCCATCTCCTCGGGTGCTCCCTCCATCTGGCATCCCGACTGTCCCCAGTGTTTAGTCTTTTCCCATAGGTTGCTTAATTTAGTTTCATTTTTAAAAACCCCCATTTGACTCAGTGCTATCTTTCTTCCATTTCTAATACAAACCAGCCATAGGAGTAGTTTAGACCTCACTGTGTTTTCTCCCTCCCATTTATTTCTTCCCTGGATTCGCCTTCTTCTTGTTGATAGTTTTTATTACTCAAATTAACTTCAGGAACCATTCACGAGTTTCAAGAAGAACCCTTCTCCTCTCCTGCTTCCAGTGCCCTCCACTGTGTCTCCACATGCTCCGCCCTCTCCCCGTTCCTTCTACCCATCTGCACCTTGGTTTTGGCTTTGCTCCATCCTGTTGTTCCCCTGTGGGTGCCTCCTTGCGGACCACATGCTCTGAAGCTTCCGCTGCCGTCCACACTCCTGGTGTCTGGTCCAAGACCCCAGCCTAGCTGGTTCTGAGGCCGCCTCTACCAGCCAACTGTGCAGGATATTTACGCTCAAAGGTCTCCCAGAGCCGACACCATGAACTCAACATGTCGAGAGTCACCTGGTTATAGTTTGCATTTAGAAAATCTCCCAAAGTCTCATGTTGAAGGCCTGGTCCCCAATGCAGCCATGTCCAGAAAGGAGGACTTTGGGGAAGTGAATGGATCATGAGGGCTTTGACCTCAGAGTGGATTAATCCACTGAGAGTTGAATGGAGGTGGTAAAACTCTCGGCAGTGGGGCATGGTTAGAAGAAGTAGGGTCATGGTGGGTCTTCTTGTCCCTGGCTCCTTCCTTTCTCCCTCCCCTTCTTCTTCCCCTTTCTCAACTCCTCTGAGGGAAATAGCTCTCCTCTGCCATGCCCTTCTGCCATGATGCTTCCACCTCACTGCCAACCTAAAACAATGGAGTCAATTGACCATGAACTGAAATCTCCAACACGGCGAGCCAAAATAAATCTTTCCTCCTTTAAGTAGATTTTCTCAGGTGGTTTGTCACAGTGACAGAAAGCTGATGAACTTTCGCCATAGCCACCTTTTCTCATAGGCCATGTCTCTTGCATGGTTAGTAAATCCATCTGACCTGGTGCTCATCTCCATTCTCTAGTAAAACAACCCTCACTGCTTCTGCAAAGATAGTCACTTTTCTCTTAAAGTCCTCTGAGCTGCTGGTCCTGAATGGGGACTCAGAAGTCATCTATCCCTGCTTCTAGATGCACTCTGCTGCCAGGGTTCTGCACGGCCTGGGATTTCCTGTCTTTGTCTTGCATGGTCTTGTGTCTGTCTGCGGGTAAATGGTCTTCCGTGATGGGGGAATAATCCCTAATTTGTAGCTTTTGCCAACTTCTCTGATGTAAATTCGCTCATCATGAACAACCTCAAATACTAACATGATTTCATTAAAGATGGAGTTGGAAAGATGTATAGTAGTCATTATTGATAATATTTCCCCTGTATAGATATGCTGGAACTAAAAAAAAAAAAAAAAAAAGAATCCCTCAAGGGCAGAAATATAGAAAAAAATAATTAGGTCGTGATACATTTTTACTATTTATTACCTCCATTTTTAATAGAATTTATTTAATTATAAAATTATAGAATTTAATTTTTAATGAGGACTGCATGTAACAACTAACTGGCAAGATTCCTGAACATTTAGCAATTGGCCCTCCAGAGGCCATTTAAAGCAGCTCCCATGGGCAGCTCTGCCCCTTCCCAGAGATCCCTCCTCTCCACCAACATCTTGGCAACACCTACACTTTCCTTAAGTCAGCTCTGCGCCCACTGGCAAGGTGCCCCTCTTCCACTCCATCATAGCTCTCACCTGTCACAATGATCTGTTTATGCACCTTTCTCCTATCCCACACTTTCTTTCTCTTTTTTTTAAATATTTTTTTAGTTGTCAGTGGAGCTTTATTATTTGTATGTGGTGCTGAGGATCAAACCCCATGCTCCCATGTACCAGGCAAGTGCTCTACCACTGAGCCACATCCCCAGCCCCCCATCCCAGTTTCTTGAGGGCAGAGGCCATGTCCCATTCTTCTTTGTAGTCCCAGGAGAGTGCCTGGTACACCTCGTAGACAGAGAACTATTGTTTAAAGGATTGAGCTGGTGTGGTGGCGCATGCCCGAAATCCCAGCTACTCAGGAGGCTGAGGGAGACAGATCACAAGTTTGAGGCCAACCTGGGCAACAAGACCCTAGTTGAAAATAAAAAGGGATAGGGATATAGCTTAGTGGTAGCACGTGTGAGGCACTGGCTTCAATCCCCATTACTGCAAAAAATAGAAAGAAAAGAGAATAGCAGACTCCTTTCTGTCTGCACCATTCTCTTCTCCTCTCTCCATTCTTGATCACTTTGGGAGATTGGCTGCCTGATGGAACAGGCTCAATAAAAACAAAATTCTTGTTGATTGGAGGAACTGACCAAGCAACTAGAGCATTTGCGAGCATGAATAGTTTACTCATGTCTCTTTGAAATAGGAAGAAGTATGCCCTCTCAGTTGGTTCCCAGACATGGCGTCTCCATGCCCATGACTATAATGGCTCATGCCGACGGTGTCTATGGAATGCAAATTCATGAATTGTGAGAAAGTGATTAACTTTTCCATTAACAGTTCTATTAGTCAGGGCTCTCCAGAGAGACAGAACCAATAGGATGGGTGGATGGATGGATGAACAGAAAGATGGACGGATCAGGGAGATTTACTAGGAGAATTGGCTCACATAATAATGGAGGTAGAGAAGTCCTATGATAGGCTCTCTGTAACCTGGAGTCCCAGTGGTTTGGTGGTATCCAAGTCTGAAATTCTCAGGCCCAGGGAGCCCATGTTGTAACTATCGGTCCAAAGCCAAAGGCAGAAAATTGAGTTGTTGGGGGTGGGGGTCGGGGTCAGCACTGATGCAAGTACTGGAATTCAAAGGCCAGAGAGCTTGGAGTTCCGATGTCTAGGGCAGGAGAGAAAGGACATCTGAGCTCCAGGAGTGAGAGGATTATTTGCCTTTCCTCTGCCTTTTTGTTATCCCGACCCCAGCTGATTGGATGGTACCCACCCACATTTGAGGGAGAATCTTCCTCACCAGGTCCACCAGCTCGCATGCCAATCCCCTCTGGAAACGCCCACACAGACGTACCCAGAAATAATGCTTTACCAGCTATCTTGCTATCCCTCAATTCAGTCAAGTTGACGTCTCAAATTAACCATCACAGAGACCATTTAAGGCAGTTACCCATTCAGTCGGTGTTCTGCAGCATTCTAAGCCCTGGCCTGGACTTTTTGACTGAATGAAAATTAGCATTCCAGGTCATCATTCTGACTGACAGAAAATCAGAGGAGTCCACTAGGAAGAGTTATCTGCTGGATGGAACAAAACACTGATTGAACATCCACCGCGTGACAGGCGCTGTATTAGCCACGAGGATGGATCGATGGAAAGGAATTTGTAAATGTACTGAGGATATTTTTTGAGTTTTTCAATGGGATGCTTGTCATTTTAATGACATAGACTCTAACTTCTAAGCCTTTTTAGAGTGACGTACAGTTCTGCAGCCAATTAACTGCATAGGCTGTTGTCTTAGAGCGCCTAATTTCCATGCATCTACAGAAGTTTAGCTCAAGTCTCAGAGTAGTGGTGCACTCTCTAGAATTATGTATACTTCACTAGGATGGCTTGTTTATATAACAGAATCGTTTTGTTTTCCAAGAAGATTCAACAGTTCCATTAAGCAACAGCAAAAGTAGTCATCGCTACTATAGAGCAGATTTCAATCTCAGCAAAATTTATATTTCACAAATAAATATTTAAAAGTAAGTCATAACAGAGCTAAAACCAACAATATTGCATACCCTCAAACTATGCCAATTAGTCTGGGTGCATATCTTATAGAAATTGGGTGTTCCCAAAACCTGAGAGAGATTTTGCTCTCTCCCTAAAGAAAAGTTTGGGGCCTTTAAGATTCTAACTACACCTTTTCATACACATTGTCTGAAAAGAAAAATCCAAAGACTGAGGTCACTGGGATTTAATCTAAATTTGAGTAAGTAGAATTTGAAAGAACTTACTTTGGGACTGAATTCAACCTGGAATGTGTTGAGATTTCTCAAAATCTGTTTTTACAGGGAAACATTATTTCTTACTTACAATGGGTGTAAGTCTGTATATACTCTGCACGTTGCTCGCTCTTGTCACATCTGATAATGGGTCACATTTGTGGTGGGTAGATGTTTTCCAAGGGTCTAAGATTCATGAACAAAAGTGTGGGGTAGGAAAGAGTAATGAACTGTTGTTGCTCATGTTTCCAAAAAAGAGCAGCACCTCACAACCCCCTGAAAGCCCAATTATCCCCATTGGAGAAGGACAAGATGGCACAAGCAGGCTCTTTGCCTGTCTTTGAAAAGAGGTAGCTCAGGAGAATTGTCTGTATCTGTACTCAATGGCTCTAGACTAGAAACGATTTCATGGCATCCCTGGGTTTCCTGGGACAGGACACCGTGGAACTAACTTGGAATCAAAGTCTAGATGTGGCCTAAGGACTCAACAACAAACTTAAAAGAAAAAACAAACAAACAAAAAAAAACAGAACTTTTCACTCTGACCAGAACCACTTGAGTATTTAATTCTAAAGGTGGAAATTGCCAATGACCTTCGGCGAGGGATATTTTCTGGACATTTAAAGCAGGATCTAACTGCTTTATAATGCTTCTAATGCATGGAATGTACTCTGCTGTGAGTGGGAACACCCCTTTAAATGAGCAAAGTCTAAAATTGGCCCACAGGACAGTGTCTCTGGTGAGGTGGGATTTTTCAACCTTGCACTTGCTGGGCTGTACCCTTCTGAGCAATTGCATTTCATAAATTTCAGGCGTATGCCTGGAGCAGATGGTTGAGACATAGGAATGGTCATAAATCTGGGCTCAGTGGCTTCCAGCCCCCAAATTCAAGGCTCTCAAATGCTGACCTTGGCACAACTGGAATTCATGTTGTAGAATAGTCTTCTACAGGTGGTAATTCAGATATCTTACATTTTTTCTTATTGCCCTCCTCAAAGAGCAGCAATCTGTAGGAATGTTAAAACAGATTTCTTTTCTCTGTGTCTATGAAGGCTAGATAGACGGTCTTTCCAGAGCAAAGGAATTTAGGCCAAAATGTTCCACACTGTGGTCAAGGCTGAATTCCTATTGAGCAAATATGCACAAATGCAGGGAGATGCTATTGACCCCGCACACTCTATCACCCATGGAGGGAACAAATACCCGCGGTACATGGTAATCCTCATATCAGATGTTTGGCCCAAGCCAAACGATTCTCCAGAACTTTTTCCCTATTATAAAAGTCATACTTCTAGATTGTAGGAATTTTAAATGTAAGGAAGAAAATTTATTTTGCTTTTTCATTATGCATGCCAAGGTGCCCTTTGTCACATGTGGTGTGTCTACAAGAAGAAAATATTCTTCTTAGAGACCTAGAAGAGAAGGTCTCTAAGAAGGGACACAATGAGTAGGAGGGACATGCAAGAAGCAGAGGTGGAATATATTCATTTTTCCACACTTTCATTCCCAGTTTTGGGCGGAGAGATGGAAAGCCCCAGTATCCTTATGTGGAAAACATGACACCTGGTCAGCTTCCCTTGAAAAATGGACCGTGGCTGTACCTCACCTGTACTATGGACACCTGTAAGGGACCCACTGGGGTCACTTGATCCATCCTCTAGGGAGGGGCTCATTCTGTGTGAGGGGAAAGAGTGGGAAAGAGCATTTAGGGGGAGGCATGGACCTTTCCTATCCAGAGTTAGGCCCAGAGAGCTCCCAGCAATGGTCACTGAGGTCCTTTCAGGACACATTTGTGTAACCACCCCAATTATCCTGCAGTAATTATCTTAGCTGGGTAAGTGGTCCTACACCATTGCAGGACCCACCAAGCACTGGCCCAGGAAACATGCCGGAGGTCAAAGGCTGACAAAAGTGCATTGTCTGCTCCATTGACAGTGGCTTCCAAAAAGTATTGGAGTTGGAGAGTAAGTCTGGGGTTCCTTAGGGTTGCGCAAATGTTTATTTTATACTCTGATTTTTGGAATGATAACACCCACCTTAGACTTAAGACTATGATCACCAAGACTGTCCTCGGACCCTCAATTGGATCCCTGAACCCCATGTAACTGCTTTTGTATCATTATATCATTGAAGCCTCCTTACCTGTGGCTCTAGAACTCAGGAATTCTAGAGCTCAAGGACTACGAACCTTTCTGTTCTCTTCTTCTTCCTTCTCCTTCTTTTTTGCTGGTTCTAGGTATTAAACTGAGGGGTGCTCTACCACTGAGGTATGTCCCCAGCCACCACCACCCCCTTTCTTCCTCTTCTTCTTCTCCTCTTCTTCCTCCTCCTTCTTTCCACGGATTGAACCCAGGAGTGCTTAACCACAGAGCAACAGCCCCAGTCCTTTTTATATTTTATTTTGAGACAGGGTCTCGCTGAGTTACTTAGGGCCTCACTAAATTGCTGAGGCTGGCTTTGAGCTCATGATCCTCCTACCTCAGCCTCCCGAGCCACTGGGATTACAGGTGTTCACTACCTCACCTGGCCCCCTTTTCTTTTTGAGATAAGGTTTCGCTAATTTGCCCATTCTGGCTTCAAACTTGTGATTCTCCTGCCTCAGTCTCCCGAGTTGCTAGGATTACAAGTGTGTGTCACCACACCCAGCTCAAATTTTCTTTCCAACAGCGTTAAATGCTGATAGATACTAGGTTCAGTAATACAGACGTAGAATCTATACTTTTTCTGCAAAAAGCAGGTGCAGACCAGAGTTATGATATTTGGGGCCCAGTCTCCAAACAGCCAGGATAAATGGGATGAAGGTTCTCTCTCTATTCAACAACAGCCTGTTGGTGGCTGGGGTTTCTTCTGGGTGGCTCACGTGGCTTTGATGCTTCCCTTTCCCAGCACCTTCTCTGTTCCCCGTCTTGCCTGGAGGAAGTACTCAGCTGCCCAGGTGGCATTATTCCTTCACTGCAGGCAATTCACCTGAGCAGAAAGAAGGTGCTTGCAGTCATCTCTCTCTCCAAGGTTGTGGAGAGCAATCTTCTCCCTGACCTCAGTTCTCTTCCAGATTGACTTAACCCAGGGCCTGAGCAATCATCAGTTCTGCTCAAAGTCTGGAGTGCATGTCTGACTTTCTCACTGCCCCTCAGGCTTGGTGGGGAGGTTGATTGGGGACATACATTTTAGGCTCTGGACCACTATCCATGTGAGGACAGAGTGGTATGACGGAAACAGCATTGGGCCGGGGGCAGCAGCCTGGCTTCCAGCCTCTTCTTGGCCTGGATTCACAGACCTGTCCTTGCTCAGTCAAGTGGACCAGCCTTGCCTGATCGGAACAGTGGTCACCAGCAGCTGAAAGCACAGATATAGAAGTCCTAGGATGAGACAGAAAAAATGGCCCTCTAAAATCCATGTGTAATCAGAAAAGTGAGAGATTATCCTCTATTTATTTATGTATGATCTATCAAAATGTATAAATGCATTCTACTGTCATGTATAACTAATTAGAACAAATAAAATAAAAATATTTAAAAAACAAAAACAAAACAAACTCCAGTGAGAGATTCTAGGGTCTCACCGACTTTGGGCCTTGGGAATACATGGGGCAGACCCTGGAATCGAGCAAAAAGAGAAAGTCTGCTTCATGAGGAAGTGAGCTTCCCAGACCTGGAGGGATTTAAGCAGAGACCCGGTGATTTGGCGACAGGATGCTCTCAGGGTAGAAGGTTGGCTAGTGCCTCGAGTCTGTGGGTGGTAGCTGGACATTTCCAAGGATTCGTGATTGTTGGCACTGACCTATGGTTCTCCCGTGGCCTCTGCCCGCCTGTGGTCTTGACTGGGGTCTGACTTGGGTCCTGGTCACGGTGGCAAGCTCCTTGGCACAGATACTGGTCCCATCCATCCCTTGGCACCTGTCCTTGAGTCCCTCACCCAGTGGGTCCTCCAGAAGGTGTCCTAACTGGGTGATGGCTCTTCCACCCACAGCCATAAGCCCAGTTCTGTCTCAAATCCAGACTGACTTGACCAGTACAAACTTGTTAGGAGGGGACGTGGGGTGTCCATGACACTGGAGATGAATATGATTTGAATCTCAACTTTGCCACCCAGGGATTTTGACGTAAGGAAAAAAATGAATTCAAAGCTGACACCAGGACTTGAGTTTGAGAAAATAACTCTGGCCTTGCTGTGAGGGAAATATAGAGCAGGATAGACTGGGCTGGGGTAGGGGAGACAGATACAGAAAGGGGTGGGGGAAGGGGACGGGGGAGAGGGGAGGGAGGAGAGGAGGACGTTCTATTCTGCAAAGTGGTCCCCATGTGGCTGCCAGGTCTCACCTTGGCGGTTTTCCTAGTTTCTAGGCAGCCTGGCCAGGCAGAGTGATTTGGTCAATTCCATGGAGAGGCTACCTCTTTTGAAATGTATTATTCTAATCAGCAGCTTATTTGGCGATGCAAGTGCAGTGAGTGAGCACACCTCAAACTGATTTTGTTGGTAAACATCACCCAACTGTTTTCTTATTAATTTACCTTGGCAACACCTCTCCATCATGCAATTATGTAGGATTCCAGACCCGTATTTACTCCCATCCCACACACACCTTATGTTACCTCGGCTACCACAGGGAGAGGACAGCTTCTCCTCCTGCAGATCCTCAACTAATCCCAGTGGGAGATGAGAGAGACTTAGACTCCCCACGGTTGGGGGGCAGTTGAGGACAGGGTAGACCCAGGGCTTGGTAGGAGGTCGCTTCAGCCCTTATTCAACAGGTGAGCAGGAAGTAAGCCCACCCCATCCACAGGAATGCCAGAATAGGTATTTCTGGGAAAAGAATTGAAAGAGAGCGAGGAGTGCTTATTGTAAAAGAACCAAGTTAGAAACAGTTCACATCAATTCTTAGGGAGGGTAGATGATTCTGGACAGTTTAGTTTATCTGTCTGGAAAGAATGGGAAGCCAGGGTCTCTCCTGGAAGGCAGTGGAGTCATTTAGAGACAGAATTGGGAGAACTTCATTCATAGAAACCCAAGAATTCCCTAACATACTGCAGCTTCTTCAGACTGACCTGAGGTGCCCCTGGAGGAGCTGTCTGGAGGCTGAGGAGCAGACAGAGGGGAGTCCTCTAGGTGAGGTTCTTTCACCCAGATTCTGATTTGTTGACCTGAGTAGGGCTCAGACTGCAGAATTTTAGAAAATCCCCCCTGGAGCATCTACAGCACAGGTAGGGCTGAAAAACACCCTGTTATTCAAGTGCAACCAGGTCAGCTGCAGCACCTGGGAATTCGCTCAAAATGCAAATTCTCAGGTCCCAGCCCAGACCTCCTGAGCCAGAAACTGACCGAGGCCCAGCCATCTGTTTAACAAGCTGTCGTGATGAGTCTGCTGCTCCTGGAGAGCAGAGAGCTGCTGCCTGGAGACACCTGAACCTCCAGGTGCTCCTCCTCTTAAAAGCCACTAACCCTGCACCCCCATTCTCGCAGAAACCCCAACCCTGGCGGCTCACCCAGCCTTGAACACTTGGAGGCTTCCTGTGGAGCGGTGTGGTGCAGGAGGGGCAGGGCTCCAAAGCACTGTTCACCTCTGAGCTGGGTGGGTGTTTCCGGCAGGTAAAGAGTGAGGTGTCCCGGGGAAAGCGCACCTTTATCTAATTCGCACCAAGTCAGCCTTTATCCTACTCTTGGCTCCTTCCTGGACTCCCTTCTCCCGGACTTCTTTCCAACCCCCAGTTCTAGCTCATGAACATCTTCTGCAGGAAGGTCACCTCCCCTCCCCTCCCTGTCTCCGACCTCAGCCCCACATCTCAGACTCCTGCAGGATTCTCCCAGGAGGTTCTCCTACCTGGGACGCCCTGCCCAGCATGCCTTTCTCAACCTCACTGGGACCTGCCTATTCCACCTGCTTCCACCTAGGCTTTGACACCTGCATGTGCACCTGCCCACACCTGTGCATACACGTGAGCACAAGAATCTTCTCCAGCACATTCTGTTGCCTGAAGGGTAAAGTCCACATGTCCAGCGCCTTCCATCCACGGGCACCTCCCTCCATCCAGCCTTATCTCTCACCAACCTTCTTGCCGAAACCTGCCTCTGGCCAGCCTGGTCCACTGGTAATAACCTTGATAAGATAAGTTAGTCAAATTAGAGACAATGACCCCGGAACAGGTTGGGCAGCCACAGGGTGTCAGGCTGGGACAGCTGCAGAAACCTCCAAGTGCTCAGGGTCAGAATGGATACACTTGGCTCTTTGAGTTCATTGGAATGGCAACGATGTTCCTTGGAGGAAGGTGCCGACAGCTCAAGGACTCCATGGTGTGTCCTCTATCGCTTCCTCTCCTTGCGGTCTTTCACTAGTCATATCTGTCTTCGAAAATCCAGTGTCAGAAGTGATTTTGTGGTTACGTCAATAAACCGATATATTTTGTAGGAAATTTAACCAGGTGCTCCGATTATGGCAATAAACCTCAATTTATTACAGGTGTTCTGGAGTGGGCCCAGCGCCTACCTTCAGAATCCAAAGAGCGCTGTCGCCATCTGGTGGCAACTACCTAAAATACAGCCAGAAGTGCTTTCATTCATTCATTCAACAAACATTCCCTGAACATCTACTGATGACAAGCAGGCATTCTCCTGGCTACTGGGGATATGGTGCTGAATCAGATACTGTTGCTTTTCTCACAAAGCTTACATCTAGAGTGTGAAGAGAGGCCACCCCAAGGGGGTAGACTTGGGGTGCTATGGCAGGACATGGATGATGACTAGCCATCATCTCTCCATAGCTTCCTTGAGGTAATAGCTACTCTGAATCCTGAAAGTGAGAGGAAGGAGCCTGGTCTGCTGCAGGAGGGAGAGGATATAGGACGACAGAGGCTGTTCTAAATCAGGTGGGCACAGGTACAAGGCAGTGTGGGGCCTCAGTGCAGACAGGGAGGGAGCTAGGATCTGTAAAGACAGGTGCTTGGCCAAATGTTCTCGGTACAAGGTTGACTTTTCTAAGCAGAGTAAATATTTCTGATTTGCATTGTTCTTTGGGCTGCAGAGAACCGAGCCTTGGTTCAAGTGGGCACTAATTCCGGAGGGCCTAAGGATGAGCACCACACACGGACAGGTGCAGGAGCTTCACGGGGTTGCAGGCAGCCTCCCGGCAACAGGCTGGAGCAGACTCCCTTCTCGCACACAGCTCCTGGGGACGGTCGGGACGACTGGCCGCAGGTCAGCCCCCATTACCTTGGAGGCTGCTTTCTCATCATTGCTGACCCCTGGCCTGGCTCCTGAGCATGCGGAGCCCCACTCACCACCCTCCAGCTGCTCTAGTGGTCACTTCCTAGGCAGGATCGGGACTGAGCACACCCAGGATGGCAGGAACACTACCTGTTCGCCCAACCTGTTTCCTTGCCCCCTGTGCCCACTCCATTCCCAGCCTCCCAGGTGTGGCCACATGTCTGACTTCTGGCCAAGGCAAAGAAGGTGGGGCGTTTGCAGGCTTGCAGGCCTGCGCTGTAAGACACCCTCACAGCACCCTCTTCCCCCGCTGTTTTTTGGTACCGGGGATTGAACTCAGGGGCACTGGACCACTGAGCCACATCCCCAGCCCTATTTTGTGTTTTATTTAGAGACAGGGTCTCACTGACTTGCTTAGTGCCTCACTTTTGCTGAGGCTGGCTTTTGAACTCACGATTCTCCTGCCTCAGCCTCTGGAGCCACTGGGATCACAGGCGCGTGCCACCATGCCCAGCACCCTCCTCTCTTCTTCCCATTTGCCAAATGGTTTCAGATGCTCCTAGCAGATGATGAGGTCACAGAAGGAAGGATCCCGAATCCCGGAGTCACTGCGTGGCCTCTGCCCGCCGAGCACCCACCTCTGGACATTAGGCGAGAAACACACTTCAGCGGTACGAAGCCCTCCGGATTCAGGAGCTCCGTGCTAGGACGCTCCTTCCCTCCGTTCCTCCTCCAGACTCAATTCCTACTGCTATATTGCCATTCCGGGTGGGGGTGGGTCCCCTTACCCAGTGCTGTGGTCCCTTAGTGGCAGCTGTTGCCCAAACTTCTGATGGACAACCCGTCTTGGGCCTTGTGATCCTTACCACGCATCCTCTACGTCCACGACACGGTGCTCTCCACTCCGCGGTGGGACATTCTGGTGCCGACAACCCGAGGAACAGCACTCGTACTCTCTTGCCGTCAGACTGTGGATGCTGGGTTCTGTTTTCTGGCAGGCGATCTGTCCCCTCTGTGCCTGGCCCAACCCAGTGACTAGGAGGTGTAAAATGACTGCTGCTCCAGGCACTGCGTCCCTGAAAGCTCTCCGACTAGCCTCAGGGCCACCAAGCCAGTGCTGACACTGCACGCTCGCACCAGGAACCACACCGTTCACCGAGAGTGGCCGCCTTCAGCCACGAGGGGTGCCGGGAGAGATTCAGTGACAGTTTAGTGAGTGTCGACATCTGACAAGCTGAGATCACGGGTGACATAAATTGAAAAAGAGGCTGCACCGTGAAGGAGACGGAAGGGGGCTCAGCCACATCAGGAACGGTCTACAGCCGACAACACCGTCTCCGCCTGCTGATAACATGCGCGGTCGAGGTCTGAAGGGTGGTGTCACTTCAGCTCCGGCAAGGTGACGAGGGAGCCAGATGGGATTGACGGGCAGGTGTCAGCGTATCGTCCGATGAGCTCCATGTTTAGTTTAATAATGAAACCAGATGGGAGCCACTTGGCCTAGACAGCATCAGGCCACCTGCCTGCTTAAACTTCTTCAGTGGCTGCTGTCCCCCTTTGGAGGACAGTCAGACATTTCCACCCGACCCACGGGGTCTTAGATGTTCCGACCGACCCCTGCTTATCTCTCCTGCCTCGTCCTATGCCCTCTGGCCCCTGCTCAATCCTCTCAGACTTTCTGTCTCTTCCACTTTCTTCAGGCCTACCTAGCACTGTGCCGGCACCCAGTACAAACTCAACAAATAAACGAGGCGGGGAGGCCACGTAGGAGCCCCGCCGCCCTGAGGCATGGTGGACCCGAGGTTCTGGGGCGGGTGAGTGGACACCTCTCTGGATGCAGGAACCCTCTGCGAGCCCAGGAACCTTGCCTGTTTGCTGCTCCTGCGTGTTCTCATTGTCCGGAAGAGTACCAATGCTCTTCCGGAGCTCTTCAGGGCCTGGGTTGACCAATGGAATGAACTAGAAGGAATGGCCAAAGTAGTCCTGGCCAGAAGGAGACTCAGTGGGCAGAACCAACAGGGCTTGGCGACTAACTGGATGTGGGGGTGAGGATGGGGCTGAGAAAGAAGGAAGAATCAAGAACGAGCCTGCGTTTGCCGCCTGAGGGCTGCGTGGAGGGAGGGGCCATTTAGCAAGATGAGGTTAATGGAGGAAGGAGGCCGCAGCCAGGAACCTAGTTTTAGTTTAGAGATTTCTATGTCTGTAGCATCCGTGGGACGGTCCTCAGAGGAGCCTGGTGGGCAGCTGGGTCTATTGATTTGAAACTCAGGAATGGGAATTGCCTGGACAGAATGGCTTGGGAGCCATCGGCCTGCAGATGCTAATGAGAACCAGGCAAATGGAAGAGACTGCGATGCGCCAGGCGGTGTGGTGGTACAGTGATGTCTGAAATATGGTCCCTGCCCTCACAACCAGTACAAATCAAGATCTGACACAGACCTCAGAGCTGTTTATGCCCCCGTCCACATCTCCATAGCAACCACGAAGGCAAGCCAGAGCTCTGCCCTTGTCACAGGCAGGGATGCACGCAGATGGCTGCTGTCTCTCCCAAGTCCCCGAACGCAGGGCATGTTCTCACTCATGGGGGACCTACAAATAGCAGCACCTGGAAATGCTATTGCTCCAGCCAGCCCAAGCCTGTGCCTTGCCCCATGTCTCAATCATGGCACCCACAGGCGGGGGCACCTCAGCCCCTTCTAAATCTCTCTCCACACACACCTCTCTCAAAGCCATGGCGGGGGTGGCTGCAGTGACCAACTGGCCAAATCCAGCGCTTCCGTAGCCACCTCACTTGGTCTTCCTGGAATGTTCAACGCCCCTGGGCACTTCCTGCTTTTGCCACTGTCCTCTAGTAGTCTCAGTGAAAATAATCACAGCCCACATGCCGAAGGAGCTTACTGTGTGTCAGAGCGCTAAGACGCCTCCTTGAAGTCCTTGGACTTCCCCAGAACTCGCTGTGACAGACTGAGGTCTGAGGTCTGAGGTTGCACAGCTTTCTAAGACCATCTGAACTACGGAAGCAGCAGGTTTTGAACTTGGATCATTTGAAAATAAAGAGCTACGCTCTCAAGCACTGACTCGGGACCTCTCTGTTGGTTTTCCTGCCTCTTGGGTCTTCTCTCCTCCACCTTCCCAGGCTGCCCTTCTTAGAGCTCTTTCCCTGGTTGGCTTCTTGACACTGTTCTCTGTAGTCATTTTTTTTTTTTTTTTTTTTGCAGAGCTGGGAATTTGAACCCAGGGCCTTGTGCTTGCAAGGCAAGCACTCTACCAACTGAGCTATATCCCCAGCCCTCTGTGACCAGTTTTATCTCGCACTTTTGCCACCTCTGTATGCAATGCTTCTCGAGACAAACGCCGCTCCCCTACGTCAGATTTTCTGTTGCCCTCAATAGTTCTGGCCACCTCCTAGCATCTTTGCCTGTGCGGTCACCAGGGACTCGCACTGAGCATGCGGATGCTGAAGCCACTATCATTTTCCACATGCGGTCCTTTCCCTGAGTCCTACATGTGCTCTGTGCACCACCACTGGCTCCACACAGCCAGAAACTTAGGAATTATCCTGGACTTCCCACTTCTCCACCCCACGCTCAATCAGCAACCAAATACTATCACTCCGCCCTCCCAGGGATCTCGAAGGCCAGGTCCCCTCCTCCCATTTCCATGCCCACTACCTTATTTAAGCCTCATCTCCTACCCATGTGATCTGCAACCTCTGGGTTCAACTCGGCACTTCAGGTGTAGACCATCAAACCTGCCTCCTGAGGATATTTCCAGAAGCAAATCTGATCCTCTTGCTGATCAACTTCAGCTCCTGTTCTGACTTCCCTCTGACATTAGAATAAACGTGAACTCCCTGGCGTGGCCCACAATGTCCTGCACGATCTGTCCTCGGGCATCTCCCCATCTCCCCCTCTTCCCAGCTTCCTATGCTTCGAAGCCAGTGTCAGCTGTGCCCAGACATCCACCCTGCTCTCGTCTGCTGCTGAATCAATCTGTCTAGTCTGAGCTCAGGTGTCATTTATTCCAAACCTTTTATGCGTCTCCTGTTCTCTGATTGTTGTCCCTTCTCAAGTCCTGTGCATTTTCCTGCCATCACAGTTATGGCAGATGGAACTCAGGAGCTTTTGGGTCTGTTTCCACGTGCGGGAAGGAGAGCCCCTTGTTGGTGAGACCTGGGTCTTATGTGCTAGGACCCTAACCCCAGTGCCAGCAGCTGGTTCAGTGTCACTGACTGTAGGAATGAAGGAACAGGTGAGTCCTCCTAACCTGATCTTCCGTTCTCCAAAATTAGACAGAGTTCCTAAGATACTGGATGGCACTGAGGAGATGGGGGCAGCCGAGGTTTTCTGCCTTCCAAAGGGGCCCTGGATAATCTGCTAGGAAGTGAAGCAGATCACAGGCACGTGCCAACCTCTGCTGTCCTTTACTGGGGCGGCGGGCATTGGTAAACCGTGTCACAACCTAGACTGGCCTGGCAAGCTGTAGATATTCAAAGCTAGGGTGTGACTTTAGATTTATTGGAAAAAACACTGGGTTTAAAATGGGAAGATTGGGCTCGCGTCTGGTTTCTAGGATGTTCTGAGTTTCTGACATCAGACCGCCTGGCATGTCCCTGAAAGTCACGAGACCTCCGATTTCTTCAGCTTGGAACCCAAGAATGAGAGTACTGCTCACGTCCTCCTGGGGCGCTGTGAGGTGGGAACGAGGTGGCAGGTCAAGGCTGCTTGTCTCCCTAGGTGCCCAGGCACACCATCATCTCTGCCCAGGACCCGACCTGGCCTCTTTTAGCCTCTGCCTCGCTCCTCGTCAGAGACCTTCCCGCTCAGAGCCGAGCAGCTGGGAGCCTTCCACGGGGAGGGAAGGCCCCATGTAGACGTCTGCACAGGCAGTTTTTAAACACAGGGAACATTTATGGAGCGAAAGCTTTAGAAAGAAACACAAGACTTAAGTCCAAACAGTTGACTCAACTCTGGGGAGATGTGACTTGGAGGTAGGAAGAGAAAAAGATAGACTCGGGAGTGGGTGAGACAGAGAGAAACGCTCTGTGGGGTCAGGGGGCCCCTGCGTACACTCAGGAAGGGAAAGCCACGCTGCCTGTGTGCAGGGTAGAACATCCCAGCATTCTTTTTTCCTTTTGTAATATTGGGGATCGAACCCAGAGACAATCTACCTCTGAGCCACATCCCCAGCCCTTTTCATCTTCTATTTTGACACAAGTTCTCACTAAGTTGCTGAAGCTGGCCTCAAACTTGTGACCCTCCTGCCTCAGCTCCCAGGTTGTTGGGATGATAGGCATGCACTACCACACCCAGCCTATCAGAACTTTTTGATTCTGGGTTAATTTACACATGCCTTTGGGTCCAGCAATTCCATTTCTAAGAATTCATTTAAAATTGGGAAAATGTGGACACAACTCAAATGCCATTCATCAGGAGATGCACTAAGTGCATCTGTAGATTGGAGTCCTGGGTATTTCTCTAGATGTGGACATGGCAAGATGTTCAGGACACAGTGAGTTAAAGGTGAGTTGTAGGATGGCATGAACATGATGATCCTGTTTCCACAAAAACTGAAAAGATGCACACTTGCACTTGTGTGGAGAAAGACACCGGGGGTGTGTGCTGATGTGTCAGTGGGGTTTGTTTGTGGGAGCTGCAGTCATGGGATATGTTGAGTTGATTATTTTTTAATATATTCTTTTAGTTGTCAATGGACCTTTTTTTTTTATTATTATTTATATGTGGTGCCAAGAGTCAAACTGTGTACCTCACACATGCTAGGCAAGTGCTCTGCCACCGAGCTACAACCCCAGGCCTTGAGTTGATTATTTTTAGTAGACATATTGTTAAAATAAAAACGTCCGTAAAGTAGTTAAAGGCCTAATGTTCAATGATGGTAAATATCATGGCAACAGTCCGCCTTTCATCCTGGAAAGATCCTCTCCAGACTGTCACCGCAGATATTAAAATTGCCATACGTCCGTATCCATGTGACTTTCCTGATGAAAATCCCTTAGATCTCTCATTTCTGACCCTTTCCCTTCACCTGGGTTAATTTACTGTCCACGATTCTGAGTATTATCTCTGCTCTGCAGCAGGCACAGAAAGGGTACAGAAACCTCTCCACAACATTCACAGTTTCCACAAATCATGAGTCACCTGGGAGGACGCCAAGCCTGTTAGTCAGAGGATGACAGAGTGCACTCAGTGCCATCCGGGGAGCTGGCAACCCCTCAAGAAAGCTGGACATCTCTGGGCCAGCCACCAGCATGCTAAGTCATCTCCACGAACAGGAAGGACCAGGGCCAGGTGGGCAGGAGCATGTCCACAGGGTGACGTGAAGGGCGTGGCCTAGAAAAGAGCCCAAGAAGGGGATTGGAGGGCGGGCCTCTGTCACTGAACAGTGACCGAAACTCATACCAGCCACTTACCTCTACCGGGCTTCTCTTTCCTCCTCTGCAAACGAGCACTCCTTGGTCAACATTTCTCGAAGCAAGTGCCTTACAGCACTGCATCTGGGGCATGGTAATAAATGTCTCTGAAGGCGGATTCTGTGGTCAGCTGCACTTGGACAACACTGCTCTCCACAGCCCGCTGTGGGATGTCCCCAGTGCCCGTCGGCAGGTTCGTGTCTCTGAGAGGTCATACAGTAAATAAACTTATGGATGCTTACACCAGCCTTCTTCATGTTTATTTCACCTCAGAATCCTTCAAAGTATTTTTTTTTTTCTGCGTGTGTGTTACATGCTCTGGATTAAGTCATGTCCAAAGTCACTTCTCCCAGGCTGAACACGTGGCCATGATGAACTCTCAGCCACCCTGCACAGTGGCTTCTGGGACTGCAGACAGATCATTAGTCCCTGTGGAGTGCAGGCCCTGCCATGCGAGAGGTCCCTTGTGTTGGTGGGATGGGACAGAGGGGAGGGGAATCCAAGGGGGCTGGGCTGCAGCCGGGGACAGGTTGGGTACTGCAGCTGGGGCCACTGAGCCAGCACACAAAACGAGGGCCAGGGCAGCCGAAACCTATGGGGGTCACTGTCTTCTTCATGGCTGTAACTCAGCTATTTCCCTGGGTTTAAATACCACAATTATGCTGATGACTTCCAGGCTTGGGTAGAACGTTTGAGGAAGGAATGGGCCTTGGGGTCTTATAGCCTACGCCTCAGTTTCTTCTGTGAGGTGGGGCTAATCCACAAGTTTCACCTTATAGACTTGTTCATGGGGATTCAATGAGCACACGAAAGCTCAGAGAATAGCAACTGGCACATGGAGGGTACTCCGTAAATTACTATTAATAACCGTGACACAAGGTCTCACTAAGTTGCTGAGGCTGGCCTCAAACTTGTGACCCTCCTGCCTCAGCCTCCCAAGTTGTTGGGATGATAGGCATGCACTACCACACCCGGCCTATCAGAGTTACTAATTGTGGTTATTAATTCTATTCTTGACTGAGATTCCTCTCAGACTTGACAGCTCCACTCACAATCTCCCAGGCACCTCAAGTTTTACAGGATCAAAATAGAATTTATGATTTTCCCAATAAACTCCATTTTCCCAGTCTTCATAAATGGCACCCCACACACCAATAGTGCAAGTCAGGAATCTGGAAGTCAGACCTGGTCCCTCCTTCCACTTCTCTTCCACAGCAATCCACTGTGAATCCCGGGACATCTACCCCAACATACATCACATCCGTCCAGTCCCTCCCTACTCTGGTCCAGGCCTCCTCATGGGTGAAGCAGTAGACTTCTAGAAGACCTCGGCTTTTGCCTCCCAAAGAATTCTCTGTCCAGCCCAAGTGCTCTGGCACAGGCGTAAATGTGGCCACACTAAACCCTGAGGTGACTCAGAAAAAAAAGCCCAGGCTTCAGCCAGCGACCTCGGTGGGTATCTGGCACCTGGAGACCTCGGCTCTTCCCAGCTGCCCCGCCTGCAGCTGGCTCTCTGGACTCATTCGCACTGGCCTCTTTGCAGTGCCTACAGGAGTGATGTTCTTTAGGACCGTAGGACCTGCATGCATGTCCCTGAGGCTTTGCTGGCGGCTCCTGACAGGATGAATCCTCCTCCACCGACGAGGACGTGTCTTGGCTGGAAGCTTTCCTCCTGAGATAGACTTCCGCTGCCACGCCCCGTTGTGGGTCATCCTGAGTCCCAGCACAGCCCAGTCCTGATGGCTTCGCAGTCCTTTTCTCCACCTGTCATTCATATTCTGTCTCCCTCCCTGTTTTGTTGTCCATCTCTTTCCGGGATCTGGTCCTGAACATGGCCTAGAGCCCCCACATTGGACAAGGGGAGGGTGTCATGATGTACGGTTCCTCTCCGATCCGCCCTCCCCGTCACCACAGGTGGAATAGGCTGAGTAATAAGCAGAGAATGACTCCGTCTAGTCAGTCAGATGGCTCAGAGCTGGAACAAAGGACCCACGCACTGGCCCGTGGACATGCCTTTAGGCTTCCGGGAAATCTTCCGACGCATGCTGAGGGCCCAGGCTGACCTGAGGCAAGGTCTGCGGTCTGCTCTGCCAGCCGGATGCTGAGGACCCCTCCCAGCCATCAGGCCCAGGATCTAAGGAAACTTGTGGGGTGTTTGGCCCCAAAGCAGGGAGTGTTTTCCATCAGACTGATGCTGGGCTCCAGATTTTTCAGGGACCTTCAGAAAAGGTTCATGTCTTCACTTAATTATGAATTTTAAAGAAGTGTAGCGATGCAGATTTCGGAGGAGCGGCTTTCTTGGAGGACGGCTTGTCAGAGTAGCAGTCTGCGGCTTCCACCATTTCGTTTCTCAGCAAACCTGGGACCATCCGTCTGCTATTGCTTCCCAAGGAAGTGAACATAAATGTTTGTTGACAGTGTAGTCATCAAGAAGATCAAGTTGCTGATTCACTGCCTTACCCTCAAACCCTGTCTTCCCCTCCTCTTCCTTCCTCTTTGTTAAGAGACTCTCTGAGAAAGAGCACACTTTGGGGGATCCACTGGCGTGACGAGTTTTGGGGTGCTTGTTTCCTCCTCTGCCACCTGCAGCTTGGAGCTCCTGTCAGGGCAGGGATATTAGCCCCCCACTTTTGTCTGGAGGAACATCCCTCTGGGGTCTCAGAGGAATGACGGAAGCCTTGGAATTTCTGAAACTGGAAGTGAGTGGCCCCATGGTGACAGTGGCCCTGCTGGTGGTTCTCCTGGCCCTCCTGAAATGGTAAGTGACATCGTCAGAAATGTCAGCCCTGGAGCCCTGCTGCTGCTGGGGTGGGGTATATGGGAGTGTGTTTTTCTTCTTTCCTAATCTAGAGGGAGTTGAGTATTAACACAGCTTCAGAATTAAAAGCAAACAGGCAGGTTAATCTTTTGCTAAAATGCATGAGATTGAAGTGTCAGGAACACTGGTGATTCAGTGGCTGGGAACGCCACACGTAATTAAGTTTGAAAGAGATGGAAAAAGAAACAAATTGGAAAGGCATTAGATTTGGGGAGAAGTCTACCCTCATACCCTGTCATATCTTCTCACCTCCTTTTCCCCCCGATCCTCTTTGTTGGATTTACAGCAAATTCAGCCTCTTGGTTCCTATTACAATAAAAACAGGAAAGAACAGGGAATCTGTTTGGCAAATGTGGGCCACTTTGTGGGAAAGTCATTGGCAGGGATTTCTGTGGACTTAGGGAGAAATTGGTAGAACTAATTTCTTAATTTTCTAATATCTAATAGAAGGGGATAGACTCCAATGAACATGTACGGCTTCCACGAAGTCTGAGATCCTGAAAGAATCTTGCACTACCAGTTGCTCCCCTGTGGTCTTGTTAATTCAACCACAGATTTTCTTAAGCCTGGATCTGTGATGTGTGGAGATCGAAGACCTCACAATATGCTACATTCATGCATATCCATCCTGTCCGTTCCACGTAGTAGAGTCACCCACTCCATCGGAAGCACCTGGATTGAGGTGGCTCTGGGTTTTGAGAGGAAAGTGGAAAAAATAATGGAGTTTGAACAGAATTTCGATTTATGTTTCCGGTGGCAAATAAAGCCTCCTGTAGATTAATAACTGGGAAAGCACTTTGAAAAGCATCAAGCATTATGCAAATGTGAGGTATTATTCTTTTGGAATTTGCATAGCTGAAAGTGGAATTCACGTTTGATGTTCTATGATGATGAAATTACTTCTTGGAAATTGCCTCTGAAGCCCGGCTCCGGTCCCAGTGCTGTTTTGCTTTTTAACTGGTTTAATTATCTTTTGAACTTTTCTATCTGTAGCTTATCTGGCATTGAAACCAGCCTCATGCAAAACCCAGAGCAAATGCTTAACCCTCACCCCGCAGCCCCAAGAAAACGGCTCAGCATGTGCCTGTGCCTAGCAGAGCCCAACACATGAGGCGTGGCGTACAGTAGGTGCATAGCAGATGTTGGCTACTGTAATTAACTATCACCTGGGCAACCTAAAAGTCGAGGAGAATGTCTTGGGACTAGGTATAGCTCAGTGGTAGAGTGCCTGCCTGGCAGGTGTGAGATTCTGGGTTCCATCCCCTGAAGCACTCCCAATTTTTAGTGGTTTAGGTTTATAAGTTTATTTTTAATTTATTGCTAATGCTTATTGATATTAGTTTTGCATCAATAGCTACATTCTGTGGTTCTCAAACTCTGTTTCCCAGAGTCCTCCAGGTGGTCTCAATGTTTTTATTGTACCCTTTTCTCCACTTTATTGTGCCTTTTCCTCTCTGTATTCTTAACTCCCAGCTCTGTGCCTGACATACAGTATGGCCTCAATAAATGCTGGATGAGCGGATGACTGGATGGCCTAGATTAACGTTGCTATGATCACGTAAAGGGGCCTGTGTCCCGGCTGATAAGCTGCGGTAACGGGGTGTTTACAATCGGCTCCCAGCAGCTACTCATGGACCCCACACCGCTCAGCAAGGCAGCTGTGCATGTGTAATCTATTCTCAGGGCCAAATTAATAACTGGGTTCAAAGACGCAGAGATTAAGATAGCGGCACGAAGCCCAGGTGGTGAATAGGAAGTGCGAGCTGACTTCCATTTGTTATCACACAGATATTTATTGACCTGTTAATGTGTGCCAGGCAAGGTGGGGGCCCCCGTGCAAGGTCACAGAACAGGAGGTCTGGGTCAGAAGCCCAAGGCAGGGAGGCATGGAAGCTCTGGGGTGACCTTGATGTCTGCAGAGGTTAATGCTGAAGGGGAGGGGACTTCTGGAGTGTGCGCCCTGGCTGGGGTGCTCTTGGGTCCACTCCCTGATCCAGCATGAAGGTAACCATCCTTGGGCTCTCCACCCACCTCTTCCAGACAACATTCCTGGAAGTGACCAAGCAGCAGAACTTTGGGGGTGGAGAGCTGGCAGGGGGGCTTTGACTCCAGTGAGAGGGTTCACAGGCAAGGACCTGGACATATGGAGACACTGACAGCAAGGGGCAATTGTGGCCAGTGGAGTGTTCTAAATGATCAAGCACACTAGTCCTTCCTTTAGGAGTGACACCTGCCCTGGGGCCAGGTGAGACTGCAATGGAGAGCTGAGCAGGTAAAATCATCAGGGACACCAAGGTTTCATTGTGTCCCTCAGCCTGCGAGTCCTCTAGGGGTAAGGGCAAGGTCCCCTCTCTCATGACAATTCCGAAAACTTCAAGTCCACAGCACAGAGGCCCTATTAGCATTTGGTTGAATGAAGTCAAGTCAATAAGTCCACATCCAGCAGCTCAGGACACAAGACTTCCAGTAGCTAAGGATGTAGATCATCTTCCAGTCTTGTGTCCTCCATTAAAGGCCCTTGCCCTGCCTCCCCCTCTTCCTGTGCTGCGGACACGTCGAGGTGTGAGCAGCTCAGCTGCGGTCACAGGGCTGCATGCAGATAGCCTCCTGCTTGGAGTGTCTGTCCTCTGCTTTTCCTTCAATGGCTAGCTTAGGGGCTTTACCCCGGGGACACGTTCCCGTTTCCCAGAGGCACTCATAAATCCCTTCTCAGCTCTGCTTTTACCAGATTTTGCGTCCCATCTCTTCCTCTCACAATTCTTGGCACAGAGTTGGCACCTAGTGAATGCTGGCTGAGGGCCCCTTCCTGCTCCTGGTCTCTGCCGGTGCTTTCTTCCTCTGGTCTTGGGTTGGCCTTTGCAGTTCCACACAGATCTTAACTCTCCTGCCACATGACTCACCCCTTTCTGGAAGCCTAGTGTGTTTTCAGTGTGAGCCAACTTGCTGTCTGCTTTTCTAACTGTTGCAGACGGCCTGTCTCTTGTGAAGTCACTCACCTTGCAGCACATAGATCATGTCATGGACTTCATAAACCTTAAGTTAAGAGCACACATGGATTTGGGAAGAAGACAAAATAAGTTCATTACAATAAAAAAGAGACTGTTATAAGCTAGGGGTGGAATAGTTTGATGGTTTTCCCCAGACCGCATTTGATGCCATTTTTCAATGATGATGGTCTACATTGACAGATGCATGACTGGGCAAGGGACCTGGGGTGTCAGGTGCTCAGGGCTGCTCCACAGGGTTTGGAGATGGAGCTGGGGATGTAGATCATGTTAGCTAGAAGGACAGAAAGCACATGCTAAATGATTGACATGCCAGGTAAAATATTTTGAAACTCATTTTCCAGCTGGGGTGTAGCTCAGCGGTAGAGTTCTTGCCTAGAATGCATGAGACCCTAGCTTTGATTCCCAGCAGCAGGATAAAACACAAAAACAAACAAAAGAAATCCTCCCATTTTTCTGTATAAAATGATTTGAAATTCTTACTCCAAGAAATAAGTTGCATGACTTGAATGTTGCTCAAGGCGACCTTAAGTACTAGTGTGTTTAAACTTTCAAAGCAATGCCTAAGAACTGGCAGCTGGATTCCTGTCGGGAGGATAAAGATTTCTTTATTCTCTAAGAGACAGTGTAAGGAAATAACCCAAATATTAATAGTAGGTTTCTTTCAGTGGTGAAGTTCTGGCTGATTTTTTTTCTTCTTTTAGTCTTTCTGCATTTTTCCTATTTCTTTAATGAGTGTGCATACTTAGCAAAGAACAAGCAATTTTACTAAAGAATGGGAAATTGTTCCTTTCTAGTGATGAAGAGGAAAGCAGCTTCATGCTTTGGGTCTGGAGTTTTCAGGACGCAGGTTTCACGGTTTCTACCAGGGGAGTAGAACGTCCAGGAGATGGAGTAATGGGGCAGTTTTGGCCGACAAGGCTGTGAGCCGGAGAGCGTAGCAGTCTAAGCAGCTACAGGACCATGTAGAGAAGAGCTGTCTCGGGAAGGTGGAAGGGCTCTTAATGCCAGGCTGCATTTGAAGTTCAGGTACCAAGACCCAGAGGTACAAATCGTTAAAGTAGGAATCAGAGTGAGGTAGTGCTCTGGTCAAGCTCCTCCGAAGACCTATTTAAATTAAAACATGAATGAGGATTATTAAGACTTAAGATGGGGCTGGGGTTGTAGCTCAGTGGTAGAGCACTTGCCTAGCATGTGTGAGGCACTAGGTTTGATCCTCAGCACCACATAAAAACAAATAAAAAAATAAAATGGAGGTATTGTGTCCATCTACAACTAATTTTTTTTTTTTTCAAAAGACTTAAGATGGTCACAGAAAAGTCCACCACTATACTTGGAAATTTCCTCCTCAGAAGACAGCTTGCTCTATCTGTGGGAGAACTGGATTCCAATTCTAGACCCACATAGACTCCCTGACTATATTTAGAAGAAACCTTTGGGGTGGTTGGTGTATGGGAGCCACATGAGAAACCTTGATTTCATCAAGCAGGAAGGTATTTAAGAGCAGTGCCCTTCATATCTGTGGAGTCTGGGTTCAACCAAATGCAAATTGAAATATCTGAGGAAAAAAAAATCCTAGTAAACTCCAAAGAGCAAAACTTGAATTGGCTGCGTACCAAGCATCACACCGAATCCACCAGAATGAGTGATGTGTGGGCGGATCCTGCTGCACCCGCCCTCATCCGCGCCTGGGTCTCACTGATCCTCTGAGTAGTTAGGTCTGTGATGCTTGCAGCTGAACTGAACATGGACAGGACTCCCCCATTTCAGTACAGTACAACAACTATCTACACAGCACTCCCCTGCACGGGGTATTGTAAGTCATCCAGAGTGGTTTAAAGTGTGCGGGAGGGTGCGTAGGTTATGTGCAAATGCTGCCCATTTTATTTGAGGAATTTTGCATCCTCAAGTCTTGGGCGTCCTGGTACTGAAGCCCTGTGGACACAAAGGGATGACTGTGTTCCCCTGTACAACCAGAGTGGGGGAAAGAGGCATCCAGTCTAGGGATGTGGGAATTTGCAGACTTAAGATCAGCTTGGCTGCCATATTCCACATTCTGTTCCTCAAGATGTTGGCACGTTAGGTGTTCGTACAGGCCCTTCGTGGAGATTCATAGCAGGTCAAAGGCCCTAAAAGGCTCTACAATAAAAATCCTGTTTAATTATGGTGAACCGCAGTTACTTGATCCAGTAAGGCAGCACCTGGCCATGGTGGGCGGGGCAACCAGGTCCAGCTGGACATCACTGAAAAGGGTGGTCATTGGCCCAGTGGCCTGGTGGGAATGGAGGGACTGCTGAACAGAGGTGTGCAACATTAAAATCACACTTGTGCAGACTCTGAGCTTCCAGGTTTGTTTTTTTTTTTTCCTGTGCTAGGGATCGAACCCAGGGCCTTAGCGCATGGAGGCAAGCACTCTGCCAACTGAGTTATATCCCCAGCTGGTGTCTTGTTTACTTCAGGACCAGGAGGGGATGAAATCTTGAGGCAAAAGTAGGGCCAACGAATGGGGCTGGCTTCAAGTTCAACATCAGAGAAAAAGAGAAAATACAGCTGTCCAGCCAGGTAGCTGGCATACACTTCAGCAGGTTGGAAGTGTCCCTCCATGTCCCTCAGGAATGTCACCAAAGCATTGACTGTGTAGTGTGGGAAGTTGGCACAGATGATCATGGAAGCTTCTAGATCTGAACTGGATGACTTCTATGTTGGTTAGTGGATACTGTAGCACAGGCAAGTCTGTCCTGACTCCAGCAGTTGCTCATGTGAAGGAAGTTAGATATGATTCAAGTGACCCATGAATGGCTGCTCCTTTTCTGCCTAGATACCCTAATCATCCTCCGTGACAGATAGGGGGTGACAGGGGTGGGGGGAGGCGGGGGCCGGGTCTCAGCAGCTGGTGACGCTCCCTAGAAGGAGCTTCTCCCCTTCTAGCTCCTGCCCCTGGTTCTTTCTGGGTCACTAGCAAGTCAGGCGTGACTTTGGGAAGAGTCTTGGGCTGCGGCTTGGAAGGCAGGTGGCAGAGGAGAGGAGGGAACACTTTAGGTAGGGAAGTTTCCCAGGCAAAGCAACATTAGAATTTGTGACATTTGGTGGAACAGAACATTAAGAGTGTGAATAATGGACACAGTTTAGAAATTCATTTTAAAGGCTGTGGATAATTCCCACTGCCTCCCAGCACCTAGAGAAGGATGCCTGCTATCTCCCCTTTCTTATTTTTATTTTTGTATTTTTGCCTAGGATAGGCTGGGTACTTCGGTTTAATAACTCAGTGATGAGCTTGGAGATAAAATCGAACCTGCTTATGAAAACTAGGTCTGCACTTCCTCCAGGACCATTTCCACATAATATTATTTTTTGTTTTCTCTCTTTTAAATAGTTATACACCATATCCCTGTCCTTCTCCTCGCTTTATTGATTTTCCAGAGCAAGAGTACGAGGTGTGACTATAAAGTAACGTGACTGATTATTTTAGCATACACACCAGAACTTATACAGCCAAATGAATTTCGTGACCTTCAAAGACATCTTCCTGATGGCTGGCCCCTCCCTGCAGACTCCCACTGTCAGGGAAGCGCCCCAGGACTCCTGTGGGGGCCGGGCCCGTGCCTGGGGTGGAGACTAGTCTCTGTAAAGCCCTCAAGGCAACAGATCTTGATTGAAAGTGGATTGAGTTTTTAAAACAGCTCAATTTTTGGCGAGTAAGTGATTAAACTGGGCAATATGATTTGCAATCCCAAATAAAATATGATTATAAAACAATGAGACTCACAGTTGTTTATTCAAGAGGGTATGCGCCCTCGGGAAGCCTGCAGAATCTGCTGAAGGGCCACCTTCATTGGGCTCATGAGTCCTTTCTCTGTTTTATTTCGTTCCTTTGTTTTGTTTAAGAAAACAATAGCAATAGTTGCCCTCCTTATGGTCCTAGATTCTCTTATCTAGTAAGGAATTCGGATTTCTCCTAGCATCTATTCTTTGGGCAGAACTGGAGGAAGAATCTCATTTGTTACGTAAACAAAGCAAACCATCAGGTTTATGTTTGTCCCTTACTGAGCTGCTTGAGCACATGGCTGGTGCTTCTTTCCTGGGAGGAAGTGGTTTTCCCAGGAATCAAGTTGTCGGATGACTCCTTCTCATACCCCCAAATGCCATGAGAATAAACCTAACAGGCTGTCACTCGCCCTTGAAGATAAGTGCCTGTCTTTGGGAACCTCAGTAGCATTACAGGGACTCGTTTCTGCTTGCAGGAATAATGTGCATCTGCACGTGGGGATGAGAATTTGGGGATGGAGGGACGGGGAAGATGCTGACACTGCTGTTGATTGGTGCTTCAATTATTAATGGCCACCTTGTTCCTGGTTTGTCAGAAATAGGTGGTGTCACACAGCTTCCGAGAGGCTGGGCTGAGGAGGTGGTGTGGGCAGGCCCTGGGTCCCGGGAGCCCTGGCTCTATGGTTGTCTTTGGCCTCAACACAGTCACACAGGGTCACCCTACACTCTGCGGGTGCTTGCAGAGGTGTGCTGCTCGGGGTTTACTCCAGGGGACTGCCAATTCCTGAATGTAGTTCCAGAAAGAAGAACACATTCCCCCCCGCCCAAAGTTTCTGGAAAAATGACATCAGAGACAGTCCGCAAAACAAGCCAGCTTGTAGACACTCAGGGGTCGGGGGGAGCCAGTGTCTGGTACCCAACCCAGCAGCCACCTCCGTATTCTCACAGATGCTCCTGCCTCTGCCCTCCTACTGTACACAATTCCCCCTTCTCTCCCCACGTCACACACACAGCCCCTCTTTCAAAAGATTGTCCTTATGTCACTCTGCTGGTGAAAGTCTCCGCTACCAGGCAATGAGCCCTCCCGCCTTGGGACTCTCTCTCTCTCTCTCTCTCTCTCTCTCTCTCTCTCTCTCTCTCTCTCTCTCGGCACCTTCTACATTATTTTCTTGTGTATTCACCTGACTATGTGCCCTAAAGGGAGGATCTGAATTGTAAGCCCCTGAATGCCTTGTGCATAATAGCTGCTCAATAAATGTTAAGGATCATGATCATGCCACAAGTAACGGAGAGAGCAACACTGCTTCCAAATGATTATAGTTACAAATTGTGTGCACACGGGTGTGTGTGTGTGCTGGCATATGTGGGGGCAGGGAGGATCGATCTCTCTCCAGCTTGCACTAGTGGCTCCTGTGGAATGCCTTACACATGGCTTATCAAGAGAATAAATGAATTCCTTCTTAGTTCACACACTCTTTGAATGCCAAAGGTTTTCTGAGCTGTGTGCTGGTCTACTTCACTGACATGCTGAGGATAACATTTTCATGAATCCAGGTAGAAAGTGATTGTCCCTTGCAGAGCAAGAATGCAAAAGAAGGGAACAGAGCCATTTAGCAGATGGGGTACTTGGGGGTGCACAGAACACTCTTGATACCACATGCGATCCCCCGCAGAGAGGCAGCCAAAGACACTCTTTCCCTTTACTGTCCCGCTGAACAGTAATCCTCACAATTTAAAGCAATGACATCAAAGCTTTTCGCCAACAGCCACTGTGTCTATGACCTTCCCCAGGTCCTGGGTTCTATTGTCCAACCACAATGTATATTTAAGTAATGACTGATTGATTCCCCCATCTTAATTATTCAAAGGCAAGCTGATTGGAAGCTCTGCCAATGAGAAGCACTGGTCAATGAGATAACCAGCCCCAGGGCAGCGAGTTAGAGTTCCACTCCACAGCAGAGGCGTGACATTTGGGCTCACCTGCACCCTCTCACTGTAAACAAAGGCACAATTTACAGTAGGCTCTCTGAGATGGGGAAAACCTCCCGGTGGCTTTCCCACCTTCCCAAATCCATAGGCAACGGAGGCCTCCGGGCTCTAACACATGGAAAGGGAGGTAGACATCTGCAGGCTGCAGGATTTTAACTCTCTCTGTACACAAGAGTGGCCAGAATCCGTAACAGCACCTCCTGACGTGGAGAACCGTGGAGGAAGGTCTTGGAAGTCCCTGGAAGCCAGGCCTTTGCACAGCAGGGGTAGACACGCTGCTTTTGTTCTGAGGCCCTGGGTGAATCATCCACCCTGGCCAGCTAGTTTCGTGGAAGGTAAGAGGCCAGGGAGGACCTGCTCCCAAGCCCAGGCACGTGTTTCCTCCCAGTCTGGACTTCAAGACCACCCCGGGCTGGAATTGGCCCCATGGATTTCCCTGCCTCCTGTCCTGTGCCCCTCAGATTTGTCCTGCCTCTGCTGCCAGAATAGCCCGCCGAAAGCTCCATGGTCCTGGTCCTCCTGGCCCAGCTCACGGGACACTTTCTGACCCTGTCCTGTGCCCTCTGTGGGGCATCTCTTGTCATTTCTCATCTGGCTCTTGGTCCTTTGCACTCACGGCTTCTTCCTGGCAAACACGGCCTGCCTCAGGTCTCCTTCCCTCCACGGGGACGCCTGCCCCCCCCCCCCCCCCCCCCCCCCCCCCCCCCCCCCCCCCCCCCCCCCCCCCCCCCCCCCCCCCCCCCCCCCCCCCGTCTCAGGGAGTGCTCCAGGAGCCTCTTGCACCTCAGACTCTCCCCTCACTACACCTGCCACCCCCTCTCTCCCCGATCACTGACGCGGCCTGGGGAGAAGGTGAGCTTCCCGAGGGCAGGTCTGGGTCTTCCTCAGCTCCAGCCTAAGGGCCTGGCATTGCTCCTGGGCATGCGATGCAGCTGCTCTGTCTGGTGATAGGCACTTGATGATTCTTCGAGTGAAAACAGGTATCATGTAGGACGTTGTGTGGCTTGTGCTTGGTGCGTGTGGACACTCAGGGCACATGAGTGGTGCTTGGACACCATGAATGTCCTCGTAGAGGATTTCCAGTTAGTTCTGGCTGCATACCACTGCAACCAGCCACCACACTCACGGTTATATAACAAAACTTCATTGCACTGAGATCCGGATCTTAATAAAGGATCTTGTCTTTATAATTCAGGCTACACCAGGCTGAGGGTTGAAGTTCATTTCTGTGATATTTGCAAAGGAAAAGGATTGCAAAACATAATCATAGTGCAAAAGTGACAGCTGAACCTATTTAGCAAATTAGGCTGCTCTCCGGCTCTCCAGCGGCTCACCAGCTCGCCACTGCCTCTGCAGCCCCTGGTGCCCAGCCCCTTCCCCACTTCCTGATGGTCCACAGCCTGGGCTTCGGAATTGGATCTCCTGGGGTCAGATTCTGGCTGGCCTTGTGACCTTAAGCAACCTAGGCAAGGTCACTGTGTCTGTTTCCTTTGTGTAAAATAAGGATAATGACAGTATCCCTCCTGGCACGAAGGGGAGGATGGCATGTGCTGGATAGTGGATAGCCTTGGAGCAGTGCCCGGCACAGTTAGTGTTCAATAAATGCTGACTGTCAGTATGACCTGGTGACTGCAGACACTCACCAGTAATCGTGCGTGTACTGGGCAGGTAGATTGTGGCTTTCATTTCTTGAATATTTCAAACATCATTCCGATTTCTCACATGGTCCCCAGGGACGCATTGGCATGGAAAAGCAAGGAGAGCTATATTTCAAGCACCTGGCTTCCTTTGAATTGGTCCTGAACTTCTCCCACTAAGTGGATTTTGACCTTGGACCCCTCAGACAAGGTTTATAAAGTGCCTATGGACTTGGCAGCTTACGAGTCTTGGGGGATGATGCAGGGACCACCCGCGGTGTGGTGGGACTGGTCGGAGCACAGCAGGTTCATAGTGTTTGGGAGGAGGGAGTTGAGGACACTGTGGCTTTCCTTCCCAAGAGGCCAGAGACCGAGATGTCAGCCACCTCTCTGAGCCTTACCACCTCCTGAATGGTGAAGTAGAGGTGACTGTTCCTTCCCCTCTTCTTTGAAAGGAAGTACAGTGACCCTGTGAATGGCAAGCCCGACATCAACATATAATAACATACAATAACACATATTAGTATATATTATTATTAACTTGTTGATGGCAACTTTGACTCCCCATGACCTTTTAGTTATAGGTATTTGAAAATTAAAGAACATCTGTTTCTTAAAAAACACTGTATACATCAAACTGGGAACTCAGTTCACTTTCCAGAAATCTTTCAAAGATGTCCATGTCAAAATGGAGTCATCTCCTTATTAAGGGGCCCGAGCCCAGTCCTTTCTCATTTGGTCTTCCTTTCATTGGCTGACTCCTGCCCTTGGGCTTGAGGACCTGAAGTGTGAATGACGTGTAGCAAATCAGCCAGGGAACCGGCCAAGCCTCACTCTCCTCTCTGGGCCAGAGTCTCTTGCACCGTGCTCCACTGTGGAACTGCAGGTGTTTCTTTGCAGGCTGGATTCTCTTCTGTCTTACGACAAACAAGTAAGCTGGCCAGCCAACCAGATAATCCCCTCTTCCTCTTCTATTTTCATTCAGCACTGGGGATGGAATCCAGGGGCATGCTCCCTTTTTTATTTTGAGACAGTGTCTCAGTAAGTTGCTGAGATGGGGCTTGAACTTACAATCCTCCTGGCTCAGCCTCACAAGCCGCTGAGATGATAGGCGTGCGCCACTGCACATGGCAGGCTACCTCTCTACACATGCTCCACCCCAGCGGCCCCTCCACTCTTCCTTTTCTTTCCAGCAAGGTGGCCTGAAAGAGGACCACATGTCTGACACCTCCCATTTACCCTTGTGCTCTAGAATGGGGCTTCTCCTTCATTTTCCACCCCGAAAACTCACCGCTGGCCACCATTAAGTCTCCAGGTCCTAATCTGAATTAATATTTTCCAATCTGCCTTTCTTTAGAGTTTTGAAGTATTTGACTTTGGTATGTTTGGTCTCTATTGTTGTTGATTATCTGTCACAGCCATTAGTTGTATAGCAGGAGAAAAACGGTTGTTCTTCAATAATGACAATCCAGTGGTCTCATTTTACAGATGCAAAAATGAAGGTCCAGAGAAGTTAAGTGAATGGACCCATGGACCTGTATCCGTTAGCTATTGTTACAATAATGCTGTGTAACAAACCAACCAAACTCATCAACAAATGACAAAATTTATTTTTTCCTGTGTTCTGTGGGTTGACTGGGGGAGCTCTATTCCAGGCTAAGGGTGAGGTTCAGATCTGCTCCATATGTATGTAATGGGGCAGAGACTAAAGAGGCAAATTGTGGTCTGGGGAGTTATAGTTTGGACAAACCACAGAAATGCAAGAAATGTAAGCAGAAACAGCAATGTCTTTGGGCTTCAACCCAGGAATGCCTTAAGGTCATTTCTATGCATATTCCATTGGCTAAGTGAGCCACATGCCCAAGCCTAACATGAGGAAAGAAGACTCTCCTCATGGAGTAAGAGGTGTTGCAATGTTATGGAGCAAAGGATGTTGATATTGACTTTTGATACAGGGAAAGCACGAAGAATCAGGAGCAACTAATCAATCTGCCACAGGCTCCAAGATCACACATCTGGATTCTGACCTCTGGCAAAGCAGAAAATGGCCACAAGAGATAAGACAAAATAAAACAATCAAAAAAAAAAAAAAAAAACACAAAACGTAAAGCTAATGGACATTTGAAGTTTTACTATAAATGAAAACAATAACTCCCTGATAAAAGATAGACATGGAAGAGGAATTTGCCAGCCGAGACCCCGATATGTGGGTCACGCTGGATCTTGGCTGTGAGGTGATGGCCGACATCAGGAGCGGCTGAGGCAGGGTCCAGGACTTTGTGTTGGGCTCCAATCAGACCTGGGTGGAGCCTGGGGATGGGCCTAGAAATTTCTAGCCAAATAAGTGATGGAAGTTATGGGTTGGCTGATGAAGGATGTGGAACAGTGGCTGGTTCGGGGATGCTCGGGGCAGGGCTGAGCCCCAGCTCCAGGCTGGAAAGCAGCACTCAGGGAGGCAGGTCTGAAGGCCAGAAGACCAGAGAAAACCCACATGCAGAAAGCACAGCATGCTCGCCAGGTCCTGAAATACAGCAGCCGGGGGACACCCTTGCAGACTGTGAGCTGTATTGTTTAGGACAAATTCATTGTTCTGTGCTGGGCAGTGAATTTATGGATGTCGTTATGCCAAGAAATGGCTATGGCTGGAAACGAATAGCTCCAGAATTGTTTTAAATATTCTCATGGGTCCTGGAGCCCTACTGGGTTATTAAGGAAAAAAATATGTTCATTTTTTTGTCCTTCCAGGAAGTACCCCTTGGTGCTGGCTAGTGGCTGGAAGAAGGAAGGGGGGGGGTCTTCCTTAGCACTATGCCCATGGCTCACGGTGAACTTAACTTGGGGTTTGAAAGATAAGAAGAGACTCTTGTCACTGGTCCACATCTGTCCCTCAGGCACATTGTACCCTGTCCTCCGGAGGGGGGTTTGGCGGGGGGAGCAGGAGGTTCTCCTGGGGTCCAGAAGCAGGCATGGAGTCTTGTTGCCTTTCTTCCTATAGAAACTAAAGTGACTAAAATATAGATTAGTCAGCATCATGATAATATGCAGCAAACCCGAAACAAAACAGGAAAACGAAGTAGGACCTTCAGAAGGAGCCAGGAAAAAAGAAGTCTGACAATGAGCGTCCCCTTTCCTCAGAGCAGTGTCTTTCCAGCTCTCCTCCTCCGGGTCCCCAGGGCGAAGGAGGCTCCCTGCCCACACACACCTGGGCCTTCTCCAGGGGCTGCTGCCCTTCGCATGGTCTTTGTGCCCCGTAAAGTCTGTGTCCACCGGACCTCAGAAGAGGAAGCAGGGTCTCTGAAGATTTGTGGCCTCTCATCCCGTGACTTGGGCCCTCCAAGAGGGAGATCTGGGCACAAAGGGGTTTCTGTGCACTCATGGATGATGACATGAAAACCTAGTCACCCAGGGGGACACCGTGCCAAGATGGAGGCAGACTTGGGGGTACCTCTACAAGCCCAGGACACCCAGGGTGGCTGGCCCCTTCCAGAAGCTAGAGTGGGCAAGGAAGCATCCTCCTGGGCATCTTCACAGAAATGCAGCCTTGCCGGCCCCTCGATTTCAGACACCTGGCCTCCAGATCCGTGAGGCAAGGGGTTTCTGTGGTCCGAAGCTGCACAGTTTGTGTAAGTTGCTTAAAGAGCCCTCGGAAATGAGTTCAGCCTCCTCGCACTCCTGGCCCTGCTGAGCCAGGACGACGAGGCAGAGGCCTGGCAGGAGGGGAAGGCCCTGCCTCAGCTAGGCTGTGGCCTAGTCCTGGGGTCAGACTCTATGGCTCAGTCTCCCCATCTGTCTAATGGGCCTAACGAGGGTGGAGTGGAGATGAAAGGGCCCAATGTTTATGAAACGCTTTTATAAACACCTGACTCATGGCAAGTGCTCAGTAAATGTCAGCTCTTATCATCCTTGCTGTTTTCTGAAGTCTTGAAATCCCTTTTATCCACTCCAGTTTGAAGTTTCCCTGAATTTCTTTCACAGTGAAAGCAAAGTAAGCCCCACCCTTTCTCTCAGGATGTGCAATGGCACTCGGGATAACACCTGGCACCGAGTGAGCAGCCAGCACATCCTGCAGAGTAGGGCGGCCACACCTTGTCTCAGTACCTCATCCTGGGAGGAAATGGCTCAGAGGCATTACAAGGCTGAGTAACCCCTTGGAAAAAATCCAAGGTGAGACTTCAGGGGAAGGACGTCATTTCATTGAATTTGCCCACACTGGGACACTGGTAATGTGGCAGCCAGCTACAAAATGTCCCCCAGTGATCCCTGCTCTGGAATTCACAGCCTCACAATCTCCTCTCCTACTGTACCTGGGCTCAGCAGAAGTGACAGGATATCACTTCCAAGATTAGGTTATGGAAGACTGAAACTTCCTCCTCAAACCCTGTACTCTCTCCCTGGGATTGCTTCTTTGGGGGAAGCCAGATGAGCAGCCCTACAGAGGCCCAGATGGTACAGCCTGCCAGCAGATAAGCCAGTGAGCATGGGCGTGGATTGTTCAAATTGACTGTAAGGGTCTTGGAGGTCTCACCCAAAACCACCCAGCTAATCTGCTTCTAGATTCCTGAGTCTCATATGCTCTGAGATAATAAATGTTTTAATTCACTTAAGTCTGGAGGTCATTTGTTACACAGCACTAGCTAACTAATAATAAGAATGGCTGTGGGGGGGCATTAGGACAAGATACTACAAAAATGGAAGGAATTTCCAGGTTCAAGTGGTAGAGAAGAGCTCGAACCCAGATGGGTTGGCCATGAGGAAGGGTCAGGCAGGTTCTGTGGGTCTGAGCATTCGGTGCAGAGCCCAGAGTTGTGACAGCCAAAACCAACCATATTGATGAGCAATGGGGACCAAGACTCAGTGATCTTAGACTGGAGCTGTTGACTTTTGATCTTGTCCAGTATGATTTCCAGCTGGACCCAGTTGACCATTGTAGCTAAGAGATTGTCAAAGGCCAATGGGTGAACTTGCCAAGAATCAGGTCAAGACAAAGATTTGGGGATTATTGTACTAACAAGATGCAATCGGGTTATAATTATTTTTGGAACCACTCACAATCTTTGTGCCTTTAAGTTACCTAAGTGTTGTCAGCTGTGTGCCAAGTTGGGCATCAGAACTGGGTTCCCAGGCCTCTTCCAGGCAAGTTGGCATGTCACAGTGCCATGGAAAGATGGAAGTATTGGCTGGGTCTTTGCAGGCACAACCTCTAGTCCAAGTGGCAAATATCTGTTGAATGCCTATTCGGCTGGATACAGAAGAACTGGCATCATTCTGTGGACCCATTACCAATACCCACTGCCTGTGTACCAGCCTTGGCTACCCAGAGGCAACTAACCTCAGCTGGCCAAAGAAACACCCCACATTTTTCTCACAGGTGAGGCCCTCACTTTATCTGCCCCAGCCTCGGAGCTCTGCCAAATGCTGGGGTGATAGGGTCCTGTAAAATGGCATCTGCCTCTTCACCAGGCCTGTACCCCCAAAGTGGGGCTCTCTGCACCCCATCTTTTTTAAAAAATATTTTTATTAGTTGTTGATGAACCTTTATTTGTTTTTTTGTATGCAGTGCTGAGAATCAAACTCATTGCCTCTTACACGCTAGGCAAGCCCTCGACCACTGAGTCACTGTTCCAGCCCCTGCACCCCGTCTTTTTTCAGATGGGTTGGTTTCTAGGCAATTTGATGCTCAGCAAAGCAAAATCAGAAACGCGAGAGCACAGACTCCAGAGCCAGACAACTTGGGTTCAAATCTCTGCTCTGCTCCTCACTAGCTGTGTGACCTGGGGCCAGCTACTTCATCTCGCTGAGCCTCAGTTGTCCCATCTGCAAAGTGAAGGTGGTGACAGTGTGTCCCACACAGAACTGGGGAGAAAGAAATGAGTGCCTCTGTGTGAAGCAATCAGAAGGGCCGTTGGCCCACAGGACGTACCCAGCACGGGTCCTTTGTACCGTGCAGGACACAGGCAGGAGCAGCCCCGCGTGCCCTTTCTGGGCTCTTCATTCAATTGCTTGCTGGGGTCCACCCGAGGCAGATGCCGCTCTTTTACAGTGTCCAGGGCTCTTTGAGGACTTCATAAAAACAAAGGATTCACCACTGAAGACTGAACCATCAGGGTGGAAACAGACCCAGGGACAGGGAGCAGTGAACTTGGGCAGGATTATATTACTACTAACAAACCCCGTGTTCTCCTGTGATGCCTGGCAACCCTCCCTGACAGGGACAGGGTCAAACTCTTCAAGTGTCAAGAAAAATGTCTCCGTGGGCCCAGGATGGTCTAGGTGGGTTTCAGGAGGAGGCAGCCCTTACAGAGAGACCTAGGAATGAGGAGGAGAGAGAGGGTGGGTACCCTGGGGAGAGCAGAGTCCGCTGGGACTGGGTGAGGGGCCCTCATGCTCAGGGTCATGCAAGGGTAGGCTGGCTACTTGCACAGCCTTGAGAGGGAGGGCCTCCTGACATGCTATGCCCTGGACACCCTGCCTGTCTCCCCTAGTCCTGACCTTGGAGAAAAGTACAGGCCAATGCCCAGAAGCATGAAACAACTTAGGATAATGAGAAATGTGCAAGATTTCTGGAGTGGAAAGGGGACACAAAGACAATCTACAGGAGGCTGGAGTCCAGTTGGGGGCAGATCATCAAAGGCCCTCTACACCAAATAAAGGAGGTGAGCACTCAATCTGAAAGTGACAAGGAGCCAATAAAGAATTGAGTAGA